>NW_024352787.1:2295668-2918548 GCF_902729225.1 Pteropus medius | reverse complement strand
AATAAAAACTTAGGTCGACTTACCAAAAGAATATATGGAAACCATAAGAAAAAAATCATCTATAGAATGTTAAAAGTCAATCTAGAATTATATAATGAACACAAATACACTTAAAAATAAAATACTTTTTTTGACAAATAATGCCTGGGTGAATTCTGTACCAGCAAATCATACCACAAAGTTTATTATAAGAAATTCGTCAAGATAAAAGAAAATTATCATCACATGGAAGGACAGAACAAGAGAGAAGTATGAAGAACACCAAAAAAATTAAATATGCATGCATATAATACAATACTGATTATTTGATATGAATTAATAATGTCTTGTGAGATTTATATTAAGAATATATCTAAATGCATATATGCATCTCATATAATGAGGATAGTATGAAGAGCTGCATCTTTGGAAACACAAGGCAGTTCTTCAAATGATTAAATATGGAATAACCTGACTCAGTAATTCCACTCCTAGACATGTACCTAATAGAAAAGCAAATACTGTACACAAATGTTTATAGCAGCATTATTCATAAAACTCCAAAGTTGGAAACAACCTAAATGTCTATCAAGGTATAAATGGATAAACAAAATGTTGTATATTCATACAATTAAATATCATCCAGCCATAAAAAGGAATGAAGTACTGACACGGATGAACCTTGAAAAAATTATGCTAAGATAAGAAGCCAGTCACAAAAGGCCATATTTATATGATTTCATTCATATGAAAGTCCAGAAAAAGGACATTTATGAGAACAGAAAGTAAATTACTAGTTGTTTAGGACTGGGGTGAGAAGATGGGATAACTAAAGAGTACAGGATTTTTTTTGAGGTGATGCAAATATTCTAAAATCGACTGTATTGATTGTTGCATAGACATATCTCTAATTATACTAGACTATTGAATTCTAAATGAGTAAATTGTATAGCATGCGAATCATATCTCAATAAAGGTGTTACAAAAAGAAATCAATGAAACAAAAAACAGTTAGATAATAGAAAATAAAAAATCCAATTAGATATTTATTTACAATAAAAATAAAGATCTCTGCACATAAGGAGTGAAAAAGAACTTTTTCGTATGATAAAAACTTTCTACAATGAAATCTACAGCTAACATTCCATTCAGTACTTTGGAAGCATTCAACACTTTACATTGAGATTGGAAAAAGAAAAGTCTATCTAATAACACTTTTATGCAATATTGTACTGGCAGTTTCAGCCAGTACATGAAGAAATATTTAAATCATAAAGATTAGAAACTAGAAGTAAAGCCATCATTATTTATAATGATATGATTTTAACCATAGAAAACCCAAAGGATTCTAAAAACACTCTAAAGAATAAATAATTCAGGAAAGTTGTATCAAAGTAACCATATAAAAAACCTCTATATCTTATAAAAAGCAATGGACAAATAAATAATAAAATGTTTTTAAAATATCAGTTATAATACCACCAAAAAGCATCAAATGTCTAAGAATAAATCTAACTAAAATATTCTAGACTTATCACTGAAAAATCTATAACACATTGCTGGAAGAAATTAATGAAGGCCCAAATAAACAGAAAAGAATCATAATCATGATAGGAAGTCAATAATCTTAAAATGTCATACCTCCTCCAAACTGATCTGAAGATTTATGATGGGCCAAAAAAATCCAGGCAGGATTTCTGAAGAAAATTATAACTGATTCTTAATCCTGTGTGGTAGTGTCAATGAAAAATTTGTACTAACAGCTCTCAATACTTACTGTAAAGATGTTGCAATACAACAGGTTGTACTTTGGGTACAAGAGTAAATGAATAATGGAGCAGAGTATTGATATCAAAAACTGTTTGACAAATATATAGTTTCCTAAATTATAATAAAGTCACCAACGTAATTCAGTAAGAATAGGATAGTCTTTTTAGTAAAAAGATGCAAAATCAATAGTTTATTCATAAGGGAAAAAAAGAAACCCTAATCTCTGCCTCATACCAAACATATACTAATTTTAAATGGATCATACCTGAATGCAAAAGATAAATAAAAGGGCTTCTAAAAGACAACATAATAAATGTTCTTACAGTATATAAAAAAACATTAATTTTTTTTTTTTGCAAAGAGAAAACAGAGTGCTTTATTTTAGATGAAAGCTACATATTATCATAAGAAGAACATGTTACATGTAGTCAGCATTTGTTTTACATTTTTTAATTAAATTTATTGGGGTGACATTGGTTAATAAAATTATATAGGTTTCAAGTGTACAATTCAATAATATATCACCTGTATATTGCTTTGTGTGTTCACCACCCACAGTCAAATCTCCTTCTGTACCATATATTTGACCCCCTTTATTCTTATCTTCCTACCTCCCACCCCCCTTCCTCTCTGGTAACCACTACACTGTTGTCCGTGTGTATGAGTTTTTGTTTGTCTTTTTTGTTTGTTGCTTTCAGTTTTATATCCCACATATAAGTGAAATCACATGGTTCTCAACTTTTTCAGTCTGACTTATTTTGCTTGGCATTATTACCTCAAGATCCATCCATGTTGTCGCTAATGGTAGTATTTCATCTTTTTCTATGACTGAATAATATTCCATTGTATATATGTACCACATCTTTAACAATAATCTATAAAAGGACACTTCAGTTGTTTCCATGTCTTTGCCACCATGAATAATGCTACAATGAACTTTAGGGTGCATAAATCCATACTTTTTTTCATAGTGTCTGTACCAATTTACATTCCTAACAGCAGTATATGAGGGTTCCTTTTTCCCCGCCACCACTCCAATACTTGTTACTACTTGTCCTGTTGATGTTAGCCATTCTAACAGGTGTGAGGTGATATCATTGTGATTTTGATTTGCATTTCCCTAATAGCTAGTGCAGGTGAGCATCTTTTCATATGTCTGTTGGCCATTTGTATGTTTTCTAGGGAGAAATGTCTGTTCGAATTCTTAAAACTAAGAACTTATGTTTATCACAAGACACCATTAGTGAGAGTGAGAAGCAAGCCACAGACTGGGAGAAGGTATCTGCCAGTGATGAAAACTCATGTGCAGACTATATAAAGAATTCTTATGAAATGATGAGAAAATTATTGAAAAATTACTTTAAAATGGGCAAATAAAGTGAAGTAGCCTTTCACAAAGGAGAGTTTCAAAATATTAAAGGAGTTTATGAAAAGATTCTCAGCATCATTACTCATCAGAGCAATGTAAATTAAAACGACTAATTGATATTCCTAGACTCTGACCAATATAGCTAAAATAAAACTAATTGAAAATACCTAGTGTTGGTAATGATATAAAACAACAGCAATAACAACAACAGCAAAACACTTTCATATATTGCTACTGGGATATAATGCCATATAATGCCAATTGGTACAACCAGTTAGAAAAACTATTTGATAAGGTCTGCTAACATTAAACACACATATATCTTAAAAAATAGTAAGTCCATTCCTGGGCATATAGCCAATAGAAATGAGTGTTTATTTCTACTAAAAAGTCATACATAAGAATGTTAATAGTAGCATTATTAATAATAGGCCCAAACTGGAGCAACCTAAATGTCCATCAATAGAATGAATGAATAAATTATAATATATTAATATTATGGAATACCACATGGCAATGAAACTAAACACTACAGTATGAATAGATCTCATAGAAATAATAAGGAGCAAAAGAAGCCAGACACTAAAGGGTACATGCTGACTGATTTAAAATATATGAAATTGAGAACAGGCAAATCTAGTCTCTGAAGATTGAGGTCAGAATGGTGGTTGCATTTGGGGAGAGATTATTGATTATGAGGGAGCACAAGTGAGTCTACTGAAGAGCTAAAAATGCTTTATATTTTGGCCTGCTATCTATGTGTGTGAGTGTGTGCTTTGGTGCGTATGTGTGTATATATGTGTATGTGCATCTGTGTATGTGTAGTGTGAATGTGTATTCGTGTGTATATAATGTAGCTATAGATGTAACCTTAATATTTTGATGCTTTAATATATGTAAGTTATGCTTCAATAAAGCAGAAAAAAAGGGGTCTAAACATGACCTAAAAAGCATTTTCAATGTTCCTTTTCAAAATCATCATAGATTGCCATAGATTCTTTCTCCACTTATATGGGGAAAAAAAAAATGACATGACTATATTTTGATAAGTTTTTGGTATGGGGACCCAAGTAGTTTTTTTTTTTTTAATTCAAATTTAGAAGCAAACTAAATGCCCATCAACAGATGATTGGATAAAGAAGTTATGGAATATTACTCAGCCATAAAAAATGAAATCCTACCATTTGCAACGACATGAATGGACCTAGAGGTTATTAGGCTGAGTGAAATAAGTCAGACAGAGAAAGATAAATACCATATGATTTCACTTATATGCAGAATCTAAGGAACAAAAAGAACAAACTAATTGAAAACAGACTCACAAATACAGAGGACAATCTGGTGATGGCTAGAGGGGAGGGGTTAGGGGGGTTGGGAGAAAGTAGTGTAGGGTTAAAGAAGTATAAATTGGTAGTTGATAGATGGTCACCGAGATAGGGAGCATGGCATAGGGAATGCAGTCAGCATTAATGTAATGGCTAGATGGAGAGCCAGAAGGGAGAAAGAGTAATCAGGGAGATTGCTTCATAAACTATATAAATGTCTAACCAATGTAGTGTATACTTGAAACTAATAATAAAATAGTTTTTTAAAAAAGAACCTGATATATAAAACATGTAAATGAGTACTGTAGTTGCAAAAATTTTCAAGCTTACTCAAAATAAAGCATAAATAAAATTAATATAGTCTCATTTTTTAAAAAATTCAAACTTAACATTACTTCTTAAATGTTCATTTTAAGTTTGCTGTGATCATTCAGCTCAGAAGCACAAACTGAATGTGAAGGCTTAAACATCCCCTTGGATATGTACTTTTGGTCCTAGTTCACAATTTTAACTTCATTAATGCTCACTTTATTTTAATCTTTTTCATTTTATTGAAAATTAAGCAAAAATGTTAAAATTATATAGGACTCATCTATTTGCCATCAGTGCTATACATAAAGAGACCTTGTTTTAAATAATATATCTGCTGAAAAATGGTGCTCTTATTGTTTTAAATAATATATCTGCTGAAAAATGGTGCTCTTATACAATCACATTGCAGAACACACATCCTTTATTGATATAATATGTTTTGATAAGCATCAAAAACATCTGTTTATTGATATATTGCTGCTGTTATTTCTCTGACATTTTATATCCTTTGGGGCCAATGAGCATCTCTCATTGGCATTTCCCTTAGTAGCTTTATATCAGTGTAATTAATTTTCATCTTAAATCTTTTCACCTGCTGTCAGCCAAGAAAAAGCTAGAGAACAATGATTTGCCAAAAGCGTGTGGATCTGAGATGATAAAAATAATGAGTGTAAAGTTGGGGCTCAAGTACTCTCTTTTTTTAAATTATACACCCTGTGTTCTGGCGCAGCTGTCATTCACATACATCAAGGGGAACCCTCCGCATCAGAGGGAGAGATGAATGTCTATGAAAGTGAAAATTTAAAGTCCCAAGATAGAAGATGTAAAGGCATGTTTTCTTTCTTATCATAAGACCTGTAGTTGATCTATAATGTATCTTCACGAAAATTCTAAAAATCCATTATTATGATAGTTTTGGGAATGAATGTGGAACAATAATAGAGAAAGATGAAAATTCTGGCATCATTTTTGATGCCAGGATGAGAATTATGTAGATGATTGTCAATGCACTTACTACTTGGAAGATTCAATTTCGTGCTCTTATTTTAAGTACCAGAATTATACCATATTAGCCCCTTCCTATTTATTGGCAATGTAGGTTGACTTTTAAGTTATTAATAGGTTGAATATAATGATAAAAACATAGTTATTTCTTTACTAAGACTCAATTTTGATACAAGCCTCCCACTTCTACACATGCCTATCATAACAGAGTTCTAGGCTAATTTTGCCACCTTCTGAAACTTTCAATCGAGTCTATTTTATGTTCCATAAGAAAAATAACTGCCTATAAAGGAAGGATCTTGACTGTTTGTCTATCATCTACCCTGCCCCACTTTTTCTTGTTGCTTTTCTCTGAAGAATTTAATTTGTCAGCAATTAATACAATAACTCAATTAATGTAAGATCTCTGTGGTACTAAGATGAGTCCCTTAAACTCTCTGAGCTTTGGTTTCTTTTCTTCTCAATTTGGGATAAATATTCACTACTTTATAGGCTTATTTTGAGGAATAAGAGAGTGCAAATCATTTGGCATAAGTTAGGTGCCAAATTGATAACTGCTCAAGACTAGCTGGCTGGTAAGCCTTGCGGGAAGGGAGCTAAAGAAATGGATAATGAAGTGATTTTTGACCTGGAGTAACAGATGGGTAATGCCTAGACAAGCCAAAGTTGGAAAAGATAGGTAGACTGTAAATTCTATTGATAAAAATAAATCAATTAGGCTTAGCTCTACAAAGAGATCATTGTATTTAAAAGGTTTATGTTGTGTTTCCTTTGGTAAAATAGATTTTTGTTCATCTTAAATTAAGTTGTTTTACTCTCTGAAAGCTTATAAACTATTCCAAAATTGTTTATTTCAATTATAAATATAATTTATTGGGAAATATTGATGGATTGCAATTTTCCCTAAGATACATATTAATTAGTATTGATATAACTCCCCAAACCATCCAAACACTTAAGAATATAGTTGTAATACCTCCCCAAAAAGCCATGAAGATTTCAAATTAATGTTACAGTTGTGGCCGGGACTCTGTATTAGTTTCACTTTCACTTGAGTTAACTGAAGCACACATATATATCTTTTTCAATGTCCTTTTATCATTATAAGAAAGTTGGAGAATTAACAGAAGCTAGAATGGAGTGTATTTTCCAAAATATCCTGTATAGCAAAGGGAGGAACTGCTTTGGTAGGCATCCAAGCTCAATTCCTTTGGAAACTCCAAAGCTGACAGAGAAGTGAATCATTTGGTTAGAAGTGATTTCTTTATCATAATTGCTGAGTTTGGGTTTGGTCAAAGAATCTTATCATCTAAAGAAGTTTAAAGAAAATAGCAAAAGAGGCAAAAACTAATCTTCTACTTCTGATAATCTGACACAATATTTCCAGTGAATTCAAGCACCATTGAGCTTTCGAAAGTTTCTTGTGTCAGCAGATATTTTTCTCAAGACAAAAATATTGGTTACCAGCTGAAAACAAGAGTATATTCATGGTTTATGTCTTAGTCATCTTGACTTTCCAAGAGCCTTGCATACAGCTCCTAATGTATAATAAGCATTCAGTAAATGCATCTCGACTCAGTGAATTAATGAGCAAGCGAGTGAAGAATGATAAGGGTGACCTATAATTTGTTTAGATCATCTACATTCTCTACATTTGTGCATGGAAACTAATATTTTTACAATCTCTGGTTCTCTTTTTGTATTTTGATCACCAAGACCATAGGTGCCAATTCTCTGTGAAACCAAAGAATAAAGATGTTTCTTAGACTACTATGTTTCCTAGGCAAATTTTGCTTGTTTTCTCTGCTTTATATAAACGCATGCTCATGCAGCAGCTGGATCCCAATGGCATCCAGGATGCCGATTAAGTTTACAGGAGGAAAGGCAGGCAGTTTAACTTCATAGAGCATCCTTACCCGGAACTTTAGAGGCTAAAATTAACCTCTTATTTCTCTAAATCCTTGCCAGTAAAAGGGAAAAAAATGAATTAAAATGAAAAATAACACATGAATTTAAGTGCCTCTTCAAAGAAGTTACTGCCAAACCAAGTAATAGCATGGGTAATGGTGAAATTGTATACCTGAAGATATAATGGACAGAAGGAGAGAGCATAGCTTCACTGTGCCTTGCTCTTCTGAATAACATGTCATTTTTAAAAATGTGAATAGAAGTCCCAAATAAGTAGCCAGTATTTACATTTTAGAAAATATTTTTTATTTAAGGTTTATTTGATGGGTTTTTTTTTCATTTCTTTATGTTTCAGGTACTTCAAAAACAGTTTTGTTAAATAATCAGAAGAAAAACTTACATTCATTTATTAAAGAAAAGAAGCAGGAAATCTGGGTGGGGTGGAGGAGATAGAAACTAGAATTATTAAATGAAGTGAGTGTGGCCTGAACATTGACAGTATTCCAGAGAGTCCTTGAGAAACCAGGCCTAAGAACCAGAGAGGTGATTATAACATTTTGGGAAATAGTCACGTAAGTTCTCAGAAAAAAAATCTAACACGAATATTTTGTTTGTCTTTTTACAAAATTTTTTAAAGATGAGAGAAGGAGGCAGGTGAGATGTAGTCTTAAATATTTTTTTTTTGAAAATAGATAAAAATGATTTTATATACTTTTAAAAACCTGTTCATTTAGTCAAACAAAGAAGATAAATTTGGCAAAATAACAATTATGATTAACATTACAATAAATTTTTCCCATCTTAAAAGTGTTCATCTTTATGTCTTAGGAATAAGGATGGTTTTAAAATATACTTCCTATGTATGAATATGTATGACTTTTATGATAAAAATAAATATTATAAATTATATGTTGGATTTCCCTGTTTTAAGCTAGAGTTTGGTAATCAGACATCTATTTAATAGCATGACAATTATGTATGAGGGTATAAGAAGGTTAATGAAGTACAAAAATAGCATATTTTTCTTTATTAAAATATGCAAAAATCATGCTGAGTTAAACTGAATTTTTTTCCAGTCAAACTAAAGTATTGTTTATGCTCTATATACTTTTTTCAGATCTTTGTAGCTGTAGGGATTTTTGCATAGTTTTGTTTTAATAAATGTCTTAGATCAAGATGGTGACTCAGGTAATTATATTTTAGAAAATAAATTGATATTATGTTATCTGTTAGTCAATTATATCATTTCACTTTTAGGTGAATTTTTAATCCTTCTCTTTCACCATGTTTAGTGGGGGAGAAAGAACAAGATGTTCCAAAAGTCAACAAGGTAAATGTTAAGTAGAATTTTTAAACCTTGAATCTCTCTTTGGATTTCAGGTAAGCCAACCTTTTTATAACTTTCACAATAATGCCAGAATAGTCAGTGTTTGAAATCGCCTGTGTTAAATTTGAAGAAATTGTTCTTGTCTGTAGCTACAAGAGCTTATCCCTTTTCTTGCTAATAACCCACCCATCTGTCAGCTTTCTACCGCTTAGTTCTTTCCCACGTTATCCTTGACTTTTGCACACTCAGGTATGTGGAACTCTTTCATCCCACAGCTCACACCTAGTTTCTCCTCAGAAACATGCTTAGGAGAAATCTATAAAAGTGGATGTTATCCCAACTGCTACCTCTCCTCTTCCTCCTGCTGCAACTCCTTAGTGTCTTGGGCGCTGCCTAGGAGACAAACATGTAGCTTTTAAATCAAAGAAAGGAGGGAAGTAACAATGTCATGTTTCTCTTTGGGCCTCATTTATCTGCTTTTGCCAAAGTGTATCCAATCTGTTCTTCTCTTGTCTCCAGTGCTTCTTAAAGTATAAGGTTAAAGGCAGCTTCACCCATGTTAAGTCACAACTCCAGTAGCTGCAACTTCATGAAAGAATGCCAAATTATCACCTCTGAGCTGATGGAGGTTCTCTGTAATTAGCTCCCTGGAAATGCCATATTGTTCAGTCAACGAGCATTTATTAAAGAGCTAAGATGGACACTCTTAGTAAACCTGTCTTTTATCTTAAAAATTATCCCCCAAGTGCCTTTCCCCTATTGCCTTTCAGAAATATATCATTCGCTTCTCAGACTTATAATTCACCCCACCTTTTTACCTCCTCATCATACCAATCCCATTATTGGACTTTCACATAAATATAGTGCTTACTGTAAGCTCTCATTTTTTTTCTCTTTTCCACCAGCCCAATTATCAGTAGCCAGATTCGTAGCAGTCAATCTTCCTCTAACCTTCTTATAGATTTACACAACTCTATTCTTTCCTCCACTTGACAGTATGGGGTTCTCTCTCCACATCAGAAGATGCCCACTTAGTTGGCATAAATTGTTATTGTAAGAATAACTGTTAAGTAGACTAATAAGTCTATTTGCATCTTTTATTAATTTATTTTGTTTTGTTTTTACATACACATAACTTATAAATGATTGCTAATGGATAGTTACCAAAACCATTGTGGAGACACAAAGATATATATGCAAATGTTCATTTCATTATTATGCATAGTAAGCTCCAAACTGGAAACAAATACCCATCAGTGGGTGAATGGATAAACAAAATGTGGTACATCCATACAAGAGAATGTTATTCAGCAATAAAAATGACATATTATTGATTCTCATAGGTGAAACTCAAAAATCTAGGTGAGAGAAGTCAGATAAAAACCCCTAAATATTGTTTCACTCCATTTATGTGAAATTTCTACAAAAGACAAATTTATAGCCACGAGAAACAGATATGTAGTTATCTGTGGTCTGGGGTGGAAGAGAGGATTGATTTCAAAGAGCATAAGGGAACTTTTGGGGATGATGGAAATATTCTAAAACTAAGTTGTGGTTATGATGGCATAGTTGTACAAATTTATTAGAACTCACTGAATTGTACTCTTGA
The DNA here is from genome assembly GCF_902729225.1 of Pteropus medius. Classification (NCBI taxonomy): domain Eukaryota; kingdom Metazoa; phylum Chordata; class Mammalia; order Chiroptera; family Pteropodidae; genus Pteropus; species Pteropus medius. The sequence goes on along the minus strand of NW_024352787.1, from coordinate 2,907,944 downwards.
AAGGTGAACTTTATGGTTCATAAATTCTACTTCAATAAAGTTGTTTTAAAAATATGGAATTACATTTTTAAAGTCCCTAAAACTATGCTTTTACATAATTCTATTTTGTATTTTTTCAGTTAAATGTCCCCTCTTTCCTTTTTTCTCCAGCTCCAGTGTTCTTTGGACAATATTCCTTAAACTTTAATGTGCACACAAATGACCTGGGGATCTTGTTGAAATGTGCTTCTGATTCAGTGGTTCTGGGATGGGAACTGAGATTCTGCATTTCTACCAGCTCCAGGGCGATGCCCATGTTTTTGTCTGGGAACACATTTTTTAGGAAGTCTTTAGTTGTTGCTCCACTTGCTTGGCCTATAAGGGTTACTTGTCTTTCATTATAAATAAACAGAGACATTTATGGTTTCATCTGACAGCTTATGATTTGCAGAGAACCTGTTTGATGACTAAATTCTTTAGCTATGTCAGTACAAAGGTCCTTTGACCTTTAAAATCTTTGTTGCTGCCTTGTACTGCTCTTAGTGTCCATTTAAATTAGACTCAGTGATCATTTTAGTCCTTCTGATTCCCCTTCAAAGTTTTTTTAGTACTGTTTTAGGAACAAGTCTTTCTGATTACAGAATTTCTGATTACAGAATTTTGGAGTGGCTTATCTACCTACGCTTTTCCAATAGAGGGAATGTAACTCAAATACCTGAAATCTTTATTTTAATTTCAATTACTTCTGTATTTAAAGTCTTCTAGAAAGCTTTATACTGGGCCATTTTGAAATTCTTTTTTTTTTTCTTGTCCAAATAGTACTTAAGGTTCAAAGGCTAAGAGCATTATAATGACGTCTAAGTGAAAAGACATGGCCTGGGAAAAAGGACACTAGTTGGACAGTCAGGAGATCTGGGTGCAGGGAGATGTCCTATTGCTGCCTATGTGTACTTCTGTGAGGATGTTTTGGCATCTCTCTTTACCTGTAACTTAGAAATGTTTTTGCCATGGACCTCTCCCCATTGGCATTCTGTTAAAATCTTTGGACCTCTTCTAAGGGAAAAAAAGGCATTTTGATTTAGCCCCTATTTTGAAATGCACAAAATAGAAGTTCATAGGGTTGTTAATGAAAACAATTGTCGAAATACAGTCTTCAAAATATAAAAAATGATATAGTGACATATGTGCTTTTTCAAGTTAACACATTAAAATAAGATCTGGTGGTAAACCTAAGTAATGATGAGCATAAATGTTCTGAGATCTGTAACAATATAGTATGAAAATACCAATACTACCTATAATTTCTATTAATAAGAAAATGTTAGGTATTGATAATACCACTATGATTTGCTGCTTATGTTCATAATGGAAAAAAAATGCTAACCAGCAAATGAAAAAAAATACATTATTTCTCATTTTAGTTTGCAAATCCTCTGAATTCTGTTCACTAACTACTTGGCAGTCTCTGGTCCCCAGATTGAGAACGTCTGCACTAGAAATTCTACAAGATCTAAAATTTAGCGATTAATTGATGATCTGAGTAATAATTTAAAGAGTTTTGATCTCGTAACATTGTTAAATAATTTAGAATGCTATCACATGTTTTCCAGAGAACAACCCTACAAGGGAAATAGAGTGTCTTTTAATTACTTTTATCATAGATGAGGGAACTTAAAGTTGAAGTGGTTTAGCAGAAATTATATAACTGGTTAGTGATAAATCCTTTAGAATGAGATCTGACAGTCTCTGGGACCCTTTGCATATTATACTTCAATTTAAGAAATTAAATAACTGGAATTTGCGTGTTCATCTTTCACCGCATAATTCAAAAACATAATTCAAATACTTGATAGAAACCTTCAGACTTTAGACCTAAAAGATAAACTGAAATGTTTAGGCCAATCTTTTGATTTTAGAAATGAAAACATAAGACTCACAGAGATTGTCATGCTTCAGGTCATGCAGTTAAAAGATGGCCTAGGCTCTCTCAAATTTGCCCATCAGCATCTCATCATGAAAAGGACAAGATTCAGAGCTTTCTCTGAAAATCCGAGGAGGTCAGAAATATTCAGAAACAGAATATTTTGAAAACTATAAAATAAGTCTTTGTGTCTGTAGGAATGGATTGTGGACCAGCCTAAAGAAAGAGACCCTTTGTGAGATTATTAGTGATATCCGCAATGTTTGAGCAGGTCTGGAATATGAGGAGCAGGTGGTGAGACAGAGACTGAACAGAGCTAGGATGAGAGAGGGCTGAAGGGATGTGGATGCCTGCCAAGGAGAGAGCTATCACTCTAGCTGAGTAGATTTCTAAACCACAGGGTACAGGAACAACTGTGTGTGCATCAGTGCTATTGGATAGCCCAGTAAGAGAGCTTTATCTAATGCAAGGAACTGCATGTAATATGAATTGTGGTGCTGTTCACTTGAAATGAATTTTGGGAAGGACAGAATTGTGGCTATTATAAGTGAACATTTGAGAAGTAATGATGAAGCGGGATTGTTGTATTTGTGTCTTAGGATAATCGTGTACAATGACTGAAGGCCGACTAGTCTGTAAATACCATAGAAATACAAAAATGATGAAGATGTGGATTTTGTTTTCAAAAAATTTATACTCTCGAGTAGTTAAGAAGTCAGACTGTTGATTCAAATAATACTCTGCCAGTTCACTAGCTGAACTACGAGTTGTGTAAAATTAAGGCATCTCTTCCTCTACAAAATATGGATTACACTGAAACTCCTCATAGAGCTGCTGTGAGGAATAAATGAGTTTATTGGATAGCCAGCCCGATTTGCTGGATTGATAGCTATCAATCAACACTGTGACTGACTTGGCCAAGGATTAACCTACACAATCTTCAAGAACTGCAAAGCTTAAAGTCCTATAAAACTCTGGATAAATTTTTCACATTCTGTTATATTAAAAATCCTTAGTCTGTCATACACCTTTTTTTTTTTTACCTTAGATCTAGAGTTTGAGTCATCTCAGTTGGTAATAACCCTCTGTGCTCATTTGTAATGTAATTGATATAATCATGAATTAGAGTAGACAAATGAAGTCCTGTTTCATTACTGTAGGTTTTACCGTTTTTACATTTTGTGGTAAGCTCTTCATAGCCAGCACCTGGGACAGCCAGGTATGTGTGATGACGTCTACAGATATGACATGAGACTGTTGACTGCGGTGGTGGTTATTGGCCATCAGTAAAAAGTCATATGGTAAAAAAATTTTGATCATCTTTTTTGAAAACACAATTAAAATCTTGGAATCCAAACTAAATTTTTGTTTCTATATGAAATATTTTTCTAAATATGTACACTCTCATCAAATCATCTTGACATATTTCACTGTAAAACATAAAATAAGTGAAAAGATTTGCCTGGATTGTGAAAAAATAAGCATAACTGTCACACTTTTAATACAGGACATATACTCAAGTGAAATAGCACTGAATAAATTCCCTATTTATTGAAAGTCAAGATCTCCAGGGAGTTTTAACACACACACTCAAATGTTGTCAACATTCTGTTAACTAATTAGATGGAAGAGAATAAGATGAGTTGATGAGCAGAGTACCCAAGAATTATATGCAAGGACCCAAAATATAGTTTCCACGTGATATAGGAAAAGAAGAAATTGTGAACTGCATCATGCACTAAATTCCTGTATTTTATTAATGTGTTTTTCCTATATTAATAATAAAGTATTAAAGAATAACAAAGGTTTTTTTTTTAGTTGTCTGTTTAAGATCAAGATATTACCAACCTTGGAATATACTCAAAACCATTACTTGGAATAAGTTAGCTCAATCTCTTATTTTTTTGGATACCAACCTCCCAGTAGGTATTTTGAATTAATAGCACAGTGTGTTGTAGAATCATGCCTTTCAACAAGGGAGTGATGTCATATTATAGCCACCAAGCCATGTTTTTATTACTAATATCTCATTCTGGTTCTATTTGCAAAAACTGATTTATCATACTCTAGGCACTATTTTTTGTGTGATTTATTAAGGAATCTCAAGTGAATTTCTTCCTGTAATTTCTAAAGCTATAGAAAACATTAAATTAACAGCTTTGTAAAATTAAGCATGAGATTACAATATTTCTCCTAGATTAAAAATGATTAATGCATCACTTTGTTTCCAAATAATAATTGATGGAGAAATGCTATAAGTAAAGAAGCACACACAAATCCCTGTACCACATAAAACCCAGCTGAAGTTCAGGAAATCTAGTATTTTCTTATTTCCATGATATATTATTGTGAAAATTATTAAAAACAAAATTGCGAACTCAAAATAATTGAAATTCATCCCTGAATTGGCAGCAAGTGACAGTCTCTCCCAGCCACTCCCAAATCAAATCTCTGATTCTAGCTACTTCCTTTCTACTCACTCTTTTGTTTGCAAGTAATGTAAAATAAGATGCACTTTCCAATTTGTAAAAATAATGTATATTCAGCATTTATTTTCCCTAGGCTAAGAGTCTTGTATACCTACCCATGGCACATTCTTCTTCTATCTTTTTTCCCAAATGTAAAATACTACAGGAGAAAAAAGGATGTTTTAGTTCAGAGCCCAACATAGAAAAAAGCACATTATAGTACCAAAAAGAAAAAAAAGAAGATTGATAAAATAAGAGGTACTTTGTGAATTTATGGATCACATTGCTTTGACAGCTCTTAACTATCAAAGAGAATATTTAAGGTGAGTCTTCATCCAGCTCCAGGAAAAATCATGTTATGAAGTCCTTGAGCCTACTAACTTTCTATACTAAAGTAGAAAGTGATTCTGATTCTGCTCAGCAGAACTAGTGATGGTGATCAGCAGGGCCATGTCAGTTTATGGGTTTGCTCAAGAAATAAGTTAAAATGTTGTTGCAATTCTAGTTTTCCTCAAAAATCACAATGGATGATCACGGAGATAGGGAGCACGGCATAGGGAATGAAGCCAGCAGTAATGTAATGGCTAGGTGGAGAGCCAGAGGGAAGATAAAATAATTAGGGGGATCGTTTCATAAACTACACAAATGTACAACCAATGTACTGTATATTTGAAACTATAATAAAATAAAAATTTAAAAACAATCTTAGAAAAAATCACAATGACAATGAGAGGTGGTTATGTCTCAAGAACTGATAAAAAATATAATTTTATATTTAACATTAGTGGCTAGTCCACTAAAAGTGATGTGTTGTATGGAGTGAATTTAGAATAAGGTCATGAAGCGTAGTATTTTTCCTTTTATTCCTCTATTTTTTTGTACCATTTAATAATATCTGCTTCTTTCTCTTTCTGAATTTAGCAGGCTGTGTTATACTGGATAGAAAAGCTCATGTAAATGATGATAAATGATATTTTATTCAAGAGAAAGAAAAATAAATCACCCCAAGGAGATGAATTTGTATGTGTGTATAACTGTGTGTAATGGAGTTGTGATTTAAGTACAGATATTTATAAATAGGTTTTCGTCTACATGAAAGGCCTATGGAACATTGAACAGTTGTGTAGGATGCAGAATGGTTCTTTCTCGTCGTGTTAGACTAGCTCACCCACTATGGGGCACAGCATTCATGTAATAAATGCCAGCAGCACTTAATGCTACACACCATCAGGTTTCCAAAATGCCTCTAGCATTCATTTCCATCTATCTTAATTACCACTGTTATTAATATTTCCTCTGCTTTACTTCATCACTTTCTGCTCTACCACCTACTTTAATCTGGCTTTAACTACCAATTCACCTAGGTTAACTTCAAAACACAAAATTGAAACCATTCTTATTAAAGGCATGACAGACTGCCAGTTGCTAAGTGCTCATCATATTTGACCTTTCAATGGCCTTATACATGGATCATTCATTCCCCGCCTTAACCACTTTAATGATCTCTACGGTATTACACCCTTCTGTGCTCCTCCCTCCTCTCTGCCTTTATTGATGGCTTCTCTACTAGTTACACTTTACATATCATGATTCCTTAGGGCTTAATCTTAAGCTCATTTTAATTTTATTCATCTACTTCCATGGTTGAAATTTCTATCTAAATGCCGATGGCTTCTATATTTATATTTCCAGTTTAATTCTCTCTTCTGAGCTCCAAACTTGTATATTAATTCAACTGCCTACTCAGAAGTTCCACATCAACGCTTCATATACATCTGAAATGCAATATGTGTTAGACTGAATTCATGTTCTACTGTCCCAAACCTGGCTTCCTCCAGTGTTTCCTGGCTCAGTAAATGTAGCAACATCTACCCAATTCCTCATGCCAGAAGCCTGGGTGCCATCCAGGACACATCTACCAGACCACGTAGTCAATTGGTTACCAAGTTTTGCATATTTTACCAACTATATAGCTCTTAAATCCATCAACTATTCTCCATTTTTGCCATCAACCAAGTAACCTATCCAAATCAACCTCTACTCTTACTAGAGTCTCTATTGCAAATTAGTTCTTAATTGTTTTCTCAAATGCTCTCACCTTTTCTAAATACCCACCTAAACAGATCATAGAGAGTTTTCAAGAACATCCAAATCTCATCGTATTGCCCCCTCTATTTCTTTGGTACATTAGAGCAGGATTCTGTAAGATATGATCCTCTGTCAAAATTCAGAAAGTCCCCTGGTTTTGTAAATAAGGCTCTACTGGAAAACAGCCACACTCATTTGTTTATGTATTATCAATGGCTACTTTCATGTTATAGTAGCAAAGGTGAATAGTTGTCAGACAGACTTTTTATGTCCCATTAAACCTAAAATATTTGCTGACTCTTTAGAGAAAAAGTTCGTTGACCCCTACATTCAACATATATTAAATATGCAGTAAATATCTAATAAATTATTGTATATTCTGTGCTCTGAATATAGCATAAGACTTCTTGCTTTATGGACTCTACATGATTTTTTATAATTTTCCTCATAGACAAAGACTTCATGTTCAGTTTAGATTTTGTGTTCTGTTCAGACCTCAACCATATGAGGAAAATAATTATGCGTTTAGCATCAGTGATGGCAGAGCTCAAGAAAGAGTTGTTTGTAGCTTTCATATGTGTATTCTTTGAGAGTCATCTTCTGTCTGTCTGCTATAAACTCAATGTTTGTGTCCCCCCCAGACCCCCAAATTTGTGTGGTGAATCCTAGCATCATAACCAATGAGATGAAATTTAGAGGTAAGGCCCTTGGGAGGTTATTAAGTCAGGAATGTGAAGCCCTCATGAATGGCATTAGTATCCCTTTAGAAGAGACCCCGGAGAGTTCCCTTGTCCTTCCTAATCATATGAGGACACAGTAAGAAGATAGCATGCTGTCTGTGAACCATGAAGCCCTCACTAGACCCTGAATCTGCCCATACTTTGATCTTGTACTTTACAGCTTCCAGAACTGTGAGAAATAAATATATGTTGTTTATAACCCACACAGTCTATGGGATTCTGTTATAGCAGCCCAAATGAACTAAGACACTGTCGTTCACCGGAACACTCACTGGCACCCTGCTTTGATATATCTTTTAAGGGAATTATGCTAGGCTATTATGTCAGATTTTCTAAAACAGTTTAACAGCCCATCCTCCTGGCAGTTTCATCATTAAGTAAATATTTGCGAAGGTTCAGGATGTTCCATCTTTTGATTAGGGTTGTGAAAGATGCCCTACTAAAGCACTAACTCTGTATCCAAAGCTCTCTCGAAGGTGGAAGATTATACACAATAGAGTGGAGCTGCACTTTGTCAAATTATCTTGCCATTTGCATTACCAAAATGTGCCAGGTGGAAGTGCACAGATACATAGGATATAGAGATTGTCGGTAAATTTGATTTCCTTTTTGATTTTGGTGAAGTAGATATCTATCTTACAAATGGAAGTACTTTTTGTATTATGATCAAGAGAAGTTTTATAATCAAGTGCTGTCTTAACTGAGGGATAATTGAGTACCAGGTTTTTACACTAACACAAATAATGGTTGGTTAAATCTCTTTAGGTTTGGATATACTTCATGATTGTTATAATATACATTGTTATTATTATTACTATAAACCTATGTTATTACATTATTACATACATAAATTGTGATGATTATTATATTTAGTAGTTAAATTTGAAGAATAGTTATCAATTTTTAGTTTTTACATTTTATATTTCTGAATCATTTTTTAGGAGATGAAATAGTCTTTGAATTATAAGTTATTTTGAAAACCACTTAATAGTAAAGGAGAGGATATTCTCTTAGGAAAATAAGAGAAATTCTTGGCTGATGTGCAGCTCATGATGATTTTTGAGATACTCAGTTTTTATTCAAGACACCCTTTCTGTCTGGAAACTCTAAAGTACAAATTCATTAAAATAAAAGCCTATTATCTCATGTCACTTTTTCAGTGTCTCTGTGGAGGGCTAGGTATAGAACATCCTGAAAAAATAAACATTATTCTATTTCAAGTTTACCTAAAAGACAATTCATTTGACTGCACTAGATACTGAGGCTAATAACACCCATATGCAAGCTTCTATATATGTTATCATATAAGTCCCATTGTAACATCCATAAAATGATTACTTTTGACAATTCTGAAGACCATTTTTAGGTGTTCTCGTCCTGTTGATTTATTCTCTAAGCATTTTTAAAAGCTTTATTATCTAAAGTTTTCTTATGTCATATTTTCTCTCACTTTTCTTCTCGCTTTAAGTAGTCTTCCTATTATCCTAGGAATAGTTCAGTGGGAAGTGGTCTGCCAGGTAGAACAGAATCATAATAATGAAATCAAGATGATGAGGAAAAGTAATGACTATTGAAGAATAATACATACACACAATATATTTATTAATTTTCCCCCAAACATTTGACTGCATAGTGTTTTGTTAGTGCCAAATATTATTCAAATTTACCTAAAGCTATGTTTCTCTGCTCCAAATCTATTTTTTCCTCTCAGCACCAAACTATGAAAAAAGATCTTTTGCTGTAGCGCAATGCCTCAGCAGTGCATGTGCCTTCATTGCTTGCAGGCACCCCTTTGCTTATCAAGAGAACAACAGCTGATTCTGGAAAGGAGAGAAGGAGGGCTTAGGAGACATCACATCAATGTCACACCAAGGCATTGATGTGACTTCTCTATCCTTTGGGCTCATACATCCTAAGAAACTTTAGATTTGAAAGACAAAAGGGATATCAGAGGTAACAGCTTGAATGTAAAATGAGAAAGATCAGACTGGGGAAAAAATTGTCTCCAAACTTCCTTCCTCACATGGACTTGAGGTAAAGAAAAAGCCAAATAACATGAAGATTTGAGAAGATGTGTACCAATTCTGTACACTCACATTACATTAAAAATCCAGTGGAAGCTTTTCAGCAGAGTTAACCTTATCTATACAATGCAATCTTTACTTCAGAACAACTCTTCGCCAAATGATTAATGCTCTAATTAACTATACCTCTGTCCAATAGTGGTATGTTGTAACTAGTTTTAGAAAACACTACTTCAATATTGAAGTTAGGACAAAATTTTGCAAATGTCATGCCAAGGTCATTAGTTATGCTGACTTTCTATTTACTCCAACCTATAGAGTCATAAGTCAAACACATACACACACACACACCCCCCTCCATCTAATACTATATTTCAGTTATTTGCATAGGCACATATCTGAAAAGCCCTCCCTTAGGCACAGAGAAAAAAAAAGAACCTATGTTCTCACACAGTACTTGCAATGACAGCTTGTAAGATGTACAAGATTTAATTAGCCTATTCATAGCAAGATCGTTCATTGGCCTGTAGGCATATTCAGGTTTGACCACCATTTCCTCCCCTCTGAAAATACCTGTAAGAATTCTGAGATGTGGAATAATATTATTCAAATTTTAGTTTTGACTTTTTTCTTATCTATTATTTTCTAGACAGATTGTCATATGAGTTACAATGTCAATAAAGTCAGCTGTTTATGAATCAACATGATTGAATTATTTTAATGTCAAACTATTTTATCACTAGATATTTTTCAGAGCAGAGGCTGAGATTAAAACTGGAAAGTTTACCAGAGCTTTTCTAGCACACATCATTAATCAAAAAGCAACAAACTGGTTTGTTGGTTTTATATGACAGCATAATATCTGTATGGAATTAAATTGTCTTCCACATGCTCTTAATATGTTTTATTTTTTATTATTACTCTAGGGAAAATGTGAAAGATATATTGAGATTGGGATTTGTTTGCTTTCTTCCACTAAAAAATAATAGTGATTCAAGTCTGTGTTATTTTGTATAACAATGCAGAAGTCCTTAACAACCAAATCCGAAAATAAATAAACAAATAAAGAAATAAATTAATAAAGTCCTTTCAAAACATTGAGAGAAGATAAAAGGGAAGAAATTTCAGACCAGCTTATCTAAAGACAGGAAATGCCTTTAGCAGATATATTCATAATTTAAAAAAATACTATCATCTACTGATAACTATTATGAATTTTATTAATTCAGCCTTTCCTTTTAGGAAGGCATAGGATGAAAGAGAGCAAATAAAATAGATGCAGATGAAACACATAAAGATGAGTTATAGAAATGACAGAGTGAATGTGGTCAGAGGCAGACTATACCAGTTTCCAAGGAGAAAACTACATGAGTTGCTGATATGACATTGGAGGGGTATGTGTGTGTGTGACAGAGAGAGAGAGAGAGAGAGAGAGAGAGAGAGAGAGAGAATATCCCTCAGTGTATTTACCTATCTCTGTTCATCTCCACGAATCTTTGCAAGAAGCCTTATCACCTAAGGTCAACAGAGCTACTATTATTAGAATCCCATTAATAAGTACAGTTACTTGATCATTTTAATAATAAAATGAAGAAGCAGTGAATCATGAAAGTCCTATTTGTGATTTACTAAAGGATCTCAAACTCAAATGTCTTTGAGCTCAGTCAGGTAAGTCGGTGAATCAGTCTGGGTGTAGGAAGCAGCAGACGATACTGACAACAGAGGAGGCAGCTTCTATTCAGCTCCATCTGATTGTGTGTCAAAGGCATAGAAGGCCTGAGTTGCTAAATCTTCTGATTTTTCAAGAGAAGCTAGAAATCTTGATTTTATGTGAGCTCGCCTGATTTTTAAATATAGCTCCAATTGGTTAAAAGAAAAACAATATAGGGCCAAAAAAGGTATTTGTGCATAAGCTTTGTTTTGTGATGTTGGATTTATAACTAATGACAAACCTGATTTTTGATAGTCTTCTTGCAATGACAGTCTGGAGCATAAGTCAATAACTATTTCTACGATTTTTCACCTTCACAAAAATGACCTTGATCTTAGCTCATCTCATGAAATAGGATTTCACTGTGTTGTTCAGAGTTTTCCTCCTTTTTTGCATTGGAAACTTCCAATGCCAATATCTACAAGATAGTCAGTGATGAGTTGTGGCATGTGTCCTGTATATCAATTGTCAACCTGAGTGACACTAAAATGAAAAACTGTCATTTTGTACCAGAAACCTCTTTGCTTTATTTCCTGTTGTTTTTCAGAGATTCAAAGTAATGATGGTGTCTGGGTATGAATTGGGGCTCTTTACCTCTGATCTCAGGATTTCATCCGACGATAGGAAAATAGCTTACAGTTCACTGTAATCGTTCATCTTTATATCACCCTCGCCAATTTTTTCCTGTTTTTCTTTCTTTTTACTTATTCTTCCTGAATTGTTCTTAAAGTATGTATTGTTAGTAAGATGGTTTCTGGTTTTAATATTATTCCCTGTGACAATTCTAGATATTTCTATTGTAACCATTTTAATTTACAGTTTTTCTCATTTTTCACAAAGGCCAAATAAGGCTTAAATAACAATTTTTATTTATTTCGATTGGGTGCTGTAATTAATAACACCCATTCTCTAAGAAAAGTTAATATTGTGTTAATTTTATTTTTAAATGCCAATACATTAACACATACAGCATGTCATTTGACATCCAGGGAACTTTACCTTCCAAATGGATGAGTTGAACTCAGTCATCTATTTCTTTAAAGCTCACAAATCCTAAATTTTGGGACACCCTTTTACACTGTGGTTTTTCAGTGAACATTTATGAACTTTACTTGAAACCAACCATAAAAGTACTAAAATTTAACACTAATGGTTGGATGAGAAATAATAATGCTAAGGCCCTTGACCAGAGCCTAGTCTTCTAGAAACCTGCTATTTTACAATCTTTGCAGAAGCTATTGCAGAAAGTCATGATAGATTCACTAATAATAATTCCCTTTTTAATAAGGAGGTATTGGAGAAAGGGGATGAAAATAATATTAGCAAAAGAAAGATGTTTACTAAAGTATAGATATGCTTATAAAATTACTTGAAACTTTTATGGAACAACTGTTCTCTGTAGATGGCTGTACTTTGGAGAGTTCCTAAGGAATAAGCTGAAGTTTCTGAACTTACAAAACTTGTCATCTAATTGGTGGGTGGAGGGGTGGGAGAGGTTCTAGGAATGGAGGAGAGTAGAATTCTCAGTTTCTAAAGTCCAGAACATCTCGTATACTATATTAAGTCTCACAATACTTTACAACCCAAAATATTAATGTCACCTAATGTTTGCTTCCTATTCACCTTGTGGCAAATTCTCATTTAATCCTCACGACAATCTTTTTAAATAAGTGTTGACTTTCCCATATTACACTCATAGAGAATGCAAGTTTTGAGAGGTTTTGTGTTCAAAGGCCACCCAGCTAGAAAGAAAAATTAGAGAAAGTGCCAGAAATGAGCCAGAATTTCTTTGTACATCTAGTACTCTCCTTCACTGCCACCCTCAGGAATATCTAACCTATGTGTTAATCACAGAAAATATTTTCCATCAACATTGCCATTCCTTCATTTCATTTGGCTTATTGACTAAGCAAAAGAAAAAATAAAAAACAAAACCGCACAGTACATGCTTTTAAATGTAAAATACTAAAGAGTTCCGCCCCCCCTTTGGCACAAACATTCATACCAAATATACATTATAGTTGGTATAATGGAAAAAACTATGCCAGATTACTGATACTCTAAAGATATATAACTAATGGCTCTTTTCTATCCTTTATCATTGATTATCATAATACAATCCAAAGTCAAGCTGCATCAAAATCACTTTGGATCCCTATTTAAAATATATATTCTCGAACATAAGCCCAGAAATATTTAACCAATATCTCTGTGGTGGGACCCAGGAATAGCCTTTAACACTTTTCCAAAAGGTTCAGTGAGGCACACTGAAGTCTGAGAAATACAGCCAGCCTATAGAATTTAGATATTTATGTGTTAAGCATGAACTGAATTCTGGAGCAAATATAGATATTTAAAAGAAAATGAATAAAATCAGCCAGTAATATTATCCAAGTTCTAATTTCCCTTACTCAAATGTAGTTAATGTAGTAAATGTATACTCTCTAGAAATTCAGAGCAGTTTAGGTCTTACGTATTTATTATAAACTCTTATTGGATATAATTATGAAAAGGAGGGAACTCCTAGATTACAAAAAGAAAAAAAAAAAAGAGAGTTGAGTGTATAGCTGTTTGTGAAAGGAGTTTATAGTAATAAAATAAAATGATAAAACTTTATTAAAATGATATTTAGGGGAAATTAAGGGAAAATGTCAGAACAGACCTTCATCTGGGGCACAAACTGAGACAGTTATAAGAGTAGATGATGGAGACAGGGCCCTGGAGGCAGAATGTAAGGTCATAAAATCAGAATGACATTTAACATCTAGTAAAAGTCCAAAAACAAAGAAGAGCCCTCTTACGGTGTACATTATTTGCAATAAAGCAAAAAAATTAGAGGCATTTTATTGAAACATTATTGGAAGAATTTCTGTTAATTTTCTGGTGATCAAAAGATAGTAAATCTTTTTTACTAGAGAGTTAATTTTATTATTGATATGTATAAAATGTCGCTTATATTGTTTTCATTTAATATGCTCTTTATTGTTCCACCTTAGGAAACTAATAATATCTGTAAGGATTTTCATATGTTCATTCTCAAAATTATTCTTTTCACCTTAGTTTTTCATAGGATCTTAAGTTCCTATGATCCTTAGAATTGTACTATAATCTAAAATTGAGAAAACATGAATCTCAAATGAATGATAGTTGGTGCTCTAAATTTTTAAGTGATCCAAATGACTAGAGAAGAGTTTAGAATACTTATATGTATTGACTTTATGTTGGCTGGGGAACATGTAAACGATTTGAAGAAGAGAGAATCTGATTTGATGGAGAGTAAAGGGTGTGGTTTTCTAGACAGGTCACGACTTATGATTTAAGGTGGGAAATGAAGACAAAGTCTTACAAAACTAACATGGAGATGAGAAACTAGGGCATGAGGATATCTGTGAAACTCTGAAAAGCCAATAATGTTAGAAATTTAAAGAAAATAATATTTGGTACTTGGTGCTTGTCAAAGGTCAGGAGCAAGACAGGTAGAAAGAACTCACAATGGATCCCAGAATTATAAGCCTAGAAATGCAGAAAGGCAATGGGATGATAAAAGCAAAAAAAAATTGGAAGAAATGATTTCTTAAGGAAGAGGTCTCCATTCCAGATACATTTAATTCTACCTACTGAATTAGAGTAGAAAAAGTTCTGAGCATGTTCAACTATACCACAGTGAAAGAGAAGCAGGAAGGTCTGAAATCAGAGATGTTTGTACATTATGGTAACTGAAAATGTAGTAGTAAGTAAACCGCTAAAAGGAGAGTGTGTATAGGGAGAAAGGCAAACCAAACCATGGGTCCTTCTGTAGAAGGGAAGAAAAATATCTTATAATAAATATATAGAAAATGTATTGTTAAAAAGGCACAGAAAACAATGGAGTAAGAATTTCCCTTAAATTGGGGTATATCCTGGAGGAAAAAAAAAGGTGGAGAAATATCCAAAATCCCAGACATGGGGGTCTATTGATACTTCTACAACTTAAAGCAAATCCTTCTGGTTGAAATTACAAACACAAAAGGCACTTTAAAAATCTAATTAAATGTCTACATCGCCTTCCCTTTGTATTTGGCTTTGAACTTGATCATATTCAAAGTAAGCAAAGAAACAAGCCTGTAATGTCCAAAACACGTTAAAAAAATGTGATTAGGTCTCTGTGATAACTACATGCTTTGGGTTCATAATAAGTTAATTAAGATTCCATCTCAAGACTGCTGCTTTTTATTACACTAGCAGATATTTCAGAATTTTCCTCAGTGCTTACGCACATGTGTAGATTTCCTGGAGGAAAGATGGTGATTACAGTCCCCCGAATTAATTTTCCCATTCAGAGTCTTAATTACCAGTTAATTGCTCTAATCTGACAGTGGCAGCCTGGATGGGAAAATCAGAAGGCAGATATTTTAGCAACCTCAAATTAGCCGGGTGGTTTTCCCAAATCGTTGAGGCACCCAACACTAGTGTGTCTGCATGTCTCATGTTCTGCGTGCCAGAAGAACTGCCCAGGTGGTTTTTAGAAAGAAAAAAAAAAGGTAATTGGAAAGAGCCAGGCATTTCTGTGTGATTTAATCTTCTCAGTGGGCAGAGGTGAACAATGGGACGAAAACAAATACCGAACCCAATTACAATACCACACACTGTGGGTGACAGTATAAGAGCTTTGGAAGTGTGCCTAGACACCCACTGCCAATGGATGGAGGCTGTGAGCTATCTGGGGAGGAGGAAGGAAAAAGGACAAGATGTCTGCTACCCGGAATGAGAATCAGGTTGACGGGCTCCGAGGAGATGCAGTAAATAATCAGAAAGCACAGAGTTTCTGCTGAGAATCACGCAGGGTTTTACATTGAGGAAGCAAAGTGGCTTGCAGACGTGATTCTTCAGAGGGAAAACAGATGAGTGAACTTAATTGAGATATAATATAATAAACACTATAAAAGGGTAAGTGGGGAGGCTTATGAGAATACATGGGGGGGATCAACTAACTGAATTTGAGGTATAGAAACGGTGAGTCATCCATTCACTCACACAATAATCATTGCAAAAATGGATAGTATTAGCAATCTAATATTGTGCTTGGATAGTGCTTTATGGCTTTCAAAAGACACATATAGATTTTTACTTTCTTTGTTAGAATAGTGGTAGTATTAGAAAGTTAGGGAAAGTATTATGGCTTAGTTTTACAATCTACTCTTGTACAATATGTTGAAGGATACACTATTAATTAATAACATGAACTGACACATTTTTAAATTTATAGTCCAGTGATTCTCTACAATGTTAGCCTCGGGTTCTGGCTTTTAGATAGTATACAACGTAATGTAGTTGAGAAGACAAAATATAATACATTGGCAGGTGGAGCAAGATTAAATAGCAACATGACTTGAACTATCAGTGTTGACCTCTCTGGCATGTATGTCATAAAATCCATCATGAGAACAACTGATTTTTTTAAAGTTCCTTAAAATGCACATCATCAGTCTTGTAGCAACCTACATAAATGTTATTGGGTTTACTAGTCAGCAACTATAGGGGGAAACAGTAAATAGACAAATAAGGAAAAGAAAAGTGTTATGGGCTGAACTGTGACCCATCAAAATTCATATGTGATTGTCTATATGTACCACATATTCTTTATCCAGTCATCTATTTGATGGACATTTAGGCTGTTTCCATATCTTGACTGTTGTAAATAGCACTGCAGTGAATATAGGGGTGCATATATCTTTTCAGATTAGTGTTTTGGATTTCTTTTACTAAATACTCAGAAGTGGAATTGCTGGGTCATAAGGTAGTTCTATTTTTAATTTTTTGAGGAACTTCCAAACGGTTTTCCATAGTGGCCATACCAATTTGCAATCCCACCAACAATGCACGAATGGAATATTATTCAGCCATAAAAAGATAAAATCTTACTATTTGTAACAACATGATGGACCTAGAGTATATTATGCTAAGTAAAATAAGTCAGATAGGGAAAGACAAATACCATATGATCTCACTTATATGTGGAATCTAAAGAACAAAACAAACAAAATAAAAACAAGCTCATGGATACAGAGAACAAACTGATGATTGCCAGATGGGAGGGGGGTTAGAGGCCTGGGTGATAATGGTAAAGAGATTAAGAAACACAAATTGGTAGTTACAAAATAGTCATGGGGATGTGAAATACAGCATAGGGATTATAGTCAATAATATTGTAATAACTATAGTGCCAGGTGGGTACTATGCTAATCAAGGGATCACGTCATAAATTATATAAATGTCTACCCACTATGCTGTACATTTGAAACTAATATAAAATAATTTTGAATGTCAACTCTAATTTTAAAATAAAAATTAAAAAAAAAAGACTAAACAGGAAAACGCTGAAAGATGAGATAAATATATCATTAAACTACAATAAAACTGTATAATGTTGGGGTATAAAAAATTCATATGTCAAAGTCTTAACGTCCACTACCTCAGAATACAACTATATCTTGAGATAGCACCTTTAAAGAAGTAATTAAGTTAAACTGAAGTCATTGGGTAAACCCTTATCCAATAAGACTGTTGTTCTTATATAAAGAGATGATTAGGACACTGGAAAAGAACAGGAAAGACCATTTGAAGACATAGGGAGAATATGGCTATCTAAAAGCCAAAGAGAGAAGCTTTAGAAAAAACATCCTACAGACACCTTGTTTTTGGATGTCAGGCCTCTAGCACTGTGAGGAAATAAATGTCTGTTGTTTAAGTCACCCAGTTTGTGGTACTTTGTTATGGCAGCCCTAAAAAATAATAGAAAATGCATTTTCTCTTTATAGTGAGAATCAACGAAACTCTCTATATGCAAATAGATAAATCTTTGCCTATGTAAAATCCCTGTTCGTGTAGATAAGTGAGTAAAACAAACAGTTCATGAAACTTACTGAGCACTAGTACTTTTATAATTCTATGAACTGGAGCAAAGACATTGTCTGAGCCCAGGATGTCAGACGTGGTACCTTGGTACAAGGACGTCAGGCCAGTGATGGATGCATTGATGGCAATTGGTAGCAGCCAGTCCTGTCCAGCTGATGCAGAGTAAGAGTGACATCCAGTGGCTAGTTCTATCAGCCAGGCCCTCGGACACCAACTCAGGGGGTGTGCCAGATGGCAGAGAAGGGTCTTTAGGAACACTGATCAATGTCCAGTACAAGTTTCTGGTTGGTAATAATGAAACTTGACTAAAAAGTTGTGATTGGTCTATGTCCTCAAGCATAGGTAGTAGGATTCTCAAGTTGTTCATATTAGAACATTAGGAACATGCTGATAGCCAAATAAAAATCACTATAAATTAACTTACTCTTTATACTCAATTTATTTCTACCATTTAGAAAAGACCCAGAACGAATTTGTGAAAGGAAGAAGAAGCCCAATTAACACATATGTTACTATCAAACCAGGTACCTTGATAATGGAATAGGAATGAAATATATATAATGCATTTTAGTTTAAAAATAGATATGTTTAATTACAGTGCACAGTTACTAAACTAACATCAAGGATGGCTTGAAATAACATTTAAAGCTATAAAAACTATATATCGAATTACCCAGCACTCAGGAATAGTATTGTTTTACTTTATATTTTTGATTAACTTTTTTCTTCCTTTTACCCTGTGAGGGAAGCTGACCCTTGAAACTTTGAATATTTAAATAGAGGCTGTCGTCATAACCTGGAGTTGCTGATCCCATTACAAACATCTTCTAAAGAAGAAAGATGCTATGCTCCCGGCTTTTGAGTAGTTTACATATCTATACATAATTTTAAAAAAAATTAAAACAAAAGATAAGTGAATGAGTGTCATATCCATGTGCACATTGCATGTGTATATTGAGGACAGATGTATTTTTATGTGGAGGATGTAATGATTTCATTTTTCATTCTGCTCAAATAGAAAGAGCATTTAAGGGCCACTTAGGAAAAATCGATATATTTTGCCAGATGTAGAGTATGCCATCCCTTCTTTATGTGGAACAGTATGAGTAAATCTAGACCGATCCTGAGGGCTATTCATGAAATAAAATGGCGGAGGCTTTTCATCACCCCACCTGCCCACTGCTCAGCTCTTTCTAGCATTCGATATATCTCCTTCACTGCACTTGGTCCCATAGATCACATGTACTAACATACGATGATTTGAGTGACACCTTTCTTTCTCACCAAAGCAAAAATCAATCTGATTTGTTCAATGCTGTATACCTATCACTTGCCTTAAACAATCTAAGACAGACATTAGATGTTTAACAAATACATGCTGACCCCTAAAAGCCAGGGCAAGAATTGACAAGTGAAAGAAGAGAAAGACTAGTAGGAATAGACAAGTAGATGGAGAATGAGAAGATTATATTCAGGACATGTTACAATTCAAGCACTGAAATGATTAAAGAATCTTCATAATGATATCAATTAAACATTACATAGGTTTAAACGCTAAAGGAAAGAAAGGCTAATGTACCAGAGGAAAAAAGAAATATGCACCCTGGGACACAGATATGCTAATGGTATCTCCTAAAGTGGAGCCATGGGGCACCCAATCAGAAAAAATCTTCATGATAAATGCAGAGAAGAAGGGACTGCACTCCAAAAAATGGTCAGAGTGTAGAAAAAGTCCTCCCTGAACTGGAGGATGTTAAGGAACAATAAGAGTTAGGATGAAAAGGTGTATTGGGACCACATTTCAGATAGCTAATTACAAGCTGCAAAGTGCAAACTTTAAACACAGACAGTGACTTTTTGAGAAAACTTTAAGGAATAATAATTTGCAGTGATGTACAGGATGGATTCTAATAGGGAGAGACAAGAATCAGAGAAATTAGTTAAGAAGCTGTTTAATAATCCATGTGAGTCCATGTGATATTGGCAGTTAAAATAATAGAAATGAGACAAATACAATACATAGACATAATTTAAATAACAATTGATTAAGTATAACTACCTTTTGGTTAAGTAGTTAAATACGGCTAATCCTTAATGACTAGACTATGATGCCATTGGGAGAGAAAATTCAGTGCAAAGAGCCAGTTGGTGACATGGAGAAATATTGACTTTGTTTGGGAACATGATGTATGGAACCCAAGTGAGAATGTTCACTAGATATTAGGCCGGAAGGGTGGAGTTCAAATGGAAGTTCAGTCATAGAAATACAGAATTAAGGTTTTGAAGCCATAAAAAAGAATGAAATGTCTAAAGAAAAGACTAGATTGAAAAGAACACGTACCTATTGCCTTAAACAATTTAAGACATGCATGAGGTGTTTGATAATGACTTGTAATGACATGCTGACCCCTATCATAAGGGATGCCTGTATTCAAGAGAAATTGGGAAAAAGTAGAGCCACAGAAGAATGAGAAATATTAATCATACTGATTCACTTGCTAGTTTGATTCTCTTCTTACATAAACATTCATTAAATTATTTCTCTCTCATCCTAGCTTCTGAGTCAGAGTTATCTTGTAATGTTAAACACTTAACTAAAAATTAATAAAGTCTGCCAAGCTCTCTAAGTTTCTTTAAAACTTATTTTACATCTGTGTCACAGATAGACAAAATGATCACATTTGGAATCTAAAATCCAGATCTCAAATCCTGGCAGTCACTTGCTAAGTGTATGCCCTTAGGCAAGTTTCTTAAATTCTAAAATCTCAGGCTTCAGCTATAAAATGAATATTAAAGGTGCTCCACAATGATTGTTTTTTATGTATAGAAAATTAAGTGTGACAATGCAGATAAAGAAAATAAATTGTGATAACACAGTAAATATTAGTTCCTGATTCTTCCTTACTTTCTTTGAAAATGCAACGTTAAAATGCCACTATTCAATATTTATGTATAATAATCGTGCATTCATTTATTCATTTAATCTTGGAGTTTCCATCATGATCAGGCATTTCCAAATGCTGAGGCTACATCAGAGAGAGAGACAAATCCTTGTCTTCTTGAGGTTCATAGATTAGTGTAAGAAAGAGAAAATGAATAAACCGAAAATACATATAACTTTAGGCAGTGATAAATTCTTTGAAGTAAAATAAAGCAGTGGAAGAAAATGAGAAGATTTGTGTGGGAGTGGCCTTATTTTACATAGCATGACACTAAAGGGACACAAGCCAAATGAAATAAGACAGAGAAAGAGGGAGAGAGAGACAATGCATGTGGAGTGGAAGGCAAGAGTCAGGTCCCTGAGGTGGCACTGAGTGGCAAATAAGAGGAACAGCAAAAAGACAGACCCTGTGGCTTGAGTGGCATAGGCAAGGGGCAGAGGTCAGAGCTGTCGGCAGTGTTAATTTAAGATCATGTAGTTTCTCTGAGCCAGAATGGGAAGTTTGCATTTTTTTCTAAGAGTGATGAGAAGCCATTGGGGATTTTAGAGCACGGGGATAATATCATCTGTTTTGGAGGAAAATTAGAGTTCCTAAATTCAGTTAGGGAAATGCTTACTAAACCTTTAGGTTGTGCTTCCTAAACCTCTCATTTCCTTCCCTGCCCCGTAGCCTGCATATCAGTGTATTGAGTTCTGTTTTGGTGAACTACAGCAAAGATCCTTTCAAGTCTGAAGTGAGGGGGAAAAGGTGCAATATTTTCAAGAGTTTAGGAAGTTTTGATTAAATTTTTTTTTTCAGAGCACCACATCTTTTCCTTATTTACCTTACACTACTTCAAACAGACAAACAAGAAAAGAAAATCCCAGTATATGTCATTATACACATATAAGAAAATCCCAGTATATGTCATTATACACATTATACACACATTAGACAAAGATACCAGTCATAACAAGTTAATGATGGAGATTTTGACTTCAAGTTTAAGAAAAGTGGCAAAGACTTTAAGTTGTAGATTGGCATTCATATAATGAATCTTTTTTTTTTTAATGTTGCAAGAACTTCTTTTTAAAAAAAGTTAGAGCATATGCTGTTTCACAAGTGCCTTCTGGAAAACCACAAAATCAGCAGCAATATTTCTGGCTGCTGAGATGCTGTGACAACTCTTTGCAAAGACAGAGGGTAACAAGGAGCCGAGGATGCCTTTGTAACTCCATGCAGTTTGTGGTGTTTTACAACTCATTTCCCTTTAGCTAATAGAAGCAATTCTATCAATCGAAGGACTGGGACAACTTAGCAATAATCATTTATCTTAGCTTTATTCTAAATTTAAATAGTAGGCATTGACCCACCTCTGCCCTATTTATTCCAGCTACAAAAATCGATGCTCCAGGATATTAAGTGAATTGCCTGATGACACTGAGTTAATAGGTAGTTGTGTCAACACTTGAACTCAGATCCATTGGGGATCCAAAGCTTATGCTCTTGATATCTTACCATAGAACAGCAGAGTGGGGAAGTTTCCTAGGGCATTATCCTTTTTGAAAATAAATAGAAACTACTTTAAATTCCCACCCCCCAAATTTTTATTATAGAAACACAGCTCATATAATTTGTCTCTCTTACCCTCCTTAACATTATCGTTTGTCGGAAGAGAAGGTGATAGCTTGCTTTTTAATAAATATGATAGTGAAATTGAATGACCACTGGAGCACATTAAATAAATTAAATTATATTGGAAATTAAGAGGGCATATTAAAATAATAAATAGTGTTTTCAGTGGAAGATTCAGATCAATAGTTTAAACCCCAAATACATAAATATATACATACATACATACACACACACATATATATATATTCATATTAGATACATGAAAATGCATTGATTTTTATGCTCGATGCCCTTTTCATTTATGAGAAACACAAGAAATATTTAGAAATGGAATTAATATTAACTTAAGCCCAATTTTTAAATCTAAAGATATTGTTGAGGCACATTTTCCCTGAATTATTATTTTCTTAAAATTTTATTAGTCCTGGAATAGATTAAAATAATGAGATTGAACCTCTCTAAGGCTTTCAGTATTAGGTTCACTATATTTTTTTATTGTTGTGAAATCATGTTCTGATTTCAAAATTAGGACAAAACATTTATTATGGTTGATATGTACAAATGACATCATTGTCCGCCTGACTTTTGGTCCCAGCTACAGTCTGTAGCTTTTAAAAAGGATTCTTTAATGTCACATATAGATAAGGGGATGAGGTAACTAAGGGAGATACTTCAAGATTAGGAGGCCAGGGCAAGAAGAGAAGATAATACTTTGACATCTTCTGATTTTTTAGTCATTTATTTTTATTAATTGGCAGTAGAATATAACTAACCCATGATTGTCAGGCATATTTTGTAAGCACAGAGGAATTCACAAATGGGTCTCAGATAGTTTGGAAAGAACAAAAGAAGTAGAAGCCACTTTAAGATATTACAATTTGTGTCTATCTATCTATAGATACCATGTATTCACACATATACACAAAATACATACAACCATATTCGGAACCCATAATACAGTCTATAAACACTTTACAGAATAGGGGGGATCTATGTGGACCAAAAGAGCCATGGTTCATAGATGGAGTAGAACTTGAAATGGACCTTAAGAATGATAAGCATTTGATAATGGGGAGCAGGGAAGAAGGAGAAGGGCATTACAGCCAGTGAACATAACATAGGTAGATGCAAAGACATGAGTCAATGAGTGTGTTGTATATCAATGTCAATGAATCAGCCAGGAGGCTGGCCTGCCTGTAGGAGGAGGCTGCCAGTAGGAATGGTATGAATGAGCACTGGCTGCAAGCTTAGGCTATGTAATAAAGATTTAGGCTTGCTCTGAGGAGTGGACTGTTTATACAAGGAGAACATGCTGGAAGTGATGCTGTAATAGTCACATAGTGTGGATAATATTGGCAAGAAGCAGACGATCGGTTGGCTTAGCTGATGGAAATGGACATCATCGATCAGAAAAATGCTAGTGAGATTTCAAAGGAAAGACCGGCAGAATTTAATTGTATTCGAACACTAAGCTAGTGTAGGCAGACAATTGCTATTGAATAGAATAACATATTACAGCCATTTCTTAAGTAAATAATTTGGCAACCTTGACTTTGTTTGCCTGATTTATAGAAGCAAGAATCATAGCTATTTGCTATCAGCTTCCTCACAAAGTAGCTCAAGGATATGCTTCCCTTCACATGTCTAATCACAATTTCATAACGGTATGCATATAGATTTTTCTCCTCTGGGATTTTAAAGGGCATTCAGGGTTTAGACAAAGTTTAAAATCTCTCTCTCTCTCTCTCTCTCTCTCTCTCTCTCTCTCTCTCTCTCTAACCTTGAGATTAAATTAATGTTATTTTAGGCTCAAAAGTTTCTCCTGCGCATAGTAGATCATTAATGTAATTGAAAGAGATTTGAATCCCAGATGTTTATGCATTTGCTATTCCAAAGGCTTCCCTTGGGGAGTCATTCTTCTTGCAGTTAGAGTCACAATGGAAGGGCAGCCTCAAAGCAGGCAAACAG
The DNA here is from genome assembly GCF_902729225.1 of Pteropus medius. Classification (NCBI taxonomy): domain Eukaryota; kingdom Metazoa; phylum Chordata; class Mammalia; order Chiroptera; family Pteropodidae; genus Pteropus; species Pteropus medius. The sequence continues at coordinate 2,883,595 of NW_024352787.1, read as the reverse complement.
TGTCGGTTAAATTCAGATGTCAACCTGGCTCTTTGGTGACAGCCCTGGAATGTAACATGGTTACGCTAGGTTTCACATCAATTTCTGAATTTTGCCAATTATGATATTATAAGGACTGCCTAACAAAGACTGGCATCCTAACAAATGACCACTCTTAATGACTATTCATTCCTCCTTTATTCATCAGTGCAGAACAAATCCCTTTTGTAACAAAGCAGGTTTCTGCTGACAATCATCTAGAGAAATCTCAGTGGAAGAAGGGGTACAAAACAGTGGTGCTCTGCTCTAGAAGGTTAGAAGTTAGATAAAGAGATAAGACAAATACCAGGAAAAAAGAGTATGTTGGAAGTGCAGATGAATAGAATTCACTGTGTCAGTATTCTCTCTTCAGAAATAAAGATGTTTGCTGTATTCTGCTGTAGATCATCAGAATTATCATCCAGCTTGTGTTAAATTGTGGAATATGGTGACTCATGGACCAAAACAAACTGTTTTTCATTTTTTTAACCACTTTTCTCCAAGCTTGATGAACTTTCTATGCCAGTCCATATGTAGGAAGGGCCTTGCAAGCTCTCACACTTCTTCTGGGCAGGATTCAGACACATGGGAGTATTCTGAAAAGTTTGCAATGACCTGGGCATTGAACTGTATTGAGGCAGAACTTGGAACCTGCTGTTTTATTCCTGGCCTTTGTTCTTTGGCCTCTAATGACAGATATTTCTATAGGAGTGTCGTATGTTGTGAGGCTTTGTATAAAACAGAAATTACTTAAGGGAACCCTGACGTGCAGCTTCAGAACATGTCACTTGTGACCAGAGCTTGACACAGGAATGTGATTTGAGTAAGTGTGGATTTTGTGCAGTGGCAAGAATTTCCTTCATCTCTACCCAGCTTTCAGTGACTGTATCTGGAGTTGTGGTTTTCTACATTTTGAAGAGTTCAACTTGAAAGCTGCCATTTGCCAGCTTAGATCTGACATTGATCTGTAGAAATTGGGATGGGATTTAGTGTATTACACTAAACTGAAAATGGAGTCCCTGAATGGCAAGCTTCATGAGAAAATAAACTGATTATTGTCTGTGTGCTCCCTGGACACTACCCTTGAGAAATGCATCCTAATAACTGGGCTTCCAGTTAATAACTATGGCCAAAATAACACCAAGCAATGTTCATTGTGGTGTTTCACAGAACAACAACCTTCCTGGAGCTCTGTTCTAAATTTTAATGTCTTCACGTTCTGACTGATTAACCAACAAATGTGGTTAAATAATAAGCTTTAACTCAGAGAGAGAATTCATGCAGAAAGAAAACTGACCATTGATATTCCTACTGATGGTAGTGGGAAGCGTTGAAAGCCTGAGACATCTTTTCTGGATACCTATATGTAATTTCCACTTATATTAATGGAACTGCAAAATGTGTCATGTGAATGAGAAAATGGAACTTCAGAAGGTAATCCCTATTGACTGGGCTGGTTTTTAATTTCAGGGAGTTATATAATGCTTCATGAACTTCCCTTCATCTTGAAAAAATATTTTCATGTTGTATATTTTATTATTACTCTTAGAAATACAGTGTTTCTAATTGAGAAGTCTATGTGTGTGGCCTGAGCATTACACTTCATATTTATAATTGGTAGCAATGAATACTTTTAAAGAATAAAGTGCTTTTCCCCCTTGCCTCAGTGATTGTTAATATCAAATGAAAGCACATACTGGCATCAAGGGGCACAGAGACTCTTTGCCTTTCCAATTTAATTTAACATTACCTGTCGACTTCCACAAAATCCTTTAGGCATTAATCGCACTTTTTCCTGAGTATCATTATCCTCCCTTAAGACTTCACTTTTTGCTATAATAATCTACGGGTGCAAGGAAATAAGTCTAAGTGCATCTCTTTTCTTTCCTAAAATATGTTATTTAAATGGAAGAGAAAACTAGTTGGCAACTCTAACTCCTCTTTCCCTCCCCCAGCCTCTCAGAATTTCTCAGCTCTTCACAAGAGTGTTTTCTCCTCACAGAGATGTTGATATGGTTCCATTTATAAAAATAGCAGCTATTTAAATGGGAAAAGCTTTCCCTTATATCATCCTTAGGCCAAATGTTTTTCTAAAAACATACATTCTTTTTTTTATAGCAGAGAAAGATTTCTAAATGGATTCAAAGTTCATCAACTCCCAAAGAGTTTTTTTTCTGTGGGTTAATGAATTTCACAACTAAATCCTAAATCCACATAAATGCCAAAATAAAATATGTGAATTAGATAATTGTCCTCTGTAATTTTATTATATGTGTGTGTTTCCATCTATATGCATTATATAAACAAACTGTCATATTTATGTTAATATACAGTTATGTTTATTTCCTGTATGGAATTTTATATAGTGATTTTTTTTTGGAAGGCAGAAGGTACAGCCAATATAAATTGTTGCTTAAACTCTTTTCTATAGGGAAGAAAAAAAGAGAAGTTTGTACTTTCTTTCCAGTCATTTTTAAGCTCGTTTATTCATCATCACCTTTAAAAATTCTAGTTTCTCCAGCTTATATTCAGAGACTTGCAATTGGATGTGACCTTGAAATTCAAAGTTTAATCTCTAGCTGAAGAAAGATTCACTTTATTATTTATATTAGCTTCTGTTTAAAATTTTTCAGCAACGGTGGTGTCAGAATGTGCCCAGGGATAAGAGTACAGGAGGGCAGGCAGGACTTCAGAACCAACATACTCTCCATCAACCCCTTTGGCCACAGTAAATACATGAAAAAGCCAAGGAAAACAGTGAGCTCATTATGCAATGAACTGAGCTTGTTCAAGATGAATCTCTCACCCTCTACCCTGTTGTACAGCCAGGCTGCTCTACTTTTTAAGCCCAGTTTTTAAGAAAATCAGTCACAACTGATTTTCTATTAGGGAGAGAATTGTAGAATACGTGCTAACTAGTATAGATTATCTTTACATTAAGACATATCTGCCTGGCTAACTGGCCCCCAGTCTGCCCCTCTGGAGCAATATACAAAAAAGAAGTTGTGTTAATACACTACTTCTTCAAATATTTGGAGACAACTATAACACTCCACTAATCTTAGTTTTTCCAGGCTAAATCGTTTTAGTTTCTTTAAGCATCATTGGTAGCACTTACCAACAATAGTAGTAATTGCTTACATATCTATAGCAGTTTGGAGTTTCCAAAGTTCTTTCATATAGTTTCTTATTTTATACACAGAGCGACAACTATAGGTTATTAATTTTACACATGAGGAAACTAAGGCTCAGAGAGGATAAGTCATATACCTTAGTTATTGATTCAACAAGTACATATTGAATTCTACTGTATTCAAAACCCTAGGATGTAGGAGGGAATAAAACAAGTATGGTGTCATTCTTGACACTCTTAAAGTCTAGTGGGGAATGGCATATATTTTAAAAATTAATACAGATGATACTAAGATAATAGTCACAACTGTAAAAGAGTTTGAACTTTAGCACAAATCTTCTGCTTTCAAAATGAATACAGTAGGATCATTACCTTCACTGAAGTGAACATTCACTTGCATTAATGAGGCCCAATTATTCTAGTCTTTTTGGCAAACAATTGTTTGGTGTGAGCCCTTTGTAAGATGGACCTTCTGCATCACGTAGCTGTAGAATTGTGTGGGATCTACATGTGTACGGTCACCTTGGAGGAGAACTTTACATAGATTTCTATCGAATTTTATTTTTCCATTTTCTTAACATTACTCTAATTTGCCAACATTCATTTGAACTCTTATTTAACAATTAGTTCTTTCTCTCAGTTTCTGTTCACTTGCAAATTTTATGAAGTTGTGTTAAACTATATCATTGGCAAAAAATGTCCACAAGTGTTTGGTGTGAAAGAAAGATCATCATATTCTTGTCATTAGCTGCAAATTAGATTTCTTATTAGCTAAGTGACCTTGGGCAGATAGCATTCTTTCTCAGAGCATCTGATTACTCATCTGTGAAAGGAAGAAACCAGGCTGAGGATTTTTAAGAGATTTCCTTGCATTAAAGTGTTACGTTCAGTTTCAAAATCCTTTTCTTCTGGGTGTGGAGAGAAGGAAATGCAGAACATACACTGACATGAACTGATGGGCACCACCTCCCTGTCCACTAATGGAAGGAAGAAAATCAGCAAACACTGGTCCCAAAACCATACAAAATGGCCAGTTGAAGTATAATAGTTGCCAAACTTGCCTTATCTAAGACAATGGCTCCATGAGGTCCCCAATCGTCTCTTCAGCTATTTAAAAAAAAAAAAAAAAAAAAAAAATTTAGAAATCAACAATGAGTAGACTAACTATAAATAACTAAGCCAAATTAATTATTTAGAAATAATCTATAATTTGAGGTCTTCTGTGAGTCCCCTTTTCTCTTCTATGTAGGAAAATTATCTTTGATTCCACAGACCTCTTGCAAGCATCTGCCTAAATAAAGAGAATTCTTATTTTCTAACCTTAATCTAATGCTACAATTTATTTTTGTCTTTGAACTAGAGTAATTTTTGGAATTTTTATAATATGCTTTATTGAGTCATATAATGTATCTATTTTACATCAACTCTTTTGTAGTTGCAATGTATGCTACAATTTATTGCTGTTACAATATGTATTATAGTTTATTCCTATCATTGTTTTAGACTTGCCAGTTAGAGTGAATTCAGACTTAATTAATATAAAATTTCACCCACTTTCAACTAGGAATAAATGGCAAGTAATTATAGAAACCAAAGCCTTTTTATCCTGAGAGAAGAGAAAATAAAGGGCCACCCACTCCAAAATGTAATGAGTAGTCTTTTTATGTGTAAAGTCTGTCCTGATACTGTAGTTTAAAAAACTATTCAGAAGGCATGTCCATGAAGAGAAATATTGTAAATATTTTATTTCTGCATTCAAAGATAACTTCATGTTAATTATATGAAGTAGTGGATTAATTAACAAATATCCATGAATTAACTTTTAGATTTTGCAGTTAAAAATTTCGTCTGTCACTCTTCAGTTTCTTAGTTCTTTGAAAGCTTCTCATAATGTACCCAGACTGTCTCTAGTCCAGGGTGCGTCCCCAGTGTTCTTGACAATACAGTAATCCATACCTGATTCCAATAAGTGCCTTTTCTTTGTAGGGAATGTGAATGCTGCTGTATTTGAGTATATTATTTTTATTTACTGTATTTTATTGAAATATGTCAAAGGCAGGCATCAAATAACATCTGTTCAGGAGCACATTTTTAATAAATGTATATGCAAAGGCAAAGTGGTATAAGTACTTAATACTTTTTTAAAAGTTGGTTTTCCTAAAGCTATGCATATTTTTTTTATTTTGAAAATCATTGAAATGTGTTTGAAAGAAGTTAAAGCCAAATACATGGAACCCCTGAAGTTCCACAAATTTAAGTTGATAAACTTTAGAGAGCTTTACCTGAAAATGCTCTGTTAGCCCATTGTCTAAATTCATAGATCAGAGAATTGGACTGTATGTTATATTAGGGACCAAATAAAAATTCAGTGTTACAGCAACCCTGATTGAATAAAAAGTCAGCGATTTATTTGTCTAAAAATCTAAATTCTGAGTAAATATGTCACATTCAAAGTCTTCATTTTGGTAGTATAAAAAGATTTACTACATACTAAGGCTTTTATGTTGATTTTTAGCCTAGCTGTAATGAGAAGAAATCTCTTATCTCAGGTCAATACTTGAAATAAATGAATGAATGAATGAATGAATGAATGAATAAAAAAGGTCATTGCTCACATTAAATAATTAAAACCTTGCAACATGCTAAATTAACCTTTCATCATGTGTCTTATTAGCCTCAGTGCGTTTGCTGAGGCTTTCTTAAACCCTCTGAGCATTGTGCACGTAGAGATAGAATGCTAATTAAATATATTACCAACTGAAGCTAAGTCTACAGAGGCTTGAGTCTTTCGACACAGTGGGGAAATATGAAGATAAATGATGATCTGCACCAAAATATCCTTCTTCACTATAGATATATTAAAATATTTATGCACTTCTAAGCATCTCCTAAAATCTCTTAGACTGAATATATATTATACTGGCAATTTGAAAATACTTTTGATGTGTTCTTTTAATTTAATTTTCCATGTGGTTTTAAATGTGTCTATTTCTTACTGTTTATTGTATATTTTCTGAGTAAGTTCCTTGGTAGTTCTATGTCATTATTTGATTCCAAATAATGTTCCTGGTACACTGCGATATGTCTCTGAATACTATTAATTGGGTTGTTTAGAAATGCAGTGTATTCTATCATCTCTTAACAATTTTTTTAAAGCATCAGATTTAATATCTAATTATTACATTAAGCCATTTTAGTTTTCTTAAATCTTCTTACTTAGTATTTTAGACTGCAATTTAATAGTAATTACTTATCAATATATGGTTTACATTTGTTTCTTGTAGTTAGAGAAACTTCATACAAGAAAATAATTAGAGGGGTATGTTTGTCTTACTAATAATTTAACTACACAAATCTGAGTTTAGGCAGTAGGACTACCACTAGTATTTCGAGCTAATTCTTTTAAAAGCATAATATTGATTTTATTAGTTATTAAACAAAATTTAACCTGCTATGTATTATTTAGATATTTGTTTTCGTAAGTCCTGCTTATAAAACAATACTCAATATTCCAGTTAAAATATTTGAGTATCTATATATTGAGTTTTACTGTTATGCACTGTGAGGAGATGGAGATGCAATTATATAGCAAAGATGAGGAAATTACTAATACCACTTATTCTGAATGTGTCAACATCCATTAGTCCATAGCAAATGATTTGTACAAAAGTTATGGTTAGATTTAAGCATTCATAAATGGTTCTGCCACCATGAATAGAATGAAAACCTTGATAAAAATGTTCTTTTAAAAATATCTTCCTAATATTTTGCGTGGATATTCATCACATTTTTTATGCTTGAGTCAGTCATTTTCGTGTAAAATGATTTTTAAGGATGTATGGTTCTAAAAGTAACAAACATTTTATCTTATATATGTAGTTAGAAACTTCCCTGTTCACCAAAATGTCTACATGTTATTGACTTTTATGGTTTACTTTAATGTCCTTTTTAGAAACAACAGTGTTTTCCTCTAACTTTAATAAACAATAAAATATAAATATGGGTATTCAAGAGGAAAATGAGAAAGATATTTTAGGCTGTCAAGATATGATCTCAATTTTGTATTCAAAGTACTTCATTTGTGTAACAAAATAATTAAATTTATATCCACACTTAAAATTGTAAAAAAAGAGAATATAGTCATTTTTTTCTTCTGTTTAGTTGCTTGTTCTGGTATGTTTGGTCCCAAAAGGAGATAATGGTTGATTTTTATTGTCTTTAAATTCTCACCCCCTTTTTTTCTGCTACTCTGGGAAGACCACATCCTCCACCCACAACCTGTGGACTGCCCTGTCTCCAAGTCCATGAGACATTGCTGTCTCTCTGATTGAGGTCACATTTCGTGACCTTTTACTTTCCCACTGTCTTTTTGAAATCATATTAAGGTGAAATATTGCATAAATTTATAACAAAGACTTAGTAAAACATAACCACAAATTTAGAGTTTATTCCTTGATTATATTTGTATTTTCAACTTAATACCTTCAGGAAGTCATTTAACACTCTTTGCTTCAGCATATCCGCTTCTGGTAAAGCCTTGCTCTATATTGGTTGTTTTCAACCTGGGCTGCACGTCTGAAACCCTGGGGAGCTTTAAAAAAAAAAGTGTGACCTGGTATCACATCAGACCAATTAAATCAGTCTCTTGGGCCAGGATTCTGGCCTCAGTATTTAAAACAGCTTCTTTGGTGATTCTCAAAGCAGTGATGGTAACAAATCATGGCTCTATACAATAGAACGGGCTGCTTTTTTATAAACACTAATCTTAGTCTATATTAATTCAACATCACATCGGTGTCTAGAAATATTTTGAGACAAAGGGATAAGTAAAGGTCTGCAATAATTTAGACTGTTTGAGAGGAGCTATTATCTTACCTCCTGTTGATATAAATCAAAAGGATAGACAGACGAAAATCCAGGAAAGTGATAAATTGCATTTCTAGCTTAATAAAGTAAGGACTATCATGTATGATATAGGGGAATTCTTTTCATTGATAATATTACTTTACAGAATGACTTGAGAAAGAGTTTATCTTGAGGCTTTATATTAGTTTCCTAAGTATGCTGTAAAATATCACCACAAGTTGAGTGGCTTAAAACAATAGGAATTCATTTTCTCAGAGTTCTGGAGTCCAGAAATCTGAAATCATGGTTGGCTCTTTCTGGAGACTTTGAGGAAGAATCTGTTCCATGCCTCGCCTAGTTTCTGGTGGTTGCAAGTGATCCTTGGCTTATGGATATAAGCAACTGACTCCATCTTCACATGGCGTTCTTCCCTCTGTGTGTCTAGGTCTATTCATATCTTCTTCTTATAAAGATGTCAGTTATTATGTTCAGGGACCACCCTAATCCAGTGTGACCTAAATTTAACTTAATTACATCTGCAAAGACCCTGCTTCCATGTCAACTCTCATTGTGAAGTTCCAGGTGGACATGAAATTTGAGAGGATGCTATTGAATCCAGCACAGTCCTTTTATATCTCGATTTCTCTGCAACTTTTGATTCTGTTCAAAACTCTTCCTAAAATTGCCCCCAAAGCCTTCTGTATATATTGTGCATCTTTTGCTTACTTCTTTCATAAAGCCCCTAACATTATGTTGCAAAAGTATATTACATACTTGTTTTCTCCCAGCCTGTGAAATCATAGAGAGCAAGGAGAGTGACTTATTAAGGTTTCTATGTGAATACCTAGCATGGTTTCTGGCTCATGTAAACCATTGTTGATAAACCCTGGAAGAAAGGAAGACAGAATGAGAGAGAAGCATGTGGTCACTCACCTGAACATAGCAGCAAGGTAAATATTCTGCTAGTACAGTTTCTGGTTATAAAAACATAGATTAGGATCAATGACAATTGAGGCCTGTTTTTCAAATGGCTGAGTTCATGATTTTTGGATATATAATCTCCACAGATTTATTCAAGGAATAAAAGGCTTCTATATGTGCACAAAAAGATTTGTTTTACATGCTGATCCAGCTAGGTGATCTTCAGCTCCACAATAGGAATCCGCAAGATGAAATATTTACTTGGCAAATAGAGATTCTCTCAGGGAAAGAGTGGGAACATACAACACATACCAATTCTGATATGTTTACCTAGTCAAGCAGTTTACCTGCAGGTCTTGATGGAAACTGTCTTGGTCTTCTAGCACAATTTGAGAGTTGATGACAAAGCATCTTTTTACTACCATTATCCTAATCTTCAGTAGTTGTCCCACTGACAGATATTTTCAGTTGTTTGATCATGGCATTTAGAGACTTCATAGGTCTACAGCTTTGGCCAAGTAAGGATCTGCATGTAATTGGCATATTCAAGAGACTTTCAAGTTATTTCCATTCTTTTCTTTCGTGAGAGTTTCTGTGAACTCAAATTGTATTGTTGTTAACTCCAGTTTCCTTTAACTGAAATATGAAGAAGGAAGAGAAAAAAATAGAATTAAGGGAAGGAATATATATGCCAGAAGTATAGGAATATCATGTAGTCCACTGTTTAGTTGGATTTATCTAAGCCATTCTTTACAACTTTCATATATAGGTTGTAGAGAGTATGAACCAAAACAAAATGGATCAGTGAGAGCTGCTGGCTCACAAAATGCCAATTATATATTGTGTGCATAAAGCATTATTTTATGACAGCTACATGGAGAATCTAGATAGGGAAAATTACTGTCTGTGACTGATTATATTGAATACAGTTGTATCTCTATCACTTAGTGGTATATTAAAATGCTAATTCTCATCCAAGGTCAAATTAAATTCCATATAAGCAATTTGAAAATGTAGGATTAATTGTCTTAAAACAATAAATTTGAGATTATTTGGAAATAATTAAATACTTTGAACAAATTTTTTGTATTTCTTTACTTTGGTACCTCTACCTTTTTCCCATCTCATTCCTAAATAGTGACGTTACTTTAGAACAGTTATTAACCTGGGATGATTTTGCCCTGCCCCCAGGGGTCTTTAGGCAATGTTTGGAGATACTTTTGCTTGTCACAGCTCGGGGAAGGGTGCTGATGGCATCCCAGGAGAGATGAAGAATGCTGTTAAGCATCCTGCAACACAGAAGACAGCCCCCAGGTTCAGGCAACAGGAGATTTCATTGTCTGCACAAAATTAAGAAGTAATAATAATGAAACCAATTAAAAATTACTCTGTTTTGTAGTACCATTTTAAACAGTGTCAGTGATGAAACACAATTTCACATGAGACAGACTTCCTCTAGCCTTCCCATCTTGGTCTGCCACCGGTTTGGGAGGATAAGTAAGTTTCTTACCTCAAATTAATACTAGAGAAGAAATAGGAATTCATAGCCATAAGACCAAATTTCACATCTGATGTCTCTACATGCAGTGCTCCTTCACTATCCCAGTCTAAATATTCTAATTGAAGCAGTATATCTCTTTAGGGAGAGAATAGATAGGCCATTAAAATACTGTTAAATTCAACAAGTTGGGCCAATTACATATTAATGGTGGTTCATTGGGTCCAGTTGAGTCAACTAACCTTTTTATACCAATCAGTGATACAGAAAGCTCTTTCTGCTCTTTGTTGCCTTGCCACTGGTAGGGATGACTGGCTAGGGAATTTTATGGATCATTTATTTTGTCACAGGTAAACTAATGTTTTATAACTGTAATCACAGGTCCCTCCATTTACTGTGCCTTCCATTTCTTCGCTCTTTATTCTCTCAAATTTCAACCTCACCAACCTAGTAAAGCCTAACACTCTTACTTCTGTGCATTTTGCAAACTTTCAGCATACTCGATGCCCTATATTTGACTTTCTTTTTGATGAGAAAGAGAAATGGCAGTTGGTAAGTCTGAAAGATAGCCCTTGACCTTTCCATGACGGGACGGAAGGCTAAAGGCTGGAGTCAGGGTGTGTGTCTGGCACAGCACTAAAAGATATTCCCTACGGCTGTGTGGGCAGCCTGCCAAAATACAACTCCTTGACTAGCATGGAAATATTCCTCAGGGCAAGAGAAAAAATATGACAAGGCAGGAGGTAGAAATTGACATGCTACAGATTTGGGAAAATGAAATATGACAATTGCTAATACCATGCAGTTTAATGAAAATTGGCACATTTCAGGTTCCCAATAGGTATTTAAGTGTATAAGTATTAAACTGTAGAGAAAAGTAGTAAAATTATGTTGACCGCACTATGGTTATTTCCATTTAAGTAGAGGAGCATCATTTACAATAGTGTAGCCTTACAGACTAGCTGTTTTTAGTTGTGCCATTTTTTAATTTCTTCACTCATTTTACATAATAATGCAGATGAACAACAGTTGACTGAATTGATATTAGGTTTATATGTGTTACCTACAGTTCTATGTCTTGTTAGTCTTTCCGTGGATAGCTTAAAGCATATGGAGTGAAGAGGGCAATGATACCTGCATTTACTTGAGTAAGAATGCTCAAAGCAACAGCTATTTTGGTATAATTAATTATTACATTTATTGTTTAGGATCTCAAACTCAAACTGAAAGTCTGGATTTTCCACAATGGGCTTAGAAGAGTTCACTGAAAAGTTTATCCTGCTGAAGACAAATATCACCGATTTTGTATTAGGACATGCTATTTCAAAATATTGCATTACTGCGTGAGATTTAATGTAGCATTTTGTAACTTAACTCTCTTTCAAGTAAGCACATATCTCAATAAGCTTTTTCAAAACATATTTAAGAGTGCAATTAGGAATTAGACAAATTGGGGCTACATTTGGGTTTTGGCTTCATCAAGTTTAGTCAAGTCTTCTCGCTATGGAACAACCTGTGGTACAATACCTACTATATCTACAGTACAATATTGTACATGGTATTTCTTCCTACACAGATCATCAGTACATATTGTTTGTGCTCAAAATATAAATTGAAATTAGCAGAATCAAAAGAACTAGAGTTAGCAGATTTCTCCCTGATTTGAACTCCTTGGCAGTCTCTCTTTCTCTTTGTGACTCTTCTGTTGACTTATTTCTCCAGAGATGAGATTGTGATTTCAAGCCTTTGGGTTGTGAACTGAATATTGGCAGAGAAATGCCCACCCCCTTGCAGCCAGTGAGGAATAGAGAGGTTTTTCACTGCTGTGAACTCAACCAAGAAACCTAAACAAGCATTTGTTTGTCATTGGGTTTCCTGCAGGGCTCAGAACACTAACAGTACTCTTGATAGAGAGAACCAATGGTTAGGTGGGTTCCAAATTTTGCTCTTTCCCCTGGCCGGCCAAATGACAGACACTAGTCACTTGAGCTTTTACCCCAAAGTACAACATAAATTGTGATATGACTTTCTCTTAGAGTTGTTTAATTAGCTAGAAAATCTGTGTGTTCTTATCTTGTTTTTCATCATTTTAAATCATTATTTAAATTAGAATGGGATGTTTGGTTTATGTTTTTTTTTTCCTATATGATCTGTTATTTATTTGGGTATTCATAAAGTGTATTATTGGAGTCAAAAATTATTTTTAATATAAATTAAACACAGAATCCCATAGTATTATTTGGTTGTTTTTATATAATAGATGTCCCTAATTTAAGGCCTTTGGCTTTATCACCTTTGTTAATAAAGAGTACTAGAGAAGGAATAGACCTAATTTATATTTTGCTATATTAGCATTTTATGCAAGGTCTAAATTCTTAATGGGGGTTTGGATGAAGTAATACTATATTTTTCCTTCAAGACAATAATTAATTCTACAAAATATTATGTATGTTGACTTTGAACTTTTAAAAAATGCTTATTCTGTGCCAAGGATTGTTCTAGGTAGGTCAGTCAGTGTTCTCTTGAAGTTTAAATGCTAGTACAAGGAGACAGATAGTAAACAAATAAATAAAAACACAGTGGGTATTGGCAAGAGAAAAATAAAGCAATGTGATTGAGATAGGGCATGTCAGAAGTGAGAGAAGGAATATATCTTATAATGGATGATTGTGAGAGCCTACTAATAAGGATATTTGAGCATGGATATGAAGAAAGTGAGGGAGAAGTGTGTGTCTTGTGTATATGAGAAAAAAAAAAAAACCAGTCTAGGTAGAGGAAACAGCAAATGCAAGGGCTCCATGGTGGGGAAGTCCTTGAGATGAATGACAGAGTACAAAGAGTCCTTTGGGCTCAGGAGGCCAACATGGCTAGTGTGACTAAGTAAGGAGTATTTGGTTCAAGGTGAAGTCAGGTCATCTAGAACTTTATATTAATTCCTAGTGAATAGAATTTAATGAATTTCAGGGGGCAGCTAAAGCAAAATCAAGTCTATAAAATATTATTTTTGTAGAGATGTATTACTGTAATGCATTTGAAACTAACATTTAAAAATAAAATAAATCATAGTGACATTTTGTTAAAATAGGCATGTCTTTGCTTCTATCAATATTACAGTAACAGAGTCATCAGAAGAGAGCCTAAAGGCCACCTGTCTCAGCTAAGGCTGCTATAACAAAGTACCACAAATTGGGTGGTTTAAACAACAGAAAATCACTTATCACAGTTCATGAGGCCAGAAGTCTAAGAAAAGGGTGGCAGCATGGCTGGTTTCTGGTGAGATCTCTCTTTCTGGTTTACAGCTGGCTGGCTGCCTTCTCAATATGTCCAAACATGGCCTTTCCCCAGTGCATATGCATGGAGAGAGGGTTCTCAGGTCTCTTCCTCCGCTTATAAGGGAACTGATTCTATCACGAGGGTCCCATCCTCGTATCTTCATCTGAACCTAATTACTTCCCAAAGACTCCTCCAAATACTATCACATTGAGGGTTAGGATGTCAATATATGAATTAGAGTGAGGAGGACACAGGCATTCAGCCCATAATACCATCTACAACAAACATCCATCAAGTGCTTGACCTCTCTTCTAATATTTTAATGACACTTGGTTTTCTTCCTTCTAATGATGAAATTCCATGACTACATGCTCCATCTCCAACAGTTGTAACTGACAGAAGATCTTTTTTATTTTAGGCCAAAATATGTTACATGGTGAGTTTTATCCATCAGTCTTTGCTGTTAAAGCTGTATGGGATCATATAAAATGAGAATATTATTTTCTGTCTTGTACTCATGTTAATTTCACATCATCTGTCATCTCAGAGTAAGGAACCAAGAACCGAAGGTAACAGAATAGTTATAGACTAGGCTGATTGGTGAAGAATTTAATAGAGTTATTCTTTTCACATATGCCTAAAGACTAGTGAAATACATATAGAGTAAATTATCCATTAGAACATAAATGTCATTAATTACAAATATATGTTTCATTTTTCTCATTGAACTCTCATATTCTAAGAAGTTATGAGTTGAATGAGGAACAATTTTAGGTATTATTAAGAAGAGATTTCTGAGCCAGGCAGGCTCGACCACCATTGCAGTTGCCAATTATCTCCCAAGTAGGTTGCCTAGTTAGTGAGTGCTCAGAGAAATGCAGTCTTAACAATGCTTGTTACAGATAGAACCTGAGATTAAATTTTATTGACTTGGCAGTCATATCCCTCTGTTGAGTCATTGAGCCTACTATGAACTATATTCCTCTGATATTTTTCAGATCTGCTGCTTCATGAGTATCCCATCAGGTAGTTGTGAAGAAAAATCTTAGACCCAAGGGCAGGACTTGAATCTCATTTTATTATATCTAAACTTTCGCTTCAAATTCTTAAAAATTTTTTAGATCTAAATTCTATCATTCAATATATGTACTGAACCTCTTAGCCTCATGATATCTTCAATTTGCTGGCTATCCCGTATTTTCTAGGAAAAGTGCTGAAGAAGATTGGATTAAACATGGAAGCTTAGGGTAGGCCACTTATCAACCTTACTCAGATTGAACTAGATTCAACAACCACTGTAAGTTGTTAACAACTTCTAGCTGATGCATTCCCTAGTCAAAGGTCTTATATACTGTACCTTCCTCATGATTCTATCCACAATCTGGTAACCCTCTGGAAAGAAATTTTGAGTCTGAAATGGTTTCTTCTAGTGTATACATTCCAGATTTTAGGGATATTGACTGTTTTCATTTATTCATAAACCATTGCCTTTAATGATCAATTCTAGATTCTTGCTCAGAGTATACACTGAGATAACAAGTATATGGTTAAAGGATCTATTTTTCTCATTTTGAAATGTAGAGCTACCTTGTTTTTTCACAGAGCCACAAAGAACAGTAATGGTGTTTTAAGTTGTTCTTCTGGTAAACAAGAAATCTATAAATAATCAAACACTAGCATTTGCTAGATTTTACTTTTTTCCCCATGTAGCTTTCAAATTTTAATAGTAGGAAACTAGGAATCATAACATTGAAAATAAAATTTAACAATATTTTCACTTGCTACTTATTATTAGAATTTTTAAGGCAGTTCTAACGTTTGTTCGAGCAATCGTTTTGAAGGAAAAAAAAAATGAAGTAGAATGGTTTTGGTGTTCATGATCCTGATTTTTAGTGTTGCTTTTTAACAATGAGTTTAATATGTCATCTTTACTTTCATGGATAGCAGTCATAACTTTTTTAAAATAAATTTTTAGAAATTAGGTTTATAATTCCAGTGCCACCTTTATTTCAATAGAAGATAAAAAATCAGAAGGCTATCTTGTGTACATCAAGAAAATTAAGATATGGAGATATTTCAAAATTGATTCTAGGACTACAGTTTATATAATTTTTTCCTTAGCTTCAATGGGAATGATTTTTCAAGATACCTAGTAATGAAATCAATTGCTACCATGTGCCAGTACTAGAGATTCTTTTTATAAACCAAGAGTTTATAACCCAGATTTAGAGATAAAACATATATAGTAGTAAGTATGATATAACTCAGGACATGGCCAATATTATTGTAATACAACTATAAGGTCATCATCAGGAAAATACAGAGAATTATTTATTACAGTTAGGACATTATAGAGGGATTCATGGAATAGGCAATATAATCTGAGGCTTCAAGTATTGCAATTGTTGAAAATAAAAAGAATGGAAGAACATTTCAAGTGGAGGGAAACATGGTAATGAGAAAGTTCCATTTTGCTAGAGTGTGAGAAAAGTTGGAAAGAATTAAAGAAAATAATATTACCAGGCAATTAACCCACAAAAATATTCAGAAACTACCTGTTAGTTATTTGAATGAATCTTGGATGGATGAGATGGTAGGTTAAAGCAGTCTCATCATATCACACGTCAAAAGATATTTAGATTTTATACTTCAAATTGTGAGAGCCACTAATGGCTTTCGATCAAGGGAACAGCACGAACAGTGCTTTGAACACCTGAAACACTTGAAAGTCATTTTAAAAGTGCACTTTATGCTTTCTTCTCAGAGATTTTGTTGCCACTTTAACTAACTCTGTGACAATCTTTGTGACTGAAAATTATGTTAATAGGCAACAATGAGTGTTGATAGGGAGGGAGAGTATTTGCTCACCAAACAACCTTAGATTTTAGACAAAGGCCTTTTTAATGGAGGATAGAAGCTAGGCAAGCAGCAGTGAACATAGAGTAAGCCCTCCAAAAGATATATTTTGTTTCCCAGACTCCAGGAACTGAAATATTTCCAAAGAATTTAATTGGAATAATTTTGCCTTTCATTCGCAGGAACTGGTTCATATTTCACTCAAATTTATCTCTGTCAAAAATATTTTCATCTAAGGACACATTGTTATACTACCTTGACTAAAAATTAGATTTTTTCTTGAGTTGCTAGTGCTGTAGTCTGTACATAAAGAACCGTTGGAGCCACCCCTATTTTTGGTAAGCTCAGGGGTTGGTGTTAGATGAAGAGACATGAGAGTTCCCTGACAGCTGGGAAATCCTTATTCTTCTGAGGAGTTTATTAGGTTATTTAGCTGCCACTAAATTTAGCTTATAAGAAAAGGAAGGAGCCTCTGAAACTTCCAGGCTGATCCTTTCATTTATCTAAATTCCATTTCTACTTCTTCAGAAAAGAGCCAGATAATAAATTAGATTCTCTTTCCTCCACAGTATAGTTCCCACCCAAAGGCATTTATTCTAAAGCTAAATAGGACAGAATCTTGAGGACTGGGAAGTGCCTTAGAGATCATCGAGTCCTTTCTCTTAAATTTATAACTGAACACACTGAGACCCAAAAGTTTAAATCATTTTCCCAAAAGTAACACCAATAGAAAGGTCCCATTTAAAACTGAAATAGGTGAGACGATTGTTTCATGAATGATATAAACATGCCTCTTCATCCTAAGAATCTGAGGTTAAGAATTATAGAAATGCATTGACAGCATAACGGGCACTCAGAGTTATGCTTATAACCAAACACCGATGGGGACCAAGAGAAGCACAGTCCAATCAGAAGCAGCATATGACGTACCATTGACACCATTCTCGCTGCCTACTTGCTGCCCACTGATGATAATATGGTCCTTAGCTATCTCAATCATAATCACTGTCCGATTCACCACCACAATTTCTACTCCAGTCAGACTCCCTAATATATTTGGTATGTGCTTCATTTGCTCTAGATTCAGGCTCCTACATGAAAACATCATATGTGGTGCCCTAGTGGCTAGGACTGGAAGAAGGGGTGAGGTGGGGAAGCAAGTGGATCCCTTGCTCTTGCCTATCTTGAGTTTCCTCCCCAAGTTTGGAGTAGTCGGTATGACCAGTACCCAGTACATCTCTGCACACTTCTTTATGTAGCTATTTTGCACTTGACTCCTAAAGCAGTCCCAGAGCTTGGGTAGAGCATGGTCAGACAGCTTGAACTGAGATTTGGCTCAAAATGGCGATCCTGATAGAAAAGGCATTTTTGTGATTATTGTCATTATTATGATTTTTCTCATGTCAGAAGCAATCAAGTATCTGTTAAATTTATAAGTCAAAGTTGCTCAAAGCATGTTGAAATACTGCCTGCAGCAGAATCATCTGAGTGCTTAAAGCAGATAGCTCATTCCAACTCAGAACTGCTGAATCAAAATTTGTGGGGCCTAGATACAGATTCACACTGAATTTAGGAACCATTGATATATTCAGGTCAAATATCTACATTCTAGTAGGATATTACATCCTTTTACTAACTTTCCCACCTTGTTGTCAATCATAGAGAGAATTAGAGAATTCTGCAGCTAGATCCAGAAATGGGAAAAGTGTTAGCTTTAGATTGTTGGGTGCAAAAAGCCCACACAATTATTTCATTACTATCTTTATGGTTACTATGTCTTTATAGTTACTATGTCTTTATGGTCTGCAAGGGCAGAAATCTAAAATCTGTTAAGCTCCTACTATGCACTTATCATATCTATGCTGAAGGAATTTGCATTGCAAATGTCATATATGTATTCTAACTTTGTGCTGTCATTTTCAGAGTGGGGTCTCAGGCAAGCAGCATCAGAATCGTCTGGGGGATATGTTAGAAATGCAAATTGTCATCTGCTCCAACTCTAGACTTATGTATTAACTAGCTTTCTAGATGGTTTTGATGCATGCCAAAGTTTGAGGACTGCTACTCTAAGCTTCCTTATTGGTAATGCAATAATAATAATAATAATAATTTTAAAATTACATTGAATTCTGATGTCTAATTGAGAGACTATTAGCAGTTATTATAACATTTACAAATATTTTTATTTCTTAAATCTAAACTATGAAAAAAGAAACCAACCCAAATCTGGTGTTCAGTATTCATTTCAAAGCATTTGGGTCTAACTGAGCTCTCTGATCATGGTCTGAACATTCTGATTGTTCCAGATTATTATTATTATTATTACTATTATTTCATACCTCACCATTGCCCTTCATATTATTTTTTATTGTTGTTCCTAAATTAAACTAATGAACCAAAAATGCATTTGGCCCAAGGGAAGTGTTCAATACATAGTAAGAATATCATTGAGTCTATATTTAATTTTTTAAAGCTGCTTCAGTTTTCTAATTGCTTAGTTTCAGGTGATTCCATAGTTTGCCTATAATATAAGCAGCTACATACAAAGGTTTTAGAAGGGATCTAGATGTTACAAAATTATGGTACTTAATAAGGGAAATGAGGTGATTTTTTTTACTCCCTATTAAAAAACTGAGGACCAGGCTTCCTATTTTTCTACTGTTATCGAAAGCCATTTTAAGTCATTCACAGGTGGTTTCCAATTTCTTGAGGCTATGTACAAGAATCTCGACCTCTTCACCTTTGATGCCCAGATAAAAATCACTGAATCTAGACTCGCCTTTGATTTTCAGAATCGGTCATTTTTTCGACTGAAATTCATAAGTGACATTTCTCCTTCAAGAGTAAGGATTGAGGTTGAAATATGTGTCAACCCCACTAGAGGGTGACCTTTATCTGAGTCCAGGTCAGATATACTAAGGGCATCCTCTGCAGCCATCTCAAGATTAGATTCTGCTGCTATTTATTCAAGGTAGGGAGAAGCTGAAGGCACCTCTTCACGCCTTCTCAGACCTGAATTACTGCCCATTTCTAAATAATCTAGCAGTCTATTGGGGGCATTTAAAACTGAGCTGTTGCATAATCTGTTTGTGTTTTAGGGTAAAATTCCTTATTGATGAATTCGAGTCTGAATATTAAAATTTTTTGTTTCAGTTCTGCTTTGCAAATATTCCCCATGCCACTCCCACCCCCGGAAAAACACACACACACACACACACACACACACACACACACACCCCCCTGAAATATGAAAAAAAGAACTCTCTCTCTCTTTGATTTATAAAAAAATAATAAAACAAAAGCCTGCAGGATATTGTTAAGTTCCATTTTGTGACTGAAAAGTAAGACTAATGAGTTCTCTACATACCAAAGAATAATGGCACAATCAGAATGTTCAGACCATGATCAGAGAGCTCAGTTAGACCCAAACGCTTTGAAATGAATACTGAACACCAGATTTTTTTTCATAGTTTAGATTTAAAAAATAAAAATATTTGTAAATGTTATAATAACTGCTAATAGTCTCTCAATTAGACATCAGAATTCAATGTAATTTTAAAAACCATCTTAGTAAATACCTTTTTGTAACATGTAAAATTAACTCAACATTTTGCAACATGATAAATTCAAGTAACATTTATGTATTCTGAATGCTTTAGATACTGGATATTTTCTACTTTGATTTTCAATAATTTTAACAGAAAAGAAAAATAGTATTGAATAGTGCTAATTATTAAAACATGCAGGTTGTATTGTATTGTAAATAATATTTTAGAACACTGTACAGCTGTCCTAACAAGAAGAAAATCGGTCAACCTCATGCAAAACAAAAAGCATGCAGTAATTAAACTTGGGTCCCCGAATACAACTGATTTTCATTTTTATCCGTCTCTATAAACCCGAAAAACACTGTCTTATAAAATGCATATCTATTAAAACACAAGAAAAAGGTTTCTGTGGAATTAGTCTGAATCAGTTTTTAGCTTGCATCTGAGTTTAAGAAAGATTACCTTTAGAAAGAAGTCTTTCCTTGAAAGATGGGTGGTTTTATCATAATATTCTTATAGAAACAGATCACAGCCTGAATTGAAATCTTTCTTCCCAGAAAAATAAGCCTGTTGTATATTCATACTAAAATAGTTTCTATGTACAATTGCATGTTTTTATATAGAACTGGTAAGAACTACTGTGATAACTTTGCAATTCTCTCAATTAATACATTATTTATCTGCGAACATTTACTCCTGCGTTTAAGATTAGGTGTTTTCCCATTAATTAAATAACTCCCATTTTAAAACCACAGAAAGACATTCTTGAAAATTATGTGGGTTTATGTGTAAGCATATCCTCTTACAACCGCTCCAGCCGAAGGATGATATGGAGCTGAACTCTCACTTGCCAATTAGAGTTCGAAGAACATGCAATTTAATTACTTCATGATGATGCCACTCAGATTTTCCTTCCAGTTGTAAACTAGGACTAAACTATATGACTAATATGCTTGATTGTCTATCACCTGCTAAGATTTGACAGTTCCTGTGCATATAGAAAGCAACTAGTCAGGCAGGATCTTCAATTCTCTCCCCGGTTTAAGATTAGATTGCTCCAATTTTTCTGAATTCCTTGAAAGTTTAAGGCTTCATTTTTTTATTTTTAGTCAACTGTTTTTATTCTCCATTTTAAAGTTAAAGTTTAAGAGGCAGTTGACAGACATAAAGAAAGCTAATTGCAAGAGAATAGATTAGGGTTAAGAGGTGGGTAGTATGGGGGTGAGAATTGTCAACTCTCATTTTATTCTTATCTTATTCATCTTTGTGAGAAAATGTAGATAACTTTAGCTATTCTAAATATTACTAGAATGTTTCCTCTGCATTCTTTGTGAACAAAACTCAAAAATAATTTCAACCATATTTAATGTTTCTAGACATTTTCATGATTTCTATAAGTAGTGAGGTTTTTATAGTATTCATGGAGGTTTATATGTCTATACTTAGATATTTCTTTTTACCTGTTTTCTTCCAATATTGTGGATGTGATATATAAAATATCTTTCTGCCTAAGTATTTTTAACTTCCCTTTCTCTAAAAAGTGCAATCCACTTAGCATTTTAACTCTAGTTCATAAATGAAATGATGAGAATTGGTTACTGATTTTTCACCAGATTTAAGAACTATTTTCTTCCTCTTCATCATTATTAGTGGTATTTTGGATTTTCAGTTTCTCCATTTACAAAATGAAAATTATAGGCAATGTCAGATTTTTGTTTAAAAAATAGCAACTTAATTTTTATTATTAGAATAAAGGTGTGCTCTAACGCTGTGATTTAAAAGAATTAAAAACACTAAAAATGAGAGGGCATCAGGGAAAAATACCCTCTAGACAGAACTATGTTATAACTCTCGACGACAAAGAAGCAGGAGGTTTTTCTCTACTTATTTTACTTGATGTATGGCTATCTTGAGGCAGGAGGAGGTATACACGTGCACATTGCTTGTATCTCCAGCCATCTGCACTGAAACTCTGACCTGCCGAAGGCAGCAGCTTGGACCAGCTCTTACTCATCCAAGAGCTCTTCAAACACCAGGGATATGTAAGGGAATAAATCAAAGATCACGTCCCTCATGGAGGTTATATTCAAGTGGAAAATGAGCAAAATATATAAAGACAGAAAAAAAACAAGGAGTAAGAGTTTGGGGTGTGCTGAGGTTGCAACAATTATATAGAGTGGTCAGGGGTCAGGAAGTTTCTCCCCGTATTAGAAAATGATAGATAGGTGTGGACTCCCATATGCATTCCAAATCCAAATGGTTGACAAATTAGATTCTCCTGATATGAAATACCTAGATGAGGGATTGGTAAACCATGGTCCCTCTTTTGCGTTTATACAGCCTAAGAGCTAAAAACAGTTTCTAAATTTTTAAATGGTTGTAAAAATCAAAAGAATAATAATTTGTGATGCATGAAGTGATATCAAATTTAAATTTCAGCATTCATAAATAAAATTTTCTTGGAACACAGCACACCTATTTTTTCAGTATTTTATACTCAACAGAATTGAATATTTTCAGTTCAAACTCTATGGTCCAGAGGGCCTGAAATATTTCCTACTCTTTTATACTCAACAGAATTGAATATTTCCAGTTAAAACTCTATGGTCCAGAGGGCCTGAAATATTTCCTATCCAGGCCTCTGCAGAAAAAGTTGGCTAACTCCTAACCTGAATAATCCAAGTGACCTTTCCTAATTTTTGTTCTAGGTATCTAAGTCCTTCGTGTATTATTATCTACTATCCTGATTACTTCTGTGTATTACCTAATGGCATTATCTTGCAATAAATATTGGAAAAAGGAAAATCCATTTAAAACCAATGCACTAATTAAATTGCTTATTTTGAAACAGTCTATCCAAGAGCTGTTTGAAAAGGAGAGTAGATAAGTATTTCCATTCTTAGTTCTGGCTGCTATAACAAAGTACTGTATACTGGGTGGCTTATAAACAACAGAAATCTATTACTGTTTTGGAGGCTGAATTTCAAGAACAGGGTGCCAGCATGGTAGGGTTCTAGTGAGAGCCCTTGTCTGGGTTGCCTTATCCTTTCATCTTCAAATGGCAGAAAGACAGTGAGCTAGCTCTCTGGCATCTTCTTATAAGGGCACTAATCCTATTAATGAGGGTTCCACCCTCATGACCTAATTAACTACTAAAGGCCCTATCTCCAAATACCATCACATTAGGGGTAGATTTCAACATATGAATTTGGAGTGGAGTGGGGACATAAACATTCAGTCCATAATAAATAGTAACTACATGACCATAACTTTCAACCATGAAGATATGTTTCATTTCTTTCAGTTGACACTTGTTTTGTTAAACTGTATGAATGGTTCTGATTTTAACTTCATAATAGAATTTTTACTGTTATGTCCTTTATGTGAAGAGAAATAAGTAAGTATCCAGAAAAAATGATTCATTCCAAATTGCATGGGATGGCTAAAGAATTATCATCCTTTAAACCACTAGTAAGCATTGCTTTTAAAATTAAAATTTCAATAATAATACAGATTTGCAAACCACAAAATTGAGGGGAATAAAAGTAATATTTAGAAATAAAATGCTTTAAGATTTTAAGATGAGAAGATAAATAAAATGGAATTGATGCCCTTTTATCGCAGTTCAAATTATAGACTGTATAATATCACACATTTATGTGCAAATGTATAATATAATGGTATGTGAGTGTATATATGTTTATATATGGTATATGTAATATATATAATATATGGTATTGCTGAGCTGCATTTGCATGTTGTATGTTTAAAATAGGGTTAGATATAATAAAATTGTAACATTACATATGTATTACTCATGTATTTAAAATCCTGCAAGAGAAAGATAAAGCTTAAATTCCAGATATCTTCTTCCTCAGTAACAGAATCCCACTTTTATTTGAGTGGCCATATGCTCTAATTCAGGAAATTAATAATGCTTGGTTTAAGGCTTACACTTTACACTCATATCGTAGCTGCCCCATTCCACTTACACAGCAGTTACTCTAGATGTGGTTATGTGCCCTTATTCTGACCAATAAAATAAATAATAAGCTCTACTAGAGAGTTTTTGAGAAAATACTTCCCCCATCAAAAAAAAAAAGACACAACTCTTTCCTCTTCCTACCCCCATCTTCTTCCAACTTAACTCTTCTATAAAAATGTGATGATTAGAGCTCCAGCAACTATTTTACGAGAGAAAATCACCAACACACTTAGGATGGCAGAAAGGCAAAGCAGAGAGAAAGCATGAGTCCTTGGTGAAAGCAGGCACTGATCCAACTCTACAAGCACTAACCCTCTAGAGACTCTTTAACATGAGAGAGAAGTTCAAGTTCTACTATTTAAGCCACAACAATTTAGATAGTCCAGTTCTTGTAGCTGTAATCATTCTAAAATGATACAGAGACCGACTCTACCACGTTAGTTATTCATATGTGATCATTTTTATATCATCAATCATAACAATAAGCCTAGTTTGGTATTTTATACATGTAAATTATTGTTCTCTTGTACCTTATGTAACATTAAAAATACGTATTCTAGAGGGTATTATGCTATGTGAAATAAGTCAGACACAGAAAGACAAATACCACATGATTTCACTTATATGTGGAATCTAAAAAACAAAATAAATGAACAAACTAAACAGAAATAAACATAAATGAAAAAGGTCTAGAAAAAATTATATTAAATATTTAAAATTTTATTTACATTAAATTCTAATTTTTTAAGTTTTACTTCTCTGATCAATAGTTCATGAGGCCATTGAGAGGATAAACATGATATAAATCTGTTTTTTGAATGTTCTTCCTGGTTAAGCAAAAACAAATGTTTCAAATTTCTATTTTTCTTTTTAACTGTTGATACTTTTTAACTGTTGTAATTAAAGAAAATTACAGATTTCATTAGAAATATGCTTCTATGAATTTACTGATGAGAACTAAAGTATATCCATGTGATAATTAAAATAGAAATAAAACATATAGTGGAGAATGCTGCTCAATCTATTTTATAATTGGGCTATTTAATGAATCACTATTCATACTGTTACCTCTATAGTTCAAATTAAAAAAACTTCTCCAGGATCATATGTCCAAATCTCAGATATTTTCAGAGGACTCTGTCCACAGATGGAATTCTTTTTTTTTTTTTTTTTAAAGAAGGTTTATATATCTTACAATTATTCTAAAATGAGGGAATCCCATGGAAGCTATACACAGCCAGCCCCAATAAGAATCTAGTGCAAGGATTGACAAACTTTTTATGTAAAGGGCCAGATGAAAATTTTAGGCTTGTAGGTCATATGATCTTAATTGCTAGTAAGCGGCTACTATTATAGTTCAAAAGCAGCCAAAAGCAATATGTAAATTAATGGACTTGGCTGTGTTCCAATAAAACTTTATTTACATAAACAGTTAGCTGGCTGCATTGGCCTGCAGGCTGTAGTTTTCTCATTCTTGATATACAGGTTTCAATTTTTCCTCACTGACTTGGGCCTTCAAATATTGTTCTTGAGAACTGTTACTATGTGTATCTTCCTTAATGCATAGTCCCTGAGAATTCATACTGTGGAATATATTAAGACATTAATGGAACCTATGCAGAGCCTGCAACATCTCTGCCTCTGAACTAAAATCCTCTTCCACCCTGAGCTGATTTTTTTAAAAATTTTTTCTGTTAATAGGCTTTATTCTTTTTTGGCAGTTTTAGGTTTACAGAAAAATTGGGCAGAAAGTAGAGAGAGTTCCCATATATCCCCTTGCCACCAACACCCCCCACCTATTTTCCCTTTATTAACATCTTCCATTGGTGTGGAATAAATGTTACAATTGATGAGCCAATATTGATACACTATTTTCAACTAAAATTCATAGTTTACATTAGATTTCACTCTTTTTGTTGTACATTCTGTGAGTTTTGACAAATGTATAATGACTCGTATTCACCACTACAATACCATACTTAGCTTCACTGCCCTAAAAATCTGAGCTCCACGTATTCACTTCTCCCCCTACAGCCCCTTCCAGCCATTGATCTTTTTATTCTCTTTTTAATTTTGCCTTTTCAAGACTGTCATAGAGTTGAAATTATATAGTATGTAGCCTTTTCAGATTTGCATCTTTCACTTAGTAATATTTATTGAAGATACCCCACGAATGGATCATTTCTTTTTAACACTGAATAATATTTCATTTTATAAATTTGTCACAGTTTATTTATACATTCATCTATTGAAGGCCACCTTGGTTGCTTTCAGTTTTTGGCAATAATAAATGATGTCGCTATAAACTTTGATGTGCAGGTTTTCGTGAGGATGTAAATTTTTAACTTATTTGAGTAAATAACAAGGAACATGTTTGCTAGATCATATGATCAGTTATTTTTTTAAACACAATCTCAGTACATTTTTTTTTTTTGCTTAAAATGTCTGGGGTCCTTCGGGGGTAGGCACAGTGACACTTTATAACAAGATGTGGTGATACTTGATAATTTATTTTCAGTTTTCCTCCTCAGAGGGTCTACCATTTGGTTGGTTGCAAAAGCAAAGTGGACCAGTTGAATGAATGGAAGAACTAATCTATAAAACTAGACCTGAAAGTTTACACAATTCAATCTAGAAAGATAAATGTGACAAGTAAGGATCAAAGTATATCGATTAATGCAGAGAGCAGGGATGGAATTTGTGTTGCTATATGGTAATACAATGTGAAAATAAAAAACATTTAGAAAGGATTAGGTGTATTCATGAGTGTTGGATAAATAACACCTATTGAGGTAGGTTATAAAATGTTTGTTAGAATGTTTGTTAAAATGTTTGTTTCTAACAAACATTTTATAACCTACCTCTCACCCCTTGTCCTAATATCAGAAAGAATAGCTGTGCTTCATATTCTGAAAATGTCAAAAATTTACTTCTTTTGGAAAGTTTTGGATCATTCTTATGTATTTAACTGAGCTGACTAGGACTAGAATAGGCTCCTACTGTGGTAAACTTATGAGATAAACCTTTTGCAAATTTTCTGCCCTCAACTCAGAAGTCTATAATAGCCATCATCCTGTGATGTTTTAGTGGTTATCTGGGAGCCATTTTGTTTACTGGCTGAGACTTTAAAAACAAACAAACATACAAACAAACAAACAAACAAAAAACTTTAAGGAACCATTCCCCCTAAAGTTCAGTCTTTTCCCTTCCAACTTCATTTGCTCTGCAACTAATAATAGTTCTTCAACTGTGATTTGTCATGAAGTTTTTTAAAACTAATCTGGAATTAAATACACACACACACACACACACACACACACACACATACACACACACACACACATACCCTGCAGGCTACTTAAGGAAAAAATTTTAAATACAACATTCTAAGCAATTATCCTCTGGATATTTGAAATAATATTCTATAAAAGAACAGAAAGCACCATGTAAACTTATGTTATACACATAGGTTTATTTTACCCAAGAATACTGAACTGCAATATTTGACCTTTCGGAAACAACAATGAACATATACTAAATGTCATCCGGTTCCACAAGCAAGGAGCCTACACATCGTGCTTGACACTCCTTTACCCTTAGCTGCCGTATACAATCACATAGCACTGACAGTTTGACCTCTTAAATATTTCTCCAATCTGCCCTTTTCTCTCCATCTCCACTGCCCATGTCCTTGCCTGGTACTGCAGTAGAAAAACCAGCATTCTTGTATCTTTACTGACTGTCTTCTTTCCCTTCTTCATTCTTTAGTCAGAGTGGTCTTTTCAAATGCCTACATGACTATGACATGTTCTTGTATAAAAACTTTTAATATCTTCCCATTGCTTTTAGGGAAATACCAAAAGTTTTAACATGATCATCTGTTTTGGCTCCTGCCTAACACTCAGGCCTCAACTCTTACTGCTGTCTTCTTCACATCTGCATTCCATTTTCAGTGTTTCCATTTTGTCCTTCAAATGATCTATATATACATGCTCCTACTCCAGGGTCTTTGCACATGATATTGTCCTTTCCGGAATTATTCTTCATCCTCCTGTAAGTCTGTTTAACTCATACTGATGTTTCAGATTTTAGCTCAGAGTTTGTTTTTCCTTACCAATCTAGGCTAGGTCAGGTTTGTTCATTATGTGTTCTCATAGAAATCATTCCTTTTCATGCAAGAACTTGTTTTATTTTGTAATGATATGATCATTAATATGCATGTCTGTTTTCCCACTAGACTGTATACTCCTAGAGAGGACAGACTATATCAATATTTGTTCATTGTTATAACTCAAGATCAAGAACAGTGAGTGACAAGTACTAGAAGCTTGCTAAATATTTATTGGATAAATGAATGCATTTTAGACACCGTGAAGTATAGAATAAGTAGAAACTTGTTTCCATGTATTCATAATATTCAAATTTTCAATTTATCATATATTTGGGATTGATGTTAGTATTAGTATGAATATTAGTATTCATAATGAGGATTTTTCTTACAAAAAAGTAAAAGTCTGAGAGCAGATGGCTTTACTAGTGAATTCTACCAAACATTCGAAGATAATTTAATATTTATCCTTCTCAAACTCTTCCAAAAAACTGAAGAAGAGGCAATACTTCCTAACTCATTTTATGAAGCCAACGTTACCCTAATATCACAACCTGTCAAGGATTAACACACAAAAAAAGAAAATTACACACCAATATCTCTGATGAATGCAGATGCAAAAATCCTAAACAAAATACTAGCAAATCAAATACAGCAATGCATTAAAAAGATTATACATCATGATCAAGTGGGGTTCATTCCAGGTGCTCAAGGATCATTTAACGTGCAAATCGGTCAATGTGATACCCCACATTAACAAAATAAAGGATAAAAATCATATTGTCATATCAATAGATACAGAAAAAGCATTTGACAGGATACAACATCCATTTATAATTAAAACACTGAATAAAATGAGCATAAAAGGAATATAACTAAACATAATAAAGGCAAGCCCTCAGCTAATATTATACTTGATGGTGAGAAACTATAAGATTTTCCCTTAAGATCAGGACCAATTTTAAATAAAATAATTCTTCCCATTTTATGATGTCATATTCTCAACCAACAACCAGAAAAGAAAGATAATATATTCAACAAATTGAATATATTGCAAAATTTCCTAATATAACATTAAAATAATTCAATGCTAATTTGGAGAGAAAATCCATAACAGAAAGGAATGTGGGTGACTTTAGCTTCACCTAGTTAGAGTTATTTATCCAACAGGTTGATATTTTCTTCTCCTTGGTTGCTTTTCTTCCCAGGAAAGCATCGTTGGTGCCTCTTTTCTTGCTTTCCTGGCCTCTTTCTTCAGGGTTCAGTGTTTGTCCTTTTGTGTTAACCTTTGGAATTATTGAACAAGTTGTTACCAGAATCTGGGAAATCATGGTGAATGTCTTTCTACCTAATGAAGCAAAATCACAAGAACATAATCCTCAGGTGTTTCTTTGAGCACCATGTGAGTTTCTCTCTTCCATACGTTCATATTGTGATTCTTAGCGGATACTGACTTCTCTCTCGTTCCAGTAAGATGATTTCTTTGATATTTTGAGGGAAAATTAAACTCTTTTCATTTGGTTCATATTTTCAACAATGTTATTATTAATAAATATGTGCTAAGTAGCAGAATGCTGTAGGTAAAATATCAAATGGATAGAAACAAAAACATCTTAATCCATCGAGATTTGTGCTAAGACTGAAAATCATTATCTATGACATGGGATCATGCTATTTTTCTTCTCACTTAATACAAAAATTGTTCAATAAAATAGTCTAACTTAAAATGGAGTTCAAAGAAAGGAAAGTGGAAAAAGCTTGTAGATGCATGTAGAAATAGGCCTAAGGAGAGAAACATGCAGAAGTTGTAGGAATAATATTAAAATACACTTCAAAGAGTTAAGTGGAAGAAAAAACTGATGAAACAAGTACGTGTTCAATCACAGAATCTAGCAGAGTTAAAGTCACAGCCAAATATTTGTCATTTTATATTCAGTTACTTAAGATAACATGGGCTGAGGAGTACTGAGAGCTAAAAGAAAACATTGATAAAGAAGGATAAAGCAACCAGACTAAGTTTGGGTAGGACATGGCAAGATACTGAATCAATCTATTCTAATTACGTGAACTACAAAATTTAAATTTTGCAGAACAAATTCTGCTTTTGTTTTGGCTAAAAAAAAAAATTCTATGAAATTAATTGAAAACATTTGCTAGCATATGTGATAATATCTTTGTCTAGCTGGATATAGGAGAACTGAATATTTTTGCAGCGTTTGTTTCATTCGGAATTATCTTTGTCGAACTTCACACCCACTCCCGCTGTCACCGTCACCATTAATACCCTGACTATAGGAACATAGGTTTTGTTGTTTTTGTTTTTGTTTTTTCCCCCCAAAAGTGCTTTGGAATCTTTAATTATGCACTGATTTTTTTAAATGATATCCCTTTGTAACTGTTTCTTCTGTTTCTGGTACATGTAAGGTCTGACAGAGCTAGACCACGTAGACCATCACACCAGGTCAAGTCCTATTCCAAACTCAACACTCAGGTGATATTAAGGAAATTTAATGAGATAAGATTAAGGAATAAAATAGTAACACTAAGACTGATAATTTTTTAAATAATTCATTTAAATGGAGTTGATAATCTTTTTAACTTCTTTCTTAACGGTCATTCATTGAAGCAGAAATTTTCTTTCCTGGAACTATTTTAATTTCTCTTGTGGTTGCCCTGGCTATTGGCAAGCCACATTCCTCTTTTTGATCCCCTTTTAGAACTATATTGGGTCAACCAGTGGGATAACTAGTGATTTAGAGTCCAGGCTATAAATTCAGACAGTCAGAGATGAAAAAACCGCTCTGCCACTTACTAGCTATGTAAACTCTCATCGAGATACTTAACTTTAACATCATAGATTGCCAAGAGGAATAAAATGAGATGATGCATGTAAAGCATTTAGCATTGTGACTAGTTTCCATTGGTAATTAAGGAAATGTCAATAATTACTAATTCTCACTTTAGTTTTCTTTTAATTCACATCCGTATATAATAGATCTGTGTTCCCTTGACTATCTATGGTGAAGGACAGTATTTTTTTGTTTCCAATTTTTTGCAGAGAGATAATTTCAAAAATTATAATAAAATTAAATTACTAAAAAAGTACTTTCGAAAATACAAAGTAAAACCCCAGAGTTTCTATTTTTATATTTAACACATGTAAAAATATTTTTAAATTGCTATAGGAGTTTTTAAATGTTTTTGCTCAAATTCTGTAATTGTTTCATTGCAGACAGAAAATGGGTAATTTGTAGATGGGCATGGGTTCATGGGCCATTGTTTAAGTAGTACTGTGATGAAGACTATGTAACATATTTTTTTTTTTAATCTTTTGAATGAGATAGCCTCATTTCTAAACTGTTCAAATATTTACTGACACTCTTATGTTTGGTATATGTAAATTTGATTTAATGTGATTTTTGTTCTATAACAGAAGTAAAAATCACTAACAATCTGAAAAACCCTTAAAATTGAGGATGGGGTTATGAGGGCAGTTTAACTTTGAGACATCACTAATCTCTACTTTGATGAAGCTTCTGAGTATTTGTCAGATCAAGAAACTCTGTATATCACTGTGTTCATGTGTAATCTGATGACATTATTCACTTGAATCATCCAAAAAATTTTTTAAAACTCATGGCAGCACTTTTTCTGAATTTTATTACATACTTTTGGTCTGATTTCTTTCACATAAAGTACTAGCACTATCAGTTTTATATTTTCCTTTTAAGCAAAGCTCTATACAGTTAACATATAACCCTATGTATATTGGAAATATAAATTAATATTATTAGCATAATAATTACTAATTATTAGCATAATAATATTAATTTGTATACTGTTGGGAAGCTGATATGTAACAAAACACCAGAACACATTTGATCTGAGAGCTCAGTTTTTACTCATAACACTACCTGCTATGACACCTTTATCCCATTCCAACCTTTCCCTCTTAACAATTGTATTCTAAGAGATGTATCACCTATGCAGGTATGATAGCATATATCATTCATTACTGTTTTTCATCTCTATTGTTTTCCATATGTGGGTATAGATATAAAGAGCAACAGTATAAGTTACATATTTTCTGTTTTAGTTGAATGAATAATTCAATTGCATTAGTAATTATCTCTGTCAGTTAGCAATTGCCTTTTTGATTCTATGTAACAAACAACCACAAAAGCTGATGTGGCATATAATCGTAAACTCATCTTATTTGTGCATCCAGGGTCAGGTGGACTGGCTGTGTAGAACATGGCAGGATCGATCACATGTCAGAAAATAGGCTAGTTTAGATTGGGTCATCTTGGCTTTGCTCCACCTGTGTTTCTTCTCCAGCAAGGGTAGCCCAGGTATGCTCTCATGGTAGTGGTGGAGGCAGAGTTAGGGCAAACCCAAATGCACAAGTGCTTGTCAAAACTTTCCCCCGCCCCTTTACTTCATAGTGATTAAGACACATCAAATTACACACTAAAAGGCATTGATTCAAGGAAGGGTGAATAATTCGGGCCACTTTTGCAATTGATCACATATCTAAATATAAATCCTTTCAATTAAATAATATGAAAAATATGAGAAATGAGTAGAAATAGTTAAATATATTTATCTTGATGTAAATAAATGTACCTTGGTCAAGTTACACAAACTCATCTGTGCTGTTTCTTCATTTCTAAAATGAGAATAATAATAGCAATCTCATACAATTATAGGGTCATAAGATTATAGTAAGAAATAAATTAATTGATTATGTAAAGTGCTTAAAATAGTGTCTGGTTCAAAAGTATGTATGATTTAAGTGTTAGCTATAGTTATTAACATTATTATTATTGTTGTTATTAATTATTATTGTTTATTATTATTATTATTATTATTATTATTTTGAGGTATTCACTTGAGCACTGACAAATGTGTGAGGATGGTATATGGTTGTAGCAATAATTTAAGCGTATTTATTTTGTGATATTTCTTGCTAACATTTATAGCACAGGTACCATCTATTCATGTTACAAGCATTATTATTTTAGGAATTTATACATACCTATATTCTAGAGAAAATACATTTAACATTATAAAGCCAGTTGTCATGTGTTTTTATTTATAATTTTAAAATTTCTTAAAGTTGTGCTGTAAATACTTTACACTTCATTTTTGTTTGTTTCCAGTGTCTTTAATAAACTTTATACAATTGTCGAGAAAAGGTAGCGAGCTTATGGATAATACTAATTTATTGATATTTCCTAAAATTTTGTGATCATTTATTTATTCATTCTGTATGGTAACAGGAACAAGGGCCAATGCCTCCCAAGCTCTAATGTGTATACAAATCACCTAGGGTTTCGTTAAAATGCAAATTCTGATTCAGTAGGTCAGGGATGGAGCTTGGAATTCTGCATCTCTACAAGTGACCAGGTGAAGAAGTTGGTATTGGTCCCTGAATAAATTATGTATATTTAAATATTATATATATACATGTCTGTGTATATATGGTATATATTAAAGTATATAAAATACATCTTTATATTAATAAATTAAATTAATTATTTAATATTTAATTATATAATAAATAATATTCTTGCCACAGTTCTTAAAAACCATGTCAATAAGTCATAAAAATAATTAAATACAATCTAAAAATACATTTTAATATGTAAAATAATATGTCTAAAGATATCTTAAGTGTGTATTTATATTTATGTAACATCTCTAAATGTTAAATAATATATTTATTGGCAAAAAAGTCTTTATTTAAAATTTTATTTCCCCAGAAAACTATTGAAGTAAAACTTCTAGTCCTATAAACAGAAGTGCTATAAAAAATGCTTTGTTGGTGAGAATATCTGTAAAATCACTGGGTCCCATAATTAAATAAAAGCTGTCTCTTAAACACATATATAATAATACTTTAGTTTGAAGTATACACACAATTTACCATACCATATTTTTTCTCCTTGTGGGCATTACAGCCCAATATTATAAGTATTATGTGGAATTTCAGATAAGTAAAATGCATTAGTCAACTAGATTTCCTACTGCATTTTTAAGTACAAATTATTTTTTGTTTCAAAGTTTATAACTATAAAATCTGAAAGGTCAGAACATTCGTTCCTTTATATGTAATTTTAAGAATGCTCTGCATTTTTTAAGGAAATAAGTAGTGTCAGAACAATATCATTAAAGAATATAATTGATTTAAAAAACTATAAAAGATGAAGGGAAGTGGGATCAATCTCTGCTGACTTCACGATAAACTCTAGTAGACTACATCTCCAAAAAGAAGGCCAAATAATAAAAGCTGAGAATACAGTTTGAATGGATCAGTGGGATTCTCACCTAAAGATATATCTAATTAAGTTGAAACCTGTTAAGAAAAAATAATTACCTACTGCCCTGGTCATGATAACAATTAATATTTGAGTTGTACTTTTTGACTTAATTTATGGTTTATAAATATAGCTATAGTTTACAACTTAATTTATAGTTAACAAATCATTAAGCACCTCTATTGTCTTATTTGATATTTGCAGGAAATCTTTGTGATTTGTTATTATTTTCCAAGTAAGAACTTGGAATTTGTGTCTTCCTCCTCTTCTCATTTTATGCCTGGGAAGGAATATCTAGAAGAAGTCCAGGGTCAGGTTCCTTACTACTCTGTTGATGAAAGGAGACTGACTTTTTGATGACTCTGGAATATAGAAGTTAATAAAATACTAATAACTTACTTATTATGGATGTATTTTGTGCTATTTGATACTATATATCTAATATTATTTCTATATCCTCTCTATTTTGGAATTACCTTGTATTCTAATAAATGCTGTAAATATGTCTGGAATACCTGTTTATGTGTTTCCCTTTGAAACAGTGGTGGTGGTGGTACTTGTGCTGGTGCTGGTGCCAGGCGAACTTGCAGTTATTAACCAAACATAATTTCCATTTAGTCATAGATAACATTAAAGATGATACAGTAACTACCTAAATGGGAATTTGTGGGATACAACTTGCATATTCGTATGGGAAGCACAGGCTTATAACACACAATAAAGGCTTTTCCAGGCATGAAACTGATTCAAATCGTATACATATGTATACATGAAAATAAGTACAATCTAAGTTTAATTTGAGAATAGTTAGCTCACTAGGAATTTTGAAATTAGATTAAAAACTTCTCTCCCAATTACCTGTGTTGGAAAGCCCTCAAAATTTACCTTATATCAGGGTTGGCAGAAATTTTTTGGCAAAGAATCATACAGCACCATTATAGGCTTTGCTGGCCGCACAATCTCTATCTCAACAACTCACCTCTGAACTTTGTAGCATGAACTTTGTAGCCAAAAACTGTAATTTGACAACCACTAAGATAGATTCTCAAGGTCACTGTTAGTTCTTAGGTTACAGTTATGCTAAATTATCTGGGTTTATGGCTAATTCCTTGGTTATAAATTATGGAACTTGGGCCCTCTCTTCCCTCCATTCTCTCCTTTCATCCTTAATCCAGAAGCTTAGCTGTGTACATGCAAGTGGCTCATCAGGGTATTTTCCTAAACAAAGACATTTCTCTTAGAAGAGGAATCCTGCTGCTACTGTTAAGATAGTAAGTACACCACAGATGGTGCTTTCATTTCAAAAACAACCACAACATAAAAGAAAATATGAAATTTTTGTTTAATTGTTGTGTTTTTCTATTCTATGGTTTCATGATTTAGTTTGGCAAGGATACAAATTAATATTTAAGCTTCTACTGGAACTCAACTGTTGATTTTGTTGTAGTGGTGTTGCTGGTTCTAAATATAGCCAGGCAAGATGAGAAAAAGACACATTAAACTTCTTATCTATTTCTTTATGGCAGTTTCAGAGAGTTTATATTTAAGCTTAAATTTAAATAAGCATTCTCATATAATCACTACCTGGTTAGAGTGTTTCACTGGCGCAATCATCATATTACTCAAATGTATAAAAACTGTAAGTGAGGCTAGGGCCGCGTCGATAAGCCACCTGGGATTCCTTCTTTCTTTATACTTCTCTTGCCACTCTACATTGGGGGTTGCAAACTGGAGGTTTGTGGGCCCCATCTCATCTCCCCGGTCCATGCTATATAGAAAAACAAAAGCAAGAACTAAGAAATACTTGCTACTATTAAAAAGAAATTTTATCTAGAAACCTAGATTTCTTACTTCCTTTGAAAAATCAGATCTACTAAAGATCTAAGGTTTTATTTTCACATGAGAACCATGTAAAGAACAACTGCTCCTTTTGCCATCCTTTCTACTATTCTCTCTGTCTGTTCAGCACTGGCCTGAGTAAGGGGGCATTTATAGTCATAACAGTACTATGATTACCCCAGCTTGCTTCTTCACTCTTGTATCTGCCCGGCCAGTATAGACATGTGAGTTTCTGGCCCCTGCTGGGTGCATGATCCCTGGAAATTTCATCAATTATAATTATTTCAAGTCCTACCTATGGGACTTTTCACTGAATCTATCTCCCTAAAGCATACTGTAGGACTCAAACACAAAATTATGACTGTACAACTGCTATTAAGAGCATTTTTGTTTATGTTGGTTAATGTCCCTTTTTCCTTGAGAGGAAGTGCCAAGAAAAAAGAAAAGATTTTTTTCTTGTCAATAATTTTTATAGCATATAGCTTTTCTCTTTTTGTCTTGGCTACCGGGAAGTTCAGAACTCAATTTAATAATGTGTCATAATTCTCGTGGTATTTCTCTTCTTTATGCATCATGGATTATTATGTTAATACTAAAGTTAGCACACACATACACATGTTCTACAATTTTCAAGTGCATTTCGCAAGAGGTCAGGCTTCAACACATCAGTATGTAAGTGATACATATACTAACTTCTCAAAACTATCCTCCAAATTAACAACAGATTTGTATTTATTATACTAATCAGGCTATGCCATTATGCCCTTGCTTATTTATGAATCCTACATCTCTACCTCTTGCTTATAAGAAATTTAACCTGTCAATCGGCACGTCTAAAACCCTTTCTCACATTTCTGCAACCCACCCTCCTATCCACTTCTGTCCCCATAAAGCTCAATAATGGACTAATTATAGTTCTCCAAATGTACCATGGCACTTCCCACCATTGTCTTTCACAATACCATTTATTCCATCTATAATCCCTCTAACATTTTGAAGGTAAATCTATGATGGCAAATATTACATTGTAGTGTCATTTTTTAAGCACATGAATTTTAACCAAATTCTTCCAGTGAAGAACCTTGTTCATTTTGAATATTTTCATTTTGGTATACCTGATACTCAGCACCATATTTGGTATACAAGTTGTGCTCATTGGCTAATTTATTTTGATTTAGATAAATTAGTAAATTGACTAATTTAGCCAAATTTGGTTTGCTGAAATATTGCTAGAATTGAAATAACTGATACAGGGTATATTTTAGACTTTAAGAAATGGGGAATGTTTTTTAGAATAAGTTTGACTGTTTACTATATGCCAGGTTCTCTTCAAAATATTTAACATGCATTAATTCACTTAATCCTCCCAGCCACTCTGTTATCCTATGATTTAGTACCCATTTTAGAGAAGAGGAAACTGAGGGCCAGAGATTAAGTAATTTCTCCAAGGACGCACAGTTGGTAAGGAATGGGCCAGGTTTGAACCCAGGGGGTCCTGGTTCCACAGCTGGTGTTCATAGTCTTCTACTCCACTGCCTCTCATTTACATATTGAAAGTATATCTGTTCCTTATGAAACCAAATAAATAGTAACTAATCTTTTTTTTCTTTATTTCTTTATTTATTTATAAATTAATTAATTAAATTTTTATGGTGACATTAGTTAACAAAGTCTTATAAGTTTCAGCTGTACATTTTAACAGTAAGATATATATATATATATATATATATATATATATATATATATATATATATTTACATTATGTGTTCACCTCCCATAGTGAGCTTTCTTTCTGTCACCACATATTTGACTCCTTTTACTCCATCTACCTCCCTCTTTCCCCCTCTCCCACAGTAATCTTAACTTTCATTAGTTTTATCAGTTCTTCTGGGAACTCAGGGATTCTTTTGGGCTCCAATATTTGATGAGCAGTTTAATTCTTGAAAAGTAGAGAAAAGTCTAGCAAAATATATTAGACAGTAGTACCTTTGATTATAGTATGCGTGTGCACATTAATTATTTAACCAAGAATAAAGAGTGAAAATGTATCAACCTGTCTCTACCATCACAAGTAATTGAAAGCAATAATTCTCATTGCAGAAGACAGAAAGAATCACCTATTTGTGAAGTCACTGGCACAGCTCACAGAAAGGGGATGTGGAATTGATTTCCTTAGAATCCTAAGATGCAAACATTTTATGTAAAAAGACTTAGTGTCAGATGTCTTTAAGGTATACTCTGAATATAAGTGACTTTTTCCACATTAAGATCTTCATTCTCTTTCACATTCAACTGAGTAAACTTAAAGTGGAGATGATACAGTCCTAAGTTGCTGATGGTAATGCAAGTAGTGTCTTCCATGTTTCTTACATTATAGTAGTGGGGATCAGATGAGAATGAAA
Source organism: Pteropus medius (assembly GCF_902729225.1). NCBI lineage: Eukaryota > Metazoa > Chordata > Mammalia > Chiroptera > Pteropodidae > Pteropus > Pteropus medius. The sequence goes on along the minus strand of NW_024352787.1, from coordinate 2,844,849 downwards.
GTTGGCTTATGGACCTGTGTTTCCTTATGGACCTGCATTTCCAAAGCTGGAGGCCCTGTTTTCTCTAAGTAAAGGTCAATCACTAATGATGCTATCAATAAAGTGAACCAGGCTCTGGGCAGAGACCTGAGGTGTTAGAAGCCAGGTGTCAGCTCCTCTGACCCCTGAGTAATCTCAGTTTGGGTCAGCTTTTACCAACCCCACTCCCAGCTGGTTTTGAGATAGATTTTAACTAATAAATAATATGCTTGGATGCCTTGGACTATCTCAATTAAAAAATGAGTGACATGCCAAAGTCTCAGCTGTTTATCCTAGAAGGTGCACTTTCAACCAATATGTTATATTTCTTAGTCATTTGAGGATAAGCCAAATTTGCAGCATTCTATGTTATTTTCCTCACCACAAATGTCTGAACAAGCATGCTTTTATCAGTCTTTCCTATGAGGCATGGTCTGGCGATTGACTCAGTGAGACTGTTAATTATTAATGAGAAAACTAATAGGATATTTGCAAAAATAGAATTTAGCGGAAGGAAACATTTATTTTGATGGGATCTTACTCAAACCTGAGGTAGCACTGTCTACATAAATTCCTTTGGGAGGAGGCTAAGACTGTCTTTTGGCTATTTTAAAATCATCGAATTAATCACTGTATGTCATCTTTGTCATGAATAGCATCTGCCATTAACAAAACCTGTTTCCTTTGGAAAACTATTAGCTTTTCAGTGAATTCGTTAAAGTTATGGGGCATTCTGAATAAATTATATTCTGCAAGAGAAACCATTTGATAATTCACATTCTCATGAGAAATACTGAAAGAAAGTTTCTACAGGCAATAATATCACATTCCTTATAGTTAATATAAATTTAATTCTTAAAAGCTTTATTTTTTTATACCTTAAAAGATGTGTTATTTTTTAGAATGTGTATAGAAAACAACTCTTTTAAAAAAATATTATTTCTGCAGTCATAAAAATCTATTAAGGTAAAATCGTTTTTAAGTACAGTGATACTTTTAAAAGATCAATGACAATAAACTTCTGTTTTGCAACTGTATTTCATGTATATAAAACATCACAATATTTAGCCTATTTTAAATAACCATAAAAACCAGTTAAGTGATTTCCATGGTCTGTAACTAGGAAGATTGAATTCTTAAATTAACTTTAATAAAGGTCTATCAGAAACGTCTTTGTAGGTTAAATTGTAGAAGTATGTAAAAGTCATCTATGAATATATGTGTTATTAAGGATAATTATAAAGTACCAAAACATCGTGCTACTTATCAATCAATGTAGATCATGGCATTGAGAGTCGTTGCTTTTAACTCACTGTACTCTTTCCAAAAATGCTGGGTGATCTCAGTCAGGGCAGCTTTTGCTATTTCTCTTCAAGAGTTCCAGTGGGGCTCCAAACCATGGAATTATGTCATTATTTTCAGCTCTGTCACTATGAACAGCTAACAACACCTGGCCTCAGCTCCTGTATGTCAATTGATTGTCACGGTTTTAGTTTGAGGTTTCAATTTGTCTCTTTGTAGGTAAAAATGTATCAGTCTATAATATCAGTGATCTAATGAACAGCTGGCAGCTGTTAAGGTATCATATAATTAATCCTATGGAAATATTGAAAACAGGGTAGCAAATACCTTAAATGCATTTTTTTGTTGTTTTGTTTACTGTGAATATATGTTACTTTATTGTGCTCCTTTTTGTTATACCCTGATTGAATTGTTTTCTGTTTAAATAAAAGCAGTTTTGAGTTTGTTCATGTCTTCTATTTTCTTACTGAAAAACAACTATACTTTTGCTATACATATATTCCCAATAATAACAGGTTATTCTCTATTCATTGTATATAGAAAAAAGTGCATGCAAGAAGAGGTACATCTGGTCATCTCATGGTGGATGAGCTTCTGAAGGATGAAAGAGAAACCACATTGAAACTCCCATTCCTTCTTCTAACTTTCTTTTCTTCCTTTTCCCTCTACAGGAACTTTTTACCCCTGAATGCAAGTTTAAAGAATCTGTTTTTGAAAACTATTATGTAATCTACTCATCTATGCTGTACAGACAACAAGAATCTGGTAGAGCCTGGTTTTTGGGATTGAATAAGGAAGGGCAAGTTATGAAAGGAAATAGAGTAAAGAAAACCAAACCAGCAGCTCATTTTCTACCCAAGCCATTGGAAGGTGAGTGTTATGTGTGCATTATCTTTATCAGATTTATTACATATTTATTTTTCACAGTGATAACTCTACCATGGATGCAAGGAACCCTCATGTAATGGTAGATATATTCTTTATCTGGATCTGGGTAGTTGTTGCATAGGTATCTACTTAAGTCGTGCATATAAGATTTGTATACTTTACCGTATATATGTATACAGGCATATTAGTGAGTACATATATTTATATATGTGTGCGTGTATATACATATACACAATACACAAAATGACAGTAAGTCATTGAAACCCAAACAATTAATGACCAGGGCCTATCTAGGAAAGGAAAAATTACATAGGAGTCTGAAATATGAGTGAATTATTATGCATTATATGATAAAGCATAAATAAGAAATTAGAGAGGTTTCCTGGCCTTCCAATATAACACCTCTATGATTTGGCCTTATTCTTTCAAATGAATTTTGAGGCCATTGGACTCATCAATATTCAAATGCAAGAAAAACATTTAAAAACTAAGTCAATAAAGAAATCTTGATTTATTTATTGTCACCTTGCTTTGTCTCTTTACATTAATTTTTGTTTTAAATATAGACAATTAAGAATTGACTAAATTTCTAAAACCTTATCTCTTAGCTGCATAAATGTAATGAAAACGGACAGGGCCTTTATGTCTCTTAACTGAAGCGAAATCTGGAAGTTAGCAATTTAATATACCCAACAGGAGATATCTGAGACTCTAAAAGTGTGGTGTAATATTACTTGGTATTTCAATTGCACACTGAACTGTTGTACATAATGTGTGCGTGTTATGTGTATGTATATAATATGAGGAAGAAACAGTATTTTTAAATAATTAGCAAAGTACTTTTAAAAACAAAGAAGAAGGTGTTATAATGACAGAGGTTATCACATAATGTAATTGATAGAGAAAATTAATTTCTAACTTTCAAGACCCACACAGGATGTAAGTTCTATCACTGGAAATGTTAGGAAAAATTCGGTACTTGATTAATTATTGATGCTCTGGAACATTTGTATCTCTTACATAACTTCAATCAAGGTTAATGCTCCAATGTTATTGTCTCCCAATTAAATTAGTAGTTGGAGTGAGGGATTGGAAAGAGGGATTGGAAAGTGCTTCAAGGATTTGGATTAATCCGTTTTACTACATTGACAAGTCCTTTAATATAGGTCTGATGTACACATGCACTTTCAAACATGTGTGCCGCTGAAAACTCACATTATGCTTTGATGCAAAAGGTAAAACTCTACCATCTTGAACATGGAGAATGCATATGGTAGTTTCCAACTAAACACAATATCTCTTCGTACAATACAGTAAGTCCTCACTTAACATCAGCAATAGATTCTTGGAAACTGCAACTTTAAATGAAACATTTAACAAAATTAATTTTACCATAGGCTAACTGATATTAGCAAGAGTTATGTTCCTATGGCATATTTCTGGCCTCATAAATATCACTGAACTTCTAAATAAAGACTCTAAACATTTCTAATATTAAACATTGAAATAAATGTGGGTTATACATACATTTAAGAAAGATTAATAAAAATGAGTAAGAGAATTATTTTCAAACCCACTTATTCTAGCTCAGGGTTGCAGGTGGCAGGAGCCTTTCCCTGCAGCTCAGGGCGCAAGGTAGGACTCCACCTCGGCCAAGATACCCTTCTATCACAGGGCACACTCACACCCACGCCTACATTCACTCAGACTGAGACAATCGAGGCACACCAATTCACCTATTGTGCACATCTTTGGGATGTGAGAGGAAACTCACATTCACTTGCAAACACTAGTCCCTGGAGAAAACCTACGCAGACATAGGGAGAATGTGCAAACTCCACACAGAGAATGTGAAGAAAGTAATGTCTTCCGTTTGAGGACGGAGAATTACTGCTTTAAAACAGGACTTCTTCTCAACGTGATTGCTTTACCTTAGGGTAAACAGGACTGAGCAAACTGCTGAGGTCTGTGCGTGTATTGATGCTTGAACCTAATCAGGTAATGTTTCCTTTTCCGCCTTTCTTCACACCTTCCTGCCAATAGTTGCCATGTACCGAGAACCATCTTTGCATGACGTTGGAGAAACGGTCCCGAAGGCCGGGGTGACGCCAAGTAAAAGCACAAGTGCGTCTGCAATAATGAATGGAGGCAAACCAGTCAACAAAAGTAAGACAACATAGCCAGATCCTCACAGGTGTTGTGACTTACTCATCCTGAGCACAGTTGAGTGATTTATCCTTGCCAGACTTTTCTGCTCCCGTGGCTGAGGAGCAGCTGGAAGTAAGCGGATGCTTGCTCTTTGCTGTCTTGAACTTCTTGGTTGCAAGTGGATAAATCTCAACCTGTTGCACCCCCCACAATAAGAAGACACCTGGATAACCAGCTAAACTCAGACCATGGAATGCCCTACCAGATATGGAATGCCTTTTTAATATCTTTTCTGTGACCGTGACACTTCATGTGAATGACATACTTCACAAGTACACTCGATACCTTGCCTGCTGACAGCTACCCATAATCCTTTTTGAGTCCTGTTTCAGCGAAATCCATGTGTTTAAGTTCAATTTTGTAGCACACCAATACTATTGAGTAATTTCTAGTTAGAAGCTGTAAACCTGTGCTATTACAGATTTCCCTTCTTCCCGTTTTTACAGGGCTGCTCGCTCCACTGTCTGTGACCTTTCGCAGGGATTGTGTTCCTCTAAATCTTAAACGTTGCCGTTGGCGTAATTTGGAGAGTGATCAGGGAATCAGGAAGCCTTCTAAACCTATTATTACAAATCGCATCTATAAAGATTAAGAGTGTTGTCTCCGGCTCACACTATCAATTAAACACACATATATGCTCTAGTCAGTAGCAGATACTGTGCTCCTGAGGTTGGCGTTGCTGGGGTGAGAAATGGGTCAAACACAGTCCGTGGGACATTCTCTACGATATGTGTTTGACATCCCCTCTAGTTTCTTTGTGTGTGTGTGTTTTATACATATCACAAGCTTACTGGTAATGGTAACATTTGCCTTGCCCAGCGAGCAAGACCCACTGGTTTTTGAGAAAGTGGGTCCTAAGAACTCTGTAGGCCTTGTAGGCCTGATTAAGGTTCATTTTTCATCTACTAATCCTCATTATTTGGAAAAAAGAAAAAAAAAATCAATAATTACAACCTACAAGAGTTGCGCTACCTAAATCCATTTCAGATATAATCCTTCCTGTTTTTAATGAACGGAACTCAATGCCATCCCTGGTTTTGGCTGTGTTCCACTCATACTCAGCAGAGCATGGGCAAAGCGGCTGTTGTGTTCTTTTCTGCAGCAGCAATGCAAACCTTAGTTATAAATTAGACTTTAATATTTTTGGTGTTTAATGACAAGTTTTTAAACTGGACACATTAGGAAAACATATTTTTTTGAGCTCAGCATGCTGAGTCAGGTACTGTGTATTTCACCAGTCCATACCTCTAACTCAGCTTCATGGGCCCAGGTCACCTAATGGCTGGAGTAGAGGTGCCTTGCCATGATCTCAGAAGGCAGTCTGTTGAATTATTCTAGATAAAAGTAAAGGCAAACCAACATGTTCAAACATCAGGTTTTTGGTCCATTCGACTGATTTGCTTTTGTTTTATTTGCTTTTTAAATTTCTTTTTCAATAACTTGGAGTTTAGGGAAGACACCTACCAAGAAAGGCCATGAATAGTTGACTACACAGCGAAGAAACCATACAAAATGTTCAATATTGGATATAAAGAGTTTCAAAATGTTTAATACTAAATTGTTTGGAAATATATTTGTTAACTCTGTGTATACTTAATAAAATTCAATGTTTTGTCCTAAGAAGAGTTACTTGAGACCAAACTGAACCTCATTTATAGAAAACTATATGTGGGATCAATATACTGGCCTCTTGTTATTATTTCCATGTGGAAGGATGACCCAGTTGTCATCCCCTCCCTGCACTGTATTTACTGGGAAATTATTTTGTCACTGCTTTTCTAAGTCTCCATGACAGCCCTTGCCCAGCATTTTAAAATATTGGCCTGCTTAGCTCATTAAAGATTTAGTATAAATTTAACTGTTTATGCTTATTTCATTTTGGATTTCATTTCATATTGGATTCCATTTTAATAAATAAAAAATTAGCATAATGTTTGAGTAGATTTGTTGTTGATAATGCTAAAGTACAAATACAACAAAACGATTTTTTGACCCTTCTTAATTTCTTGTTGAACCATTTTGAAGCCTATTTTTAACAGGATAAGTTAAAATACACTAGTTGAATTTAATTAACCAATTACTTAGGGAAGATGTATTCCATAATGTGTGGCAAACTGTGAATAATTTAACTTGAAATTCCAATGAGATGGGCTTATAAACACTGCTTACTCCAACACACACACACACACATTAAAATACCCCACCAATTTGTTTTTGGTAATTAGCCCTACTTGCAGTTTTTACTTCCCCCCTGCAAGCCTATTTATTGGTTAAAATTAAGACAATATTTTTCTAAATGATGGATTTATGTAAATATGCACCTTTGTTTTGTTTTTTTTTTACATGAGTTGTCTATAAGGGCATTTATTCCTATGAATGGATGTCAGAATACTTTCTTCTAATATATGTTTAGACATATTGCAGAGGGATCTTTGTTATTTGTAAATTAGTTTAATCATTTCCTTTGTGTCTGGTCTCACCTGTTGCATGGGATGAGGACAACACTGACAAACTGCATGTAGGACCTGTGTTTCAAGAACTGTTGGTATGTATTACTCAATTTACATACAAAGAGTTTGTCTGCATTGTACAGTTTCTGTGTTTAATATCATTTGTTGTATTCACAATACAACACATTGAATAAAATATTTGTATAAAAACATATTATAAAACATTAAACAACTTTATGTAATGAAATGGCATTGCACCCCCCACAAATATAGAGAGAAATTTCATGTAAATAAGTTGATAAACTCAATTTCCCCTTTTACCATGCCAAAGAAAAATTTTAGCTTTTTGATGATACCTCTCTTGCTATTTTTCCGGGATAACACTCTCCCATTTTTCCCCTCGAAAATTAAGTCTGCTGTTATTAAGTAAGTGCAATCTGTCGGTATTCTTGTTCTGTATAGTAAATCTGATGGAATTCATTTGTTCTTACAGACCGTGTGTTTTGTACCTCCATGTACTTATGTCGATTATATTGAGTCTAATATCACATTCCTTTTGCATGCATATCTAGTGTGGGAGGGTTATTTCAACTGAATGGTTATAGTAGCTGATTTCCTCACCCATCCTTTAACAATACCTGGGAATGTTAATGGTTTTAATATTTCAAGTGAACATCATTTTTATTTTTGTATCAGTTTGCTCTCTAAAATGTTTTGCTACAACTTTGCTTGGAAAAATTTTAGAAGAGATGCAAATGGTCCACTCTCTGTAAAGAGTAAAATGGTACTGAACATCATTATAAATCCTGCAGAATTTAGAGATTCTTGCTCTAAATGTTTGCTTGCTCTCAGTGTTTGGGGGTAGGGGTGCAGAAGCTCCACAATGGGTCCATAAGACTCTTGCTGCAGTTCTTCTAATCGTTTGCCTTCTGGTTAGTAAGCAGAGTTTCTTTATGACACCTGGCTAGTTGTTTAATTGATGCCTAAAGCACTAAAACAGGCAGATGACCAACATCAGATTTAGTTCCCTTTAAAAAAAAAAAAAAAAGAACGATAAAAACCTTCATGTTCTTTAACTTAAACATGTCATTTAAAGTCTTTCTCTAATATTACAGGGAGAATTAAAATTGAAAGAGAGACCAGATTGATTAAGAAGTCCATTTTAGAAGGAAGTGACAATACTTAAAAATTATTTTCAATTTTATTTCAGAACAAGACTATATCCAATGAAAGCAACTGAGCTGAATCCAAGCATATCAAAATCCAGATGTGAACTGTTACTTTAGAGTAAAATACATTTCATAGCTTAGGATTTTAACTTACAAGGTGGCACACAGGGCTTGTCAACTCTCTCGAATGCTAAGTAGGGTTTCGAAGTTTTAATGAGTCTGCAGACAAAAGCTGAGTTATGTTTTTTATTTTTTTCCCCGTGGATTTCTGTATCATTCAGTCTAACACTGATGTTTGCTGGCAGAAATAGTGTTTGCGTTTTAAGTGGTGGAGACCTTTCCTTTCAATGGGCTATAGGAACCTAGATTAGCTCAAGGAGCCCAGGGAGAAAAAGAAGGTATAGTGATTATCCTCTTAGGTCTTAAGATCTTAGTCAAATTTTACTGAAAAGGCCTTGTGGAAAAATTAGTGATAGTTTGCCAAGCAAGCAAGATTTGTGCCAACACCACTTGCAAACTTGTTGCATCCTTCCCATTTGAAATTAATTCACTGTAACTTGGGACAAACTTGAACAAACCAATGAGATTTACACATTTTCTCTCCTCCTATTACAAGTTTGTTCTTGCCCTGCCTTTTTTAAGAGATAGTTTCTATCTTAGTAACAGAATCAAATCACATCTAAAAAGGGTAGGATGTATGTCTTTACATGTAACTACGTTTATTTTATTTTTTCTAATTTAAACATGTAAATTAAATCATTTCTTTATGTAGCTGTTGATGTTTGCATTGCTAGAGTCAGAATCTCTCACTCACACACACACACATACACACACATATACGAAATATTACATCAGGTGGAAAAAGTAAAAAAAGTATTTTTGTTTAAAAGAAAAGCATTCATTAGAGTTTAGAGTTTAGATACTGTATGACATAACTCAGTTTCAGCTCAATAATTTGTAGCTAAATGAACCCAGAATGTAGCTGATTGTAATACATTTTCAGTTTGTCAAAAAGTTTGGACAAATTATATTCTGAAATTTGTAACATAAACATTTCTCCATATCTAAACTTTTTCTTTAAAAATAAATGCTGAGGACATTTTTCTTATATTAAAATATAAAAAGAGAAACACTTTTGTTGTAATTGTTTTTGTTAATGAAAAGGGTTAATAATATAATTCTAAGAAAAATAAGACACACCTAGGATTATGTGAAAAGACATAAGAAATCAAGAGCAGTTCCAATAGAGCTATGAGCCCAATCCAGCTCGCAATCTGTTTTTTTTCTTTTATGGCTCAGAAGCTCAGAATGAGGCTTTTTTTTTCTTTTTTACAATTTTAAACTATCCAACATAAATAAACAAAGAATATGCAACAGAGATGTATGTGGCCCACAAAGTCTAACATATTTATTATCTGGTCCTTTTTCCATAGAAAGCAGAGCTTTCTATGGAGACCCTGAATGTCATTTGTATTATGATCGATAGATAATATAACAAATTCCAATGCATCCATCATCAAGTAAGTCATCCATATTGCTACTAAACAATTATAATAGGTGTGTTTGAGGCTTCAAATGCTTAGACAGAGAAGAGGAAGAATATAATCTATATTTTTTTCTTAAGTGCTTATATTTCCTTCATTTTACAAAATTAATATATCAATTGACATACTCAACAATAGGGATACAACTAATGTGGTTACACTCCTTAAGCTCAGGAAAGATAACAATTTTGTAAATCCATTAAAGTATGAGAACACTATTAGTACTATAAAAATTAATATCAGTTAAATTTTCTCATCTCATTTTCAATGTTAAAATTTAAGTTACTCAGCAGATGCATATTTTCCTTATTTTTAGTGATTTGACCTATAAAATCCAATCCATGACTCTAGAATATTTACGTTAAGTAAAATTTCCAAGTAAAAATTTCCATCAGAAACAACACGGAAATAATTTTGTTACATAATTCTAGGATTTTACAAAATATAATTCACATTTAGAAAAAAGTGGGTCTTTTTTAGATCTAAATAATTAAAGATTGCCTAAATAATTAGGCAACTAATTATTAACTAAATAATTAAAGATTTGCTCATACAGAGCAAAATTTCACCATTAAGAAAATAAACATTTTGTTTCTATCATTGAGTAAATATTTGTAATTTCTATTTAAGCTATTTCTAGTTTGTTTTTTTTTCCTCTGAGCTTTTGAGATTGGTGCCATTTTATCGTAGTATCTCTTCTCGACTTCTTTGCATGACTTTACTTTTCCAGTGAGTAATGTATCCTTAAACATAAGAGTCTTTTAAGAGAAATGAATGGATATTTCAGGTCCATAACTAACTAGATATTGTCTTTTTAAAAGGCAAGTTACCATAGAGTAACTTAAATACTGAAAAATCAGATTCCTTTTACATGTACACCCTGCCCAGTTTTAAAAATGTTCTTGTAACAGAAAATGAATACTCTTAAATAACGATTCATTTTTTTTGTTAATTTCAGTTGGTAAATACATATTGACACAATGTAAACAACTACGTCACTGTTTATTAAAAATGTTAAATTGTACATTTTTCATAATTTCTTTCATCTTAAGGGCATCTTCTTTTGTGAGTTTAAACTGAAACTAGAGAAATGACTTAATGAGTAAAAATGACTAGTTGTTTTTTTTTAAAGCCCTGGTGATCTGGCCTCTGCCCCACTCCCCATCCAGAGATTATACTTCATGTGTGTTTATCTTCATTGTCCCCATATGGAAATGCTGAGTGATATGGAAACCTGGAAAATATGAATGATAGATTTATGTAAAGATATATCTTTTCCTTAGATTGTAGAATGTCCTTTCCTGTGTAGGGATGTGGGTTTCTAACAACCATGTAATTCAGCATTTCTCAACTGCAGCACTATTGACATTCGAAGTCAGGTAATACCTTGCCATGGGGAGCTGTCCTCTGCACTGTAAGATGTTTAGCAGCATCCCTGGCCTCTACCCACTAGATGCCTGTAGCACACCGTCCCACCCCACACAGTATGACAATCAAGATTGTCTGTAGACATTGCTAAATGTTTTCTGGGTGGCAAAGTCACTTTTGTTGTGAGCCACTGATGTAAATTATGGAAGAAAATTTCTTTTTGGTTTTATTTACATTAGAGTTTGCTTAACTCAGTGTTAATGAGTACCTAGATTTCATTCAGGCATTCAGAAATAGAAAAACATACAACAGTCTGTTTGACCTGTCCTCGTGGTGATTATATATGGTTTTCCTTGCATTTGTATATTCTAATGGCATAGGAAAAATAAGAATCCAGTCTTTTCCCATGTAATTGTTAGGGATATTCTGTGCCAAGCCAGATTTCACATGCATTTCCATTCCATCCATCCCAGCATTCACAGTTGCCACAGCTACATATTCCATTCCCTGCAACAAAATGCATAAGGGAATCGTTATCATGATTGAAATGCACCAAAATACGTTATTATAAACCATAACTGTTTATAATTGAAACCATTTCATTAATCTCTGATGCTTTTCTTATTGTGTGGCCATCTTATTATTTCCTTGTTAAACAGCTATGAGAAATATGATCTTTCAAACAATTAATGGCATCTATTTGGTGCCATCATCTATGTAATATTGATCTAATAGCGACCATTCTATATCACTCCAGCTGGGCTTCTATATCATAATTTTGATTTTCTGTAGAAAACAAGTTATGTCTGACTTAATGATAAATGCTGAAAAACATAAAGCTCCTTGACATAGTATGAGGTAGATTGAGTAATCAACTAGAAGAGGAGCCTTGTAGTAGAAATGAACAGAAAGTGAGTGTCTAGCTTAATGGCACACAAATATTTGCCTTTTATCTTAAGCTACAAACAGAAAGAACGAATATACATGTCTATTTCCACTGCAACTTTAAGAAGATGTATTTTATAACCAATTATTAAGACTCAAGAAATGGGGATAGCAGTATCTATTACACTCTTAATTTTTTTTGTAACTTTATCCCCCCAATATACATATAGCCCAAAAAACATATCAACTATCTTTGAACTATCTAGTGATACCTTGAACCTGTATAAAATAATGGTTCCATTCTCAAAGTGAAATGCTTGTCAAGAGAATTATTTCATTTTTTCAGTATATGACTACCTATGTGTATACATTGGAGAGGTTAGTTCCCTTACATTAATAGTTAGCCCTTGAACATGGAAGCTCTTCTGCCCTGAGATCTACAGCAGTATGTGATGGGTGTTATTTGTTTTTATTGCAAACTGTGGCATAGATCAATTAGAGCAAGTCAATACAGCACCTGTGCAAATGAGCCCATCATGTTTGTCACAGTCTCTGTCGTCACAGTCACAGAATTCTCCCGAAATATACCATTCTTCAGCAGAACAAATGCATTTTCCACAGTGACAAGAACCTGAAATCACAAAGGATATTATTGGCTGTAACCAGATAACCCTAAAGGTTTCCATCTAGAATAGAATAACATCAATGCACTGATGATAGGTTTCTGATAACCTCTCTTCCAAAGGTAAAAGTTTATTGAATAGCCAATTACTCAGAGAGGAGCTTTACTTACTGTAATTCATAAAGGTTATCCAGGAAAAGCTTCATTATAGATCTAGACAGTTGCAATTAGCCTTGAGCAAATGTTTCATGGCCCAGTCTGGTTGAAATGTCAATGAGAGCAGAATTCTTATAGATGGCTTTCCAAAAAGGTATTCGGAAATAGATATTATTTTTTAATTTTTTTCTGAAGTAAATCAGTTTTAAAGGTATCTATTCTTTAAAGGAATTAATACTAAGTTCTATTAAATGAGGATGCATTTCATAATTAAAAGTTACTAAATTATTGTGCTTATAATTAGGGATTTTTGTTTACATGTTTTTCTCAAAGTAAGAACATCCCTGAATATTGGGTGGTTCATTAAAGTGCTAAAAGTACACACACATTTACTCGTGTATATTTGACTTATTAAATCTCATCCTCTGATTTCTTGCCATAATCAAGGATAGTTCTAATCACTCAAAATGTTAATCTTTTATGAGGCTCTAGATCCAACCACCTTTGTCATTACTTCATCCATTTCCCCTATCTAATTAAAATATTCTTCATTGGCTATAAAAAGTATTTCAGTTTGCTGAGAAATAATTTTATTAATAGTATATTTATAAGAAAAGAAAATATATGAAATAAATGGTGTCATAAAGAGAAGAAAGTTCTCTTAGTCTAAATGTCTTTAAATGATAGGCTAAAAAACCTTCACATGGCAAAATTACTTCTACAATAGCAGTAAAGAGAACTTTAAAATTAAAAAAGAAACACTCATAGAATGGACTTCCCCTCTTTCCTGTTTCCTTGGATTGGATGTTCTTCCCAAATCTGATTTCCTTTTACTAAAGATGGCTATCGCCATAAGAGAATGTGAAGTAGAAAAAGTATTTTGATGAATTTAATAAAATTCCAGACTTGGTAAATTCAAAATATATTGGGACGGGGCAGGAATCTATCATTAGTGCTTCTATGAAACAGTGATTGAAATATGAGTTAACCATCTGGGTAATAAAAACGGTTAGAGAAAGGAATTTATATTTATTGTTGAGATCACAAAAGGATTTCTATAAACATGTCCCAGGCATTAAGCACTTTGTGGTATTTCATGTCATGAAAACTGGTTTATGCATTTTGAGTGCAAGAATCTCCAATATCTAAATTAAACTTTTGGCATTCCTTGTCATTCCTTTTAGGGTAAGGGAGTAAGTAGTCAGAATTATTTATATGCTGAGACTATTTACATTTATTAACTTCTTGCTTAACCACAGCATGATTTCATTTAGTCTTGACTTGTTTTCCTGAGGGTCTAGGTTAATTTGCATGCTCTTGAGCAAAATAGACAACCTTCAGTTCTAATGAGTGACTGATAGCCTGGTGATTGTTTCAGACCCATGAATTGGGCCTCCCAAGTCAGTCTGTGAGATATAGTGTTCTCGTCCAGGTAAAGTATTTCTTTATTTAGAAGTTTATTTTAGACTTTCTTTCAAATTTCTAGGCACAGAAATGTTCAACATTTAACTGATCATTTTGCAAATGGTTAGCACTATATCTGCAAGCAAAAAAAACAAAAAAACAAAAACTTGGGGCATTTTATTGACTTTTCATTAACATCTCCTCAGAAGGCACCATATTTGGTGCTTTATTTCCATAAGTGGAGGAATATTCTTTGAAGAAGTTGACCATTTTTAATTGTTTCTAAAATAGTATATCACCCTTACATTGCAATTTTTTTTTCTACAACAGAAGCAGAAGTCAATGACTTGATATGTCCATGGTATTCATGTGTTACACCTAGGATGTCCCCACCCTCCCCTGCCCCCCCTGCAATTCAGGAAAAACCTGACATTTCATCTTTAAACTTATCCTCCAACTCTGGAATTATTTTAATCACCACTCTTGCTTCTTGAATGCTTAGCTTCAGACCATAGCAAAGTATTTTCCTAAAACTGGTAAGCTCAGCTAAGTTAATATGGTACACACTAATAGACCATTTGACAAGTAAAATCCACTTCCAAAAGTCTACTAGTCACTGAAATACTTAGAATGAAAAATGGGGATTGATTTTTGTATGTGCTATGAAAAACTAGCTTTTCTCGATCAACATTTTCCCCAGCTGTGTTGTTCTTTCCTGTTTGTCAATTCTCAGTACATCTTAGAGGTAGGAAATTCTACTGCTTGTGAAACTAGAAATAGCATAGCATGTAATAATAACACAGTATGATAGTTATTAGGACGACGTATAGCGTCTTTGTTGTAGAGTGCTCTGGCTGTTTTCATCAATAACTGGGGGTCAAATTGCCCATCTCTGGAAAAGGAAAAACTTAGAGAGAGGATTCTGTCAGACAGATATAAGCCACAAGACTGCCAAGAGGTGACCAGTTATTCAGCTTAGCTGGCTGGGACCCATTCACGTCCATGAGACTCAGACCACCATAGGGAGTAGCTGGTCTGTCTTGGCTAGAACTCTAGAGTGGTAAATTTATGACCACAACGCCAGTAATCCATTTATTTTTTTTCTCAGTATAAGGACTCTTAAGAATGCTCTAATCTCCCTTCTGTGTTTACTGGCTTCTATTCCTGGGGAATCAGCCACAGTTTCTCAGTTGTCTTCAGAGCATCCTTTGGGCTTAAGAAGGGGAAAGAAATGAAATTCTTCTGCCTTTACAGATGAGAAAATAGAAGTACAGAGAAGATTGGGAGAATTGCCCAGGGACATCTACAATAGTTAACCTAAGATTTTAATCCAATTCAATCTACTCTTCTATCTACCTATCTTCTTATCTGTGATCCCTTTCACAAGAAGAACTTTCATATAGTTTCAAAAAATAGGTTGTGCATTCTTGTTAATCTGAGTGACAGCTATATTGGGTGAGGCAGCGAGAACACTAGTCTAAGGCCATTTTCTGAAGCATAACTTTTACCCTGTCTCTTTTTGGGCATGGAGAATGAACCAGAGTTGAGTGGAGGTGAGGGATAGTGGGTGGGTGGGTGTACTGTGGACTTCTTCAGATATGAGTCAACAGTATCATAGTGAGAGTCTAAGGAGACATTTAATAACATGCAGTGATAGTTCCTGTCATGCAATATCATTAAGAATATTAGAGATGATGGTCTGGATCTAGGTTGAAATTATCAAGATTAAAAGGTTATTAAGCATTTTTGGATATAAATAAATAAATGCCCAAACAAACAGCCTATGAATTATATCATGTGTTCTGCAAAGGTAGTTAAACTTGGGGGATACCTGGCTCTAAGCTCATCTCTCTGGTTATTCACAAAAATAATTTGAGTCTAAGGGCAAGGCATCTTTGTTAACTGCCCCATTAATAAAGTGGACTTCCTTTTTCATTCATCGAGCCTGACAAAATGCTGCAACCTGACATCCCAGCAGGCAGTTTTCACTATTGTACTAACGACTCCATCTGTTATGAAGGTCACAACAATGTATCTTGTTTTAAATTTTTCTATGGAGTGATTTATTGTCTTGGCTATAAATTTGTAAAGAAATAAAACGCTATTTCTTCATCGTCTCCTGAGGTGACGGGCTTTATTCACAGCTCACGGAAGCTCATGTTTTGGATCTGTCTTTTGGGTGGAAACATTTAGTTGGGTACAGGCTACTAATTGCTGTGTGCTAGTGTGATCTCAGTCTCACCACTCATATTTGTCCCATAGTCAGAGAATGAAAAATGCTCTGATCTCTTTTGTAATAATCGGAGTGAGGGATTTTTATTTACAAAGTTAAGAAAAATTATATGGAATTCTGGCAAGTCCATGCAATCTATCAAGAAATACATGGCCCCAGTCAAATAACTTAAAACAGGTTTCTTTTCTGCTACCATATTGAAAACCCTTAGTCAATTTCATGTTACTTTTTCTGTGGTTCTTGAGGTGGAGGGTGGAGTGGTACCCTCCATGGGGACAAGAACAACTGCTGCATCCCCACTATTTTCCATGCCTACAAAAGAACGCAGTTCCATGATCTCAGTTTTAGTTACTTTATTTTATAATCCAGCACTGATGTCTTCAGAATAAGAGGACAGAAAGGAGCGCAGTAGTGGCGCTGCCAACAACGGGGTGGCCACAATCATCACTAACACCAGCCTCAAAATACGTGGGCTTGAGGCAGCTTTTACATTCCCTTTTGAGTTTAAAGACTGAAAACTCTCTACGCATTGAAGAATAAACAAATTATTTAGAATATATGTGTTCAACCGTTCATTGATCTTTAGATACAGTTCCATTGCCCAAAGCCAACAATTCAAAAAGGCATTAACTAGAGAGATTTTCTTGTTTTGTTTTGAGAAATGCCTTTTAGGTCAATATTTAGTCAAACCATTTTTTTTTTTTGTATTTTCTACATTTATGATGCTGAAAAATGAAAATCTCTCCTCAGAATGTAGTGACTTCAATAAGAACGTTTATTTCTTGAAAAGAAACTACTCCTCTTTTTGCATCAAATTCAGTTTACGAAATTACAGACTGGAATTCACTACACTGGTGAGCATAGCTTTGTGTTTTCTTCCTGTACCTGAAATTGGACATGACTTAGCAAAGACCTGCTTATGAACAATGTTAATGATTTGATTGCGTGTTTGATTTACACACATGCATATGCATGTACACACACAAAATGGCTGATTGTTAAAATAAACATATATAAACGAGCACAGTAATGTCATAATACAAATGGATTTTGTCATTCAGTAAAGTTTCTGTGAAAAGTTAATATCCTTATTCCAAGGATAGCACTATTTTGAAAACCAATGAAACAGTATTTAAACTTTAGGAGTCTGTATTTGGAGCTATATTCAGAAATAAAAATCTAATTCAGACAAGTTAATCATTCTCACAACTTTTGTATAGGGAGAACACTCCCTTCTAATTTGATCACATGTATATTTTATCTTCTGCTTCCCCCTTGAAGGTTACTTTTATTCCTAGCCCCTTTCCTGCTCTCTTTGTTAATCTCTTCCTCTGAAAATCCTTCCCTCTTCCTCTTCCTTTTAACCTCTCCTTCCTGCTTTTTGGTTCTCCCAATAGACCTTGAACCTAAAGCAAGTGTTTCCAGGAGTTGAAGGCCTCTAAGGACTGAGCTGGTGTGAGATTTGTTTGGGACTTGAAATTAGAATGAATTTAACATTACAAATGGGAACAAGGTGTTTGCTTTAAATTCATTTAAGTGCCACCTGGCTGCTGTAATTGCATTAGGTTGAAGGCATGACCTCCTTGCCAGTGCACTGTAAACACCAGTCTCAAAGAATTCCTGGAAACCAAGGACACGGTTGTCTATTGAAATGAGAATATTTGTATCAATTTTCAGCCTTCTTCCTGGCACCATATGTGGTCACAGCATCCATCTGGTTTTATCTTTGCAATTATGTCAAGATGCCTCCTTCAACCAGATAGCATTGGCCTTGAGTGATAGGTAAAGCAAACAGCCACTGTTTGTGGACACATCCACGTGGCATATCCTGCTTCTTAGGCCTCCTCCATGAGTAATCAGTGGATCCACTTTGCTTCACTGTGTCTTCTTCAGAAAGATATTTATGTGCCACTCTGTACCCAGGGTAGTGTTTAAGGGTAAATACAGCTTCAGCTATCACTGTGCTTTGTCTGAAAAGGACTAGTCTGTTCTGCAAGGAGGTGGCTGAGCTAAAGAAAAGAGCTGGGAAGCCCCATAACATCTAGTTCTAGGCAAGGCGGCTCCCGAACATTTAGTGAAAATCCTGTGAATTTCTGCAATTTGGGGCTCTGCTCTTTCACAGGTGGACTCAAGAACTATCCATTTACCTTTTTTTTTTTTTGTCTATTCAGTACCGAGTATATCTTATTGTACTTTCTTCTTTAAACAATTATTAGTTCTATTTCATTCAGCAGCAAGATTGTCTACTACAAGAGGCTGAAAATCTTTTCTCATGAAACCTATCTTACACATTTTATATTCTTAAATACTAAACTTCATTGGTTAACTTTCAAGCTTAAAGTCTGGTGTAAGCAGAGGACAGAGTGGTTTTCATTCACACAAAGTGCAGTCTGAAAAAGTTTGCTACGGCTGCTGCGCAAACCATGTGTCACAATAAGGATCCAGTCCAAGCTCCGGCAGAGATACTCACCCTTTCCTGAGCACAATATGCCATCTGCTGATTCACACAAACTCTTACTCTGTTCCTCCGTCATGTTACACTTCCTGGGATGTTGGCAAAGCTTTCCAAACCATCCTCTCTCACAAATGCAGCGACCACAGGAACATGTGCCGTGGCCTGTGAAGCAATCACAGAGTGGGGTAAGAGAAGGAGATGGGCAAATATCCAGCCAAATCATAGTTTTTAAGAAAGAAATATACAAACATAGGCTTTCATGCAAACACACTTTTCTTCAAGCAAACACACTTTTTCTTTATGCATAGTCAATTGGGCATGTAATTTTTTAAAAGCTTCATATGAACATTTCTTCAATGTAGCTTAAGAGATGGACTCCAGAGAGAGAGAAATTTTGAAACAATTTAAAATGGAATTTTACCATCCATTCTTGATACAGAATACATCTTCATTTGCATTTTTATCAGTATAGAGTATTCATGCTTTTCATCATTGTTCACGTCATGACATTCAGACCAATGGGCAAAGCTAGTCAAGTGACCATTGCTTGAGCATTTATTGATTGCTTTCCTATTGTTTACTAATAAAAATAAAAGGTTAATTTCTGCAAGAATGGCATCCAGTATTACATTTCTCTATCTGTGTAACTCTCTACTTACTAATAAGAACAGACATAAGTTTAAGTAATGGTGTCTATTATTGCATAGACGTTAAAACCATCCTGAGGCTTAGATTCATATGTTTAACTATTTTTCTTTTTGTTTCTCTCATTGGCTCTTATATTTTGTGAAGTCTATCTTTCGGTAATATACACAATTTTTTTGTGACAGTTATTCACTAGCATATACGTTTGTCTAGTTGCTTGCCACCAACACCCCGTTAGATTGTATCATCTTCCATTTAAATTTGTCTCCAATCAACACCTTATTCTTTTTCCTATATGTGCATTACCTTACAACCAGATGGCTCCAAATAGAAAAAAAAAACAAAACAACTATTTGTTTGACAAAATGTTACTGAGTATCTATTATAAACAAAGCATTTTGCTAGGTACCAGGATATACAAAATCAGGCATTATGGACACAATTGTCCCTCTCACAGACACAGGAAATCATCATTCAGACTGATCAGCCCCTCTGGATCTGTCGACACCATTCTGTTTTGACCATTTGCTCTGACAGAGCCTTCGAGAGTAAACCAATTCCTTCTACCTCTTCCTACACTCAGCTTTGCACCAGGTGAGATTAGTGGCCAATGCTTAATTGTTTGCAATTCATTGTTATGATTAACTTAACCTCCCAGAAACCCAGGTAAGGTTTTTACATAACACATGATCATCTGGAAGTTAATGAAAACCAAAGTTATTGGGAGGCAAACTCAAAAGGAATCTGGATTAATAGACCTATTTCCAAGAGGCTCTTTTTATCCATATGTCGATTTATTGAATTTAATCTCACAGCCCTTTGAGTCAGGTATTATCCCGATCTTACAGTCAAGCAACTGAAGCTCAGAGAGATAAAGTAATTTTACCCCTTATCATATAGCTCAACCACACAGAATCATAACTTGACTCCAGTTTCTCTGATTTCAATGTCCGCTCTTTCTCCATTGTGTCACATCGCCTCTATATTTCATTTTGGGAAATAAAGATGATGAATTTGAGACATCAAGAAGTCTTTTCTTAATTCCTATATTTTTTAGCTGCTGCATAATTTGAAGGTATATATTTGACATTTATGGGCAGTTTCTTCTTAAAATTTCTCTCCTATATTAGTTTTTATTACATTAGACTCCTCCTAACTTTTCAATAGTCCTTTTCTATTTAGTCTCCTTTTTTCTGACCTGATTAATGTAGGTATCGCCTGATTGTCTATCTATAATTGTCTTCTTTTATCTCTCTGTAATCTCTCCTTTGAAAAATTCATCACATCACAGAATTTCCGATAACCACAATTATCATAGGGCTATACCACCAGCTGCTAAATCTCTCCTAAATTCCACTCCTGTGATTCCATATTTTGTGTTCTACTAGTATCCAAAATTAATACTTCTAGATCCGCATATAAGTTTCTTTCTAAAACTACTCTTCTGCATTATAATGATACAACTTTCCTTCCAACCAGATCAAAATGTTTTGTATCACTTTTGAATTTCCCTCACTCTCCTCATCTAAAGAGTCTCCAGGTCCCGTTAAAACTACCTCCAAAATATCTACTCATATCACCATTATAAAACTTTGAGAAACCTTCCGATCATGTCTTTCTCCAATATTCTTGCTCACAGCTTCCTGTAGCACCACACTACTCAAATCACAGTCTTGGGATCTAGTGCTATATAACTCCCTAATGTTTATGAAATGAAATTTAGCTACTTCAGACTTCCTTATGTTTTAGGTTCCTGAAATAGAATCCCAAGCTATTTTTCCAGTATTTCTCTCTCCTCTTCTCCCTTTTCATATATTCGATGATAGGTAATTATTTTTATTTATTACTTCATTTATCTTTCTACAATGTTAAGTTGGCATCTAGCCAGACAACGGTCAAAATGCACTGGTATTTACATATTTTGATTTGCTATTTGTATGACTTCCCTTTAGTTAAAAAAGTTTTTTTTTTTTAAGTTTTCAATAACATCTTCTTTATAAACTCTTGTAATTTTAGTCATTCATTCAAGAGCTATTAATGTGCACCAGGCATCATACTAGAACTACCTTTGTGGTGCTTACTGTCTGTCTACCAGGGAAGAAAAGAAGTAGCAACGAGTGAACAAATGCACTTGAGCTGTGTAAGAATTTAAAAGGGTGCTAGTACATTCGACAGTGAAAACACTGTTAACTGGAGTAGTCAGGGAAGGGCGGGCTCCGTGACACCCAGGGGATGAGAAGGAGCCAGAGAGGCAATGTTCTAGGAAAGCTAATGAAAAGTTCTGGGAATAAGAAAGAACTTGGCATCTTACAGGCAGTGAAAAAAAAGGGCAATGTGTTCAAAGAATAATGAGTAAGAAAAATGGAATAAATAATAAAGTAGGAAAAATATTCAAGAATGGGAACATAGAAAACTGTTTATTCTTGGTAAGGAGTTTAAATTTTATTATAACAGAAAAAGGAAATCATAGAAGAGTGTTAAGCAAGAACAATGTGATATAATTTACAATTTACAAATTTATTTTTGCAACTAAATTGGAGAGATTAAGTTGTGCTGGGAATTGAGTATGGGAAAAGCGAGAGAGTATTGTAGTAGTCCAAGTGAAAGGTGATGGAAGCTTAAAGTAGGATGGTGGCATTGCAAAAAAGAGAAGTGAAGGGAGATCTATTTTGGTGGTGGTGCCTGTGAGACTTATTGACTTGGATGTGGCAGACGAGAGAAAAAAAGAACAAGTGTTCTGGATAGAGAAATATTGCAAGCAATAATGTTATATATTAACTATGGAAGCTGCAGGATGGGGAGATTGAGAGCAATGAATCAGCTGTTTTGAGCCTCTTGTGTTTGAGATGCTCATTTTTCTTTTTTGTAGAATTTTTTTATTTACCTAAGAGTAGAATTTTGGGGTCTTAGAGCAAGTGTGAGTCCAACCCTAGGAGATACTACCGAAGAGCTTCTAAAAGTGGTTGTGACAAGTAACACACACAATAATGTATGCAAGTCCACTTGTTCTCCATACTCACCAGTAGTTGGCATTTGCAGTGGTTGCATTTTATTTATGTGTTTTGTTTTGTTTTGTTTTTTAACCTTACTCTTAAGACAACCAAGTGGAAAGGTCAAGGAAGCAGTTGACATGAGCCTGGTATTGAGGGCAGGTTAGGGCTAGGAGTGTACATACTGTAGTTTCAAACAGTAGATGGCATTTATTTTGGAAGTGAATGAGCCCACCTACGGAGAAGTAGTAAGTCTTGGGAAACTCCAATATTTAGAGTTAAGATAAATGAGGAGGAGCCAGACAAGTAGGCACATTCAGTAAGAAGGAGAAAAATAAGATGATCGAGTTGTCTCATAAGGTGAGAAAGGAGATCTTAAAGGAGGCTTACCAAGTAGAATGTTCTTGAAACTTGCAGTTTAAAAGAAAATGAGATTATAAGAGTAGTTTGGTCAGCTTTTGCTGAACCAGGACTACTCTGTTGCCACCCAGGCCTATGACTAGAACACCTAAAGTGGCAGAATCGTTGAAATATATATACATATATATAAAATTAAGTGAGGACAATATCTGCTTGCTAATAGAATCCAGTGATGTTATCTTCATATAAGTGTACAATAGATCATTCTAAAATAAACTTGTAAAGAGAGCTAGCATAATGAATTATTTGAAGCATATTAAATCTGCCTTCACTTGACTTTTCAGATTCTTACATAGGCAAGTAGCCTTCAATTTCATCTCCATTTTCAGTGCCATTCACCCTCTCCTAGATACTTACCTCCTTGGATCTGGTACTCCCATCAGTGATTTTTGTTCCTATTTTTATTCCGTCCCACACAATAAAATATTTGCCAATAAAAATTTTTATTTGCCAATAAATAAAAATTTTATTTAACTCAGTTTAAGTTTACTGAGTTAAATAAAATTTTTAATTCAGTTTATCAGTTGCACTAGTCACATTTCAAATGCCCAGTAGCCACATGTGACAAATGCATGCTGTGTTGAATAATGCAGATTTAGAACATGCTCATCATGTCTGAAAGTTCTATTGGATACAACTGCTCTAGACAATAACTTTGTCCAATGAAATTCTATGGCTCAGAGACACATTTTCTTAAAACATTGCAATGATGCTTCTCAATTAGGAAACTGAGCCATGAATGGATTCTAACTGTATAAGATATGACATATTATCTGCCCAATATTCTTCTCCCCTTGTTAATATTAGAACATCTGTTTTTGTTTTTTTGTTTTTTTATTTTTCAAAGAAGCGATATTATGTCTATCTGGAATATGTTTGATTACTCAGGCTCCTTTTGGCCTAGAGGCACCCCAAGGACAGAGCTCTAATAAATGAGATATAAAAAGAAATCTCCTGGGTGAGGTTGCCAAGAAAGTGATTATCTTCCAATGGAAATGAGACAGCCTCAGTCAGTGTATGTCCTTTTTCCTTTGCCCTTTTTCCTTCCCCTTTCTTCTTTCCTGGGAAATAGACACAACTGGAGGTTTTCTATGAGCATAATGATAAAAGTCATACTGGGAAGGCAGAGTGGACGTGAAGATAGAAGTGTGAGACGTTGACAGCTCTCAGTCACCTCAACATCCATCTCCGAAGCGACATCCAGCAGACTTATCTGTGTCAATTACCTTCATCCAACGGCAGTCCTAACTGGTACACTTACGAACTCAGGAAAGATGTTTGTGATTTTAAGATGTAATTTGGAGACAATTCCACAAATGACTATATTGTCCAGCTAAAAAAGACTTGGCCTGAGTGAGTGGCCTGAGGTCTTCCTTAATATGAGAAACCCAGCAGTGCCAGGGATCACTGCACTCATCTCAGGATGCGTGATCTCCTCCAAATTGCAGCCACAAACTAAAGAACTCTCTAAAGAAATGTGAACTGATTGTGTAATTAAAAGGTGCCTCTTCATTATCCCCTCTTGTTTTCTAAATTGGACTCATGGGCAGCTATTCCAGGAACACAGAAGAAAGAAGAAAAAGAATAAGCAGTCCATTTCTTATTCTCACCTTGGGTATATGCAGTACAGGAGAGAGGGTTCTGATTAAGCTTATTTTAGGCTAAAACGATTAAACACACAAGAGCTAACATGTACACAGTATGTTTTCTGTGGAATCTTAAAATCACATACCACTAAACAATGAATACATCTTGGGGACTATCACTGTGAACAAAACATGTTTTTTCAGTAGTGACTTATCTGCTTTTAAAAATCTATGCATTTATAGGTCACATAAAATTTTTATTGTTAATAAAGATGTTTTGAGACGGTCCACATTTGATCTATGATCATTGAACATGACTCACCAATAAGCTAATCAAATGGAGAATGGTCTTACTTCATAATAATTTTCTTTTTGCCAATCATTTTCATGATTTTCATTTTCAGGTTGTAATTTTGGTGTAATCAAAACGGAACTGCTTATAATTATGCAATTACTTACATTCACCTTTAGGTACAATTGCTAATTTATCACAGTCTGCCAGAATTCGTTTAATCATCTTTAGTGTTATGTTAGGAAGATGGATAAACAATATTGGCGGTTAGTTCTCATGTGCCTGCTGATTAGGTAGGTTTATGGATGTTTTTGGTTTTATTTATTTGTTGTTTACTAAAATACTAAGGCAGTCACTGTTTTAGAGTTAGGGATCTGCATTTTGCTCTCTGACCACACAGTGGGTACACAGGGTTCTAGTTCATCCCTTCATCTGAAAGTTTACAGAAACTATAGCTCAGTGTTTGGAGGTAAACTGAGAAAATAACCCAAATTAGTGATTCTTAATTTTGTTCTCCTCTGAAGCCACACCAGAAGGATGATGTTAGTGAGTTCCAAACATTCATAGTAGTAAGATCTATTCACAACTGGCTGCCACATGATGAAGAGACTAAATACTTTGAACAAACTACCAGCCATTCCTTCCCCGATACAAAGAACTGCTGATTTGTGTGATGCCAACTTCCTTCCAAAACACCCTGTAGCTAGTGCCCCAAGATACCTAAGACAGATGTATTGTTTTGTACTGTTATAGAGATGGACACTTCCGTCTTTTACTTTCCACTACATATATAGGATATTTATCGAATGTCCACTTGGCACATAGTACCAGCTACAAAGCCAATAGGTAACCTTATTACTGTACACATGAGTAAAGCAAGGTAGAGAGACCAAACAACCAATCCAAGTTACTACAACAAGCAGGAAATAGAGCCAGAATCCAAATGTTGATTTGTCAGAATATGAGGTTCATATTCATCTTGCTGCATGGTACGTCCTTACTTAGCTTAAAAGAAAATGGTTACTTTTACTCACTTAAATCTTGTATGAAAAAAATGTATACATATACACACACTAAAGCAACTGAATACACCATAGAATGTGGACTTTCTTCTAGACAAAATATCGAAACACACAAAGAAGAAGATTCATGAATCTAGATTCTAAAAAAGAAAAAGTTCTAACGCTCAAAAATTAAAAAAAAAAAACTAAAAGGAAATACATCGAAATTTCACTAGATATTATTTTTGGATGATGAATTTGGATTTACAGGTTATTTTTATTTTCTTTATATTTTTCTTTATGTTATTACTTATTTTAAGTGTTAAAAAGAAAAACGTTAATTTAAAAGTATTTTAAAATTTCCTTATATCTAAAGATGAGCAAAGTAAAATAAATAAAATGACATCTACTATAAATGTTAAATGAGTAAATAGTTTGAAAAAAATCTTTCCCTAAGATGGATTCAAGAGCAGCTGAGAAAAAACTCAGTGTAAGAAAATGAAATAAACATATTCCTTCAACATGTCAAATATTTTTTCACTTCTGTGCCTTTGCTTAGTTTGCCCAGGCCTAAAATGTTCACATCCAATTTTACCACCTCTAAATATTAGCTATTCAAGACCCATGTTAATTCCAACTTGAAGAATTCTCTGATCCAAAACTAGAAACAATATTGTGTGCACTCCTCCACTCCCCTTATTTGTGACTCCTTCAATTTATAATTTATTCAAAAAAGTTCTTGAGCATCAACATTTATCCTAACTTGGAGGTTACAATAATTTTCTGAGAGAAAGTTTGATTATATCCATGAAAACTGTATAGACTTGAACAAAAGAGACCCAAGAACACTTACAGTAAAAGGTCATGATGTTGTAATGGAGGTATTGTAGTATAGAGGAAGCATAAAATAATTTCAGAAAGGCTTCCTAAACATGATTTGGAAGAACGATGGAAGAATGGAAAAATGATAAGAACTTATTCAGAAGAAGCAAAAATAAAAAATAAAATAGCAAGTAAAAGAAACGAAATCATAACACATTTAAGTTTCTTCATCTCTAATTGCCTTCTGTGAAGAAATCATTTTTTAATAAATGGAGACAATTGGTACAACGAAAGCATAGTCTCCTCCATCCATCCAGTTGCTGCAACCAGCAACTTGAGATTCATCTCTGATTCTACCCTGTCCCTCACTCACATCATTCAATCATGAATTTCTATAAAAGATGTTTGTATTCTAAAGGAAGTGATGGTGGTTGCAGGGGCGGTGGGCGGGGTGGGGGGGACTCTTAAGTTCAACTAAGCATTTAGATTGACAGTTGGCACTAGTATCCTTAGAAAGACATGGGAGAGTAATCACATTCTGGCAACAGGACAGTATCAGGCTTTCTTCCCCATGGGAGCCCTTGCAGCAGTTCTTGAATGTGAGAGTTCGATATAGTGGTCTGGAAATTCCTTTCTCTTCAGATAACACAGCCCAGATGCCCAGAAATGAGATCCATATTGCACAGTTGTTGAGGCTTCTCTGGTTTAGAAGAAACTTTATGCTCCAATGAAGCCAAAATCTTTTCCAACAATTCCCTAAGTATAGCTTCCAGAAATCCTGCAAGTGATGTGTCTATTGGCAGAGCCATGGCACTCATGGATGCCAAAAGATTGGCATTTCCATCAGACATTCATAGTTCATTCATAGTCTCTTTCTATCTAGTTGAAATGTATCATTCATAGGTCCCTATTACTATGAACAATGTTGTCTGGTAACATTGGCATATACCATCTTCATTTATTTCCTGGGAACTGGAGCTAGTTGTTTAACAGAGGGTCAGAGTCTCTTGCAGTAAGGTAAAGGGTTTCGTTAGCCTGTTGTCCACGTCGTTTCTAATACATTCAAGTTTTTCCATCTCTATTGCCGTGCATCTAGCTAAACCACCTTCATGTCTCACCAGGACTTATCTCCCAACATCCATATTCACCCACAAATCTCACAAACCCATACTCTTTCCAACAAATCATACTTCACCTAGCAGCCAGAGGCACTTCCTAAATAGAGTGATCACGTTATTGCCTCATTTAAACCCCATCTGTGGCTTCCTATCATCCTTTGAGTAAAGCCCCAAATCATGAACATGTTTTATGAAACATGTTGCACCCTTTTCTCACTTGCTTTCTAATCTCTGATCATACATGGTTTCTCTCTGGTTCTCAAATGTTCCTTAAACATGTCACTCTCCCGTTCCTCCACATGCCTCGGTGCTCACTGTTCTCTGTGACTGCTATGTTGTATCCACCTCCCCTCACCTGGCTAAGTTCAGTGCATCCAAGTGTGGTTGTTGTGATGCTTAGCTTTTTAATACACATTAGGCAGATACTATACATCATACAGTTGTTACCCAGATATGAAGGCATTAGAGAAGCCTTCCTTAGCCTCCAGTCTACGTTAAATTTCCATATTATGTATGTTCCTGTTAAACTAGTGCTTCTCTTTTCAGACCATTCACCTCACTGTCATTCCTTTGTCAACGTCCACCCTTTGAGCTTAATTATAAGCTTCTACAGATACACCACTGAATCTCTACTGCTGGCAAATATTGAGGACTCAATAAATATTTGTTGAATTAATAAAGAAATAAATAATTACTTCAGTTTTAACAATGCAGAATTTAGAGGAATTTCCATATAAACATATTTAATTAGAATTTGAAAAGAAGAGACTGAGGCCAGGGGGGAATGATGTTAAGAAATCATCCTGAGAGACACTGACCTAATGATGAAAGCAGAAAAAGAGGCTGAGATTACTTGAAGACAACAAACAGTACACAGAAAAGACATCCAAAGCCATTTCAAGGGGAAGGTAAGAGTTATCAGTAAGCTCTGGAAGATGAGAAAGAAAAAGAAACTAAGTGTTTAAGAGAGAAGTTAGAGAAGAAACAGGTAGGAAAGGTGTTTCTCAGGTCCAGGGAGGAGACCATGTATCATGGGGTTTTCAGAGTAGAGTAAGTAAAATTCTATGCTAAAAAATGGTCGTGTAGAATGAGAACTGGAAATAACCCAGGATTTGGACAACTAAGAATTATTAATAAACCCAGGAAAAGTCAGTTATGTGGAATAGCTGGAGACAGAGCAAGTTTCCATGGATTTAAGATTGAACCAAGAGGAAAGCTACAGATCAGGGGTCATGACATCACAGGGGTAAAAAATATTTAGAGGCATGAGTGTGTTTGAGGGGCGGTGCAGGGTTTTACCTGGAATAAACATGCAATGAGTATTTGCTGATTTAATTATTATCTGCTATATACGTGATAGGCTATTATTAAATAATAAGAGAGTTTTCCTTATCATAATGGGTATTTTTAGATAGACTGAGAAATACAGAAAGTTTGACAATGCATATTGTAGCTTGAGAAACCCTAATGGTTACTGTCTTCTTAATTGTCCTTCATGCTTCAGCAAGTTCATGTGAAGCTACCCCACAGAAGGTGCACTACTGTGTAATAGACACTAAAAATACTTCTGAGATGAATGACGGCTACTTTGATTTAATAGGTCAGTGTCAAGTGTGAGGAGAAAGACTGCTTTATGCAAAAAGAACAGAAAGGAGAAATCATGCATGCCATCTAAAATTGAAGACCAGACAGTCACAGTTTCTAATAAATTGTTGTTACAAAAGGAATTAACAAGCAATCAGGAACCTCTGTTACATATCCCATAGAGTTTACATAAATTTCTGCCTGAATTGGTTATGTCTGTCACTCTCTCTATATGTACATAAAAATAATGATAATATATATATATATATATATATATATATATATATATATATATGACACTTATTTGTCAGGTACAATCCTAACTCATGTAATCTCACAACAACCCTACAAGGTAGCTATCAACATGATCATCATTTTAAAGATGAGAAATGGGGGTTATGTAAATTGCTTTAAGTTATATAGGTAATAAGTGAAACAGCCAGGGTCGGAACCAAGAAAACCTCTCTTTAATCTATAGTCTTAAGTACTGTACTCTATTGTCATTTATATTTCTAAATGTTAAAGTACATTTACATAAATGTTTATGAAAGGCATGGGAACTTGCGATCTTCTTAGCAATTGATTTACTATGTTGTATAGTACTAAAATTACTATAGGTTTCAAACGTGTTAATTAACAGCATGTCTCTTATATTTTCCTTACAGAAACATAAACAAAATACAAGACTATAATGGTTAAGGCTCATATAATTCCTTCTATGAAACAATGCTTACAAACTAGAATTGAAATCAAAGTACCCTTAGAAGCTGTTGTAAAGAAATCACAATTTGAGGCCAAGTGCAAATCTAAAGCGAGAGGTCATGTTTCCAGTAAGGTTTCACGTGAATTACAGTGGATCTTCATTATTTGCAGATCCCATATTGCAGAATTCGCCTACTCACTAAAATTTATTTGTAGTTCCCACATCAATACTCATGAAGCTTTAGAGATCATTCGAGAACACAAGAGGAATGGCAAAAAAAAAAAAAAAAAAAAAAAATGAGAGCTGCCTGAGGTTCACATTTCTCTTTAAGGTCAAAAGAGGTCACACTCTGCCTTCTTGTTTCAGTTCTTATACTGTAAACTAGTGTCTTTTCTGTAGTATATTTATTGTCATTCTTTTCACATTTGGAGGCTTTTTTGTTGGTGATTTCAATGTTTAAGATGGCCCCTAAGTATAGTGCTGAAGTGCTATCTAGGGTTCCTAAGCGCGAAAAGTCTGTAAGGTGCCTTATAGAGAAAATATGTTATATAATCTTTGTCTGAGCATGAGTTACAGGGCTGTTGGTCACGGGTTCAGTGTCAACAAATAAACTGTATATTACACAGTGTGTCTTTAAACAGAAATGTATGTAAAACAAGCTTATGTACTGATCAGTTGATGAAAATGCTATGAACTTAGCTCTGTATTTCCTTAGGAGCAATGATTCAGTATTCACTAATTCAGTGTTCACTGCGACTTTATAGACCATAACTACCATGAATAACAAAAATTGACTGTATCTTTGACTTCCCTTGTTGAGGAACACTAACAGAGTATATGTGTGGATTGTAAATTATATGTAACTTTTCTGCTTTATGTTACATAGAGTAAACATAAACACACCATTGATGGGGACATATTTGCCTCTCTCTTCCTGAACTATCCCTCTCCAAGCAATAGAACTGACCATCATAAGAGTAAAGATGAAGAAGTGAATAGTAAGGAAAGCAAAAATGTACTCACTGGAATGTGTAAAGGAGATGCAGTTGTAACAGGTTTCTACAATATCAACCATTTCAACCAAGTCACCAAAGCAGATGGACAAGGAGACCTATGTGAGGTAGAGGCACTGCATGTCAGAGAAAACGGCAATGATAATGAGGGCAAGACATGTATATGGTACTTTCTAGGTGCCAAAGTATGTGTGTGTGTGTGTGTGTGTGTGTATGGAGGTATGTGTGTGTGTGTGTGTGTGTGTGTGTGTGTGTGTATATATATATATATATATATATATATATATATATATATATGTGTGTGTGTGTGAATTAAATGAGTAGTACATAATCTACTTAACAAAAAGAGACTGTAATCTGCTTAGATATTTCTCATAACTAATACCAGTGAAGGGACAATCTAAACTAAAAGTAATATTGAGATAAAGTCAAATCAGTTTGATGTTACCCTGGGGAAAACTGTGATATAGGGAAAGATCTGTGAACTGAACATCAGTGCTCAAATTCTGGGCTTGCCACTTTTTAGTTAGGGGACATTAACACCTTAAACATCACTCACTTTTCCATTCATAAGATGAAGAAAGCAGGAACAGTTACTTAAGTTGGCTGCCATGACTGCATGAGATAAACTACCTGGCACAACAGTTGTTAAAAAGGACCTTTGGCTCACAAAGAAGAGAAAAAAGAAATTTTTGGTCAAATTGCAACTGTTTTATGGTTGGTTAGAGAGAGAATATATAGATATATATGGACATTCGACGGATGATAGTGATAATGTCCCTGTCTTTCATAAGTTGTACCTGCATTTTGTTTTTATTTTTACCAATAATAGCTCCCAGTTGCATTATGTTAATTATATTGAAGAGATACAGTTATATTCTTTTAGTATGATTCCATGTTCACTTCATTGCAATTGTACTGAAAACCTGGAAGGAGCTGTATTCAGCAAGCATCATCTCTAGTTTTGCAAGACTGAAATAGGAGAATAATGTCGACTCCCATTCCCTTCCCTAGAGAAATCTCAGGCAGTTGCTGTCGATACGCTCCCTCTGGGACTCTCAGAATCCCTTACGTTGACCACCTCTGGTTACCTTTGTTGACCACTCTCTATTTGCCTCATTCTTTCTTTTCACTGTTTCTTACTTTCAGGAAACTTTTATTTAGGTCTTAGAGCCATCACGGGACTTTTGTAATTAAACTTAGGAAGTTATTTTCTTTTTTTCCAAATTTGTAGATGATACTTACTCGCCCCATCAGTATTTATGAATAGAGTAATAGAAATCATTTTACACTGTTCAGTAGCAACAAAGCCTTTCACTATCTCTATAGAATTTAGTTTAGTCTCGACAATCTTTTCTCAATAGCATACTGTGTACTCTACATACTCTTAAATCAAGAGTCCAAGAATATAAAGGTCATTACAAACCTAGCTGTATATTGCTTTTAGGTCTAATTGTACATTGATTTTTGTTTATCTTCTTTTTAACAGAATTATTAAATAGATAGATGATAGATGATAGATAGATAGATAGATAGATAGATAGATAGATAGATAGATAGATATAGATAGATAGATAAAGTAGAATAAGAAAGGCAGGTGAAGCAAGTTGCATGCAGTAGCAGAAGGCTGTGAGAACTGTTCACCTCCACAGACCACACCATCGACGTCTTCACAGCGGCGATCATCACACTCGCACAACCTGCCGTACACCCTGCGATCTCCTGGAGGGTAGCAAGTGCATTTGCCACATTCACATCTACCTGCAAAACACAAAGCATTTTCATTAGGAGATTCACAGAATCAGAAAGGCTTCAAAAACAAACAAGTATACTATTAAACCCAGACTTTCTGGACCAGTTCTAGGCTGCACCTGATTATAGCTCAACAAATAACTTTTCTTACCCACCCTAAGGTAAGCCAAGGTCAATCAGAAATGCCAAGGAGGTTGATATTGGAAGTGACAATTGTTGGTTCAGAAGTCATTCATATTTACTACTTTCTACTTTTAGTTTCATTCATCTTTGAAGAATAAATCAGTCATTTTGGTATTTCATATTCAACTTAGTTTGATGATACCATTTAACATAACTGAATCAATTTTATATATTTTGACATAATTTAGCATAATGTGGTCATTTTTAAAAATATTTTTATTTTGGGTCTATCTGCTACATAAGAAAAAAATGTTTATATGTATATTTTGATGTGATATTTTGGCATCAATTTTATAGCTAACAAAACTCATTTTAACATGGAACATATGTCAAAGCACATGACCTAAATATGTTTATTATTCTTAACTTAAAATTTAAATGTATAAACATTTTTGAAATGTTTGCCAAGACTGAAATAGGAGAATAATGTTGGTTTATAGTTGGGAATTCCTTAACTATTATAATTATGACTTTCTTCATTATTTCTTGAGCTGTAACTATGTGTCAAACACTATAGTTCTATGAATTCTATCATTTTGTTTTTATAATACCACACATCGACTAGTATTATCACTATCATTTTACTAAACAGGAAACGGAGACATAATGAGGCCAAGTTACTTTACATGGTGACCCAGCTCATAAGGATAGATTCAAAATCTATATCCATTCACATTAACCTTAAAGTTTGTACACCTAACCATTAAGCTATATTGAATCTTAATATATTCATAACACAGTACTAGAAGACTGTATGAGAAAGTAAATTTATTTTGTTTGAGGAATTGGTAGTGATTTGGAAGAAATTCAGCTGGGTGACTACTCTGAGACATCTGTTACTCTCTGTCATTAGCCCGACCATCATAATTACAC
The DNA here is from genome assembly GCF_902729225.1 of Pteropus medius. Classification (NCBI taxonomy): domain Eukaryota; kingdom Metazoa; phylum Chordata; class Mammalia; order Chiroptera; family Pteropodidae; genus Pteropus; species Pteropus medius. Next base: position 2,811,165 of record NW_024352787.1, on the reverse strand, counting down.
ACCCACTGAAAAGATCATATGATGCTTCAGGGCTGACCCTGAGATGTTGTTAGTCATTCTGTTGCTGCATTTGTATTTTAAAGAAATTCTGAGTTGGTAGATGATGGAAGAAGGGAAAATTAGTATTTAGAATCATATAATTTCAGAGCTGTAATTAAAGATAATCTAATGCAGTGATTCATAATCTTTTTTGGCGGAAGTGCTGGGGTCATGATCCCTTTGCGAATCTGGTGAAAGATATGGCAATAGATACTGTTGTTCTGGCTGCCCTTCAACCAGTCTCTCTTTCTACTTGGAGGCAGTCCCAAGTTCAGCAGAAGGCAGAGCCCCACTTCTCCCACAGTGATATTCTCTCTTCCTATGCCCTGGCGGACAGAACAGAGACACACCAGACAGTATTGGCAGGGCTTTGATTTTTGAAGGTGACAGCAAAGGTACAAAGTGGCGAGTGTAACAGCATAGTAGTTAGTGTCCAGGAACGGTAGAGTTCAAAAGTGATGGCAGCGGGGGCTGGTTCTCGGCAGTGCTTTGCTTCCCTGAGGTGCTGCGTGAGTTGATTGTTCAACCTTGCATTCTGAGCCTAAACCCTTCTAATAAAATCCTTTTTCATCCCAGTTAATGAAGTTGATTTCTGTTGTTTGCCGTCAAGAACTTTAACGGGTAGGACCTAGATCTCTCCCTGAAAAAAATATATTAGCACACATTTATTTATTGTAAAATCTCAGAAAGATCCCAAGTTACTGCAATTTAATTAATAGTTGAAGAAACTCAAGCACACTGAAGCAAAATGAGTTGCCTAAGGCCAGAGAAATAGACATTAGCAATGTCGGTGCTAGAACCCAGATTTCTGAGCCCCAGCTACCTTCTGGTGTGCATAAACACACTAGCCCTTATCTTGGTGGATGTGAAAATGACAAAATAATCCCGACTGTGGAGAGAAAGAGACAAACTATAGGACCATCAGCAGAATGGCTCGGTATGGTTAACTAGTCCTTTACGGACAGATGTCAGAAACATCAATCACCTCATTCCTGAGAGATAATACAGTCCCAGTTACCAAGATAACATAAATTTTTAAATTTGAGAGTAAATGTATTTTTGGTGACAATTTATTAATGTTTCAAGGCATATGGGAAATTTCATCAATATACATTATTGGTGTCTACACTTCTCTGGAAAGGATAAGCTAAATACTGGCATATGGGTCCAATATCTCATTTCATTGTTTTCATTATAAATAGTTTCTGTCTTATATTTATTCTATAAAGTTGGATGGTGTTAATATTCAGTTCTAAGTACATTTTTCCTAATGGATTATGATACATGTATCTTTTTCAAATATCAGAGAATAATTAACCATTTTGCAATCTTTTGTTGGAGTTTTAAAAAGATACATTAGGGCAATTATTAGGTGAATTAACTTTATAGATATAGCTCTGATATAATTAATAGGTTATATCTTCTGAAAAACAAAAAATCACAAATCAAGAAGGATTAATTTATTGCAGATAAAAAGGTAGAGTAAATTGTTCACGCAGTCTACATTTTAGAGTGCATTCATTATTTTGTTGTCTCAGTTCACAATTTCAGTCCAGTCGGTACCAAGATATATACCTGCCAGGTAAATTTCCACTCATCCTTCAAGATCCAAAATAAATTTAACCAAATCCATGACACTTGCACCCTCCTACTCATGTACATTCAAAAACACAGCAGAATTAACAGTATCACTCATATGCCCTCACAATATTTGAAACAATATTTATTGAAAGAATACATAAAACAATAATCATGTGTGGATAGTTTGGTAATATTCAACAATGCATGAGCTTTGGTGGTAGAACTTGAATGAATTTTGAATAGGATGTCTCTCCCAGAATACATACACATTTCCAATTGCCTGAAAACCTTCTTTTGTGTTTCCCACAGTTACGTCATTGGAAACTCCCATAGCAAATTCATCATCTTTATTCACAAACCTACTCCTATTCCTGGGTCCTTTTATCTAGGAGAAGGTCACCATCTCCTAGATCTAATCTGTCACCAAATCTTAAAAAATCTTGATGACATTTAATTCCTTCCTTTTATTAATTAACTATTCTTCTCCCTTCGATTTGAAATTTCATAAAGTCCACTTTCTTAAAACATACCTATAATTATGTAATTCCCTTTCACATGATGGTCCCAGATGACATTCAAGGCAGAGATCAAATTTCTCAACAGAGCTTTCCATACTTAGTTCAACTCAACTTTCCAATCGTAAATCTAATGTTCATAGTGCAGTCATGTTCAGAGACTTTGCTTATGTGCTCCACTTCATCCCTCTGTCGTGCACTCAACCACTTTACAAAATTCTACCCAGTGTTCAATAGCCAGCTCAAATCTAATCTCTTCTATGAAAACTTCCCCACCATCCTTATTCGGTTACCTGGCAGAATTGATCCCCTTCTGTGATCTCATAGCACTTTATTCACACCACTAGTAGATCAGTGAATGCAAATTATATATTAGGTAAGTACATGCCTGAACCCTATCATAAACGATGAGTGCTTTATGGTTGAGGCTGACAGTGAGATTTGTATCCTGTTAGCAGCAAGCAAAGTTCTCTGTCGAGGTCATAGGAAACACTGACATACAGATTATTTTTACATTTTTTAAACAAGAATTTGAGTCCAATCTTTTTCCTTTATTTATTAAATTACATTATTATTGACATTATTACTTCAATTATTATTTTAATGTTATGGAGATATAACTATGGTTTTTTAATAATTATCAAATTAATATTCTTATAAGAACAAAGGTTAATGGAAGTTTGTATGTCTAGCACTAATAAGTGCTATTTTATATAGTATGTTGAGAAAAAAATCTAAAGGAAGATATGCTCAAAGAAATAAAAATATCACATTGTATATATGTACCACATCTTCTTTATCTAGTCATCTATTGAAGGGTATTTTGGTTGTTTCCACATAGGGAAGAGGGGAGGCAAGAGGTAAGTTAAGGGTAAAGGGAGTCAAATATATGGTGATAGAAGAAAATTTAACTTGGGTGGTGAGTACACAATGCAATATACAGAAAATGCATTATAGAATTGTATACTTGAAACCTATATAATCTTATTAACCAATGTCACCCCAATAAATTTAATAAAAAAAGAAAGAAAAAGAAACCACGTAATTTTTTAAAATGCCATTCAAAGATGGACAGAAAGGGTAGAAATAACTGAGAAAAAATTAATTTAGTCAACATCATCAAAATCATCTAACCAAAACCTATCTAAATTTACTCTATGCTGTGTCTTCCTACTCCTATAAAATTTTAATAAAGTAGATAATCTTTCAGCATATATGAAAAGTCCAGTGATATCATTTTATAAGGAATTGCAAACTTTATGAATTATATTTTAAGGCTGATTGTATACTAGCAAAGAAGAGTAATGAAATAAGAAAATATCTAAAAGTTCTGATTAAACATTTAAATTGGACACTTAACTTTTTATAAACTACTTTAAGTCAAGACATTCACAAAAGGCACCATTTAGAGCTCTATGCTTAACTAATCATTTTAATAAATAAGATATATCTCACTTAATTTAAAGCTTTTTAAATTTTCTCATAATCATTAAGATAACTAAATACCTTCTTTCAAAGATGTGCCTTAGATTACATTTTCCATAAGTACTAGATTAAAATAGACATGGGAATATAATGCCAAACGAGAGATATGTAAGTCTGTAATTTCTGCTATTTTATATAACTTGTTTAATTCCACTAAGAATTAATTCCAAATAAAAATATTCAACTATGATATTTCCAAATATCAAATACTTAATTGTTTTGAGCAACGTTACTGACTTTTTTTATAATAAAAATTTAAATAAAAAGGTTATTGAAAGGTCAAAAATTTTAAATATTTGTATTAATGGAAAGTTCACACTATCAGTAGAAATGAAAAGAAGCTCCCCCTTAATCATATAAGAACTGCAAACTAAAATTATAATGAGATTCTATGCCAAACAAGCATTTGAATACTGACAGTAACAAATTTGGCAGTGGTTTGGAAATACAAACCTGTTTTTTATTTTTTACGGCTGATAGAAGTATAATTGGTAGAATATTTTGGGAGACTATTTATTATTATCTGGTAAATTCAACATGTATAATCTATGAACCAGCAATTCAATTCTTGGTTATATTCCCTGAAGAAAAGGGTTCACATTAGTACCAGGAGATGTTCCAGAACAATCATAACAACACAATTCCTAATAGTATCAAAGGAGAAAGATCCCAATGTTCATCAGTAAAAGAGTAGATAAAAAATGTCAGTTATATTCTTTTTTTGCTAGTTATAGAAACATATTTTTATTTATTTTTTAAATTAAGTTTATTGGGAGTAACATTGGTTAACACAATCATATAATTTTCAGGTGTACATTATAATTTAACATCTGTATATGCTATTGTGTGTTTACCACCCAAAGTCCAGTTTCTTTTGGCTACCATATATTTGATCCCCTTTACCCACTTCACCCTACCCCTACCCCCCTACATTTGACCCCATCTACCTCCCCCCATTCCCCTACCGCCTACCCTCTGGTAACCACTACCATATCCATGTCCATGAGTCTCTGTTTGTTTGTCCTGTTCCTTTGTTGCTTTTAGGTTTATATCCCACATATAAGTAATATCATGTGATTTTCAACTTTTTCTGTCTGGCTTATTTCGCTTAGAATGATTATCTCAAGTTCCATCCATGTTGTTGCAAATGGCTGTATTTCATCTCTTCTTATGGTTGAGTAATATTCCATTGTATATATGTACCTAATATCCAAAATATACAAATAACTCGTATGACTCAATAACAACAAAAAACAAAATCCAATTAAAAAGTGGGCAGGGGATCTGAACAGACACTTCTCCCCAGAGGACATACAAATCGCCAACAAAAATGAAAAGATGCTCAACATCGCTAGCTATTAGAGAAATGCAAATCAAAACCACAGTGAGATACCATCTCACACCTGTTAGAATGGCTATAATCAACAGGACAAGTAATAACAAATGCTAGAGAGGATGTAGAGAAAAAAGGAAACCTCATATACTGCTGGTGGGACTGCAAATCAGGGTATAGCCACTATGGAAAACAGTATGGAGGTTCCTTAAAAAACTAAGAATTGATCTACCATATGATCCAGCCATCCCTCTCCTGAGTATTTACCCCAAAGACGAAAATCCATATCTGAAAAGATATTTGCACACTGATGTTCGTAGCAGCATTATTCACAGTGTCCAGGACATGAAAGCAACTGAAGTATCCTACGAGAGATGATTGGCTAAAGAAGTTGTGGTACATATATACAGTTATATTCTTAAACAGAACACTGTGCTCCAATTAAAATGAAGAAAGCACCACTGCTTGTATATCATGCTTGAATCTTAAAAACATAATGTACATTGCAGGAAGTTAGCCATAAAAAAAAAAAAACCCGTATAGTTTGATGGCATAATTTCAAAACAGGCACATCTAAACACCCCAGTGTTTGGGAATATATACTTAAGTGAAAAGTTTTAAAGAAATGGGTAGAGGTGATTATCAAGAAAGTGAGAATAATGGTTATCTTTTCAAGGGAAGAAGATATTTAAGGAGGGGTAGGAGAGAGATCTTGGGATTTTGGCATTATTCTACTTCTACACCTGAGTCATGGTTTGGTGTGTGATTACTTAAGGATTCATAATGCTATAAATTAATATGCTATATGATTTTCTGGAAATAATGGGTTATTCAAAAAACAAGGCTGGTAGAAATGGTGGGCCATGTTGCAAAAAGAAATCTGTCCCTTTACTTAACTCGTTATAACTAAATAAGTTCCCAAGAGATTCAACATTTAGATGTAAAAATTTAAAACAAAAAATACTAGATAGGAATATAGTTGGGAATTTTTATAACCTTCAGGTGAGAAAGACTATTCTAAACATGACAACAAATCAGAAACATCAAAAAAATTGATAAATTTGACCATAAAATATACAATATTTAATTTATTTAAAGCAACAAATAACATGACTGAAACATAAACCAAGACAAAGTATTAACACGAATAAAATGAATAAGTAAAATTTACTGTATATAAGAGCTCATATATAAATAACAAATAATGTACACCTATGAAAAAAATAGACCAAGAACAAAAATGGATCATTCATAATAGAAATAATACATGATGATCATTATTAATAGTGTGTTATTTATATCTTTTAATAAATCCCATGGAAATAAACTACAAATTTAAAGTACTTATACTTTCTTGAGAAGTCACCTGGTTCATAAAAATAGTTGAAATTTCTGAAATCTTTTAGCTACTAAGATTTTACCTGATATAGCCCAGAAGAAACTCACATTAACAGGTTTTTGTTTTTTTGTTCTTTGGGAATTTGCTCACAAGATGCTGCAAGGTATATGCACATAAAATACCATTATTTTAATACTGAAGTAAGAGAAAGCAGAATTTTTATTCTACATATCGCTGAATTATAAGATGAGATAAAAAGAGTAGCTTAAGACTTTTATAAAATGTAGATTGCCACATTTTCATTTTTAGAAACTGAATGATCAAAGATGTATTTAGTAATTTCACTAATATTCATCCTTATTAACTTACTAACTGCTACAGTGCAGTTATGGTAGAAATAATCATTTAATTATTTCACAAAATCAGAGAATATTAGAGATGGAAAAGTCATGAAGGATGATCAAGTTTAACCAACTAGCCCCATGATTTTGAAGAGGAGGAAAATGAAGTTCTGAGAGTGAGATAATATGTGACTTGCTTAAGGTCATACTGTGAACAAGGGATTCAAAGGTTGTCTCTCAAGGGCACAGAGTGAACAAGGGAATGAAAAGGTCATCTCTCACTCCTCAGTCAGTTCTACAGCTATTGTTGTTTGTCCTTTTTAATAGTTAAAAATGTTGGGTGACTCTTTCTTAATGAAAATGAAGAGATATCTCAAAGCATTGCCTGAAGAAAAAGTGTTTATCTGTGGTAGAGGCTAATTTTCTAACACTGGGATAGGGCCAACTATATGAAATTGTGAAGGTGACATTTGTTTTTCAGGCTGTATATCTCTTTCTCCTTTTCTTCTTTCTTTCCCTCCTTATTCCTCTCTTGGCCTCCAACCAATCTCTCTCTCTCTCTCTCTCTCTCTCTCTCTCTCTCTCTCTCTGTCTCCCTGTCTCTCTCTGTCTCTCTCTCCATCTCTCTCTCTCCCTCGTCTCTGTCTCTCTCTCACACACAGACACACACTCCCTCCCTCTCTCTCTCTTTCTTCCAAGTTTTTATTTTCTTCTTGGATTCCTCTTTTTTGCACAATTTTAACCATGACCAATTTCTCAATCTTCAGACTTGGCCTTCTTCCCTTATTCTCTTCAAATTTATTTTCTTAATGTCTCATTTCCATAGGGCAGAGCCTTCAATTCAGCAGTGACTAGTTACTACGTGCTAGATGGGTAGATACAGAGATAAACAAAAAGGACACTACCCCTTAATCTCATGGATTAACAGTCAGGAGAGAGTCCTTTGATTAACTAATTGGATAAACTCTCATACCTCATTAAGTGTTAGTGACCAATTGAATCTTCTCTTCTCCATTACCACCAGTAATATCACTGAGTGTTTGTGAAGGAGTGAAAATCTAGAATTTTCAGACACCACATGGTAGATGTTTGGACCCGAAAAGTAACTAAGACTGAAATCATCTCCAGAAGCCATAATTGAAAACACAACACACACATACACACACACACACACACACACACACACACACACACAGAAATCATTTTGATCCTATATGCTCACATTTGAAGTGTTTAGGTGGAAAATGACTTTGACCTCCTTTAAACTACACCACACAGAGAACACATATGTGTTCTTTCTCAAGAATAGATTCTACAAGGTTTATTAACTTTGAAAAATTGCATTTATTTGACCACTCCCTCAGTCATTCATTCAACAAACACTTTTTGAATACCAACTATGGGTTAAGTATTGTGAAAGATGCTGAAGACACAAAATTAATTAGAACATTGAACAATGTTTTATAGTAGAGGGATTAAAGGTAAAATACATGAATATATATACCCTATAGGGTTACAGAAGTTCTCTGGCAAAGGTAACATGGGAATGAGTCCTAAAATGTTTGTTAAATGTCAGTCAGACAAAGAGGAAGGGAAATAAATTCTATGGCACAGATACAAATAAACACACAAGCTCTGACTTTTAATTAATCTCGATTTTAATCTTGACACATCCACTGTTAAATGTGATTTCTTGGAAAAGTAAGTTAAACCTCATTTATCATGGTTGCGTGATGGGAATAATAAAAATAATAATACCACAGGATTATTGCAAAGGTTAAATATTGTAATACATATTAAGAACAGGACAGGGCCCGACACATAATAAGTGTTCAATAAAAAATAGATAGTATTATTTATAATACAAACATGTTGGGAGGCTTGAATTTTAATTGCATAAAATTCATTCTTCTTTCTCATTCTACTTTTCTAAAATGAAAGGAAAATGAAAAAACAACCCTGTAATTTCTGATTCAAAATGAAATTGTTTAAAAGAGCACTATATCATCAAATGCACCTGCCAGCATTGTAAAAGCAGGCACACTCCCTATGACCTTATTTTCTTTCACTTTTTAAAACGGTAAAACCACACTTGCAGTACATGCTCAATAGTTGGAGAGTAATTAGAGTCTCACATAAAACAGAAAAGAGATTAGCACTTTACTAACACAGTTATACTTTGCCTAAAATAATAGGTTTACCATAGCAACCTGATTACACTAGAAAAAGCTCCTGCCAAATGCATCCTAAGTTCCCTTGAAATTTCTATGAGAAGAAATTGAACACTTGAGAACTATAATATTCTGTACCATTTTATCTAAGCACAAATATTTTTTGTGAGGATAAAATAATCTTCCATCAGATATTTAAATGTCAAGAGGTACCTTTCACCTTCCATTTCAAAATGAGAAGTGAAACTTCTTAAAATTAAAGCCATGTTAACAATAAAATTGCTAGCCAAGGAAGTGTTGCTCATGACTTTTAAAAACACATATAAATGTCAATCTTTCTGTTTGTGCTTTCTTAGAAAAAAAAAAGGAAGTAATCAATCATGAGTACTGTGAGAAAATAAGACATTTAAGCAAATGTGCTAATATAATTTTCTGTTGTCTACTTTACAGTGTCTAAAACTGAAGATGGAAAATGGGAATACCAGGCCTCACTTTCCTCTAAAGGTTTTCCAAAGTATTGAGCAGAATATCACAGAGGAGATCTATTAGACCTCTAAATGAGATTATTTCATTTAGCTTAAGATAGTTTCCAAAACAAAAACTAAATTTCTCCATCCATTTCTTTCTAACTATAAATTAGGTAAATGTATGTAGCAATATCACATTCATTTATCAATATAATTCAGAAACTAAGTGACAGGTCCAAGGTTAAAAAGTCAGTGAATGACTGAGGTAGGAAATGTGGGGCTTAAGTATTTAATCAATGTGGCTCATCATGAAGTAGCAAATATCAATCAGAATTCAAATTCCCTTCTTCCTAGCTCATGAACACATTGACTGGACAGTGGGCGGTAGTTTGTTTCAGAACACTGTTTTGGGATTCTGCAAACATAAATCGTATCGCATCCAAGCCTATCGTTGGTATTGATTTTAATGATTCCATTCTAGGTCATAAATACATGCAACTATACTTCACCCTGAAGTACTCTATGGGATAAATGCCAAAGGATAAACAGAGGGAACAAATTCTATTCACCAGTGAAAGAGAGTATTCTGGTTGATTTAATCAGAGAGATGTTTCTATAAAAAGTTTCTTAAAGATGAACTTTATTTGGGCAATAGAGGGGTGGGGTGAAATCAGGCCCTAGTCACTTCAAAATTCTTGGTTTTTATGACTTTAAAAAATTCCAAAGTGTGAATGATTATATATCACTTCCTTAATAGACATTCAGGAGTGCTAATTAAATTAATTTGAAACAAGTATAGGTTTTCTCCCCATATCAAGAATATTTAGCAAATATATTTTTTAAATGAAACAATGAAATCTATATAACGATAAATAACAAATTTTCCATTAACGACCTAATCTTTTAAAACTAAGAAAAATTACTCCATAAAGCAATATTTCTACTGATAATTTTATTATTCTTTGTTTCTGAATTTACCAATATTGATTTCCCCAAATCATAAAATATTAGAAAGAACATTGTGTGTGTATATATATACACACACATACATGAGAATATACATGCATGTGTATGTTTAAATATGTGGGTGATAGAACTCCCTGTGAGCAACTTATTCTCAAATTATTCATGTATTAAAAGTACTGTACTATTCTTAAGTCTTCTAAGTTTGACATTATTTCAAAATAAAAATATTAAAATTTTTTAAAAATATATAAGTAAAATGACCTAATTTATCTATGTAGTTAAATGTTTTTTTAAAATAAAATCTTATCAATAATTATATATATACCTAACCACAAATTTTACATTCAGTTTTGGAGAACATTCTTTAACATCATATTCAGAATTTCGGTCAATTTTTTTTCAATAAAGTTGTGTCAAATGTATTCAGGGCCTGGGAATTATGTAGCCAAAGTGCCAGAAATTCCATATTAAATTTATTAAATTTAAATTGCTTAAGGATATAGTAAACTTGCTCTAACTTTGCCATTTTGCAGCACGGTCAGCACAATCATGATCAATAAGTAAGGGTTATAGGGTAACGGTTTAATATACTGCAATAAATAACATTCTACCCTTTTGAGTAGTCTGTAATGGAAGGTACTGCCATGCTAGGAAGTAAGCTCCCATCACTGAAGAAACTAAAGACAAGAAAGTAGTCTTTAACACATGTTAAGAGTTTACGCTCTGGATTCAAAAAGACTTAAGGCATAATTTAATATGTACATCTTATATGCTCCATAATCTTCAGAAATAATTAAACCTCTATTAAAATTTTTCAAAATTAAGAATACCTACCCAATAAAAACCCTTAAAGAGACCAAAATCAAAATTTATATTTTAAGTATTACTGTTTGGATTTCCGAAGTACTACTGTGACATTTGTTTGTAGCACAGTGTTGAAACACTAAAAATTTTAAATTAATAGATAACTTAAGGGTAAAAGTTTTCATGAATAGATCTGCATATAATTTTATACATTTTGATAGAATTTGAAATAGTATAGTATTTTTTCACAGCTAATATGTTTCTCCTTCAGTATGAACTTCCACTTCCATATTTTTTTTTCCTATGCCAACAATATATTTCAGGTAACATTACTTTCTACATTAAGTAATGCTATTTCTTTAAAAGGTACTTTATACTGACATTATTTTTCAACAAGCTCATATTGCACCTGAAAGTCCTATCTCCATATTGTCACCAGCCTCAGAAATAATTTTTAACTAGCAAAACTCCAGTATATAAGATTAAGTAAGTCAAAAGCTCCTAAGGCAGCCTGGGTTTAAGTGGTCAAGATCCTAAAGAAAAAGATACCATAGGGAAGTGAATTCTGCCTTTGATGTAAATAATCCCCTTCATGCATTTGTCAAGTCTGAAATGTTTTAGGGCAAAAGACTGAAATATCAAGCAGAAAGCAACATGTAAAAGATTAATAAACTAAAGAGAGCTTTTAATTTTTTCATCTGGCTAGAAAGACAGTAATTGGAATTCAGAGACCTTTGAGAAAGGAGACACTGATGAACATCACATAAACAACACAGATTTTAACTTTAGAAATCATTTCAATCCCCTGGTTAAATTGAGGTTATCCATTTTTGCACATGTATCTGCAGAGAAAAAGGAAATTATCTCTTCAAGAAAGATAACATCATTTATAAAATTCTATCAATTTCATTAAACAATATTTATACTTAATAAAAAAATAATAGGTATGTCAAGAAACAGAATAGAATGACCAAAAAAATAAGATGAAACATTAACAATAAAAAGATATTCAAAAATGATACAGTTGACCAAGTTAGAATGTTCAGTAACCAATTTTAAAATAACTGAGTAATACATTTAAAAACTATATTACTAAATAAATAAATTTGCCACAGAATTGTCTGTAAAAATAATCAAATGGAAATCCTGAATTTAAAAATAGGGTAACTGAAATTAAAAACTGAATAAAGACATTTAATGGTAGATAAAATACAGAAGAGAGGATTAGTAAACTGGAAGATAAATCAGTAGAAAATATACAGACTGACTCATAGAAAACCAAAAGATTGAGGGCAAAGAAAAGCAAGACAAGAATGTCCACTATCTCTACTTCTAATTCACATTATACAAACATCTTATCTAGTGCTTTAGGCAAGATAAAGAAATAAAAAGCCACCTAAAGAAAGGAGACACTGTTATTACTTACATATGGCATGACTATGTTGGTAGAAATTAAAAAAAAAACAAAAAACCTACATATAAACTATTAAAGTTAAGCGGTAAATTTAGCAAGGTCATAAAACACGCATGGTTAATATTAAAAATTTTAGTCATAGTTTTATAAACAGGAACAAACATAACATTTTTAATGATATAATTTTTAACACGCACAAAAAAACATAAAATAGTAATATTAATGAAAAATGTCAAGACCTCTATATAGAAAACTATAAATCATTAAGTGAAATTAAAGAATATATAAATAAAAGGAAGGGTGTACCATGTTTACAAATTAGAACCATAATACTGTTAACTCTTCAACAATTGATTTATAGATTTAGTTATCATTAATAGTACGTAAATACAAAGGGATAAATATAGCCAAAGCATTGTGGAAGAAAAATGGGTAGAAAAATTACAGTAGTAGATTTTAAGACATGCTATAAAGCTATAGTATTTATAGTATAGTACAGTAGTAGATTTTAAGACATGCTATAAAGCTATATAGTATTTATAGTATTTATAGTATATAGTATGTAATGCCATTAAAAGACCGAAGAGACGAATAGAATAGAAACACTGGAAAAAGAAACCCATACAATATAAGACCATTTGATTTATGACAGAAGTGACATTATAGTGCATTGGGGAAAGGTTGATTTTTCAATATATGGTTCTCTCTACCCTGGACTAGTCACTTTTGCTTTTCATAGATTCATTTCCTATTCTTACGCAAAGCGATTAGGCTAAATGCCTCAGATGTAATCATAGAGCTAGATTAAAAAACCTGTACCAATTATAGCTAGCAGTTCTGTTTCTAATTAAATATTCCAAATATGTCTGGTCAAGTTGTATAATATCTTAGATTCCAATGGCAGCTACCACGGTATTACTTGTAATTTTTTTCTCAAAGACTATTACTATGCAACGCACATTTTAAAATCATACTAATTTATTTGACTAATATTTATTAAAATTGTTGCCTTCCATTACAAATAAAAGGCAATTGTTTATGATTCCTTTCATATCGATTTCTTTTCTACAGAATCCAAGATAGAGAAATACTTCCTGCCATTGGCTACAACATAAAAGTAATTAAGTATAGAAATACAGTGCCAAGTGATATAACTTACTGGGGCCATAAGTGATTCAGATCTATGGAAATACAGATATTCTCAAATTATATCCTAATGAATATTGCCTGTAAAAACAAAAGAGAGTAGTTAATAGTCATGGAAAAGTTCAAAGACTGTGGGAAGACATATGAGAAAAATTCTTTGAGCATCTTTTTCACTATTTCAATATTAGTCATAGGAAATACTATAAACTCTTTTATGGCTAAACCTAGCTAACTAGAAAAACTATATAATGACAAAATAAATGAGGGTGTTCCACCTTCTTTGGACTCTATTGGATAAGAGAACACATTTTATTTTGATAAGAATATCAAAGGGGCAGTATAGAGAGAAAATACGCTTCTAATTTTAAGGAAAAGAGAAAGAGAAGGGTGTTGAAAGAAAAAGAATGTTCAATTACATGTGATTATCTGTCTATATTGGTAATTAAAAAAAAGTCAGGAAATAGAAGTATTTGAAATACAGGTCGTTTGTGCAAGCCTTCATATTTTTCTGAGTATAGAAAAAGTAGGATAACTAGTCCTTTATTTGAAATAAAACCTGAGCTTACTTTGGGTCTCTTCATATTATGAGTTAAACTGTGCTTATGTGTCTCTCTCATTCAAATCATCAATAAAATCAAAGAAGTGAATACAGAATATAAAAACAAAACAAAACAAAAACACATGTAATTGCTAATTGTCAAAAACTTTTATGCCATTATTTGAAAAGCAATGTCTTCTTTGAAGTAACAGGAAATTGCAATTTCAGCTCTGCAGTAAAATGACTTTTACTTTCACCTGATGTATCAAAAGAAATAAACTATTCAATCATTCCTAGCAATAACAGTTAACATCACTACTGCACAAGCTATTCAGGGAATGAAATGAGGCAATAAAAGAGAACGAAGAAAGGCTAAGCGATTATATGCTTTAAACAATGATAAGCTCTACAGCACACAGAAAACAGTGTTGGAGGAACCCTGATTACTTTTGTCTTGAGTCATCTTTTGCTTAAATACATCTGATTGCCTGAGAGTCCAAGGATTGATTGCTTGTCCATGATGTGTTATGTGGTAAGATATTACATTAATTTCACTGAGAATTTAAATTTACATATCTCTTTTCTTTTTTTGCTAGAAAATGACTACTGCTTCATGGGAAGTATAGAAAAAAGAGTATACCATGTTTATAAAATAGAACCCTAATACTGGTAATTCTCCAACAATTAATTTATAGATTTAACGTATCCCTAGGTATTCAGGTGACATTAATAGTATGTAAATGCAAAGGGATAAGAATAGTCAAAGCACTGTGGAAGAATTATACCAGATTTTAGTATAGTTAATAAATATACTAAACTTATTCCCTTCCAAACCTAATTTCTTGTTTATCCTCCACTTAATTTTCAACTTTATTCATGTTTTGGTGGAGAGATGTAATTTTAAATGTTTTTATTAGTTTCTACTTTTTGAAATAGCATTACAAAAGCCATATTACAATGAAATACACAGTATACGGGCTTTAGCTTCCAGCAATATGAAGAGCAAATAGTATATCGTACCTAAAATAAAGTGTTTGTTCTATTGCTAGGCTTATGAGAAGTAATGCAATTCTCCAAATATTCCCAAACAAAAACTATTGAGCAGAACGAGAGCATTTACCATAAGCTCCCATGAAAGGGATCCTGAGGGTAGAAATCTGTATCAGAACTTTAAGCAAAGAAAGTAAAGAAGTTGAACCTCAGACTCCTTGAGTAATAGGGAAAAAAGACCCAAGATCAGTAATATCCTGAGAGAAACTAACAGAAATGCTTGCTGAAGGGAAGTGTCCTAAATTTACTCTTCCAGATTTTCTAGAATTTGCTCAAAATAAAAGACGAATAAATGTACCCATAAAGAAACAAACCAGCATGAGTGAAACTCAGAAAAAAACATTTTTTAATTCTGTGCTATGAATATTGGCTAATTACCCACCTTGCCATTTTTTTCTTGAATATATTTGTTATTGTTATTCTAATATCTGTATCTGAGAATCTTGATAACTGAGTCACTTAAGCATCTGTTTCTATTGTCTGTTATTATTTCCTTGATCCTGATTCTTATTTACTCTATTGAATGTCGGAAATGTTATATGAAAAGATTACAGAACCTTTGGATGACGGTCTTTTCTCCAGAAATAGTTCTCTTATAAGCAGATAGAGCACTGTGTCTCATTGCAGGGAAATTTTGACCTCGGGGGCATTTGGAAATATCCGGAGACATTTTTTAGAATAACAACAGGTTGAAAGCGTTACTGGTGAGAAGGAATTACATCTGGTGAGTAGAGGCCAGGGATGCTGCTAAACATCCTATGAAACACAGGACAGCCCCCCACGACAAAGAATTATCCAGTCCAAAATGTTGTGCTGCTACTGAGAAATCCTCAGTAAGTGAAGTGAAGGCAGATCACCTTAATCCAATTAGTGATTGAACTCATGGGGGTGGGGAGAGGCTGAGTTGCATTTATCCCTTGTTTACCTTCCCCTTTCCAAGAAGTTCGAAAACACTGGCATCTGCATGCATGCACACACATACATATGCACATATACATGAAAATTACTTCACGGAAGCCTACACTTCATCCTTTAAGACTGTTCATTTTCACCTCCTATAAGAAACATTGCCTACCAATCTCTCAACCTCCATACTCAGTCTCCACTTAAGGCCTGATTAGGTATCACTATGATGTTTAAAATAGAATCCTTGTAGTGCTCTAACAGATAAATATTGATTAATCTGAAATGTGCTCCATAGTGTGGAAGTTTGTTTTATAATTTTTAAATCTAAGCTCTTTTGCATCTTGCATTCAGTGCTATGCAGGCCAATTGCACTTTTATGCCATTTCCTAAGACTCCTATTCACTATATTTTTGAATGTATACCTCCACTATCCATATTAAAAATCACTTCCCCAACAAAAAGAACAAACTCATCAAAAACAGACTCACAAATATAGAGGACAATCTGGTGACAGACAGAGGGGAAGGGGATTGGGGGGCTGGGAGAAAGGGGTGAAAGGTTAAAGAAGTACAAATTAGTAGTTGATAGATGGTCACAGGGTTGGAGAGCATGGCAGAGAGAATGCAGTTAGTATTAATGTAATGGCTAGGTGGAGAGCCAGAGGAGAGAAAGAACAATTAGGGGGATCATTTTATAAACTATGTAAATGTCTAACCAATGTACTGTATAGTTGGAACTAATAAAATTAAATTTTAAAAAAATCACTTCCCTAGTTTTAAATCAAGATTTTAACATATTATATAATATATATACGTATACATGTACTAAAATACTGAATCTCTTTTACTTTTTAAATTATAAGTTAACTGATTTAAAATATATTATCATATAAACAATATATAGTAATCATAAATCAATACAGGATCAATGTAAATAAAAAGAAAATACATATGTGTAAGTCAGGAAATTCCCTATTAACTCAGCTCCAGGGACAATCACTGTTAACGCTGCAATTTCATTCTAGCCTTTTTTATACGCCTATTTTTACATATGTGAGTAAATGACACAATATAACTGTATCTAAAGTTATAACATAAGTGTATTAAGAGAACTTTAAAAAGGATTCATTTTAATTAAAATCATTCTTCCAGTATCTTCCAGTATTTTCATGACCTAAATTGTGATTGGACTTAATCCCAAAGTATGGTGTTATTTTTTAAAAGGAGCAGAGTATATGGTACCAGCCCAAACCTCTGCTACACACATTTGAATTTCTCCTGCTGATAAAATTTCAAGTGTAGATTAATTTACTTAAAGCTTAACTAATTAGCCATTCACTCCTAGTGTAGAGAGAATGCTGATTTAGTTACTTAAATCTGTAAGTAAGCTATCTCCAAGAAAAAAAAATTTATCTTTCTACACTATTCTTTTAAAATTGCCCATGAACTCAAAAATGAGCTTCTTTGTCTTGTGTGCTACCCAAGAATAAGAAGAGAATTAAGGATCATAGGAACTCTTTACTTTGCTCCCTTCATTCAGGATTATTCTAATGTAGATTATTAATAGAAAATAATTTGTTCTCTGCTTTATTATCTGTCTAAACAATCATTAATATTCAACCATGTGGACAGCATTCTAGGTATTGTGCAGAATACAAAGGGAGAGTGTCTAAAATCTAAATCTAAATCAAACAGATGAGTCTATGAAGGTTGATGGCCCCAAGAAAGAGAGAGCTACCCTTCAATATGAATTCCAATTTACACAGAGAGAAAACTGACTTCAAAATATTTTGTAACTGTAAAGAAAACCACTACTATGGTTTGGGCAGATTTAGCTAATGCGAAGTCATATATAATAAAACAAATCAAAATAAAAGAAAGGAACCCAAAGTAGCATGCATAATGTCTAAGAATGTATCATAAGACGCTTTAAAATTTTTTTTTTTAATTTTATGAGTGATGGGCAGATGAGGAGGAAGGTAGAATTACACCTTTGGTGTATGTGTTAGGCTTTGTATATCGACTTGCTGTATGGTTAGATTAGACCTTTTACCCAGGGTCAATATATCATCAGATCAACAGACAGGGGGCATGTTTGATAAAGGCTTAAAAGAATGAATTAAATGAAATGTTAATAATAAATACTATTTTACTAAACAAAAAAGTTATGAATTTTTATACAATTTGAATTAAAAATTGAAGATATACAGGGTTAAAAGTAATTTAGAAAGCTCACTAATTTAATACAATAAATATGGCAACTACACTTACATTTACATTTAAAACACAATGAACCCTATAAAAGCTTCATTATGTTTAAGGTCAAGTCTACACACTTTCTTTTCTGCATCTAGGCTGGTTTTCCATCAGAAGCCATACTGGGAACATAATCTAATTGACTTAATCAACACTATTTGAACAAAAGAGGAGACTGAATATATATCTAAGATGTATTTTATGCACACACAAAAAAGTAAATAAGGAATATGTGAAGTAGATTATGCAGACTTGGAACTGCAACAAAAATATTAAACTACTCTCAAAAAACATGTTCAATAAAAGTAAGAGTTACTTATTTACAAATGAAAAGAAAATCATGCCAACAATTACAAACAAATAAGAAAATGAGTGCATTTCAAAAACTAGGGTGTTAAGTAGATGACCTTTAATTTACATCACATTTTCTGGATATGAAGGCTTGCAACTGCTTATGTTAAGGGAATTGACAATGATCACTTCTGGCAACTAATGGGAAAAGGAATGGCCACTGTAACTAGAACTGCCACCAAACCAGTCAGCTCATTTACTATCATGTGGCACATCAGTGGGAAGTTGTGACCATCTGATTTAACAAATACATTTTAGAGATAATAGTAGATGTTTTAAACATAGGTAAAGAGATAAGATCTAGTGATTAGCTTCATAGAAAGAGGAATGGAAAAGTGAGTTTACAGATATAGGAATATTAGTTAAGAAACAGTAAAAAGAGGAACTTAAAATGCAATTGTCAACACTTCTTTTCTTACACAACAGGTTGCTCTCGATTCCATTTCTCTGGTTTCCCCAAGTTATTTATGCTTTAATTACACTTGTAGGAATAGGAAGAGAACTACAACAGAGGTTTTCATTTTCTGAGGATAAATTATTAGTGCATTAATTTGACTAAATTTATCTTGTCTACCACCTCCTTTTCCGCTACATTTAAATATGCATGTCTAACAACTGCTTTTTGCAATATGTCCATTCCTCCCACATAAGAAAATAGATAAGATTAACCAAACACCTATTCTAGGCCATCAATCAAAGTGGTAATTTTGGTGTATCCATTTCCTTCTCTTGCACTCTATGTGTTTCTGAGGCAACGCTTCCTAAATCCTCTCCTACTTTTCTCCATATAGAAGTCGATGTGTTTAAACAATTGTAACAAAGAACTTGCAAGGGAGTTGACGTTCACTGAGACCTTCACTGTCCTTAGATAATGAATTTGGATTTTCCACATATCAGTTCTGAGGCTGAAAACTACCTGCTGTAGTTGTGTGACTATGAATTTCAACCAGTTTCCTGGCACTAAATTAAATACTCCCTGTCCATTGTTTGATTTCTTCCCCACCATGACCCTATGGAAGAAGGTCCTGATTTTGTATCCATTTTGGAGATGAAGCATATGGACTTACGGGGTTTAGGTAGTTTACTCAAAGTCACGCAGTCAGTAAATGATGGAGCTGTTAGGTAGCTAGTCAGACATGAGTGACAGGAGGAACAAAGGAATACGGCCCGGACTAGAGATCTCCCACAGTACACCCCAATGGTAGTAGAATTCTAGGTATACACATGCACACGAGGCAGAGTTATATAGCAGCCAGGTGTCAACCAAAATGACCTCAATTGCCAATCACCTAGGAACGCCTTTGGAATCACCCATCACGGCCCAAATATAAAGCAAACATTACAGCTTCTGGGTCCTTTTGCCCTTCTGGGTTTTCTCTCTCTCTCTCGCTCTCTCTCTCTCTTTCTCTCTCTCTCTCTCTCTTTTTGGTGGCCTTTTTGTGCCTCCTTGGGGCATACTTTGTTTTTCTAAAATATACTTTTAATAAAACTATTAAATCTCAATGACCCGTGATTCTTCACTGCCGTCATTTGAGGAAGAACCAAGGGAAAATGCTAACTTCACGTCTGCTCCATTGTTATCTCTCTCCCTCCCCGCTACTGTTAGGGAGACACCGAAATCCTATTGGCCCCAATGGTGACAGAGCCAGGATTCAATCCAATATCTGGCTTATTCAAAAACATATTTTAAATCACTAGGTTATAGTTATTCTTTATTTCAGACAAATACCAAAGGTAAGTTAATATTATCGGTTAGCATAAAATGTAATTCTTGCTTTTCAAAATAAAATAAGGATCATGATAGAAAAGTTACTCTAAATACAAAGGAACGTACTGGGGAAATGTCTAATGCAAACATCCAAGTATCTACTATCAGGTACAGGAAAAAAACAGCTTTATATCATCTCCTTTCAAACACATTTGCAAGCTAGTTTGTTCATTTTAAAAACAAACTACCCTACTGCTTCTTAAAGAAATTAAGGCACATTTTCTAATGCTATTAGTATACAGTATAAGTGACAAGATATAAAACCATGGTATGGGGCATCAATTATAGTTACCTAATCAAAAATCCTTTGAGCATTTGAGGATCTAATGAGAAAACTGAGACCTGAGAGCACTGTGAACCTAAGAGCCATGCATTTGTAGGAAAACTGTGTTTCACAGTCTCTATCTTCCTCTCATTCCCATTCTCAGTACTCTTCAGGCATCTTACATGTTATTGGAAAGAGCAGACGAGGAAGCCTATATATTACAGCACAGTATGATAAGAATGTGATAAAAGTAGCTGAGGGAACACAGAGATCTGGAGAGCTTCTTGGACAAGGTGACGCCTGCATTGAATTCTAAAGTTAGCCTGAGTGGGTGTGGGAGAGGAAAGAAGTCTAGACTTTTCCTTAATTCTTAATACACGTTAAGCTGGAAAATTAGAAAGTCAAATTTGGATTTTTGGCAATATTACCTTGACAGCAGTATGGAGAAAACATAAATCAAAGTGCACAAGACAAGTAATAGAGGAACCAGGTGACAGGTTCTTAAAATAATACATGGAGAGATTATGATCTGTGCTAAGTTTACGACAGAGGTGTGTAGAGAATCAGATATTTCTTCATTTGACTGAAAGGAGAATATCTAAACAAATAGAAACTTCTCATAAGAAATATTATCTTTGGGCTGCTATCTTAAAAATATTTTTATAAATTTATTTATTTATTTTTATTTTATTTTAAATATTGTTTGTAGACAATATGAAATTAGTTTCAAGTCTATGATATTGTGATTCGACACTTATGTATCTTAAAATGTGATCACCACACTAAGTCTAGTAATCATCTGTTATGATGCAAAGTTATTACAATAACCAGGTATCCAACATTTCATTTTTTTCCAATCATTTATTTAGGGACCCAACTTACATTAGTCTTATACTCCAATTGGAAAAAAAGGCAAAAATATACAAGAATAAAAACAAATATTAATATAAATTTTTATGTAAATAAACCAGCCATACAAGTTGCTGATTTTAGTACCTTACTATATACTTCTTCCTCATAAATAATGTGAGGACACATTTGTTGTATTTTGAATGATTTCTCGGTTCACAACAATTGTCTCATTTCAGAGTTCACCATAAAAATATGAATCAGAGAAACAGATGTGTTTTCAGATTTGAATTTCAATGAAAATTAAAAACTTGTGAACAACAAAAGTGAGCAGATGTTCAAAAGCCAACAAGATTCTAAAACTAAAATTATCTATGTCCTGATTCATATGTATACTCCTCTTTATTAAGAGGAAAAATATGTTAATCATCATTTTAATTATGGCTTTTTTTTCAATCCTTAAAATCTTATGTAGGTGTCTCATTTGTAGGGTATTAATTTTAAAGTTATAATATATACATACAGAAAAGTGCACAAACTATGAGTATATGACTCAATGAATTTTCATAAAGTGAACAGACCCATGTAACACCCAAAGGAAGAAATATAACATTATCTACACCTCCAGATGTTCCTCTTCTATCCCTCTCATCAGACCCCCCCAAAATAGAATCTAGCTTCTATTACTTAGATCAGTTTTTTCAATTTATGTAAATAGAATCATACAGAATGTACTCTGGTATTCAGTATTATTTCTGTGATAAAGTTATACAATTGATTTTTTTACATTCTTATTTTCTAGGAATTTCCAAATTCATTTAATAATTTAAATATTTTTCCTAAAATTATTTTGGATAACTAATCTAGGTATAGATATATTCATGTCATTTGTCAATAATTATAGTTTTATATCTTTTTTATTTCTAATATCTTTTCATAATTTTCTTGCCTTTAAGTACTAAATAGATTTACCAAAACAATGATAAATACATTAGTACTATCAGAAATCTTTGCCTTGTTCCCAATCTCAGGAGACAAGCTTTAATCATTTCACCATTAAATATGTTTTCCATTCTTTTTGACTAATCCTCTCTTCTGTTATGCCCAATCTGCTGTTAAGTCCATTTGAGCCCTCACTATTAGAAATTGTATTCTTATATTGATTTTAAGTATATATTGAAATTCTACAAATTGTCATCTCCTTTCATATCTATTATTCCAGCATCACCTATCAGTCTCTTTCTACTGTCTGTATTTCCAAATGGTCCTAGTCGGTTGTTGTTTTTCATTTGTTTTCATTTGTTCAATATTTTTTTGAATGTAGGACACTGAAGAGATGATTTTACTTATTTTCTGTCAGGAATCAAAATTAGAGGTCAAGTTCCCCAATCCAGTCAGGGACTAAGCTGACTCCAGTTTGATTACAGTCCCTGCTGGGTTTGATCTGTCTCCAATTTGCCAACACTTCTCGAAGATTCTATTGAGAATATGAGATCCATGTTCTTAGTGGGTCTTGAAATTCAATGTTTGTCTCCCAAGCACCACATAACTCTCTGAAGTTCTAATCAACTAGTTAGTCGCTTTCTTCTTGGAGTCTTAGTCTCTAATCTTGCACTGGCAAATGCCCTAGAGAGAAAACTAGGGTGGAGTATATGGCTCACTTTTTTGCACCACACTTATCTCCAAGATCATGACGCCTCAAGTCCTGGCAGTCTTGATAGCTTCAACCATACGTATTTAGTCACCATTCTTTTAAGATTTCAGAAAGTTCTAATCTCTTCTCTTACATCTAAGCCCTCTGCTGGCTTCTCACCCTCTTTTTCTGCACAAAATAGAATTCGGCAAATGATCTGAGGGGAAAGCACTGCACAGAATATCAGGTTTACACCTAAATTAACTTCTCATTGAGATCTTGGCTTCTGAAGCCCTGGCTATCTCAATAGCATTTAAATTCCTTCAGAAATAATTTTTTGTGTGTATTTTCTGGCTTTTCTCATCTTTGGCCATAGCATTGCTCTATTAAAACTATTTCATCATAGTGAGAAATAGAAACATTTATTAATTTTTAAAATGTGTTTATAATGAATTTGTTCCACAGAAAATCTTATATTTTATTACAAATAAATTATAAACAAATACTCTTTTTTATCACAGAGGATTTTAAAAATGGAAAATATTAATTTAGGTAACTATATTATGCTGAATTACTTACTTGATATTGATTGATTTGTATAATTTTGGCAAATAGGGATCTAAAAAACTATCCCCATAATGTGGCATTTTTGTTATCACTTGTCCTAGAAATCGACTTCTAATAGTTCAATGAATAATAAATATCATGTTAATGAAGACATTTACTCATACTTTAATGACTAAATGAATTTAAATTTGGAAAAGAGAAAAAAATAATTTATAAGTATACCACTCAGAGTTTATCACTTTTATATTTGGTCAATTTATTTTTATTCTCTTTTAAACAGAACATATACACTATATTACATATATTACATATAGTGTATATTACATATATTACATATACACTATATGTAATATATGTAATATAGTGTATATGTTCTGTTTAAAAACTTAAGAATTTACTTTTTAATCTTGCTTATTTTACTTATATTATGACTATTGTCCATGTCTTTCATGTATCCTTTGAAAACTTTTTTTTTTTTTAGTATGGTTCCGCATTCTGTTCTATTGCATTTAATAATTTAATCCTATTATGATATTTGGGTAGTTTTCCTTTCTTCCACTATGGGAATATAATTGCAAAGACTTTTTATATATGCAAATCTTCACATTTGGGGGAATTTGCTTAGGTAAATTCTTTGAAATAAAACTGCTGGGTCTAGGGGTATAGATTTTTAAGGCTTTTTAATTCACACTGGCTACTTACTCTAAAACACTTTAAGCCAAAGAGTATATTCCTCATAGTAAGTACTTATCAACACTGAATACTATAAAAAATATGCCTCTAATTTACATGTAAAGAAGTTTAAATTTCCAATTTAAAGGAACGTTTATGTATATATTTTTAATTTTTTTCCTTGGGTAAATTGTTTAAGTTCTTTGACCATGATTTTTTGTGTAATTTGTATTTTTCATATAATATTTAGGCTTTTTCATATTAAGAATAACTTTTTTCTACTAAACTTCAGCTATCAAAAGTAATCATACCAGTTACCATAACCGTGCTTCATTCACTGAGAAACTCAATGGAGTGGTAGAATACATGCTAAAATGATACCCTACGACAAAAGGCATATTATTCTCAATATGGTGCTTAAAGTTCACACTGTTGTGGAGGTAAGGAAATAGAGGTTTAAAGCCAATGGAAACACATCAATCTAATGGACAGTTGAGGACTATATCCAACTCTTCTGTTCCTCCCACTAAGCACACACGCATTAGTATTAATCATTATGAGCTATTTTCATTAGAACAGCATTATATTGTTCCTGCAGCAAAATTAGACACTGCTTCTGAAGTCAGATGGAAAAATTCAGTTGAAGGAAAAGAGAAAACTTTAATATCAAAAGCTAAATATGAGGATTTCCTCCCACTTAATTTTTAAAAATGAAAAGAAACTATTATAGCAAATTAAAGATGAGAAATGAAAGATTCACTTATAAAATACACTTACTAAAAGTTAGTGTCCTTATACACATATCAGGAAAGACAATGAGGCAGTCCCAGTGTCCAAATCTTGAGATGGCCATGCTATAACCCATTCCTGAACTTTTCACTTTTCTCCCTAAGGGCCTGTGTCCAGACTAACTCACATGGCTATTGCCAGGCTCACACAGATAAGGTTCCTGCAAAGAGCCTGCCAACTATGCATCAAGGTATTATTATATGTAAGTTTCCTGAATGAAAGAAATGTGACATAATGCTGGTAGTCTATACAATATAAATGGTCCCCTAATATCTTACTGGCAATCTCTTATTTTATTCATGTTTACAATATGTCTAATTAAAAAAGCTCTATTTCAAGGCTCACTTGTATCTAGGCATGGCTAGTATCCTTCTAAAGAGATATAAGTCAATGAAATATAATAGAATGAGATACAGGCAGATAACCCACTGGGTAGTAGGCTCCTGAGAAAGTGCCTTTAAAGAAGTTAAGTTGCCAAGTAACGTTTTTTGCCCTCGGCATTTCATTTTCATCCTTCCTGAGATAAGACATGATGTCTAGAGTCGCAACAGATAACTTGAAAGTACAAGGATGGTCCCACCATAAAAGCCAAAGCAAGCCTGAGCCCCTAATGACATTGTAGAGTTGTCATACTGGAGAGTGTCATACTGAATGCACTGCCTACACTCAGACTTCTTTAAAATGAGACCTCCTCCAAAATTTGTTTCAGCTACTATTTGATTGAGAGTAGGGGTATCTGTTAATCAGAGCCAAAAGTTATTCCTGATTGATGCAATTCTCTAAGTACTCATTCAAGGCATCTGTTTTCCTCTGCTGCCTCTTTATTTTGATTACGTTTTTGTCCCAATACCCTTCCCACTGCAGCTAAATACTCTCACCCAGAATCTAGTGCTTAACATGTCACATGACTTAGAAATCTTTCTTACTTATACAGTATAATATTTTCATCAGGTACTTCACATCATCTAATTTGTTCCTTTATTGGCAATTGCTTATTTACATAAATGAGTAAATACTTATTATTCATCTGAAAAAGATGAGTTACTGGATTTTTAATAAATAGAAAATCAAAGACATGGTTAATTCAGAAATGGAAAAAAAACACCTATAGAATAAATTAGTATTATAATCAGGAAGAAATGTGGAAGATATAAGAGTAACTGAGCCTTTTATAAACTATTAGGTTTATAATTGTAGTAAATTAAAAAAGTGGTAGCTTTTTAATTTACTACAATTATAAACCTAATAGTTTATAATTAAACTATTACTACAATTTACATACAAAGATGACTTTTATTTCTAAGAAATTGCTGAATCTCTAAAGAAAATTTAAATTTATATCTGCTAGATTTTGTTTAATTTTTTTTTTTCATTGTGGGCTTGGTGAGTTTTACTTTTCCTAATGCAATCTCATAGTGAGTATAGAGTAGTCAGAAATCTAAAGATATCCTACTTAATACCTTTGTGCTACATTAGTATCTGTCTGTCTGTCTGTCTATCTATCATCTATCTATCTATCTATCTATCTATCTATCTATCTATCTATCACAATCATTTGCTACTACTATTATCTGTAGTAACCATTAGACACTACTCTCAATATTTAATCTCCTTGTCCTCTCCATGAATATCATTCAACCTCCAAATGCAGTGAAAAGGAGAGAATTAAACTTTACCATTTCCCTCTAATTTACACGTAAAACACTTTTTCACTCTGGTGGGGAAAGACCAATTCAAAAGCTAAACTGACCAAGGCTATAAAATAAGTGAGTGAAATAAGTGAGAGTAAATATTTTATTCTCCGCTTGACTGTACTAAAAGATATGAAGACATCTGGCAGCTGCCACTAAGATTCGGATGACAAAGCAATAAGGAGTATTAGAGCCAAAGAGGAAAGCATAGGGTCATATAGTCTTAATGAGTTGAAGTCTTGTGGCCAGTCAGACACCTGGGCCAATGGTGCCAGATCTTCTTTTTCAAGAGTTTTCAGAAATTTAGATGTCGATCTTAATTTTGAAATGGACCTAATTAACACTGTGTGGGTCACTCTGAAGGATTACTGGGTTACAACCCCAGGAAGAGGAGGAAGAACTTGGTATTTTTTAAGAAGTTACAGCATTTCTCACTGCAAAACCAGAAGTGATGTACACATAATCCCAACCCGAGAGTCACCCCATACCCCTTGGAGGAGTGCATCTCCCAGAGACCCCTAGCAAGACCCCAAAGACATGAGGGGCCAATCAAGTCCAAAGCCCGTGAGACAGCTGAAGCATCCTGGCTCAGAGATCCTCTGAATACTGTGTGAAGCCTTGGGATTTGCTCACATCTTTATGTACATCGTCTTTTGTGGTACTACAAGAGCGAAATTCTCCATGATTATTAGAGTATTTGAATTACTTATTCATATTATTGACAACTCATATTTCTCAGTTCAGATTAATTTTTCTTATATCTGTTTGTTCTGTTTTATTCATTACATAGCTACTATACACTTTAAATTTTGTATTTTATTTATTTAATTATTTATATTTATTTATCATTTAATTTGTGTGTCTTTTTAAATTTTTGTTTTGCTTAATATAAACTAAATATTTATTTTATAAATATATATTTCTTTCCATTTAATTTAATTTACAAATTATTTTAATATAGAAAACAGACTTGGCTATTAATGTTTTTTGTAGTATGTTACATTTGCCATAATTATATAATTATAATATAATATAACATAATATATTATATTATATATTATGTATTATATAATATGAATATACAAGTAAATATAGAAAACAAAGAAATGGTCCAATGAACTAGTCATTACCCTAAAAAAGAAAAGTTGAATATTTTTTTCTATGATTTCTTTACTTATATACAATAGGAAAAAACTGGCCCTTTGCAAAACTCTAAGTACCTGACTAAATTATATGACAATGCTGTTTTTTCACATTGAAAGCTATCTAATTCATTTAGAAATGTATATACACATTGGTATTTATTTCTTTACACAATTATTGGTCATTGGATTATTGAATATTCTGTAGAAATAAACAAATTTTAACATTTTAAGAAGGAAAGAAGGAAATAGTGAGAAGAGAATTTGTTAAAGAAGTACTATTCTAAATATTTCGTAATATTATATTATTTAATTTAATCATTACAATATGCTGAAAGGAAAGGCTGCATAATTTGTGGGTCCCTGTGCAAAATGAAAATGTAAGATCCATTGTTAAAAAAAGTATTAAGAATTTCAACAATGAAAGTAGACCAAGCACACCCTTCTGAGTATGAGGAATTAGGCAACATTGATGTCTCTGATTTTTAGGTGAGGAATAGAGGCCTGAAGAGATCAAGCGACTCTCCC
Source organism: Pteropus medius (assembly GCF_902729225.1). NCBI lineage: Eukaryota > Metazoa > Chordata > Mammalia > Chiroptera > Pteropodidae > Pteropus > Pteropus medius. Next base: position 2,782,560 of record NW_024352787.1, on the reverse strand, counting down.
AAGCCATATTATAGATCTAGCTGGCTCTCAAAGAGCCTCCTGTTATGCTGTGCCAAGAATTTGGGGTAATAAAAGTTCATTCTCACTGGTGACTAAAGATCACATGTGGAAAAATGAAGCCTTGCTATACCAACAGATAAAAAAAGATCCAGTAATCCCACTTCTAGATATTTATTTGAAGAAACTCAAAACATTACTTTGAAGAAATATGTGAATTCATATGTTCATTGAAGCACTATTTACAACAGCCAAGATACAGAGGCAACCTGGGTGTCCATCAATGGATAAATGGATAAAGAAGAGGTGGTACATATATACAATGGAATATTACTCAGCCATAGAAATGAACAAAAACTTGCCATTTGCAACAACACGGATGGACCTAGAGAATACTGTGCTGAATGGAGTAAGTCAGAGAGAGAAAGACAAATATCGTATGATTTCACTTACATGTGGAATCTAAAGAACAAAATAAACAAACAAACAATATAGAAACAAACTTATAGATACAGAAAACGTTTTGATAGTTGCCAGATGGGAGAGAGGCTGGAAGGGTGGGTGAAAAAGGGAAAGGGATTAAGAAATATAAATTGGTAGTTACAACATAGTCATAGGAATGTAAAGTACCGCATAAGGAATATAGTCAACAATATTGTAATTAATATGAACAGTGTCAGATGGGTACCAGACTTTAGAGTGATCACTTCGTAAATTATATAACTGTCTAATCACTATGTTGTACACATGAAACTAATATAATATTACATGCCAACTGTAACAGAAAAATTAAAAAAATTATTAAAAAAGAAAACAAGAGGTAAAAAGAAGAAAAAAATGAAAATGAAGCCTTGGACTTTAATGACATGGCAATGGAATGGAGAAATACACATAAAGTTATGAAGGAGTTCCGTTCAGAATTGAGAATAAAAACCAGAATTACATAAACAGATGATGGAAAAAATTGAAGGAGATTTAGAAAGCATCTATTTTAGCTCCTTTCTTATGCGGACAAAGAGAAAATAAAGAAAAATATATAAAGAAATTTAAAAACTTTTTTATGAATGAATATATATACGTGTGTGTGTCTGTATATACACATATACACACGGAGAAAGTAAAGACAGAGTGTTACTTTATTCATGAACTGTAAAGTTATTATCGAACTGAAGCATTTATTCAACAACCATCTGACATCCACCAGGTGCCCAGACATATATTAATCATTGAGAAGATATTGCAAGATTTTGTCTTTGGCATGTTTCCATTTTAATTGATAAGATTTATACACACATACATATGTGTGTATATATAAACTAAGGAATAATGACATGCAGATAAAGGCATAAGAAAAGATACTGACTGACACGAAGACTCATGGTGAAGTCCAGCAATGGCGATTTTAAAACCTTTATTCACAGATGCTGTGTATGAAAAATACTTGGTAGCAAAATGTACACTCCTACTAAATAAACAAAGTAATGGATATTTCATTTATTCAGTCAGTCATTCAGTGAGTCAGTGAGTCAGTGAGTCAATGAGTCTGTCAGTCTGTTAGTCAGTCAGTCTGTCGGTCAGTCAGTTATCAGCTATTTATTGGAACACCATAGTTCTTGGTGTAACAAGTACTAGTCTAGGGCTAAAGATCATAGAGGTAAATTAAACAAGTACACACTTCTGTAACTTCTACTCTAATGGTTGAAATAGACTTCGATAAGGAAACAAAAATACATAGATTTCAGGTAGTAAAAAATGCTATAAAATTATATACCAGGATAAGGGATAAAGAATGAGAGGGCTTTGTGAGATTTAGATTAGATTGAGTGGGCCAGGATCTTGTATATTTCTCCTAATGTGGAAATGTTTTCTACCGAATAGACACCTGAATGTTTTAACTTAACTTTAATCTCAGGACATTTACATATAAGTAAATCAAAAGTGTTATCACAAATAATTAGATTTCACATATTTTATTCTTTAAATTATGACAAATAAGTAATAAATTTAACCCTTAAACTCTGAGTGCTTTGTTCTCCAAGACAAGAACTTTCTCGAAAGCAATAGAGTGCCACTGATTTTCATGAGATTGTTGCCTATTTTGAAAATTGATTCAAAAATTAGTGTGTAAAGTTCTGCTTTTAAGTATAATCATTTTCACTTGTGAATATGAGCAGGGAAGATTATAAGCTGTCAAGGATTGCCAGAGTTTCTGCCCATGACAGAATGATGGGTCCACATGCTGTATTTAAAATCCAGCTGAATGGTTAAAAATAGTATTTAACTTTCATAGTCATTATGAGCCAAAGCAATTTATTGAACCCTTCAATCAGGAAAGGAAACAAAAGATGGGAAATGGGTGAATGACTCATTTCTTCATGTGTTGTCTACAAAGTGCTATTCTGATAATAGGATGATCTGAAGTTTAAATAAAATTGCATTAATGCATTTTAGAGAGGAGGCAACCACAAGAGTTCAAAAACAAAAACAAAATGTTGTAAATGGTTGAAAGAATCCAATGTCTTGTAATTAGAAATACACAAATATTGTACCTAAAATACCGAATAACAAAGGTGTACTTTAGTAAAATTTAAAATAAAAAGCCAGAGAGAAAAGCCCTCCTTATACCTAAAAACCCAAATTGAAATATTGCATCTATTCAATGTAGTAAAATATTTAGTTTTAGCATAAATATTAAAGCGAACATAAGTACTTTTTAAATATATTTGAAAAGATAGCAATTTTAGCAATATCTATAGACTGTACTTTAAATAATTGACTTGATCATATTTAATGTGAAATAATTTGAAGACAACTTACCCAGCTCCTGGTGACAATAAAATATTTATTTTGTTGCTTCTCGTGAAACATTCATCAGTACCTTTAAATATCACTTATTCAAGCAATTTTATCCCCTGAATCTCAGAACAAAAGAAAATTTTGTCTTACAGCAACATTGTCCATGAGTTGAAAATATGGTATAGAAAATCCGAGCTATCTGAACTTTAAAAAATGTTGTTTTTTTCTATTTCAAGATAAGGCATTTAAACAGAATACATATAATACTATCTTTCAAATGTAAACATTATTTTAGGTCTTCACTTCAGGAAAGAAGGGTTGATTCTTATATGTGGACTCCTAACAGTGGGTCCTTAGAGAGAAAACCATATATTTGAACCAGATCATCTACTTGCATATAGCACTGTGTTGACTTCCCATCTTCTTTTTCCTGGTTGGCTAGGTTTTTCTAAAGTTTCAAAAATTATGAATGCAAACATTAAGTAAAACATGCATCACTATGACTATTCGTTACTGAAAGATAAAAGTACTTTTTTTACTTCAAAAGAAATCACTGTGAAAGATTTTCAGCTCTATCTCATTTTGCATTTCATAATAATTGTCCCAAACAATGGCTGAATTTTTAAGAAAGAAAATAAGCAGATATTGAAAGCCAGATGTGTGCCAAGCGATGTGTTAGCTCATTTAATCTTCAAATCACACAGCATTCTCCTCTTTGTACTTCAAATCCTGTCCCTTGAGGGCAGCAGCAACTTGTAATACACAATGTAGCAATTGCAAATATGATATTTTTGCTTTTATATGGCATTAAATTACATTTCATTCCTACCAAATTGTCTATAAAATAATGCCACTGGCTTTCTTTGAAAAGGGGAAGTTGAGTTTCCAAAGATGAGCAGTATACTTTCATCAGAAGCTCTGAAAACATCTGGAAATTGTGTTACACCATGTAAAAACCTTTTGTGGTAAATTTTCATTATAGATCCTTCCTTCCTTCTAACCTTACAGTAATGTTTGATAGCATATTTTACGGTGTACTAGTAATATTCCTTTTCAATAGGGCTTTATTTCATTTTAATAAAGGTTTTTGTTTATTACTAATTAAATGAGGCAACACAAGCAAGTGAGGATTTATGTTTGTTATAGAACTAAGCCTTACTGCACAAAATCAATTCAACTCCGTTATGAGCTGTTAAATGACGTTGGATTAATTTAAATGTTGGACAGTGGGAAAGTGTACTACTGATTTCTAGAAAATGTATTTCTTTATAGTCAGATTTTCATGTAAACTAACGGTAGAAGAGGTGCTTGGCATATAGTAATGGGAGTATTTTTGTCTGTATGATGCAGCCAATATAACAATAACTGATGGTCTTAAAATTGTTCTAATCATTTTGATTTTGTTTTGCTCTCCCCATCATTGATTTGATTTAAAAACCAATGCATGTACATACACATATGTTTACATATATATATATATATATATATATATATATATATATGCATCTTTATGTATGTATGCAACACACATTGAAGTGTTTGTAAGTTATTTTATTTGAAAATATTAACTCTAAATCATTGAAAAGACCAATATGTACTGAAAATTCAGGTTTAGCAATACCTGCTCTAAACAATTTTCGAAGCATCTTCCCATTATGTTATTTCTGCTGATAAACACATAAAACTCTTTATGACTATAAAAAAGAAATTTTCTAATTACTACCCATGGAATTGTCTAGATTCAGTAGATTCAAACCATAACCTTAGTGAAGTTAATTTCAGAATTAAGTTGGATGTGATTATTTATGTCATACATAAAATTACTATAATTAAATCTTCATAAAATATGTTCGATGTAATGAATGAGGACAAAATCTGTCAAAGTAGTAGGCTGAATCTTTGGCATCCAAATAAATAATATGACATGATATTTCCAGTACAAGGTATAGCTATATCAAGACTAGAAAATTTGGAAATGCTGGAACACACTGAAGTATTAAAAATTTTCATGACCAGTTTATTACCTAGCGGAAGTGAAGAATAATTATTTGCTATAGCTTCTCCTTCCAACCTCTGCAGAGCAAAAGCTAAAACTATTTTTAAGTAGTTCAATGCACTTAAAAATACTCTGCTAACTTAGGACTAGAACCCAGTGTCTCCAAAGAAAGTCAATGAAAAGGTTCCAATTAATTTTTAAATAGTTTCCTTTTATTAAAAATAATGAGGAAATTTAAGTAATATATTTATAAGCCTATAATCTATAAATGTTTGAACATTCATAGTACAATCTAATCAAATGTGAATGCTCTATATTTATGGAGAGTACTATGTGCTAGTTCCTCTGTTAGCCCTTCATTAAACAATAGGTCATGCAAGTGTCTGATTCACTCAGCTTGAAAATGAATCATAAGATTAAATGATAATAAACTAAGGTAACTTTCCCACTAACCAGATATATATTTGATGATTAGAAGAGCAGGTGGATTTGCCACTGGCTAATTTCTCCCTGTAAAGAAAATCATCTGCAAAAGGTTTCTGATGCCTAAAATTATATTTCTAGATTCAAATGTTCTTCTATTCTGAATTGCCATTGGGCATCTCTTAGCTAACATTAGGGGCAAGCTGAAAAGAATATTACACATTCTGAAAATTGAAATGTATTACATAAAAGAATAGAATTCAAGAAATAGTATCAAAATGCGGTCTCTTGCCCATTGGAAAAAAAATTCTATCTTATCACTGAATAAATTATTAATTCTTAAGAGTTCCAGATGCTATATTTTTTAATAGTTCATTGGAAAATATCTCTTAAAACAAAAATAGCTTTGTTTATTTTTTGGTGATGATGGTTAGATAAATAATTGTTTCCTCTGTTTTCTTTAGTTACTGGTCGAATTATGCCAAAATTAAACTCTGATGACTATAAATGGTAAAGTGTTTTATAGTCTGGACTTAATATAGTTTGTATTTTCATATGAAAGTGGAAAATTAACCTAGTAATTGTCTAGAGTATTTGGAAAGGGTTAATATGCCCATCTTTATTCATATTTAATCATTATCATCTATATAGTTCAGTTTACATTGGAGCTAGTTCAAATACACAAAGAGCTACACATTTAATCTTCTCCACCTGGCTGCATTCAGATTAAGGGATGTGTCTTCTGTCCTCACCAAGGGCACTAGCGAAGTATTTATACAACAGCACTAACTGAAATGGGGCCACATTTTATGAATTTCTAACCCTTTGAGCAAATAAGACAATTATAGTCCCTTTAATAAGCCTTGAGACAGATTTTTTTTACCGCATACAACTATATAACATGGAATACTATTGTAACTAACAAGTAATTTGCTTGTGATTTAATTGAAGTTTATTTCAAAGAGTTGATATTCTTATCCATTCTACTGATATAGACGTTATTTTTGGTTCTCTTATTTGGTTTATTTATCCAGATTTATAACAAGTATTTTATTTTCTTTGGTTTAAAATTTTTTTTTGGAGAGAGATCAGGAGTGAGAATAGCCCAATGACTAACTCTTTTGCTTCATAGACAGTCTTGCACCACAAGAGCTTGAGAAACTTTTATTTGCAGAGGCAGCACAGATAATTTAGGCAATCGAAATTATTATTCAAAAAGTCTGTATGAATGATATGAAACTTCCCAAATAATTGTACATTGTTATTATCTTTTTGACTATATAATATACAATTTAACATATTCTCAATACAACTATTACAATTAAGACATGCCCATAAAACTAAAAGAAAAAATTAAAAATCGAAATTAGAAATTGAGCATTTTACTTATAAAACTAATTAAGAGGAGCCCAACAAAGGAAAGACACACACACACACACACACACACACACACACACAGACATGCACACATTCTTGTATTCAAAAGGCTATATATCTATACCTATTTCGATATCTCTCTCTTTATATATATATATATATGTATATATATTATATTCAAAATTATTATTATTATATATATATATATTATAGATAGATATAGATATAGATCCTTTTAAATAGGAAAAACTGACCTTGGTAACATTATGGAACATGAAGACCTCATTGCTGCCTTAAGGCATTGCTCCTTGCTGGTAAAACTCCAGGGTCACTCTCCCTCCAAACTAGTATAGTTGGCTTTATTAGTTGATTTAGATCTCAGCTCAAACATCAGGTTCTCATCAGTGTTCTTTTCTGCTCATCCTATCTGCCTCTCCTGCAAATACCACGCTGCTGGCAAATAGTCACACTTAATCTTTTCTTCCTTTATCATTCTCTTCACTGCATTTATGATTTCCAAAAGATTATTCTTTCTGTTTGTTTCTCCCACTGGAATGTAAGAGACCTCTGAGAGCAGGTTTATTTCCTATTTGCTGCTAATAACCCACACATAGCACACTTGGCAGAGAGCAGGTGCACTATAAACATTTATTTATTTTACTCACATATGGGATATAAAACTGAAAGCAACAAACAAACAAACAAAAACTCATAGACAAAGACAACAGTTTAGTAGTTACTAGAGAAAAAAGGGGAGGGTGGGAGGTAGAAAAGGGTAAAAGGAGGTCAAAACATAGAGATGTAAATAATTTTATTAACCAATGTCACTCCAATACATTTAATTAAAAAAAATATATATATATATATATTTTAAAAAGAGTGAATGAAACATTTGAGAAAGCTAGTTTTAAATGACTCAACCAGTGTATTCTCTAATATTTCCTCATAAAACATCTTTATTGCTCTCTTTCTCAACTTAATAGAAAATCTTCTTACCTTTCATGTGCCTACCTTTAAACTCTTCATTGACACAAGGCCTCCTAGGCACAAACCTTGGTTTCCAGGGCCTTTATCATCTCTCTTTTGAATCCTCATTGAGTGCCTCTCTAACAATCAATCTTTCAATGAGCTATCAAGTTATCATGTTTATTTACTTGACTAAACATTTGTTAAATAGGCTAATGTCTTGCTATTCATTCACCTCATAAGAATCTATCTTCTACTTTCAAACATAAAAACCATAGCCCATTATGATATTACCTCATCTACTTAAAAATAAAACAATTAAATTATATGCAGAATTTTGAAGAGTAAATATTTTTACTAGAGGTTTTTGATTTGAATAGTTAAAAATATATTTAATCCATTTTGCATGGAAAAACCAATTCTGGTAGAGAAGGTTCTGCTATTTCCCATTGTTGCATCTGGCCATTGATTAAAATATTGAGATTAGAAAGTTTAATAATATTTCTTAATAAACTTCATTGTCCTAAGATATAATTTTGTTTATATATATTTCACCATTTTATCCATTCTATACCTTGGCATAATTGAAAAAAAATCTTTTACCAATTAGTGTGGTTAACTCTCTGTAAACATTATTTACTTCCCTATAATTAGAGTAAGAATATCTAACTAATAGAAAAGAAAATTCTTAGGATCCACCCCAAATCTGCTGAACCTGAAACTCCAAGTGATTCTGATGTACATTAAGGTTTGAGAACCACTGCTTTGGCATTAACAGTAATTATCAACTAAAAGCAATATTATCAAGTGAAATTAAATTGAGGGCTTAACTTAGTCTGTGACTCAGAATTTCCTCTCCTCTGAATTGATTTTTTGGAAAAGCAGCATTCTTATTTCCAAACTTAAAAACCCGATAGTATCTTTTAAGAAAAACTCAGATAAAGAAAAAATATAATGTATCTTACTCCCTAAATTATTTATTGATGAGTGGAGATAAATAAAATTTGTATAAATAGATCCATTGCATCCGGTTTGAGGTTCCATTGCATCCAAAGACTCTTTTTAGAGCTTTTTCTTTTTTTTTTGTTCTGTTTTGTTTTGTTTTGTTTTTTAAACAAAACAATATTTTATTGACACATCCTCAAGTTTCTGTATAAATAGAATCTACATTTGGGGGATGTTGTGTATTCACTTTTATTGTTGAGTGATATTCCATTTTACAAATTACCATCATTTACTTACTCATAACTATTTTTTGCAGACATTTTCCTTGGGTTAACACCTAAGTGGCATTACTGAGTTATAAAATATGGCATATTTTTTGCCAAAGTAGGTGTTGCATTATATTCCCAATGACAATGTATGAAAGTTCCCGGCTTCACATCCTCACAGACTTCTGGTGTTTCTAGGCTCTTTATCTTTGTTCATTCTAGTAGTTGTGTAAAAGTAACTCGCTGGGTTTTTTATTTATATTTCCCTGATAATGACATTGAGTACCTTTTCATAGAGTCATGCCAATAATGTGTCTTCTTTTGTGAAGTCTAATCAAGTCTTTTTCCTATGTAATTTTGTTGTTTATCTTGTTATTATTGAGTAATAAAGACTGTTTATATATTTTAGGTACCAGTTATTGTTATATATACATATAATTTTTATCCTATGTGCAACTCTCCTTTTTGCTTTATTAATAATGTCTTTTGATAACCAGTTTATTGTTTTTATTATGAGGCAGTTCAATTTATTAATATTTATTTTATGGTTTGTGCTTTTTGTGTCCCCTATGAAAATCTCAGCCTAACTCAAGATTGTGGAAATATGTCTCATATTTTCTTTTAGAAACTTTATTGGTTAGCTTTTACATTTGCTTGTGTATGGTTGTAGTAGGGGTCCATTCATTTATTTTATTGTTCCAGCACCATTTTTTGAAAAGGTTTCCCATCCTCATTGGCTTATCTTGGTGGCTAGCTGTACCTCCTTCTTCACTTTCATTTTTTTTATATATCTTTGTGCATAACTTTTTTGACACATAAAAAATAAGTCATCGACACTTTGCAATATTCCTCCTCCACCCATCAAGTTCTCCAATTGGCAAGTTTAGGCAAAAACATAAGTTCACATCCTGTAATTAGCTGTTTTGACATCTTTTAGCACTCTTTTACAATAAATGTGATCTGTGATAGTACAACATGTGTGATAAGTGTTTGCAATTTTCTTCTGCAGTTTCTCTGTGTGGGTGTCTGAAAATATGTCTATAAAAACTTCCTTAAATGATTTTCCTCCTCATTTAAAGAATTATAAGATATGTACTTGACATTATTTTTACATAATGAGAAAAAAACATTGGGAAACTCTGCATCACTTTTTTTCATTTGTAAATAAACTATTAACTCAATATAAAACCATAATAAATCGGCCTTAAAGTGAAAGTGAGTTATAGTGGGTAATTATAGCAATCAAAAAATTCTCATATTTATAGATTATAAAATGACATTTTTATAGCCATTTGTGGTCAAATATAATTTCATGACACACTTGTTCTATGAAGTGTTTCATGGGGAGAAAAGTTCTAAGATCCATGTTTTAAGAGATATTGTTTTGGACAGAATTAGAGAGTTTTCTTACTGCGGGATGTATTGCCGCTTTCAACAAACTGATTGGCTTTGTTATACCTAAGAATAGGACAGAGTGATCAACATAGGGAAGGTAGAAGTAACTACAGAGCAAGCAAAACAAGTCAAAGTCAAGAAAACACATGCTTCTAAAAACCATTTTAGCACTTAAAGATTTTTTTGTCTATTGATTGCAATAAAAATGACTTTAATTTTAATAAAAAGCCATACAGGAGAGCCAAGTAATATTAAAAGGGAGCAGGATGAGAAAAAGAGAAGAACAAAGAAAGTAAAGAATATCTGTAACATTAAATTATACAATAAAAACAACAAAGAACAGCACTTACAAGGGGTGTCAATTTAATCTGTTATTTGGCATACAAACAACAATATTTCCAAAAATACAGAGCTAATGAATAAAGACAAAATTATTGGATAATTTATTATGATGTTAGATGCAGAACTATCCAATCTAAGAATCATAGCTCTTCCCTAGAAAGACTCAAGCACAAAAGTACCAGAATGACATTGAATAAATTATTAAAGAATACATTTTGTGCCTATACCAGATCTCAGTATAAAGCTGAAAACAATTTACCACGTTCCATGGAAAGATCAATTAAAAGAAATTCACATAATGACAAATTTAAATATATAGGTGAGAGTTAAGTGTAGATCACTCACAAAGGATCAGATGTTATTATAATTAAAACATCATATGTGCATTTAGGTAAATCGATGTTCAGGTTTGGAGACAACAAAAAAAAAATAATCTTGGATATTCAAGGTTTTGAAAAATAAATTGCCCAAATAAAGTTCTCTAAAAATTTACTTCAAAATGCATAACAGAGAAATGTGAATAAAAGGACTAAAAAATATGGAGGAAGTGAAAAATCTGACTGGTTATAAGCACTGTAATCATGACCTATAGTAGTTAGATTTTATAGCCATTATAATAGGATTGCACAGGCCAATGAAAAAGTCAAAAATAGTCCTTGAAACAGAAGTACTATGAAATGTCATAACTTAATTTTACATATCTATTGCTAACATCTAAAGTTACATCGATAATTCCGGCGAGTAAAGATGAGGGGAAAATAAAAAGATATTAAATCTTTTATTTTAAACAGATGAAAGACAAATGATACCATACAATTTGCAACATTGTTAACTGCAAAAATCAATACTAACAATGTGTTTAAAATAATATAAGGTAACTATTAGGAGAAATCAAGACACATATTTACTTCCAAAGCATTGGAGATTAAAACCTACAAAATGTGCTTCATACAGGAATTGAAACAAAACACAAAAAAATAAGAAATGGCATGAAGAAAGGATAAAATAAGTTGGCAGGAATAAAATCAAATACATCAGTTGTGATAATAAACTTAAATGGTTTAAAACCCACCCTCTTAGGGATAAGATTCACAGATTAGATAAGGAATAAACAGAATCATAAATCTAAGTGTGTCATGCTCACAAAAGACAAATTTGACTCAAAAGAAAGGAATAAAAGTGAAGGAGTTGACAAAGATTTATCAAGCATATAGAAAAAAACAGATGGTAACATAAATATCAGACCCAGTAGAATTTAATATTAAACAAGTAAACTAAACAAGGTCATATGATTTTGTTCTTTTATAATTTCAATGTTAATGAATATGTGAAGTCATGATTTTTTTTTGTCTATATCATGCATTATCAACACATGACATAAAAACTGCTAGAAACAAAATGAGAAATTATTGCTATGGGAAAATTTAGTACTCTTTCCATTTTGGATAGATTAAATTAAAATAGGATCATATAGGATTGAACAAAATAATCAACAGGGCTAATTTATTAATTGTCAACTTTCTTTAAACTATCATAGAACATTTACCAAAATTGGTTATTTACATCATATTCCACATCACATAAAAAAATCATTGAAATAGTCCAAAATATGATTTCTATAAGCTATATTCTGTGATCATAATACCATAAAACTAGAAAAAAATGACCAAAAACAAATGTAAGTGAAAGAGAAAACCTACACTTTGAGAAGTAGTGAAAATGAAATTAAAACATAAAATATCACAGAGATTAGTAAAACAGGAGATAAAACTCCGCAAATTAATCCTTACTTAATCCTAACTAGAGTTTTATCCGTATGTGTAGAAAATATAAAAAAAACTCAGAAAAGTTACATGATCTCTGCGAAGTCATACAGCCTAAAAGTGGCTGATGCAAGACTTCAACCCTGATTTTGTCTCCTATGCCAGGGCCATTTTCAAGATACCTCGCTGGCTCTCTGTTGAATAACTAAGATCATAATTAGAAAGCATTTAAGTAGCCAATCCCTTGATTCTTAAATATTTTTTTTCATTTTTTTAAGATATGTGAAATTAGGATGAATCTTAAAATTATTTCCAAAAAATTATGTAATTTCACTTCCCGAGAATAGGCAAATTAACTCAATAGAAAATATCTACTGATTAGATTTTCTTCTCATTTGAGTTATTAATATTAATAAGAATGTAAGCATTTTGATTTTAATGTGAATTCAAGTTCTTTGTGTGTATTTGGAAAATTTTCAAAGCATTGAAACACAAAAAAGTTACTGTACCTGCAAAACGCTATCATAGGCAAAGCAAAAATCAATGCACTTAAAGGTAATAGAAACTGCCAGGTTTCCTGGAGTAGATGGTACTTTTTAAAGCTGGCAGAGAAAGAGATGTGATTGATTCTTCAAAAGAACTATCACTCAAGGACTAACATCAACAGTGACACTAACTTTTAAGGTAAAAAGCTTATCTTAGAGAAAATTGTCATTCATTTACAATTTCACTTTTTTAAAAAAATCGAAATGCCCACAAAACTCTGTTATTCTTTTTGTACCATTAAGTTATAGTGTCATTTTAAAAATGTATAATAGATCAAAGATTATGAGAAAGGCTATAAAAATGTATGGGTCATAGTGATGCATGTTTTAAAGAAGCAAAAAGTTTTTTAAAGTGGACATTTTATGTAGCATTCCTACTTTTGAACCTGTTATTTAAGTATTTCCAATCATCGGTATGCTTTATCATTGAATGTCTTAAATCTAGGAAATGCATTATGCTAGGCATATCTGGATCTTACAGCACCTTCCGTGTACCACTACATTCCTGTTCTAGACAATTGTCTTCAGAAAAGACTTTGAAATCCATCCATTTTCACCTGTTTTCAAAGTTTCAATTTGTGGTTAATTTCATTGACTACTCTAACTCCAATTGTTTTTTATTAGGATGGTAATATTAAAGCTGACAACAGCATAGAGCCTGAGATATAAGTTTCATTTCTACTGAGTGTTCAAATAATTAAAGTTAACAACAAAACTAATATTATGAAATATTATGATAAAATATATGATAAAAATAATTAGGCTTACTTACTGCTTTTGCACTTACTGCTTTTAGTTTCTGATATTTAAGATTATTATGTTTCTTCTAGAGTCTGTTCAAAATACTAAATTGAAGTACTATCCAATAATGGAAAAACATTTAAAATATACTTCCTGTCTTCTTTAATAATTAATGCACTTTCAAAAAAAGTAACTTCCTTTTTAAACATTAATTTGTCAAATGCTTAAATATCAACCTTACTTTGTTGCATGTTGAGAAAGCATTTCAGAACTATAATGATTAAGCGCATTGTTAATGTATTTAAGATACAGTTTTCAAATTTCTGTAAAAAATTATCATTTAGTTTGGAATGGGCCTGCACACTTTCATGGGTAATTTGCCTTCATCAGGCCTAAATGTAAGTTCCTCATAATGATCTTACAAACGTGATTCCAGTGGGTTCCAGGATAGTGCTAGGACATGAAATAGAGTGATTAAGAATCAAAAGATTTCATGTGGGGCCGTAAGAAGAAATGATTTTGAAAATATGCTTGGGTACCTCAAAATCTTTTCCTGAATTTATCATTTTCTTTTGGGATTTCACATTGATACTTTCCAGGGATCTCTTTTTGTCATTGAAACAAGAAGCATCGTATTCCCCACCATACTCAGAGAAAAGTCTCAATCTCTAGGCATTATTATGATTTTTCACACATCCCCCAAAGAAGACATCATAAATAACCCAGGCATTCAAAACCCTTTCTCTCAGAAATAGAAGCAAAACATGTTGGCAAACATGTAATAAAAGAGGGATCCTTATTAAATCTCATGGTAAATACCAAGCACCCACGATGGTATTGGAATGAAGATTCTGATTAAGTAGGTCTGGGGTGGGGTCTGAAATTCTGTATTTCTAATGAGCTCCCATCCCAGATGATGCAATATTGATACCGGACCATTCTTGGAACAGCAAATATACCATGGTTAAATAGACTGATATTGGCGTTTAATGTAGCTGAATCAAAGTCCACCACTTTTTAGCTATGAGATTGTGCACAAATCATTCTCCTGAGTTCTACTTTCTTCATGAGTAATATGAGAATGTCTACTGCATTTTTTTTCAGTTAATAATTCCATTTTCAATTTGTTTAGAACCTTACATTAAAATATTGATCTATTCTTGACTTGTTTCTTTATTTCATATCCAATCCACGTTCTGTCAGAAAATCCTATTGGCAGAAAAATGTCTAGAACCCGACAACCCAAATGCCACAAGCTTATTTCAAACCATAGTTATCTCTGGCTTGGAGTATTGCAATAAATTCCTAACTGGCATACTTGTCTTCCCTTTGCCATTTTTCTGTTATGTCTACATAATAGCCAGTATGGACTGCTAAAACTAAGTACTTATCACTCATGATCACAACCTTTAAATGGCTTCTCCAGTCACTCAAAGTAACAGTAAAAATTCCTTAACAGGACCTAGTCCTGCATGATCGGCTTCGCATCACATTCCTGAATATAATGCTAACCTTCTTCCGTGTACTTACCTGCATAAGACACTGTAAATTTTTTAAATGTTATAGAATTCATGAAAAATTTATGTGAAATTCTTAGAACAGTGTCTAACATATTGTAAGTGCTCAATAAAAGTTAGCTATTACTATTACTGGATATAAACACTGAGTTGAACCAGATGAGCTGTTGCAGTACAGTGTGGTTATAGAACTATATGGCCACTGTACATAACTTTCAACCTATGTATGAAACGTCATCCCTAAAATAAAATAAAATCTGTCATCTCATATTTTACTGGCTAGCTGACTTTTCATTGACAAAGAAAAGACATGTTAAGTCTTAACTGGCAGGAATATAACTAATTTTAATTTGAGAAGATACATAATCAAGAATCTAACCATTTATAACTAAATAGTTCTTCAATGGCTAAAGTCTGTGCCAAAAGTTACTAAGTTAATCTGTACAAAGCAGGCTATTGTCACCGGGCTTACTTCTGTCACTTTGTGACATCAGTCCTCTATCCCGCATAATGATTAAATCTACAACCTTTCATTTGGTAAAAGAGGAAAGGTAATCGCAAGAGCTGCAATTGTGTCACCGACAAAATGTCTCTTGCTTTAAAAAAATAAGTACACTGCCTTTGCCTCTACATTTATCTATCAGCAGGGGACCATTATGTGGTGACAACATTCTGTTCCAGAGCATTATCTCTGAATAATTACCTGCTTCCCCTCTCCCTGGACTGCTGTACCAGCAGAAGCTCTTTTAATTGGGTATATAGCAGGATTTACAGATTGCACCTTATTACTATTAAAAAAAAAAAAAAAAACCTTTTCCACCTCCTACAAAAATGAAGGTAAATATTAGCCATGTCATGAACTGGACTGCAGTTCAGTTCACCTGCAGCCGACTAATAGGGAGGGTTTCCCTTATCTTCTGGAACCACTTATCAACAAAGGGAATCTGTGGGTGGCTCCAGCTAGTTGCAGTGACAAGGACTTGAAAGGAGAGGAAATCCTTGATGCTGGGCTCCCCTGCCTGGTTCTCGGTAAAGTCACTGATTTATCAGGAATAAAATGCAAAGTGGCTGCAAGCTATGTGTCGGTACTGGACAAAGAGAAAGCACCAATGCTCATTTTTCTCCCTTCGATTTTACTCTACCGTGGCTTTGCTTTCGGTTTCAATTCATGAACAAGCCCAGGTGAATCTATAATCCTGAGACCTCCCCACCCCCTTTCCACGGTCACTTACTTCATTTCCTTTTGGAGTGACGGACTATTTTTAAATATTTTCAGGTGAACACTTAAAGGTTCAGAACAGGGAAAATTAAAAGTATTGTAGTTATTGGAGCATAGAATGTAAATGCCTAGAGTGGAGATGTGATTCAGGAAGAAAGGGTTTTTGCTTTCACAAAAGCAAAAGTTCTCACATTTGAGCAGCAACAGCAAGAAGAAAAGAGCATGAACGATTCATTCCAAGTGAAACCATTAAAAAAACTTTTCTAAATAAAGTATATATAAGTGAAATATACCTGGGTAACAATGGGCAAAGCACAACAGATTCAGATTTTTCTCTCTCCAAAGTAACCTCTCTAGAATACCTCTAGGAATCCTGGAGGCTCTGGATCACCCTGCACAGATCACTACTCTGAATGAATACAAGGGATTATATATATTGCTATTTTAAATAGACTGCACAGGGTCATGTTTAACCAGTCTAATGGAGTCTTTATGAAATTTGTTCCTTTAGTTGTTTTATGTTTGAAATGAGATTTAAAACAAGCTCAAAAGGCTACCATGTATATTTGAAAAAATATTTCATTCCTTTAAAATGTTCTATATTCAGACTATTCACTAGACTGCCCTGATGATCTCATCCAATGTGAATGAGAAAGTTCTTATGTCAATTGTCCATTTTTATATCTTGCATCCCCCTTAAATCCATGCCATGTGAAGGTTAAGTGTGATTGCAAGAGGTTTCTTTATATCTTTGGAACTAACTTACAATGACTCACAGGTGAACTCATTATCTGTCCTCAGATGAATGTCAACAGGAGACCTAGGTTTTAAAATTTTATATAATCATCTTGTCAGGAATCTGTACGGAACCATACATGAGAGAAACTAAATATATTTATATATTTTTTTTATAAAAATAATGACATAATGTCTCTGTGCAATGAAAAACAAAACTATATATTAGGTATTTGGGTAGAAATAAGAAAACAATTTCAGTATAAGAAAGTATGAGACTTGATTCATTTAACAAACTTTTTTTGACTTTTAGAGGGAATGGTAATTATCACTCTAGAATAACTTAAGTGGTAACTTCTAATTAATTTTTTCCAGGTTATTGATCACATATTAAATATTAGATCACACCATCACAAGATCAAGCTCAAT
The DNA here is from genome assembly GCF_902729225.1 of Pteropus medius. NCBI lineage: Eukaryota > Metazoa > Chordata > Mammalia > Chiroptera > Pteropodidae > Pteropus > Pteropus medius. The sequence continues at coordinate 2,765,108 of NW_024352787.1, read as the reverse complement.
TAATAAACAATTTTCATTATTGTATTAATATTTAAAGTTTTCTTCAAACTTGTGAATTATTTTAATGGGAAAGATTAATACATAGTTTAAATGAGGAATAAAATTCTTATTAATGTTAACGAGTGCCAATAATTTATAGAAATTGCATATTGTCAATGAATTAAAGTTTTGTTAACCTCTGCAAAATATAATCTACTTTTAATTAGAAGGAAAAACAAAGTAATGGAAAATTCCCATATTATGATTAAATGACTTTGGAATTAAGTCACAAGTACAGGAAAATACACACACACATATACACACACTCCAGCCTCATTCCAGATTTAATCTTCCTTTTCCCTTCTAGACCACTGCTAAGGAATACAGAACTAAACCCCTGGGAAAGAGGCCCTGTATTCACTGAAATCAAGATTTTTCCACTCACATGTCTCTAACTACTTAGGAACCCATGCTTAGAATAAGTTCTTTAATTATTTGTACATGATCATTTCTTTTAAATAGGAAAATTAGAGTCATCTGTGCTTTCAGTTAATCATTTATTTCACAATCATTGCTCTTTACTCTCAGCCAAGTACTTACTTGATGCTAGCATCTAGAAATACAAAGCAAAACAGTACCACTCATGGAGCCAACAATAGAAGAGACCAACATAAAAAAGCAATTATAGCAGTGTATATGCAAAAATAAAAGTGTACACAAGCTTATCTATAACATGGAGAAAAATATGATTACATCTACACATGAAGTTTGATTTACATCAGCATAAAAATGTCGATGGATATCCTCGGCAGAGAGAAGGACACATACAAGAACGTGAACTAGAATAGTATGTATGGAAATACATACAACAGAATTTACACACACAGAAAAAGAGAGACAGTTGTTATAAGCTGTATAGGGATAACAGTGATACTGCTATTAGGAGTCATGAGAATATTGAGATACGTGTATCAAGCACTTAGCACAGTACCTAGCACATAAGTACTCATTCTTCTCCCTTCGATTTTACTCTAAGATTAAATGTTAACTATGATTACTCATTTAATTTTTAATCCAGTATTATAAGTATTGCATAAGAAAAAAAGTTTAATCATACAGATTTTTACATATTGAGAAAGGTTAATTCAATTGACACTTGTCAGGCAAAGGAAACAAAAAAAAAGAGAACATAACCTTTGCCACCAAAAGCCCTGCCTATATATACACTACTGTCTTCATTCTATTAAGACATTTCCTCCCATTTCTTTTTGCTCCCAACCAGCCCAGGACCTTGACCTGAGGGTACACATCTTCACAAATCTCTGTTTCCTCTCGTTTATTTCCTTGTCTAATGCAGTCTTCGGGGACAGTGTGCCAAATTTTTCCACTTCCTTATTTCACTTATCCATTCAAACCTTAATTTGCCATGCCATCAGTTTTATTCCCTTTTGACAAAGATAAAGGTCTGCTTTTCTCCCAAGAGTTGGAGTTTTAAAAAACTTTCTTTTTGTGTTATCTTCATATCAGTGCATTAAGGCTCTAAAAATCTTCTGTCTCTAAAGTCTTGTGAAGAGATGGACAACAGCATTTTAAATGGTGGAATAAAAACCCTAGAGTGAGGGAACACTTTTCAGTGAGCATGCAAAGCTCATTTTAGGCTTAGCATCAATCTGGGATGGATCAGCTTCCTTATCTCTTTTTAAGTGAGAGCTCCAACTCTGAATTTCTATCACCAAAAATTCAGCTTTTTGTGGACCATGAAATTAAGACTCAAGACCGTCTTACAGTTTGCTGGAAGAGCTTGATGTCTGCAAGGGGTTCAGGTGAAAAGTGACATTCTGTATGACAAATGAACAAAAATAGAGACTCCAAGCTATATACCTCCAGTTTAAAAAGAAATATTTGGAAGCTGATAATATGGCAAATATTTCTAATACTGCATATGTTCCAGGAATAAAATGATGCCTGAGCTGGAGGTCCCAGAATATAACAAAACTCTAAACAGATACTTTCTTGTTAACAGTTCAAAGAATGTTTATGATTATTAACATCATGAAACAGCTGCCAGGCTACAAAAGTTTCAACAGCCCCCTTGGGGGAGCATCATAAATAATTACAGACAGACTTCACCTTTTACAGTGATATCAAAAACAGCTGAGGCTGCAGCAAGTGTTTCACTTTTGCAAAAGACTTGCTTATCACTTTTTTTGGAGAGGAAAACATAGGAAGTCAATGGCAGGTTGTAGAAACTCAGTGTTCTCTACTTTGAGTACAGCCCCAAGTGCAGTTCTTCAGTGTCAATCATCGAAGAGTCAGAAGCACATTGATCATAGAGCTAACGGCAATTAATCCTCAGATTTTTTTTATTTGTGGGGGTCCCTTCCACACTGCTGGGGAGGACCCAGGCAATAGGGGATATATATATATTTTAAATTTTCATAAAATAAGAAATTTTAACTTAATTGATTAAAACCACTCTCTCTATTCCAACTTCCACTCAGCCATGCTTCCCTCAGGTCAGATGGCACTGGAATGACTCCAAGCACTTCTGGGATTCAGCTAAAAGGAAGTTGAATGGAGGATATGTTTACTTTATGATTAGCATGGGTGGGTATAGTCATTTCCATGGCTTTTCAGGGTATAGGAATGGCTTCCAGGAATACTCCTAAAGCCTTCTGGGTCAAGTCATAATATTGAAAACATTCTATAATGCTCAGTCTGCATTTGAGAAGCTGAGAAAAAACAAGTTTTGAAGTATACAGAGCCATTTACAACAGATTCATGAAATTATAATTATGTCATATTCTCAATTTTGTGATGTCTGTGGTATTTGCCTGGTTTAAAAATGTAATTTGTGTTGATTTCCTTTTTATTCCTAACTAAACATTAACCCGAACTAATTTTATACTTGCTATTTTGAACTCACTTTATTAAAAAGGGCTCCCAAAATGCAGGTTCTGAAAAAGTTGGATCTACTTACCCATCTAGATAATGACATGTAGCCAGAATTATAAGGCAGAATTACAATGTAGAAACAGGAAAAAATTCAAACCATCATATTAATGTCTCATAATTGTATTCACGGGCCATTTAAGTAGAATAATGAATTGAATTATAGAATAAAGATGCATATTACACTTGGTCAAAATACCTTAATATAGTATTAGCTTTTAGAACTAATGTATCTGGACTATATTTCAACATAGAATAATTTGTAAGATTTCATATAAATGCAAAAAGTATGATAAAAACTTGTGTTGAAATACTAGTTTCCATTATTTTAAAATAATGCAAGGGGAAAGTCAATGCGGAAATTATACCTTGGCTAATGTCTTTGTGTTTATGTTTGTGTTTATGTCTATAGTTAAAGTACTAAAAGTGAAAGAAACAGCATTTTAACATTATTACTTTTCAAATAGTCTGTAAAAAAGACTTTAATAATTTACGGAATACATAAGTCACTCATAAACAGCTTTTGATGTAATTCTAGCGACTATGCCAAAGGATATTTCCATAGATCACTGTATTAGTTTCCTATTGCTACTAAAACAAATTACTGCAAATTTTGTGGCTAAAAGCAAATATATTACTTTATAGTTCTGGAGAACAGAAATCTGTATGGATTTCACTAGGCTAAAATCACGGTATCGGCAGGACTGTATTCCTTCTGCAGGCTCTAGGAACAATCTATTTTCTTCCTTGCTTTCTCAAGTTTCTAGAGGCCGAATTTAGTCTTTAGCTATTGGCTCCATTCTTCTATCTTCAAAGTCAGCAAAAGAAGGTTAAGTCCTTCTCATATTGAATCACTCTGATTCTGACTCCTCTTCAGTTTTCTTTTCTGCTTATAAGGACCCCAGTGATTATATCAGCCCACTCAAATAATCCACTACAATCTCCTAATTAGCAATCTTAATTTCTCAGACAATTTTCCTCTTTGATTACATATCTAACATATTCACAGGTTCCAGGGATCAGGAAATGAATGTCTTTGGGGGCCATTTTATTTTTGCCTCCCACAATCATTAATAGATTGCCTTGACCTGTGGTGCTGTCTTTTGGTTATAAATCTGAAAATATGCTATATATCATATTTGCTATATATCATCACCAAGAAGGCTCTATATGTAATCAAATGTTCTCAAGATCAATACCAACCTGAAATGTAGTTATTGTCAATAAAAATCATTTTGTCTGCTCATAAGGATTCTTTGAAATCTTATAATTTGCATTTCACTACTGCGGCATTGCCCAAAGGTGGACCAAGTTTAATACTCCATCATCCCTCTGATTGATTCAAAATTTATCATTGTTTCAAGCTAAGCCAATCAGAGTTTTTTCTTAGATTTTGTTCTCCCTTGAATTGCTAGTGAAGAAAGACTCTTTCATTCTCCTTGGTCAGGGTACAGTAAAAATATAATGTTAGATGTTACTAAAATCCATGTTTCTCCTGAATGAAGAAAACCACTCTGTAGTAGACAAGATTGAGATTAAACCACTGATGGAAGTAGAAATGTGTGTCCTGGGGCAGCTGAGTGTGAATATGCACATGCGTGTGTGTATGTGTGTGCATGCATTTGAGCGTGATTGAGAAAAAGAATAGGAAAGAGACAGATGTAAGGTTGTCTAAGTCCCTTTTCCAATCATCCTAAAGGTCATCTTTACCCTCTGTCCTTCTTGGTTATGTGAGAACATAACTCATTTGTTTATTCTAATTGAATTGGGATTCTGCCATTTGCATCCAAATGACTCTTAATTAAAATAGATGCTGTGTAATTCTGTTATATCCTCAGTACAGTAATTAATGACAAAGAAATTAAAAACATAATCAAGAAAGCTAGAGTTCTTTCAGGACATAAAATCCAAACAACTCTTTATAAGTCCCAAACTGGGGATTGCTGTGAAGTGTGGTCTGGTAGCAGTAATAGTATACCTTTCTGATACTGAGAATCTTTGATCCAGAAGAGGAAACAACCATGGTTTCTTGAACACTTTCTATATGTATATTGAAAAAATAAGAGCAAATATTCTCACTAAATGTAATTTCCCTCAGTGTAGCCAGTTTATATCATAGAAATAAAGCCCTTGGATTGAACCAGAAGCTTAAGCAACATAAAAAAGGTAAAATAACGGCTACGCAAATTATTTCATTAAAGTAAATATTATGGAGATCCTCCTTGTCATGTTATATTGCTAATGTAATTAATTGATTGAATAAGTAAATGAATAAATAAATGGACGTATAATGAACAGTGATAAACCCAGGGCGTAGGCCCAATATAATTCAATGTTAATAACCAGCAGTTATTGCTTGCTGCTTCGTGACCTGTTTGTCTGTTTTCTTTACTGTTTCCTCAGGTTATGTACTGTGCCACACTGCTTGAAATTTTCTTTGATAATTTAGCTCTATCCCACACATTTCTAAGATGTATATGGACCTTACATAGCCACAATCAAAACAAGAGTAATATGGCTGAATGTTAATTAGAAATAAGTTTATAGCTAAATCTTAGTTTGGAGCCATGTAAGAATTGCAAAACACCAATTATATTTCCTTAGTGAATTTTTATATTTTTTTATAAAAGACTATTTTTATATAATGAGATGGGTCTCCTTAAAACAATCCCAAATGAAACTTGATTAGCATACAAATTAAATTTCCTTCTGTTCTTGTTCCTATATTACTGCTATTTCTAGAATGCCAGGTTGTACTCTTATGAGCATTTAGTACTTTAAAATTTATTGATCAGAATGGACACCTCTCATGGGTACAGACTAAAACCTAAATCATTACAGAAGAAATATCATTCTGTTCCGAGAGAAAAACAGGAATGGATTTTTTTTCTCTGCTTTAATTTTTGCCTGTGTTTCTAGTTGTCCTAGAAAGAAACTTCAGTGACTGAATAAAACGGTGTTGGGCTTGGTCCATATTTTCATTCCAAACTTGAATCTTGAAAACACATTGTTTTAAAAAGAAGCTGAATCTTAAGTTCCATATACAACTAGGTATCACAAAGTATTTATGTATTTGATTACTATTTGGATAATTTAATAATTTAATTATTAAACTATGTAGTGTATAGTTAAGTCACATTTAGTTCAAAATATGTTCCTTAGTAATCTTCTGCAACATCTCTTTAACTGTTTTTTTGAGTTTTATGCAGTGGTCTCTAAATCGCTGTCACCTTTTGTCAATATTATATAGCCCTTTTAGAATTTGGTAAAGAAGCAATGGACTCTCTCTTCATAAAAATATAAATTAAAAGGTACACACACTATATTTGTGCCATTTTAAGAGGTTCTTATTGCCTTGATACCTAACCATAAACCTCCAGAGTTGTATGAATTCCAGGTTAAGAATCCCTGGATATAGAATTCTAGGAATTCCTCATTACGATACAGATTATTCTGGTCAGGAAACACTTCACAGATTAATTCTCAGAAAACCATGAAGGTCGAAAGTAGGTTTAAGGTTTCTGAGCAATTGAGGATCATGGAAGGACATTTTTGTAAAAGAGATATACCCCCAGCATTCATACCCAAATGCTTCATAATTACACTGGAGATCTATTTAAAAGTACAGATTCTCACTCCCACCTCAGATATATAAAAACTGGGATGGAACAATTCCCTGAACAAATATACTATATTTTTTCATATTTCTGTGCCTCCTGATGTGATTTCTTGTTTTGGAAATTATTTTCCCCTTTTCCAAGCTCATACTTCCCTCCAACCCCCCAACTCCACTTCATTGTTTTCCCACCTATTCAACAGAACATCTGGAAAAGACCTCACAAGACAGTAATTTTTCTGCAACTCTTAAGCACTCTCTGAAGCCCCGTTTGCTTTGTGGGAAGTAGGGCAAAAACGAAAGTGTATTCTGCTTAGTCTTTCTGCTGTACGACTATGCCCATTACACAAGCCTGCAGAGCAGTGATTCTTAATGTGAGTGCCGGGTGGAAACACTAGGGAGCTTTTAAAATCCTTGATGCCCAGGCCTTATTGCAGACAAATTAAATCAGGTGGGAGCTCAGCATTACTATTTTAAAAACACTTCTTCAACAAACTCAAAGTCTCCTCTATGGACTCTTTAAGGACAAAGCCTATCTGACTTTGATCTCTTCCAAAACTTGATCACCTGAGTCGGAAATTTTGTATAAATCATTTGCATTTGTTTTGTTTTTCTGGCCATCTTCCCTCAGTTTGCACTTGACCCCCTTTTAATACTCAATTCTGGCTAAACAGGACCTCCACAGAGAGGGTCCCTGACCACTTCATCTGCAGCAGTCTCTAGCCCTCTCAAGCCCACTTCATCCACTCTGTCATATTATCTTGATTTCCTTTTTCTAGCAATAACCAATTGTTTGTTTCCTTGTTTAACTTCTCCAACCAAACTCACTAGAAGCTCTAGGAGAACCCTGACATTGGTTGTCTTATTTATTATTCTATCCTCAGCACCTAGACTGGTTCTAGGGACATAGTGGGATCCCAATAAATATATGTTGAACATAAAAATGAATTCATGAGTGAATGACCAAATGAATATTGGTTTTGTTTTCTCTATTAAATTTTATATCCTTGAATTCATCTGCTATGCCATCTACTTAAACCCTAGTAATCCTTTACAATTGAATATTAGTTTTAAATTTAATAAAGAATTTCTTATGCACCATCTTAATTATTCTTCACAACATTTTAGAGAAAAATATAGCAGTTATAACACTGTTTTTACAGATAACAAAACTGAGTCTCCATAAAGCTAAAAAAATATATACTTTACAGGGGCACACGAATAATAAATGTTGTGAGCACATCTACCCTATGAGGATGTCATAGGCCACGTGGTCATGTCTTTAATTCTTATTCCCTGAAAGGCTCATGCCCTCACAATTGGATAGTGGCTGACTAGATAGGTCTATAGATCCTGAGAGGAAGCACAATATCAGCAGTGTGTGTGAGCCTCTCTACCCAAACAGGAAATCGATGGCTGTTGATAGTTTTCCCAGGAATCATACAAATGAAGGATGGAAGTAACATTTGGGAATAGAATTGAACAATATGATCATGTACCAGCCCTGACATACCCCTGTGCAGCCATAAGACTTTGGGTCTCCTAACATATCCAAGATCTCATTTATCAATAATTTCTCTTGATTTTTCTCTTTTTGTAGTAGAATCATCTAGAAGAATGGATCTAGAATTGAGCATGAATTATACCACTTGGGTTTTGCTACTGCCTCTTTTATAATTATAATAAACTATACTCAAGAGTATAAGTTCTGTGATTTTTGTCTCACCACTGTGACAATTCAATAGCAACAATAACCAAATCCAGACTTCCAGAAAATTAATCAAATGAAGCAGTGTGAAAGACCTTCCTGGTCACCATAAACTCTATATTTGCTTGCATTTTTTATACTTTGTTAAAACGTCTTCAGTTGTACAATATGAGACTTTAGGAAGAAATCTAGAGAAAGAAATCCTGGCAAAAGATTTAATGTCCTTGTAAAGGACTTTACATATGACCTCAAATATTTGCTGTTTCATCCTCAGGACCATTCAAATCTTAAACAGCTCATGACTGTACTATGCCAGACCATTTGGTACTATTTACAAGCATCCACATGGCATGGATATTTTGAGCAGAAAAGAGGCCAAATTTATTTAGAAACTTAAATAAGAAGCCAAAGAATCCTGATTTTCCTTCTGTATCCAAATAAAAGGCATCGTATGAGAAATAAATATTTATGGAGAACCAAAATCTCATCCATCTTAACTGTTACATTCCAAATGAAAGTATGCCATAACAGAAAAAATATATTACTCTGTACCCAAAACAGTCACTTGGTAGACAGCAGAGTCAAGAACAGCTTGGCTAGACACCTGATTCTCATGAATAGTCAGCTCTCTGTATGTCTCATTAGCTGTGCAAAATCAGATACAAAGTCTATTATAAAAGTTACTAGGAAATGATGGTCATGAAGCCCATGAGAGTAAACATAACATCTAGAGGTCCAAATGAGTCAGAACACAGAGTCGAGTTCACATACTGCAGAGATGAAGGAGAAGACAAGTAGCCCGAAGAAGCTAAGTTCAAAGTCACCATTAGGGTTTTGCTTCTGTTTTAGCCTGTGACTTGCTGACTCATGCACCTAGCTAGTGGTGGAGCCCAGACTAAGTCTAGAGTCTCTCACCCCCATACCAATAACCTCCGACCTTGTCTCACTGCAACGTAATGTCCCTTTGCCATTTAAAGCAAATAGTTATGTGTATATGTACTCAATACAATGTGATCCTTAATATAATAATATGACTGCTAAACTGTTGTCATTTTACTACTTTGCTAATATGAATGACTTTTAATAAAGGAGCCACTTTAGATTTGTATTTGTTTTCTCATGCTGTCAATAAATAAGTAAGCATCAGTTGAGGTGCAAGGAGGAAGAAAGGCACATGAGAGGATGTTAATACATTTATCTTGCTCATACCAAGATTTGGATCTTGTTAACTTTAGTTATGTTAAACATGGTATTTTGGCATTGACCCAATTAAATGACCACTAAGCAAGGAGAACCTGGTATTTCTATGACATCATTTTAGCATATTTATAATTTGTACTTATAGTGTGTGTCCTTACTAACAATTAACTTCTTAAGATAATTGCGAAAATAAAAGCTCTATAAAGTTGTTTTTTTCTATCTCAAACCCATCACAATATGGGGAAGGGTAGTAGGAATTGGGAGAGATAACATTTGCCCCCAAGCTGTCTCTCATCACTTTCTTATTCATATATATATATGAATATATTATTATTATTATTAAAAGTGAAGTTCTTTCCTGTTCTCTGCAAAAGTTATTTCCTTGTTAACTCAATTTGTTTCTCCATGCTGTGCCCTCTACCTGGAATGCACTTTTTTTCTAAATCGTTACCTGTCTATTATTGCTACTCATCCCTACAGACTCAAATGTAGCTTCACTTACTTCATGAAGCCATAAATTTGCACCCAAATTTATTTATAAAATATTATTTTTCTCCTCTGAGTCTCAAGACACTTAATCCCTTTTCCACATTTTTTATACTTACCACAAATGCTTAGCATGGGGGTCAGCATACTTTTCCTGTAAAGGGCTAGATAGTAAATATCTTAGGTTCTGTGTGCCATACACTCTCTGTGGCAACTATTCAACTCTGCCATTATAGCAAGAGAGCATCCATACGTAAACAAAAAAGCACAGCTGTGTTCTAATAAAACTTTATTTTCAAAAACTTAATATGGGTCTCCTATTTCTAGTTCCCTGGCTTAGCATAGAGATATATAGCAGGACGGTCAATAAATATTAGATGATTATATTTGATAAACAATATTGCTAATGAAAATATGATACATGGGTTGGTTATATGGCATAGCATAATTATATATTGAATACATTCATTATATAAATATAACACAATAACGAGCCCCACCAATTTTTAATGACATCTCATGTATCTAAGAAGGGAATCATAGGGTTCTGATCAGCTATATAGCCCTAAGGCCTGGATAAAGTATGACATTCTGCCTTATTGATTTTTCTATTAAAAAAAATCTGGAGAGTGTATGGTTCCATGAATATTATGGCCAACAATTAGACCAAATTTTTTCCCAATAAAAGCATCCAATTTGCTTGTTTACTGAATAAAATCAAGCAAATAACTGCTAGAACCCCACACTACATCCTTCACTATGTGTTTAGTGCTTTAATAGAAATAAATATATAATTGTGGTAATAAAATTGTCATAGTTGTCACACATTTCATTTTAAGCTCACTTAAAGAAATTGGGATTGAATTCTTATCCAATTTCCTATTTTCATTTCAAATAGATTTTGACAATATTTGTTGCAGCCTTTACTAGGAAGTTTTCTTAGCCAAAGAATTTCACTAGTTTCCAACTTACCGCATAAACATTATACAAAATGTAATAAAAATCATCTATTGATTTGGATAGATTCCTAGCTTTGACACAAAACGTTCTGTTGCCATAGATAAAACATTTAAACAAGATCCTTGACTGAAACACACACACACAAATATTATGATAGTTTTCTGGACTATGGATTAGAAAAAACCTTGGGTAACTCAGAAAATACTGTTTATTATTTTCTACTGAAATACAATTTTTAAAATATATATAGAAAATTATTAAATTCAGCTTTTGAGTCTCTTCTCCTCTCTGTTTTGTTGAATATAAAAATAGCAAGAAGAAAAGCAAGATAAAGTAGAGGAGAAGAAATAAGGAACATAGATAATTATTTACCCATTGGAAGGGGAGTCCCTGAACAACCACCTTATATGAAGCCTTCTTTTCTGTGTACCTTGGCTCTTTTCAATTCTTTTAAGACATTCCCTTCAAAATATGCAAGTTATGCTTTTAGTTGCTTCTTCATATGAATGAGAGATTTATTATTGGATTTACTCAGGACCTTCTAGTTCTAGGCACCTGCACCTTTAGCCTCTTCGTGAGGATAGAAAATATTTCCACAAGAAATCCCAACATATCATGAGGACACAGATCAAAGATGCTAGAGGTGCCATATTTAGTTCTCCCTGAATCTCAATCTTTTTGTTGCCATACTGTGTTTAGTAAAGTCGTAATAAATAACATTTACATTCATGAGGTTTTGTGAAATATAGGATGCATATACGGTTTATGAAATTCTAATAGGTTTTTCTGAGTACAAAGAAAGCAAATAATAAACAGGTTTTTTTCTAGATACCATATTATTATTATAGGTTATTTCATGATACTAGAACATATAAAAGCCATAATAGAGAACACTGTAAATTCAAAGTGCGCTCAGCGATCCATGGAAGATTCTCTGGGATCCACAGACTGATTTCTCATCATTTAATGTCTATAGTATAACAAATTGCAGACTTTCGTTTTTGAGGTGATTTACCTACTCACTGATATTTTCCTCATTTGATGCATCACTAAATCAGGACCATTTCCTTCTGGATACAGAAGAGTAAAAAAGTTAATTTTACAGGGTAATTGCTTCTTCTTTGGCTATAGTCCTTAATGACCGTTTAAAATGCCATAATTTAGTGCAGGACTATTCTAGGGTCCTTGAGCACTGGCAAATGTAGTGTATCAATCAATATGGACACTTAGAATATAGCTAATCTGAATCTCATTTGCTGTCTCTAAATCCTACTGGAAGAATACATTGGGTTCCCTTGCCACTTGAAAACCCTGTGCATTTCCCATTCAATTAACTTACAATAAGTTATTTAATTAGGCCACTGAGAATTTTAAAAATATAATCAAAATCACAATAGGTGGTGTGGTACTTAATTTAAAATGTTTGGAGGTCTACCCTCTTAACAAATTTTTAAATCCACGGTATCGTATTAACTGCAGGCACTATGTCTAGATCTCTAGAAATTATTCATCTTGTATAGCTGTAACTTTATCTCCATTGAATAACAACTCCTTGTTCCCCACCCCCACCCCTTGGCAATCACCATTCTATCTTCTGCTTCCATAAGCCTGACTATTTTAGATAGTTCTCTTGTAAAGCATTCTTCGTGCATACACGCATGCTTGCGCGCACACACACACACAAGCAAAGGGATGAGAGAACATTTTTGGAAGTAGTGAGTCTATTTATTATCTTAGTTGTGGTGATGACATCAAGGGTATATGCATATGGCACACTCATGAAACTGCATACATTAAATAAGTGAAGGTTTTCTTTGTATATCGATTATACCTCAATAAAGCTGTAAAAAAAATTAATAAAAAATAAAAAGATCCCCAAAATAAAAAATAAAAGTTTGAAGATCTTCTGTTTTTTTAACTTTGTATCTGTTCCAAATAATAACACATCTGTATACATAAATAAGAAAAATAATTATTCAGTTGTCAAAAAATCTCATAGAGTGAAAAACTCATAGGTTAAAAAAAACATGAATCATGGGAAACTTCTCTGATAAACAAAAGCAAGAAATTTTAAGGATGTGCTTTGCCAATAAAGGGAGAGATAAATTATGGCTTAAATTGAAAAATATCCAGATGGTGGGAATTTGGCATGCTATTATTCTTTGAAAGTACGTTCCTAGTTAGGGAATTGAACTGACTTGCTTAATTCATTAATTAAAACATACTAATTGATAAAAATGAGGACATGGTTTCTATTTTGTAGAAGCTACAATATTAAATAATTAGCCTCAATTTATCATTCTCCTCCACTTCACACCTTCCCTTGTGGGGTGTATGGTTATGTGGGCTTAAAGACTGAAACATATGCAATATCTCTTAGAACAACAAGGGGGTGAGCACAGAGGGCAGGCAGCAAAAACACATGGGTTTGCAGTACCAAACAAAAAGAAGACTTAAGCACAAGGACAAATGATGACCAAATAAGGCAAATACGTCAAACACAAGCCTCCGAATAATAATATCTACAGATAAATCATTTGTTTGGATGATTATAAGAGGAATTTGATAAATGGAAAGTTTTTATAACACTAAAAGGAAAATAAATCAAGAAGAGCTAACTGATTATTTAAATTGTCAGTATTGGTGGATAAAGGGAACCCTTGTTATGCTCCTGGTGGGAAAGTATGCTGGTATAATTTTTCTACAGAATATGAGTTGTTAGGAAATTTTTTTTATTAAAAAGCTTTAACATATTTTTATTTACTTAGATCTATGCATTCCAGATCTAAGATTAATATTAAGAATATGTATAAATTTTCAGCTATAAGAATGTAAATTATGATATTTAGAACTTGACTAAAAGACAAATTAGATGTCTAATATAAGAGAATTAATTAATTATTTCGTTACAACCACATTATAAAATGCTATGCAGCCATAGCAATGATTTTGCATGAGGATATATGTAACAAGAAAATATACTCATTACATATTGTTCAACAAACTGGTATTAATAAAGTACCTGTAAATTATCTAAAACAATAGCTCTGGAGACAGAGGGCATGTAGTAAAAGTTTATATTAAAACTTGCACGTCTGGCACTTACTATGTAAAATGACGAACTGTTCAAATTTCCACGGTTTTTTTTTTTTTTTTTTTTGTAAAAGAATAATTGTATTTCTTCCTACTTCATTGTATTTTGGGGATATTAAAAAAGACCATACATTCAATGTTCTCAGCATTTTACCTATTGAATAAGTGTATATAACACGCTGTTGATAGAACAACATAAATATATAATTTGTAAAATATGTACATGTTTATATTTATTTTGATTTATATATTGATACTGATAAGATATACAGATAGCTATAATCTCAACAGATTTTTGACTATTTCTTCAGGTTGAAGTGGATTTTTGTTATGTTTGTTTGTTTTGGTTTAACTGTGTTCCCTAAATTTTGTATGTGGAAGAGAGTAGCAATCAGGAGTTCTGCTGCAATACCAAACAACTCTAATATCTTAACTGCTTGAAACGACAAAAGTTTATTTCTCACTCATTATAAATCCTTTGTGGTGTCAGCAGAGATTTCTGCTAATCATCCTCATTCAGAAACCCAGGCCAGGGGTAAAAAGAGATGGCAAATTTTTCACTGCCTCTTAAGCTTCTGCTCTGAAGTGATAAACATCACATTTGCTCACAAATTTTGGTCACAGCCAGACACACAAACAAGAGAACCTCAATAATAATTTAAAAATGTATTTGTAAGTCAAGAAGAGTTTAAAACTAATGTGTATGTTGTCTATCATAAGCTATTTTAAGTTGTTGAGCAGAACACTGGTCTAAGAATAAAATTGTCCAAATTAAGGAATCAGAGGACAAATAGAAAATGCAAGAGATCATCTATATTATTCCTCTATCTTCAAGATATAATGATCACACTTAGCAATCACCAGCAAAAGGAAGTAATCTAATTTCATTTCCGGTGGAAAAATGCCTTCTCCTGACCCCTGAGGTAGACTATACTAAGGAACTTCAGTACATTCTACCAAGAGAATGTATTTTTTTTCTCGGCCTTAGCTGGTAAGCTGCTGAGGCTCTCTGGCTTGAGAACCGATGGGCCTTGTAATTGCTTTCCTCACGCATGTAACCACAGCTGCAATTGTTACCCATAAATTGCAAAACTAATCCTTTAAAAGTTTTTAGACTGGCTATTTACTTTGAAACATCCATTGCTAATGAGTTTTCAGATGTAGCACTACGAGAAAGGAAGGGTCTCTGATCATTGGTTCAAGCATTGGACTGGCTCTCATAAATCCTTAGTCTTCATTTTCAAAATTTATATTTTGTTATGATTCCCAGGGAAATCACTTCAATTCAACAATACCTCCATTTCCCTGCAGGGAAACTAGAGAAGCTTTTATTACTTATCTGTAAAGTACTTCAAAAGGATTAAATGAATTATAAAAACCAAAAATATTATCATTATATTTAAATATTCAACACCTTTTTAACAAAATAAACTTTAAATATACTCTATTGCTTTAAAATGGTGGCTGAATACATTAGTGAATCTCTAGAAAGGTAAGAGAAAAATATGTTTGTCAGAATTTATTAAAAATTGATATATAAAGTCCACAATAATCTTACACTACCACTATATTAAAAACTTTAGAGACAAATGAAAAACCACTGGTAAATATATATATTTAGAGTAATTTTCTATGCCTTGTATGCTTTTATTTTTCCATTATATAATTTGTTATTTTAACAATGAATGAATGAGTGAATAAAAAATAGTAGTTTGAGGGATACTAATTTTTAATCTTTATTACTTTAAAAGCATGTTAGGTTTACTCAAGCACTATGATGACAATATTGTATTAATGCAGGTAGAACAGCCTTTCCTGTCTGAGTTATTGATGAAAGATGGGGCAAGTCAAAAATGCTTGTGAAATAAAAAATCCTTCTACCCATATTGTATCCTCCTTATAATCATTAGGAATAAATATCAAAGTATATAAAATAAGTATGGTACAAATAATCTTGGAGACTTTGGGAGATTTCAACATAAAAAAACTATAACTAATCAAAAAAAGATGACGAAAAATAATAATAAGAATGTGAGGAAATTTAAACCTTTATACAAAGCTAGTGGGAATGTAAAATGGTGTAGCCACTTTAAAGACAGTTTCACAATACCTCAAAAAGTTAGACATAGTATTACCCAAGAAATTCCACTTATGGGTATAAACCCAAGAGAATTAAAACACAAATCCACACGAATACTTATATAAGAATGTTTACAGAACATGACTCATGATGGCCAAAAAATAGAAACAACCCCAATTCCATTAAGAGATGAATGAATAAATAAATGTGGTATATCCATACACATGAATATTATCCAGCCATAAAAAAAAATGAAATATATGCTACAACATGGATATACCTTGAAAACATTATGCTAAGTGAAAAAAGCGGGAAACAAAAAGGACAGATATTTTATGATTCCATTTACATGGGATATTCAGATTAAGTAAACCCATAGAAACAGGAAGTAGATTAATGGTTTCTTGGGGTTGATGGGAGAGGAAAATGGGGTGTGACTGGTAAGGGGTACAGGTATTCTTTTTGTGATGATGAAAATGTTCTGGAATAAGATAGTGGTGATAGATGCATAATTCTGTTAATGTACTAAAAAACCACTGAGTTATTCACTTTAAAAGAGTGTATTTTATGGTATTTAAATATCTCAATAAAAAATTCATTTAAAAAAAAGAAAATGGCAACATAAAATTAAATTGCTGATCTAATAATCAGATAAAGGAAGTCTTTCTTCTTTTCCTCTCTCATGAATAAAATTTATAATAACTTCAATTGCCAGTTCCTCTGAAAGCATATTTCATATTAACTTCTCCATTTTCATGTTAGAGGTGAAATTTTATTTTGTATTTTGATAAATCAAAAAGAATGGAACCAGCTTTCCTCTAAATGAAGTCTTCCTTCTCTAATTTGTACTGATCTTGTATCAAGAGCACACCTGAGAGCACATGCCTTCTAAAACAACACCTATTTAGAGCTATTTGTTTATACCATGCTTTATTCAAAAGCCAACACTCTCCTCCATCAATGTTATTGAGTTTCAGAACTGTCAACAGACAATTATAAGGTCTCATTCAGAAAGTTCTGAGCAAATATCTCATTTTCTTTCTTTGTAATGTACCATTGAACAGAACTAAACTAAACTGAACTGAAACTGAACAGAGCTCAAAGCTAAAGAAGACTGATAAGATAAAACTGTGTGTGTGTGTATGTGTGTGTGTCTGTGTGTGTGTGTGTGTGTGTGTGTGTGTGTGTGTGTGTGTGACAGAGAGGAAAAGAAAGAGATTCTATTTCTCCATGTTCTATCACTCATGAAATTTGGCTGTTTTTTTGTTTTAGAAAGACTAATTTCTCATTCAGGGATCTTAGCTGTCTTAAATAAGATATATGTGGATTGAATTCATTTCACTCACAATATTAAGAGGCCTAAGAGCCCTCACTTACCCCTTCCAGAGCAAGGCAGATCAGAATTTCCTTGGCACTTCTTGATGCTCTCATCAGCTGACAGTGGACAGGAATGTGGGTGCTCACACTTTTTCCCATACCAGCCTACTTTGCAGTCACATCTTCCACAATTACACTGCCCGTGACCTTTACAATGAAAGCAGTAAAAAAATATATACGTATATATGAAAAAATATATAATTAAGTCAGAATTTGTTTTCATTTTAACAGTGAATGTCCCAAATGAGTCAGAATCTTGATTAACATAATATAAAACATCAAGGCAAAAGCTTGTTTTTCTCAAGTTCTTAAATATCTAATTTATGTTCATTAATCATGAGAGGTAAAGAAAAGCAACAAGTCCAGATAAGATAAACAGATTTGTAGGGTTATAAACTTGAATTTTTCAAAATCCAGGTGTATGTGATTTTATTTGTCTGCTGGGGCCTACATGGAGTATTTGATGGAGCTGGCAATTAATTCATGTGGAGAAGAGCACAGGAAATGGAAAACAATTTGTTTTTGAAAATAGTCTTATCTTCTGGAGTCATTTAGAGTAAGGCTGGTCAAATGACGACCTCTTCGAGGTTTAGTTTCTCCATGTTTAAAAAGGATAATAATGTATTATCTATCCAAATTTATCAGGAAGTACATAATATATCTTCAATGCTACATAAACTTGAGCCATTATTATTTTTATTCATTTGAGCCCATATATGAAAGCAAGTAGGAATAGAAAGGAAAGCAAGATAACATCAACTGAGCTTTTTCTAACTCCTAGGAAACTTTCAGATGCTCATTGCTACAGATGCAGAAGAATTTTAAAGGAAGTCAAATTACTCTGTCTTTAAGTAAATCAAGTATAATGCTAATGGATGAAAACCCACGCTATTTTGTCTTTGGCATCTGATATTGATATATATCACACAATTTGAACATTGGCCTTCAGTGAACAGTAGTCGACTTTATCAATACTACATTAGGTTTGTGGGCAGATGACTATCTTTTAAGTTTGAACAATTGGACTATCCACATCTCAGGAACCTTTTTACCATCCATTAACCTGGTTCTTTGTTAAACAAATCATAAAATCATAGATCAAAATAGGGTAAGATATTAAGGATAATTGAATCCAAATCTCTCATTTAACACTAAATGAAATTCAATCTGCATTTATTGAGTACCTACTATATAACAGTCTAAACAATAAATTGCTGTCATCATTAATGTTCTGCTTAGAACTCATCATTTTTAAGGAAAGGAAAATTGTGATTGCTAATAAATATGTATTGCGTGTGAAAATGATCATTTAGAACTTCAAATATGAGAATATTTATTATAACAATTTAACTTATTAGCAATTAGATTTCAGAGGTTGTGGGTTCTGTGGCTTTTTGTCATTTATCCCAGCTTAAGAAATTCCTGCCCTTCTTCTCAACCCTCATGTAATTTAGAGTAAACTTTGCAAACAGAGCTGTAGAGCTGTATGGATAGATAAGCAATAGTTTTTAAAACAAAATCTTTAACATTAAAAATACAATTGATTCTGCTGTTTTATGGGAGCCAATGGCTTTGAACTTGAAATGAAAAGTTTCATTTTAAGAACATTTAGATCTTCCAGGAGGATATCAGGCAAAGAACAGAATGTGCTGCCATTTGTGGAAGACCAGTTGACACTTTAACAATAAAACTGAACAAGATTGTTAAGTCAAAAGGAGAAAAACGCTTTACTCTTGAAAGTTTAAAATAACTGTAAACGTTAGAACAAAATATCCAATAAGTTTAGGATTCCAGGAAATCCCAAGCTACCTAGAGGATGCCAACTGCTGCTGCAGTTGCCTGGAACTCAGGCAGCAACGCATGCCCAGCATGAGAGTCCCAATTCCTAAGCATATGGAATGAAGCAGGAGCCTGTGCTGGGGTACACCAGTGACTGAGGGGGAGAACATTCTCAAGTTCTATAGTTGGAATACAGGTTTAAGAAGTTATTATTTATTATCTGAGCATCATCTACATGTCAATATTGAAAAAATTGTGGTAGAATAAAACAAATTCATCAAGATGATGAGAAGTTATTAATAAGAGATTTTGGGGAGTTAAAATTTCATCCAATTAATATCGAAAGAAATCAGATTAATTGTGGATACATTAACAAATTTTAATTTAGCTGCTTTAGAAAATGTAGCTGCTTTAGAAAAAAATAGCTTTATGCTATTATTGCAGCTTCATTTTTCTATCCCTTTGCTATTTCTGTGCCCTTCTATAAACACTAGGGGAAAACATAGTCTATATCCAAAACCTCTATTTCCTGTGCACTTATGCAGCATCATGGACCTTCTCAAGGATGGCTCCTATAAATTTATGTTTTACACCCAGGCATTGCGAACTCTAAGAAAAGTTGGGAGGTATATACATAATATGTCCTCACTTTTGCCGTGTGTGATGATTCCTAACTTTCTGTGCCTTCTGCCTCAGCCTCAGTCTTCACCTAATCAAAATGCCCTCTCAATAACCCAGCTGCAGTCAAGCGCTTACAGATTGGAATTAATTGATGAGATAATGTCATTGCTGTGATTGGCTGTGGGATGAAAGGTTTTGCCTCTAAATAGAAAAGTATCAAAGTAGGAGAATATTGTCTAGTTCAGGATGGTCACTGCTCCTCCTCAAATCATCTGCTTAGGAGTCCTACACTTTGCCATCAGGGGTCGACATCAACTGAACAAGTTCAAGCTGAAGAAAGAAGGGTAATTAAAATATGAGTGACCTAATGAATAAAATTCACTCATAATGAATAAAATTCCTAAGAGTCAGTGAATACATGGTAACCAGTTTAATGATGAAATAGTGGCAGGTAGGATGTTTTTTGAAGGTTTCATTGTTTTGAGAAAGTAAGAATATCTAAATCAAATGTTGTAATGCAAATCATAGAAGCAAGTATGAAAACAACAGAGAAAAGATTTAAATAATTCTAGTCTAATATTATGAAAAATGGTATTGACATTGGTATTACCTAATCTGTTTATTAGTTCATTGACAAGTTAAAATATAAAAATGTTTTGCTTTCACAGTAATGAAAAATTACATCCTACATCTTTCAATAATCAAAGTCATATGTTGTCAAAATAAATTTTAGAATGTTATGGTTCTCACTTCAAATGAAATTTAAACCTAAATGATATGTAATTGGCGTATTTAGGTAATTACTTAGAAATGTAAGATATTAATACCACATTCTGAAGTAGGTATTGAACATTTCAGAGAATATAGGAAATCGGAAAATAAAACTGCAACTTTTCTTCTGAAGTTACCAGTCTCTCAATTCTAATATAAAAGTTACATCAAAGAGAGAGAGAAGGAATCATTTTACAAGGATAAAATGGAAAAGATGAATATGTGTGATTTCGATATATGAAGAAGAGTTAGAAAAGATGAGATTGATTTAGCATGAAAATCCTTTAGACTGCCATAACATACTACATCAGTGTCTTTTATAAACAAATAATAAAAAAGGCATAACAAAAGAAATTAGGAGACCTGTGTCTTCGATCTAAATGTGTCAGTAGTTACCCTTTCTGAGCCTCATCTCACTTGGCTCTATCTTTAAGTGAGAGAACCAGAAGAGAGTAATTTTACCACCCTGATCTGAAGCTATGCTTCCATGCTAGTTTGTCAAATCTGTGTATGTGTGTGTGTGTGTGTGTGTGTGTATATATGTATACACACACACACACATATATATATATACATATATATATATATATATGTATATATATATAAAGTCTTACAGGAGTTAATTTCATTGCTTCTAATAAGTATTCCTTTAAACTCTATAGGCAGAGGATCAACAAAATAGAGATGAAAGATATAGAATGTTATCATTTATCCTTGATATCAAAAATAAGGAGAATGTACCTTAGAGAATTGTTTTCAAAAGATCTATGAGCATACATTAAACACACACACATGACAATGAAAAAAAAAAGAAAAACATGGTGCTTGGTGTTGGTATGTAAATGGGATTGCAGCCCAATCTGTACCTTATGGCCATATGGACAGGGAGTTGACAGCAAGACCAGACATCAAGTGGCATCACAGTCATGCTGGGCAGGTAGAAATGGTAAAGGCACTCAGGCCATTATAGTAGAGGAAGTTGACTCCAAAACTTATTTTTCCTTTGCAATCATTCTGCTTTGGGTTAAGCTATCTAAATTCAGAAATAACATTTGACGACAAACATAGTTTAATTCATTCCAGACACTCTTCTGCTATACAGGGTATTTCTTCCTTTTAAAATGATCAAAAATGCTTATGAATTGGAATCAGATATTTACAAGTAGCTTCTTACAAAGTAATATAAAGACAATCAATACGAAAACGTTTGGGGGAATAAATTAGATCAAACTGGTACTTGCTATATTTTTAAAAGTCCCTTCAATACATTGATTTTCCTTCAAGATAATACAAACTGAATATATTTAACAATTTCCTTCAGTTTCTTTCCTTAATGCTTTGGTAATTCACAATGGTAAATTTTCCCAACTGACATGGTTCTATCAAATGTATCCATTTTCCAAACGACTGGAACTCTAAGCCAGGACTAAGCTTATACTTTCATCCTTTTGGTTGACAGGACAAGCTGAAAGACAGAGTTTCAGGTCACACTGCAGCATAGTTTTCCAACTATGAGAATTTGAGAAATAGACCAGAGAATCAGGAAGTAAATTCAGTGGAACAGCTCACAGAACTGAAGAAACAAATAGTAGTTGGTCATGTGCTGGTCATTTAGTCACACTCAAAGATGACTGGTCATGTGCTGGTCATTTAGTCACACTCAAATTTTATCAATAGTAAAGTCTTTAAGGTGGGGTGTGTGTGTGCACGCACCTTTGTGTGTATGAGTCATACTTGTGCATGAATAAATGCATGCACACACTCACACACAACATGTGGATGATGAACAACAGATAGGAATAAAAATAAGAAATAAATAAAGCAAATTTATTTGGAAGCAAGGATTATGTTTTAAAATATTTGTATCTTGCATATCCATGATGGAAGAGGTACAAAATATATACATCTAAGTGTATCATTGAACAGATGAGTGGACAAAGTGAGAATGAATAAATAAAATGAAAATATCAATTAAAAGAGCCACCTTAAACTAATTTATATGGAGGTTTCCCTTGGATTTAAATAAGACCAACACTCTCAGGATGGCAAGAATAGGAGCTAAAAATAAAATAGCATTTCATTTGAAGTTTATTATACTCCAGCCTTGTGTAAATCACTTCATAATGTCAAGGTAGTTGGGTTACTTCTGTCCTGTAACACTAAGGTATTAACATATACTCAATAATCAGCTGTATGGTGCAATTTAGACTGGCAATTAGAAAAATTGTGAAGACTAATAATTTACTAAGCATATCTAGAATTCTACAGATTTAGTAAGAATGAAGAAATACGACCAAGATTGGTGCCTATCCCAGATCATAATGATGTTCAGAGAAGCTTAGTTTTATAAGAATTTTGAGCACCCAGAGGACCGTTCTTTCTTACCCAAATAAAATAAATTGAAGAATTTTATTTGTATCACTTGGAGATTAAATTACATAAGTACTTAAGCTATATGTGTTTTCAAATGACACAAAAGTAGTGTGAACTTTATCAAGTTACTTAATTTCTTTAAACTTGTTTCTGCTGTTAAAATATAGATAATGATGTCTCCCTCTCTGAGTTAGTGTGAACATAAAATGGAATGAGGTGTGTGAATGAACTTGATAAGTGTCTAACAGAGTAGGATTCTGTTAATGTACGTTTCATCTTTCCTAAATTCTTCATTTTAAGTTGGGGAGGCAGGTTGTGGAGAACTGGCCACTTTCAGTTCACTTCTACAAACAAATAATAAAATTACAATTATAGATTTTATGTCTTACTATTCAAACTACAGCACATTACTCCATCACTTCTGTCCACCCCTACTTGTCTACACCTACAGTATGGAGACCATATTTAAAAGGTTAATTATTCTCTCCTAAACTCCTCCCATGAGAAACACCACCAACCACGCAATCAAAATTGCCCAATTACTTAATTTTTTTCTCTGAAATACCAGAAGGAAGAATGGAAAATGTGAGAAGAGAAAAATAGAGTAGAAAGAAAAAGGGCGAGAACAGATGAAATGGAAAATTTCAGAATCCAAGGAGTCCTCCTTAATGGCCTTCACCTGCCTAACCTATAGTAGTAATTCTAAGCCTAAATAACATGAAATAGGAATTGTGAACTTATAAAAGGACTGAAGTGTCAACTGAAGTGTCAATCGTCCATCTTCACTTCATGCCCCTAAGTCCCTCACAGTGAGATAGACCAGCTCACATGACCCTGAATTACCATTATAATGTAGTTATTTTGAAATTTTCAAACTCCCTCCAAAATCATGATTGAGACAGGATCATGGGTTTAACAAAGAAAAGTGTACCCTATGCTAAAAAAAAAAAGTACATATCAGAAAGCCACAAACTTAATTTTTATATATAGCCTGATTAGCTATCTCCTTTATTTTCCAATTTAAAAATTTTTCAATTCATGTTTATGTCATAATCTTAAAATGACATTCTTAAATGGTGTTCTCTGAGTTCCAGTATAGTGTTAATTACCAGCTCTGTGCTATGACTAAATTGTCACGTCCTAACCCTTGAGACTCACATATTTAACAGGCTGGAAAAAAAAAAATCAGCTTTGGGTTGCCATTGGTCTTTTTTGCTAAATACATCTAGAAATGAATTTTACAACTTCCTTCTATAATTCCCATTTCAGTAAGTGGCAACAACATTTGCACCAACAACCAAATTAGAAACCTGTGACTACAGCACTCAACTGCCTGAAACCATCACTAACTCCTCATTACCTTTAGAATAGACTCAAATTTTGCAGCAAGGTAAACAGTCTTCAGCTCTTGTTTCTCGCTAGCTTTATCCTTTGTTACTTGTACATTCTGATAATAACCAAACTTACTGTAGTCTCCAGAACAAATTGTATACCTCTACTCCCTCTGCCTGGAATATTCTTTTCATGACTCTTGATCTGCAAGCCTACCTTTCAGGGCAGAACTGTACACGTATTGTGATCCAAAAGCATCTGGCAATGCATGAGCCATACATCACCACCTCTTGTAAAAGCTTCAGCACTTAATTAAAATGTCAAAGAAGCTCATGTCCCAACATTCTCAACTCCTTCCTTTTTTCATTTTAATCTATAGCACTATGCTCATGAAAAAATAAATAGCATTGATGTACTATATATTTTATTTTTTTATTTGTTGTCATTCCAGGCCCACTGGCATATAAACTCTATGAGGAGAGAGATCTTACCTGTTGCGTTCACTGTTTTGTCCCCGATATCATGACTACATAAGTGAACAAATTTATTAATATGCAAATCTCCCACACGATAGTATATTTAAAATATTTTGTTTACATGGCAGTTTTCTTTGCTAAATAGTAAAATTCTTGACAGCAGAACCTATGATTTTAAAACTATTTTTATATCCTAATATCATATACAGTGCCTCTAGCATACTTGGATCTCAAAAAATGTTTATATTAAAATATTATATTAAATTGAAGTTTAAACAAAGATTTGTTCAGTAAAGAAAACACCTCTAAATTTCTTCAGATATGTAGACTTTATTAAAATTTGGATTCTATCTCTTAGCTGTGGGGGCTTTGGCAAGCTATGAGACTTCTCTGAGCCTCAGTATCTCCAATTGTAAAATGAGAATAAATATAATCCCTACCACGTAGACTTTTATGAAAAATAGATGAAACAATCTGGAAAGTGCTTCACACAGTGTCTGGCATATAGAAGCCTCTCACTAGTTGTTAGCTATTTTATTACCGTTGTGTCGATAACGATGATAATAAAGAATATTCATATACAATGAATAATAGAAAAATCTGAAAAGGGCACCCCCTCAAGAGAACGGTGTTCACAAAATGTGTAGGAAATCCTCCAGAACACTAATCAGAAGAGGGACACC
This sequence comes from Pteropus medius, assembly GCF_902729225.1. Lineage (NCBI taxonomy): Eukaryota > Metazoa > Chordata > Mammalia > Chiroptera > Pteropodidae > Pteropus > Pteropus medius. The sequence goes on along the minus strand of NW_024352787.1, from coordinate 2,739,622 downwards.
CCCTACTGCAGGAGGAAGTGTTAGCAAAAGGCTCTCCTCAGCCAGGCCGGAGAAGCCTTTACAGTTGCATGATCATAATTAAATAAGGCAGCTCTTTATCTCCCTTTGCTAGCAAACTTTCAGGAGACCTGTGGAGTTTCTTATCTGTCTACATACACCAATGAAGCATTCAGGCTTAAGGAGATGTTTATATGCACATGTCTCTGCCTTCTGGATTATCAAACATAACCGGACTGAAAATCCACAAATCCATTTTTACTAAATGACACTTTTTAAGATAAATGACTGCATTGTTTTTCCATTGCACCATTAAAAGTCCTGACAGATCATATATTTCCCTTTGCATTTAGACGGCATGTTCCATAAAGTCAAGAAACATATTTGTCTCTTCAAATGCTGGTCCCAGTGGCCCAGTTGCAGTTCAGACGCTGGCCAATACTATCTGCTCCATAAATATTTATAAAATAAAAATTTTGAATCTACTAATTGATATGCAATTCTAGACAAAATTGCAGAATAATTTTAGGATACAAATTACATCAAAGAATTAATGCATTAAAATAGCCACGGGAATTTATTATCCTATGCTTTGTAACATTAATACAGTTTGTCATAATGGTACTTATCTTGTTCATTGTCATCAGGTCTGCTAGTTTTGCATTCTCAGAGTCGAGCATATCTAGAGCTAATGGTTCTCCTTGGTGAGGAATTAGACTAATTTTAAGAGAGTGCCTTTTCATTTCTAGTCTTGCCCAATGAGTGAACGCTTAAAGGTTTTCAAGTGACTACTAATAGAAGGGCTGTGGATAGCCTATGCTTTAGAATACACATTCAGTTCTTTGACAGTTTCTGTGAGAATCAGAAGGAATGTTGAAAATAGGAAAATGAATATTTTTATTTAAAAATAAGAATTCAGAGAGCACTTACCTGAACAGAAGTCATCAGAATATCTGTCATAGACAGCTCTGCAGTCCCTTTCATCACACTCACAGGTGTCTCCATGAATATCTCCCCAGTCTCCAGTTGGGTCAACATCGTGGCAAGAACATTCACCACACACACAAGTGCCTAGAAGGGAAAAATAATTTTAGATAGGTCTAGAGAGGAAAAAAACATAAAAGAAAGCATCTTACATTTCACTTTTTTAAAATCTGTGGCTTATTTTGTATTTGGAAAATATATGTACTCAAAAAAAATTCTACAATGGAAAAACACCATCTCAAGTTGATAGTAGAAATCCTTAATAAATAAAAGTTATCGTCTATGTCAATAATTATATGTATTATGGAATATGTGATTAGCACTGTGTTGGTTTGTCTCAAAGATAATACCAAAATAATTAAAACAAAGATAAAATCCTTGCCTTCAAGGAGGTTATAATCTACTTGACAAAAATAAAGCTCATGAAAGAAAACTTAACAAACAGTAGATGTATGAGTGCTAACATTTTCTAAACTAAGACATAAATACTGTAAGAAATACTGTAAAAGCTTGGAGAAGAGGAACTCAGTGTGGGCTGAAGTAATTAGGGAAAATGGTCTGGATATGCAGAGAGATAAGGAAATGTTCTAGGACTGATTGGAGGTAGAGCAAATGAAGGGAAGGTCAAGAAAGCAGGAGAAAACAAAGAAGAGTAGGGATGGGTGTGGGGATCCTAAGGAGTCTTGCATCAGAGCAGAAGGTTCATGTTAAGAAGATCTAAGAATAAGGTTTCCTACATCAGATGAGCTCAAGTTATAGAGGATGTTGGAGACTAGATAGCGAAATATAACCTTGGTCATCTGGAGATTTGCATAGGAGAAGAATCTAGTTGTAGATCATATTTATTTTGTGTAGATTATCAATCATCATCTTTAGGGCAACAAGCTAATAATTTGGGAAAAAGGTAAAGTTAAATCTCCTTACATTTTACATTGAAGTAAAATCTAGTTATATTAAAAATGTAAGGAAGAAACGAAAACTATAAATTATATAATAAATCCTCTATTTTGAAATTTCTGAAGCTGAAAGAAAATTTCCAAATTACAGAAATAAATAAATAAATAAATTTAGCTATATAAAAATCTAAAATTTCAGTTGGAAGCAAAACACCAAAAAAAAAAAACTACAAAATTTAAAAAGTTAGAACAAGTAGTCATATGTGTGCAAAAGACAAAGAGATACTTTCACAAACATAAACAATTCTTAGGAATCCATGTCTAGAGGACAAATATGCCTAAAGAAAAATAGACAAAGGCAAAGAATATCAATCAGAAATTTTGGAGAGCAAGCAGTAATGATGACAGATAAATATGAAAACTGTTTATCACTCAGCCTATAATTACTAAGGGTGAAGTCAGGGACCTATAAAACCACAGTGAGTTAGAATTATTCTGGATGTCAGATTAACAGTGGTGAAAAAAGATTGCTAGGATGGAGAGTTGCTGAGGGTACATAATATAAAATGGTACAACTTTCTAGGTGGCAATTCCACAATATGTACTTTGTAAATGTGTGTTATTATTTAGCACATGTGTCCATTTCAATTAATATATCCAAAGGAAAGGAAAAAGACACAAAAGTACAGTTCAAAAATATTAAATATGGTGGCATTCGTGTTATTAAAAAACAACTATGACATAAATATCAACCAATGGAGAGTTAATGCAATGTGTAGCTTAAGCAGCCATCAAAATCGAAAATTAGATTTTTGCTCTGTGAGCATGGGAAGGTACCTAAAATATATGATTAAATAAAAAGAAGCAAATTACAAATTAGTATGTAGGGTATTTTTCAATTTTTGTATAAAATAAGAAGAAAATACATGCCAAGGAGCACACAGGTGATAAATTTTTAAAAATAAATAATAAAGACATTGAAAGATCATGTACTAAAATTTAAAAGGAATTTATATCTGTATGTTAAGATTATAAAATCTCTTTCCATTTTACTATGTGCGTTTTTAAAGATAAATATTCATGGCTTTCATAATTGTAAAAATGACATGGAGGGATGGGTCCAACTGGAAACTGTGCATAAATCAAAGTGGGCAATAAAGAACATTTATTCTATCACCGATGAGCTGTATCCACAACATTGGTATTTTGGCCCCTGAAGATGAGCTAAAACAGAAAATGAGGCAGGTATGTGCAGAATTAGTGTCTCTCTCCTACCTAGGAAGCAATGATGAGGAACGAGTTCAAGGGTAGATATAAGTAGTACCTTCTGAGAAAAAGGTCATTTCAGTGACCATCCCTGGCTTGCCTTCCCCTACCAGACATCATAATGGTGACTACTGACCCTACTGAATAAAAGCACTGAAGCAGACACATGTCCTTATATATTAAAGACAAACACAACATAAATTACCATGATGTATAGTCAGATCTATTTTCTATAAACTAAAAAGAGAATTTTTTAAAATGATTTTTGTTTCAAGTTTGGGCCTTTTTCTTTTTTTCTCTGTGTACAGAAACGTGACATATTTCACTTTTCTGTGTCAGTTTTTAAAAGAATAAAATTAGTTGTCTGATAGGATTTTACATATCAGCATTATGTATTAAAATGCATCATTCATTTATAGAAATAAACAAAATCTAGCTTTCTAGATTTTTATAATTTTATTAAAGGAAATATGGCCACTTATTTGCATTGTCAGGTAGGCAAAGAACAGTATAGCATGGCTCTCTTCTTTATCTACCAGTATAGCTGACAGAGAGACAAAAACAAATATTTTCAAGTATTTTTAAAAAGTATTTAAAACCATTTGATTTGATACCAAGTTAGTTAACTCATTTTAAATTATATTTGAGCAACAGTAATATATTTTAATTCATGTCAAGGTCAGTCTAAATTTCATATGGCTATTTGATACATAGTTTTTATATCTATTGTGTTCAATATCCATTTTTATTATTGCATATGAAGGTGAAATGATTCTACAACAATTCTGTATTTCAACCAAATCTTCAAATTACTTATAATTAAGACAAGAGAATTTTTTTTGAATGCTCCCTAGATAATTAGATGCTCATGCTGTAGATGATTCTGTTAGTCAAGAAACATTTAACAGCAGTATCTATAAGAGTTGCCTTTTAGCTGTACTATGCTATTTCTGTATGGCCACCAAAGAAATTACAGTCCCTATGTTAACTATTTGTTCAGGGAAGCTTAAAGAATGACAGCAACTTTCTTATTTTTCTGTTTGTTACTCAATAAAAAACAAGAAAGAGAAGATTGGTGTTATGGTAAATGTTGATTTACATCAAAGTCAGAAACTATAAAAGACAACTTCCTCCCATACTGAAGGAAATACAGAAAAAAGGAGTGTTAACAATTAAGAGCTTTGTTTTCCTCCCAATTACGTAGTAATGTGTATGAATGACACACCTCTGTTACTGCAGATTTTGCCATCTGGAGATGTGCATCTTCGCTTGCTCTCCCAGGGGGTGATATCGCACTGGAATTCGCATTTATCTCCATGCCAACCAGCCTCGCAGTAACAGTTTCCACAGTAACACTTTCCATGGCCTTTACCCAAAATGAATTTTATACAGTGAGGAAAAAAGCAACTTCAAAAGCAGAATTAACTTTCTATCCCTTTGTAATCATTTTTGCCTTCTGAAGTAATATACCTGCTCCATATTCGTTGCTTAAAATAATAAAATTATGTAGGTTGCCCCCCAAACATTATGGTTGTGCCTTTACTTACATAATTATACACAGAGCAAGTCAAAGTGACCTTTAACTTGTCCTAGCTGGGTAGCTGATTAAAATGAGAGACTTTTTAAAAAACAATATGAAAGACTGTGAAAACCTATTACTTTCCAATGTCAAATGTATGCATCAAGCTCAAATGTATTTAAGTATTTACTCTAAGGGCACTTCTTGAATTAGTCATTAAAATATTTCATTTGAAATCAACTGTTGAGAAACCAATGGTGCGTATTTACTTAGATGCACGTTATTAATGAGTGAACCGTTTCTTAAACCAGAGAAAATGTTTCATCTTTTCATTCAACTGTGTCCCACAAGCTGTTGTGTTCCACCATGTGGAAAAGAGGTTTTCAGCTAAATCAGTGTTGAGTACTCATTTAGACCAATAAAATATCATGGACCCTGGGTCTCACAAGGTCAAATTACCATTCTATTTGTCAAGAGAATGTAAATGATTGGTAAGGGCATTCCATCATTTTGTGTCTGGAAACCATGACACCCGTTCATTTCCCACCTCTCTATAAACTGTTACCCTACTAATTTGTACTTATGTACAAGCAATCTGTAATGAATTTCACATCATCACTCTCTACATCCATACTTACATATCTGCATCAATTCTTCTACAAATTCCCGAAAGATGACAATTATATTTACCTCAAAATCACTTCTTATGTTTTCCCTTTTTGTAGTTATGCCACCCAAATATGAATGTATCTTCTTATTCTTCTAAACAAGATGAAAATTCTGGTCATACTGGATTTTGGTTTTTAGCCTATTCTTTCCGTTTTATGGGAATTTGTGTTTTACGAGTCTCTGGCTAAAGTCTTTGTACTTCTCTCTCTCTTCTACAGCCAAAATCTCAGGGGGTCCATGAGAAACTGCGAAGCTATTTTTCTTTCTGAACACTATGGCAGTTCTGGCCAATATCAAGAGCATCAATAGGGCCTGTGAGACTCACGTAAGAAGAGGAAAATGCAATAGAACACTGGTCTCTTATGTTACTGTTGTCCATCAGGTGAGATTTCCTTCAAGCAGACATCCATCAGAGAGACAAAGAGAAAGAGAAAGGCTGCAATAATGAGATGTAGAGGGACAGGAACCCACACACACGATGCCATGTTTTCTGCCTAAATGAGCTATAACTGGGAAATCCATAAAATCCTCTTCCTAACCTGAGAGACAATGATCATTTCTACAACAAATTTAATTTTAATTTGTTCACTTAAACACATATAATGGCTACCAAGCTATATGCTTATATTTATAATTATATGTTATAATTATAACATGTATACATATTATACATTTTATTTATGAACTTAAAAATATCTCTACATGTACACACACACAAAATATCACATCCCAGTGCTTTATCACAAATCTCAGAAATTTGAAGATTACACTGAAAAAAGCAAGACAATTGTGTACTCAAAGCTTTCCAAGGAGTCAGTTTTTTTAAGACTTGATTAACTTCTTAAACCAGAATTTATTTCCTCTGTAATTTCAGGAAATTTATGTAAAGTGCTATATATGTAAGGATTAGCATGACATTAACAAAGTATTATAAATCTAGATCCTTCACACCCAAATTCTTTGTCTATTTATAAAGTTCAGTGTTTGGTTAGAGTTTTACTGAAAAATCACTAAGTAGAGGTGAAAAAAAAACCATGTAAAATTACACCTGTCTGCAGGTATGGAAAATTAAGTAGATATCCTTATAACTCAAATAAAAATATTATAACAAGACATATCTGAATAATTGAGATAAAATATAAGCTTCAAGAGAATACACATTCCAGACAATAAACATCATTCTTTGTTTTGTGCAAACTGATGGAGCAAGAAAATCTCATTTTGAATTGCTTCACTGGTGGGCTGTAGAAGCACCTCTCAGTAGATTGATTTCATGTGAATGACAGGTGGAAAGATCTACAATCCCAGTCAATGTCACCCGTGGAAGATGTTTACCAGAGCACTGGTGTCTGTGGTCAGAGACTTTGCACCATGAAATTGCTTAAGCCTCAAACGAATAGAAATAATAAGTGGAAAGGTTGAAAGTTAAACATTTCTTGTTGTGTTGTTTCAAGTGAAATGTTTATATTTACACACGCGAATAGACTTTGCTTTGATAGTCTGCAACAGAACACACTGGCCCCAAGCATGTTCTCTTCCTCTTTTTTGATCTGTAATAATTGGAAATGAAATAGCAGGAGGACAAACACATAATATTTGTGGGTGGATTTATCTAATTGTTCTAATTATTTTGGACTGAGCCCTTTTGCAGAATTGTTTGAGCAGCATCTAGCTTAAGTCATTGGCTTGAAAAATTAACGTTTTAGTGTTTGTTTGTTTTATCCTCGTGGGTTGTACAGCAAGGAAACCAGAAAGAAAGAATCAAGCAGACCTAAAATAAGAGTATCCGGATGACCATAGGAATCGAAGTTACAATTTGTTTTTGTAAACAAAAAGACAGCTTGTCATATGTTATTGACACTTTCTCTATGGTTTAGTTCCTTCTTGCTCCATTTGCCCCTATCCTTCTAGGGAAAATTACTCTTCTGAAATCACTCATTCTGCATGAAAGATAGAATTCCATGCCCTGGAATCTTGTCAGAGATAAATGAAATAACTAATTGCTTATCAATATTGATGAAGCCAGACTAAAACATTTAACTAAAACTCTTCTCACTGCTCTCTATTTTCCTCTCCTGTGCCAGTCCCCGTTGCAAATTGAAACTCTGGGAACAGACTTGCCAATAGGTTAGAAGGTGCTCTTCTCATGGAGCTCCAACGCAAGGGCACGAATGCAATTTTCTACAGTGAGGAATCAAGAGCACAGCCTTCAGTGTCAGGCAGACAGGCATCTAAATTCTACTATAATTACTGGCATGATCCTAGCTAAGTTACTTAGTGAATGTGAAGTACTCATTGCAATGCTTGGCACTAGCAAGCATGCAATCACTGTACAATGGAAAAATGATTTGGGTAATGGTACACATAGAAAAGATCATAAAAATAATATATAAGTGTGCGTGCATCAGGGTGGAGGGGGAGGGTTAGATAAATTCTAAGCTAATGATCCTATTGACCTTTGTGTCCCCAATAGGACATGAGTCTATTTAAAGGCTTATGGTTTAGAAAGCAAAAGAGAATGAAATTAAAACATTGAAAGATTGGAAGAAAGAAACAATAAAAGCAGCTAAGGTGAGCAGAGAAGATGGGAATCCAACTAGGACCACTTCAGAACTATTCAGTTAGCTTATTGGCCATATGATCTGGCTCTCCTATGGCAACAATCTAATTCTGCATTTAAAAAGTACAAGTTACTCTGAATGCCTTACTCTAATTCTCCACATGTGAAGTGTTTTTCAAATAAACATAGGTTCAGACTAAATTGGTAAATTTAGTGCAGAAATCTATAGAGATAAAAGTACAATGAAACAGGTGAAAAATTCAGTACTTTATTAATTTCTGCAAAGTTAACATACATACCTCCACATATTTCTTCTGTTTCATCATCTATGCATTCTCTATCATCACACTCACAAAATTTACCATAAACGAGTCCATTTCCATCTGAATTATCACACTTACACCTGCCACAGTGACATGTACCTAAACCATTAAAACAAAGCAAAAATAATTTGTCAAATGCATATAAATTATAATCAATGAATTTTAACCTCTTTCAAGGAGATGGAAAATTCAAATCAATTTAATATTCCAATTATGTATTTTTGTGGGTATGATGAGACAGATAACAAGACATTCTTTTTCGAGATTACTGTAGCATGGTAATTATATTTTATAGCACAGCTATTATGATCGACCTCTAATAGTTTCATGAATGTAAATTTGACCTTCCAAGTGCCAGGCTGCCTTATACGTGTCCCTCCAATCAATGTACAAATGAAAAATTTCTGATTACACTTGGGTGTGACGTGAACTAAAGCAGAAAATTTTAAGCTTTGTGAGGGAAGTAACCTTGCTTATCTTCCTCACCAGTATTTATTTAATGCTTTGCACAATATTTGAGCATGCTATTTATATAATAATTATTTGTGAAATTCATTATCAAAGGCATAAATGAAAAATTTAGATGCACCTAATAATTTCACATCCACAGTGTTAAACTGATACACATATTTTAATGACAAGAGACCAGAATGGGTTTTTCTTAGGTATAACGACCTAGGACCTCATCAAAACCTCAGGGCAGCTCAGGGTGTTAATAGACACATTGAAATCATCTGGTCTACCACATACCGCATACTCAGCCAAGTCTGAGAATTTGACTACAACACCCAAGATTGATTTTACTGACAGTAAAACATCAGCCGAATGATATTGAGAGGTACTTTTCAATTTTTAATTGATCATCACAGCAATCAACACAAATTAATTGAACTTTACCACTCACCAGATACCACCCTAGACTCGGAAATGTAATAGGAGATCAACTCAGCCAAATTCTCCTCTCAGAGTTTTATATGAGTAGAAATAAATGTGATAAAATAAATGGAGAAGTGCAAAGTATTGCAAAAGCACATAGCAAGGGGATTTTACTAAGACCTAGAGGTTAAAGATAAAGTATCTGGAGAAGTAGCTCTTACTTAAGCTGAGAACTGAAAACCAAGGGAAAAAAAAGGGGGCAAGAGAAATGAGAGATGGTGAAGAGGTCTGCTTCCAGGAAGAGACAACAGTGAAAGAGGAAATAAGAGCAAAGAATCAAACACAGCTGGAGTATAGACGATAATGTGGAAAGCGTAATAAAAAGAATAAGGCAACTAAGGTGCAGTTTATGGAGGTCTTACAGTCATGTTAAAGATTTTCAACTGTAATCCAAGAATAATGAGGAGCCATAGAAATATTTTCAGCAAGGGAGTCATGTGATCAATTATGGTTTTTTACCGGATTATTCTGGTTGTCATGTGGAGGATGAACTGAAATGAGGAGAAAATGGATATGAGGAAATGAAGAATTATATTTGTATGCAAGACAGAAGATAAAGGCTGACCAGAGCAATGACAATAAGTTTAGAAAGAAGCAAGTACACTTGGGGATATTTTCAGGAGAAAGAATAAATAGAACTTGATGACTGATTGGATATGATTTGGTGAAGGATAGGGCGTGACCAAAGATAATACTGATATTTGACTTGAACTACTGGATATTGGAGAGGCTGTTGTGGCATACTGGAAAAGAGCATGGATTTAGGATTAAAGTAGACTTGTAGCCAAATCTAGTTTTAATCCCTGCTCGCTATACCTTTCTGAGGTCATTACTTTCATCTGTAATTCTCAAATTCCTTACCTACAAATAATATCTACTTCAGAGAGCTGCTTTGAAGACCTTGTGATAAATATATTACCTAGTCATCTTTCTAAAAACACCACTGTGTCTTGTACATAGTAGGCTTTCAGAAAATTTTGGGTTCTTCCTTTCCTCTCATTAAGTTACCTAGTATATTAGTCATATTCCCAAATATTTTCTCCAGACTCATTTTATATTTATGGACTCAATAATATATCCTGTTTTCATACCCTCTGCATGATTCTATTACCTCAGTCACTTGCAATTTCCTACTAACTGTAAGAATTTTTTTTCTCTCACAGTCACATATAAATAGTGATTTTACAGAATTTGAGCTTGTTATTTCTCTTCCCTGAGAATACTCGTGTGAATTTTACTTTTATTAAACTTCATTTTCTTGTGTATTTTCTGAAAACTATTTTAAATTATAAAAGTTCATTTCAAATCTAATGCTATGATTCATGGTATTGCCTCATCTGATTTTTCTCTAATTATCACCCTTCTTTTTTATTTTCACATTTATTGATGATATCTTTTAATTATCCACATATGTGTTCATTAAATCTTCTGGTTGGCTGTTATATTATTGGAAAAGTGGTAGGTGCTATAGGAGATAATAAGATTAATAAAATTAAAACTAAATATATTATAGGTCAGGAAGAAAGAGCTAGATGATTGATAATTATACATATATATACAGATATAAATACCTATATATATATAACCAGATGATGCAAAGGTATTTGCAATAGATTTATGACAAATGCTTCACAGAAAGTATAACCCTAAATCTTAGTCTGGCTCAGTGAAGGAGGAAAGGCACAGTAAAGGAATAAATTCTGGGGTTAGCACTTGACACATGGACAAAATTTCAATAAGTGGAGATGAAGAAAAGACTTGCAATGTTGAGGAAAGAGCCTGAGCTAAGGACTAAGGATGGAGAATTAAAGAACAGTGAAGTATTTGGCTTGAGTTTGGAGAAAAGGAAAGGTCGAAGGCAGATAGAGGATCAAGAATATTGGTTAAGGATTTTAGAAATTATCTGTTGAGATATACAAAGCCGTCATGTTTTGAGAGCAACATGTAACATAGGACTGCACGTTCAGTAGTTATTTTCAGGAAAGATGGGAAGGAACAGTCTCTGCCTCTGAATTCTACTTCTCACTGATGTCTCCCACAGGCAGACTCACTCCCATCCACACATCCAAACCATTCCTGGATGATGTGGGAAGTTTACAACAGCTCAGAGACTTCCTGTCTCACCCCACCAACTGGAATTCACAACCAAGGCTCCAAGATATGGCATATGGAAGCCCAGGCAAAAGTGCCAGACTCCCGTGTTCATGCTATGTCATATTGCTTCTCTTTCTTGATTGCCAGTTAACTCATTCTCTAGGATTGGTCTTCTACATTATGCTAGATTATTTTAGCTCTGACTTTTTATTTTTACTAATATAACTGTCTCTCTCTAGGACGTTTCCCATGTCTTGAACATCAGCCTATACTCCTGTGCAATGGTGTCAAGGCTCACATCACTTTTCAGACTCTGCCTTGCCCTTCTGGGTCCCTAGAGAGTCAGCTTCTAGAATTTCTTTCTTCCTCAGCTCCAATTCAGCCTGCCCTTTAGTCTTATGTCCCATTCCATTTACCTTCTCTTCCCTTTCTTGTCCAAGCTGCTTCCAGCAAACCACACAGTGATATGCAGTAGAAAGATTATTAGGTAGAACTCATAAACTAATGCAATTTTAGGGAGTGTTTCTGGTCTAGGCTGTTAGAAATAGACATTAAATGAAAGATAGGTGAGAATGAGATTGTCAAAGTAAGAGATAAAGAAAATATTAAATATAATACTGAGCATAAATTTACCTTTGGGCCCAGCAATCTCAGTTGTAGAAATTTACCCTGAAGATATACCTCCAAAAACATGAAAATACATATACCCAGTTCATTTGTACATTAATATTTGTAATTTCAAAATACTGGAAATTGCTTGAATGCCTAAGCATAGGAGATCAATTAAATAAATTATGTTGTTTGCATAGAATTGAGCCCTATGCATTTGAAAAAAGGATGAGAAGTTTTCTTTAAATTATATAGAATGAATTTCAGGAAATAATGCTGAGTAGAAAAGGCAGAGCACATAGGATAAAATAAAAAACTGAAAATAATAACACATACATATATCTATTTCTCTTTACCAAAAATAAAAACATACACCGATAAAGCAGAAACCAGTAAAAACTAGTAAAATTGGTTACCTATAATAAGTATGAGGAGAAGCAGGATGTATTATTAAAAAGAAAAAAATAACCAGGATTTAATTTAAAAACAAAATCAATAAATAAATAAATCCAAAAGTAAACAACACAGAAACAAAACAGAACTCAAATCTTATTATTGAAAGAAATTTGTAAAGCATGACATTTTCAAAACAAAAGAGGCTCTGTGTGTGTGTGTGTCTGTGTGTGTTTGGAGGGGTGGATGTTATGAACTGGAAGTAGAGAAATCCTACCGAAGTGCAGGGGAGAATATCAAGAAACGGAAAGTGATCTCTGACAGTTAAGACCGCTTGCCACGGTTCCTGATTAGCCATTCACGCCTTCATTGTGTATGGCCCTGATTCCCACTAGCAAATCAACCTTACCCTTAATCTAGACAGAGCAACAGGTCACAATTGAAGACTGTGGAAAGGTTTTAACTCTGTGAATTGTAGGACTCTACAACAAAATGAGCTTCAGGACGAAATCCTCACCTTTAGCAAGAAGATCCATGTCTCACACCCCCAGATCTACATAAGATTATAGGGAGAGTTTTAAAAGCCCATTATAACCCAGACCACAGCCAAAGACAATTAAATCAGAGCCTCTAGTTTAGGACAGGAGCATTCTTAAATTCGACCAGGCCTGAGAAAAGCTGACTTTGAGGCTCCATATGCCCAAATGTTAGGAGTATTTAATTACAGTAACACTGAAAAAAAAAAACATTGAAACTGAAATTGTAGTTTTTGGGTTTTTTTAGAATATGGTTTGGACAATTAATTTTAATAATTTCTCTGTAAATTTCTAAGAAATGTTTTTAAATGATTTCTGTGAGATATAAAAATATTTTGGTCAAACAAAAAATCTTGCTGTCACTATTTTCTTCAATGAGTTTCATATCCAGTGCATCTGAAACTTCTATCAAGTTAAAAAGATTTGGTTCCATTTGATGCTAAAGTATAAATTCAAAGCACCCTTGATCTGTAACAGAAAATAATTAAGTCAGTTTATATAAATCCTCTTTAAAAGATTTAATTCAGCACTCAAAATCATGGCTCACAATTTACATAAAATGTTATCGAAGTGTTGTTTCCAGTGAATATCCTATTTGAAGGAAGCATTTGGAACAGCTGGAGAATATCAAACTTGCCAGGCTCAGCAAGATGACATTTTTTTTCTATTGATTTATCCGAATTTCATCTCTTAAGAAAATATACTCAAAAGCAGTCTCATTCAGAGGTTCAATATTTCTCAACACTTATATGGTTCCATTAAAAACCAAAATTTGATTTTTTCGCTTAATAATTTTCATAGGGTAAAATTCTTACCTGCATTAGAACAGATGATATCTTGAGAATTCTTGCACATTTGGTTACTTTTTTTCTTTGTCAGGTCACAGTTAGTTGGATACTGGCAAGCGTCCCCAGACCATCCTTTGTCACATTTGCACTTTCCACAGTCACACTTACCATGGCCTGAAGATTTAACAAGATCCAGTTAGACTCAAATTGTTTTCCAAAGGAAACCATTATTGTACCTAAAAGTTTTAAGGGTAATGTTAGTTCAAGACCTCAGCTATAATAAATTTAAACACATATATATATTATAGTGACTGTGAGATAACACTATTATATACCGTATAATGAAGTATGTAAATTTTATTTCAATAATAAACTTTGGTAAATTATGCTAAAAATGTTAAATTAATGTATAGAGACATTATGATAGATAATCAACCAGAAGTCCAATAAACCACACCAGAAAATTTAGCATAGGAAAAACAAAACAAAACAAAACACCACTTAGCACTCCCACATTTCAGAGACAAAAGCCCAGTAAAAATTATTTCCATTTAAGTACATTTTATAACACATAAAATCACAAAACTCTGAGTAAGAAACCTTACACGAAACCACTAAACTAAACTTTGGCCTTATGTTTATTTGAATTTAACATGTAATAAAATTTTATGGATATATTAAATACTACCTTGGATCAGATCGACATAAAAAATACATATCTTATTTCTCAATGAAGAAATCTGGTTCAAGAATCAAAAGGATAAGCCCTATATTCATTTACTTCCACAGCAATTTCTCAATCTTTCATGCTCATAAATCAACATTTTGCTGTTATTATTATTGTGATCATTAACTTTATTAACTCCTGCTTGATGAAGCCCACTAATGTTTTTATTTACTACATATTAGTTTGATTGAAGTGCAAAACATGTACAATCCTTGGCCTTTGTCCTCAAAGAATTTATGACTTCAAATTGAGGCTGATATACAAAGAGGATTGTTTGTCAGATCTTGTATTAAGTAGAGTGATATAGTCTATGACCCATAGAAATAAGAAGGAAAAGACTTTCTGGACTTCCTTGACCTTTAATTGCCCTTGAAAGATGAGGAAAATTTGAATGAAGAATATTCTTCATGTTACTCAAGATAATAATACTATGCCTTAATGCCTGAAATTCATAGGCCACAGAGGAATGGAATCGTTGATGTGTTGCCAACAGTCATTCAATGTGGCAGCCAAAATCCACATGATGAGGTCCAGATGGTCTGTCAGAATGAATGGCTCAGAGGTGTCCCATTTGAGCATGTTCAGCAGAGCCTGTATCTCTGATTGGCTTTGACTTTAAAACTCCTCTGCATGTGCCCCAGTCCATGTAAATGATTCCATTCCATTGCATTTTTAAATTAATTATTCTATTTCACAAGAAAAACCTTGCATGTGCCCTAATTGCAATTCACTTCATCCAGTGCACATTGCTCCATCAAATTGATTGTATCGTTTTGCATTCCTGTCTGGCCCTACATGATAATGTTAATCTCAGCCAACTCGGTATCATTTACAAGCATAAGTGATCTCTCCTGACAACCGTCCAGTCTATTTATAAACATATTATGCCAAATTCTTGAAGTGGCTAAACCTCTTTGGTAAATGAAGTGTCTTGGTAACTGTAATGACTCTTTAATAATAATAGTGCATTAGGTTAACCACATGAAATTGTCACTTATATAAGTTGAATATCAGCTATTTTTTATGATTCAACCCCATTTAAAGGCTTCATAACAGCAGCAAAGATAACAGAAATTATTTAGAAGATAAAGGAATATGATGATAATGACTTGCTGAATCTGGAATAAAAGAATACTCAATCCTTGTTTTATATTGATGAGACATCTTAGACTATAACTTAAGGTGTACATAACAGAGATGGGTAATGGTGTATGGGTGAAAGGGTATAGATTTTTAAAAGAGAAGAAGATTTTTAAAATAGGGTAAAATAAGGAAAATGTACAAATGATAGGGATTAATCCATTCCAAATTGACCCAATGAAACATCAGTAGAAGCAATACTCTAAGGTACTTATACTCCAATTTTAGTCCATGGAAATCCAGGTTCAGAAACTCCTACCATAAAAGATGCTATGGTATAATAAACTATATTCTTTTTTTAATGTGTCATGATATCTATTAGCACACTGTAGCCCCTTAGGTGTTCTGTCATAAAAAATCTATTTAACTTTATTGGGCTCAGAATAAACAGTTTTTGTTTGTTTGTTTGTTTACTAGGAGTCCCTCTTCCTCACAACACATATTAACATCCTAGCACATGCTTAGACTGATACTGTGTCAAGTAATGTGTCTTCAGCTTTTCCTTTAGCATCTGATCAGAGGCAAAGATAATAGCCAATGCAGAACAGAATCATCTGCCTTTATATTGTTTCTAAGCTTTATAGCCAGTACAGGCCTCCTTGATTTACTTTCCCTCATAGAAGAAAGCAAATTGACTTTTATTTTACTGTCAAGAATTATCAAGTAATAGCTTCTACAACCTTATTTGGGAATACATAATTTTTTTAGGAAGAAATCTATCTTCAGACTATTTTTACTCTTTATCTAGAGATAGTAAGAGCTTTAGCACACCTCAGGGAACTAGTCTGCTATATTATTGAGGCGAAGTAATCTCCATTACAGTGTCAATAACATGGCTTTGAAAAGCATCCCATTTTTCAAAGTAATTTATTCATTTGTGTATTAGTTTCCTGGGGCTGCCGTTCAAAGACCACAAACTGAATGGCTTAAAACAACAAAAATTTACTCTCTCACAGTTCTGGATCCTAAAAACACAAAATCAAGGTGTCAGCAGATTGGTTCCTTCCAGAAGATCTTAAGAAGAAACTTTTCCATGTCACTCTCCTAGCTACTGGTCTTTTCCTACAATTTTGGTGTCTCTTGGCTTGTAACACCTTAACTCGAATCTCTGTTTCTGTTTTCGCATGTCTTTTTTCTCTATGTGTCTAGATCTTCACATTTCTCTACTTATAAGTGCACCAGTCATTGAATTTAGAGCCCATCCTACTCCAGTATGACTTCATCTTAATTATATCGTCTCATTTCAAAAATTAACAAACATTTCTATATTCAGTTAGCTTTACTGTAAATTTTCTATTTGCAATGACTTTTCTAGTAACTCCGTAACTCCCTAGGGAACCTTTGCTCTAAGTTGTTATAAAGTGGGTAGTTAATAAAAGTTGTTGACAGTTTAGTTGACTTGATTGGGGAAAAAATGAAATCATTCTCTTGCAAGCAGGCAAAAGGACTTTAAGTCATGACATTTTCTATAATACAAAGCTCAGTCACCTGAAAAATATGTAGTTGGCATATAGACTAAATTGAGCTCATGACTATTCATTTAAAAAATTTTTTAGTAACTCATGAAGTATTTCATAAAATTTAAGAAGCAATTCATGGAAAAAAAATTTTAAAGTAAGTTGTCACTTTCTATTCCCTGTTAAAAAATGAAAAATCTAGATCAGTGGACAGAAAATTTTAACTGGGAATAAAGCTGTTTGGCAAGCAATGCTTTAAAGATATAATACTCTGCTACTCTGTTTTGATAATCCTACTTTATTTCTGAAAGAGTTAAGAACTAGACACAACTTATTCAATAAGTAGAGCTCTTATAGAAATCATGTATATTATAGAGAAGAGGCAAACCATACTGAGGAGTGCATTTAGGTGATCAAAGAAAAGGAAAGTTTGCCACAATAGCCAGTGCACTCGGTTGTCTTGAAACCATTTAAAGCCAAAGCATTTGGAGAGTGAGAAAAGGGCACAATAACAGTAAGTAGTGGTCATTGCTTCAAACAGAAGGAACATCTTCATGCAAAAATATGATTAGTTCAAAGCTCACCAACCCTTGTCTAGGATGTCTTCTTTGACTCATGAGTTGTCATTCCCATTCTGAAAGTCTAAAGTTATTATAATTGATGATAGATAAGCTTCACCTATCAAGAAATTTGAAAAGTATAAAATTTTTAATCATCCTAGATAATGTATCTTGTCTTCCTTCCTACATTGGCATGCTTTGGAAAATAACTTTACCAACCTATACTATCTATAATGCATAAAATAACATATATTAAACTCCTGAGTTACAAGTCACTTTAATTTATATTATCTTATTTGATTATCAAAATAACATAGAAAATAAAAAAATAAATATTATCTTCCTGATTATAGAAGAGGAAATTTTTGATTAATGTCTTTAAATGATTCCTCCAAATTTTTAACCAATCTCTCAAGTCACCCACCCAGCTTGGGTACCCTCAAACTCAGCAGTAAGAATGAAATCCCTAAGTTTTTGTCCTTCTTTTTACCTTACCCTCATCCACTTTCCCTCCTTTTGCCAGCTCCAGAGGCCACATCAAGGTCCATTCCTTCCAAGGAGCCTAGATTTCTTTGCTGTCTGGTACTTATGGGGCCTTACTACTCTCTCCTCTGTTTCAACGTAAGCTCCATTATTAGAACCTTCTCTATACACCATAAAATTGAACAAGTGTCTCCTGTTCTTTACAAAATATAATCAATATTTCTTCTATTAAACATAGGTTCCCATTTTTAGTCTCCATCCTAAGTCAATTCTTTTCTTATTTAAATTTCCAAGAAGGGAGTTTCACTCCGTCTCACCTTTTCTCTATAATCAGATTTCAACCTCACCATTCTACAGACATTTAAGTCCTAATCTTATTGGTTGTTTCTCTATCCTTTGACACCTTTTTCCTCCTTCTCCCATCCTCCTCCTTATCGTACTCTGCCTCCTTGACCACTTCCACCACACCTAAAAATATAGCATCAATAAAATCCATGTTCCCCAATGCACCTTAGAAAACATAAGGCAAATAATAGAGAAAAAAAGACTGGAGCATTTATTCTGAAGTGAGTTAATTAAACCTCAAACAATCTTTACACTACTGAATCATACTAGGTTGTAAGCAGGTTTGAACTGAGTTATGTTTTATTATATATTTCATCTAATTTCTATGTTTAATTATATATTTCATCTAATTTCCCCCCACCCCCAGCATTCAACGAGCAGTTGGAAAACAGAAAGAAAGCTCATAAGGATCATAAAAAGGGAATTAAAAGCAATATTTCCTTTGCATATCCAAATATCTGTTTCAGGATAAATAATGCAAAGTTGAACCTGTCATATCCACACTTTTATGAATTTTCTTAAAATTAGCAATGCATTACATACATTGTTCTGAGACTTAATTACTTTTCCATTTAAAATACATCTTAGAGAACTTTTGTCAAGAACTGTGAAGGTGGGCTGAGAAAAAATTTCCCTTGATTTAAAATTAACCTGTAATTTCCTTCTTGAGTACTTGCATCTCTCCTTTGAGCTCTTATTGCCTGGAAGCAATATATACATTAGCTGCTTATAAAGCATTCTTTCTTTTTAATTTTGTAACATGAAAAATGGTTCATAATTTTTATCAGCTCCATAGTAAGATCTTTCAGGCGTTGATTTATTTTCTGAGTTTTGTTTGTCCTGTTCTGTATTTCTTTCTTGTATTACATCTTCCATAAGTCTCATGCTATTTTCTTTATTATTATTTATCACTAAATGAGATATATTTTTCCTGGAAGAATTATTTTTGAGAGGATAATGTGGAGAGAAACCAGATAAGTGAACTTTTCTATGAACATTAGCTTGCACATGTGTGCAAATATTTTGATTAATTTCTAAAGGTAAATTTGATTAGTTAAATGTTATATGAATATGTAAGTTTAATAATTCTAGCCATAATGTTCTCTAAAATGATTGTAGGTGACTTTTATTTCCACCAATAATTGTAAGTCAATCAAACTCCTTGATTTGCATTGTTTATGTTTTCCTTTCTGTTTGAGATGCTACTGGACTCACAGCTGGAAGAAGAATGTTTTCCAGGCCCTCATTATACCATATATTCATTATACCATATATGTATCTATTAATTATCTCTTTATACAGCTCTCTCCTCCACTAAACTGTTAACTTCTTTAGGACTGAGACTGTACCATCTTAATTTTATACCCTTGGTTCCTATCCAGTTTTTTGGCATATAGTAATTGCCCCCCAAAAACGTTTGGTAAATATATAAATGATCAAGGCAACATAGAATTACTGTCCATTGGCACACCACTGGTAAATAGCAAAAAAAAAGTAGATTATGAATCCAGCTTTTTTCCCTACAATTCATATTTTTTACTATACCATTCCTCAGTTATATCAATATAAATTAAAGGACTCAAGTGTAGGTCAAAAAAATGTTTTACATACATTAAATTATAATTATCCTTCAAATGACTTGCAAATGACTCATTCATTTTCATACTGGCAAAATTATGGTGTATGGTTTGCATAGACATTAATAATATGCTTTAATTCATATGAGATTTTAAAGCTTGGTCCAAATATAGTTTCTATTTATGTAACCAAAGTTTGACATAGAATTAATAAATTCTCAGAAAAGTATTGCATAATTCTATTTTTAGTAAGCTGCAACTGATCAACTATAGATATTTGTGACTAAAACTCAATATCTCCTCATGCAAACAATCATAGAATTCCATATTTCTTTTTTGAATGAAAATACAGACTATATTTTGAGACCATTCTAAGGTGAAATGTCTGAGAGTTGATAATAGTAATTTAATAGATTGTGATCCACATAACAACTTTAATTCTCTAGGAAAGGAAAGGAACATTTCTGATATATATAAAAAATGTGTGCTTTAAAACGAACAGTTTTGCTTAACTAGGATTATTGAATAAACATTGAATCTAGGAAATTCTATGAGATTATTTCAAGAGACCGATCATGAAATGTGACAGCAGGTGCCACTTCAACAGTCAGCTCTCTATGCTCACCACTCTAGTAACATGTGCGATCACAATGAGGGGGAGAAACATTGGATGCTAAAATAGATTTAAAAAATAATTTATTGAAAATGGAGTTTATGCTGTGAAATTCGAAAACATCTACTTCCATGTGAAGATAAGCAAAGAAAGTTTTAAGTATTAAAAGTTTATTAAATGTCAATGGTTCCTTGAATATGTACAAATATCATTTGTCTTAGACATTTTCAAGGAATAATTATACACATGATATTCCAATTAGTTAATCTGACCAGAAATCATCCTCTGTATTTAAAGTGATATTTGCTAGTGAGATGACCATAGGAAAATAATGGAAGGCTTGTATCAATTTGCTTAGAAATTTTCTTGAGGAAGATAACATAAAAACAAGGGTGAGAAAAAAGAAGTCACTTTCATTGAGTAACTATTATATGTCAAGTCCCATGCTAAGTCTTTTACATTCCTTAGCACAATGAATTATTTACCACAACCTTACTGAGTTGAAAATGAGAAAGCCAGCCTTAGGCTCAGGGAGACCAATTGGCTTGTCTCAAATTACAAATTCTCACTGCATGACTTTGTCTTTTCTATCACATTTCTCAATTTTGCCTTTTTACAACAAAACTTTCAGGAATGCACATGCCTCCATGGTTACTTATTTTGGAATAATGTCTGTTAAGAAACTGTGTTACATAGTCTTCCCTAGATGGCTTTTGCTAGAGAAAATGATGTTTATGTATTTCCTCTTCTGGAAACTAAATGTTTCTAGAAGTTTAAAAAAAATGCAACCTTGTTCTAATAATAAGTCTGACTTTGGAGAAAAAGGGCAGTTAATATTGCTCTTAGAGGAAATATTAAGCTTAGTCTTCTGATTATTTGCCAGGCAGATTTCTTTTAAATATAGGACCACCATTATCTCCCAGTTGTCCATATTTAAGAACTGGGAAAAAACAGAGGTCCAAATGCAAAACCGGCATCAAGAGGCTAAAATACAGAACAAACAGGAGAAATACACTTTAAAAAACTCTGTCTCAACACAAAATAAGCCTATTTTCAATGTTTGATGTTTTAGCTCTCTACCAACGTTTTGAGGAATCAAATTATTTTCTAGTTTGTGAAGATTATGACAATTAGTGTCAATTTGTTTTCAATCCTGGACAGATCTCAGATGTTCAGAACTCTCAATTTGTCCAGAGATGAGTCAGGATCTACCTAAAGTTTAGATAAAGTTTCCAAAGAGAGGCACTCTGAGTCAGTCTAGATCCCAACAAGTCAAAGCAAGTTGAGAAAACTTCTTCAGTTGTAATTTTCATAAAGGTTTGAAGATATTTTAAAAGAGGCTAAAACTTTGAACTAAACTAATTAAACCAGGATGTCTTTTGAAATTTCATCATTAAACCTTTTAATGATAAAATTAATATAATTTAATTTTTAGTCAATTTTCACATTTATTCTTGTAATTCTAGAAGTTTGTTATATGATGATGGTATTCAGCTATGGTTTAAACTCAGTGGAATAATGAAATTAATACCTAGCCATTGAGAATATGATGTTTTTCATAACAATTATGTATTGTTAATATTGCTTCCAACAGGAGTTTTTTATTTTCTATTCCAAATAATCTTAGGTTGGTTTAATTGTATGTTTTTAAACAACTGTGTAATAAAAATTGGACCTAATGTTAGGAGTTAGGACCTAATGCTTCCAAGCTTCCACTGATAACTATAATCATCCTTATGATAGTGAAGGGCTATTATTTAGATTCATTACATTGCTCAATCTTTTCACTTTATTAAAACAATGTTATGGAAAACAAAACATTTTGCAAACTAATAGCTTAAAATTGTTTCGCATCTGTATATTTTCATTTTATAATTTCATGTGCAGAGAAGAACTTCATATGTTCATTTGCTTCCTTTCTTCTTTCTAATCTTAAGTGCCAGGGAGTGAAAAAACTATACTAGAAGAAACACTATTTAGAAAATCTGTAATAGAAATGTTGTTTATAAACTGTGGAGCTTATAATTTCAAAAGAAAAAAAGAAAGATTAATATGCAATTAGCATCTAAATGCACTGATATTGAATTCTAAAAATATACATTAACATATTTTGTTTCTGCTAAAATATATTTAAGCATCTATTAAGCAGAACAATTATGAACTTGATGATTTTTAATTTGCAATGAATAAACACATCACTTGTCAAATAATGTACTGAATATTTACTCTATGTTCTTAAAATAGAAATTAGCTTCTTAGGGAAGTAGAGAAACACTGCAAATTATTTTTTGTACTTATTTACTTTTTGTTTATAAAAATTCACTTAATGGTACCCAAATCATTTTTTAAAAATTAACATCTCACTATTTTTGCAACTCTTCTGTAAATATAAAATTATTTCAAAATAAAAAAATTAAAATTTTAAGTATAATAAAACAGCTTACTTCTAAGGAATAATTTGTAAAGATCAGTTCTTTAAATCGAAGTGTATACCTTATTTTAAAAGTACACCTTTATTCTCTTGAATCTCTGAGAGTGAATTGAAAAGTATAAAACCCTCAAGAAATGTCCAAATCACTAATTAAGTGCCAAAATGACTTAATAGATAAGGTAGCTTCTCAACAAAACTACGAAGCAAAAGGATGTGGCATGTTCCAGACACAAGCAGTCCCTGTTTTCTCAGCACACGTCACCTTTCCAATTCAATGAAAACCCACTCAATGAGCTTGACGTCACATAATATTGTTAATAACTAATTTTTATCCCTTCCACAGTATTGTTTTAAAACGGCACAATATCTAACCCAAAGAAGATAGGAGAACCTGGATAATACTTAACAACTGAATAAGTAAATGAATATTAATAATTATGAAAAACTTAAACCAAAACTTTAAGTTACAAGAAAGAATTTCAGTCCAGTGGTGGAGCAGCAGAAATATCAGAGTACTGAAATCTTATCACATAAGCAGCTGCTTGTATTTCCTATTCAGTGACTCTTTAAGTCACTTTTTAGTTTTATGAAGAAATATTGAAAACTCTCAATTTAAACCAATTAGGATGACTGTAAAAAATCAACTATTAAAACTAAATATAATGTTTAGATACTTTAGTTGAATGAATGTGGTCATCAATTAAAGTTTATCCCATATACCTTCAAAGTTTTTAAATCAATAGCATGTTCCTGTAAAATATCTTCTTAGAATGAAGCGGAGCTCTTATAGCAGTTCCAATATTTTTTTTAAAAGGAGAGAGAAAAAAAAAGAAAGACATCAAAAAGAAAAAGAAACCTCCAGAGTACTTTCAAACGTGTGACTTTACTTTCCTCAGTCTTTTATTACTTTAGCACTGTCAGTCATTCTACTCTACACAATACCATATTCCATTTTTGAGTAGTAATACCATACATCAATTTTTTCAGCTCAATAAAAGAAAAAGCTTTCTAATGGCCAGACTATTTAAAATTCATTGGGCTTCCCTTGCAACGAAACATTTCTATGT
This sequence comes from Pteropus medius, assembly GCF_902729225.1. Taxonomy (NCBI): domain Eukaryota; kingdom Metazoa; phylum Chordata; class Mammalia; order Chiroptera; family Pteropodidae; genus Pteropus; species Pteropus medius. The sequence continues at coordinate 2,715,652 of NW_024352787.1, read as the reverse complement.
TGCTAGAGGAGTTCAAAAAAGTTTAGATAATCCTTTTAAAAACAGACTGCACAAAACTCTAGTTAAAGGTAATTTATTCATTCATTCATTCTTTTTTTTCTCTTTTTTTATTAAATTTATTGGGGTGACATTAATGAAATTATAGTTTCAATTCTATAATACATCATCTGTATATTGCATTGTGTGTTTTCCACTCAAAGTCAAATCTCCCGTCACCACATATTTGACTCCCTTTATCCTTTTCTACCTTCTCCCCACCCCGCTTTCCCTTTGGTAACCACTATACTGTTGTCCGTGTCTATACATTTTTATTTGTTTGTTTGTCTTATTCATTTGTTGCTTTCAGTTTTATACCCCACATATGAGTGAATTCATATGGTCCTCAATTTTTTTTTGTCTGACTTATTTCCTTTAGCATGATTATCTCAAGATCCATCTATGTTGTCACAAACGGCAGTATTTATCTTTTTTATGGCTGAGTAGCATTCCACTGTATGTATGTACCACATTTTCTTTATCCAATTATCTATTGGAGGACAATTTGTTTGTTTCCATGTCTTGGCCTTTGTGAATAATGCTGCAGTGAACATAAGAGTACATATAACTTTACAGATAAGTGTTTTTAAATTTTCTGGGAGGGTATCCTGAAGAAAGACTGCTGGGTCATATGGTAGCATTATTGTTAATTGTTTTCTACAGTGGCTGTACAAATTTACATTCCCAGAAGCATTGTATGAGGGTTCTTTTTTTTCTACAACCTCTCCAACACTTATTATTACATTCATTTATTCTTTAATTCAACATTCAAGTGTAGTGCCAACTTTGGGTCAAGGGCTGTGTTAGGTACTCTGGAAGCAGTGATAAGTCTGCATATCTGTGACTCTTGTCTTCATATGCCTTATACTTGAGTAGAGGAGACAGATATTAATCAAATAATTACACAAATGCATGTAAAATTACACTAGTGATGATAGCTATATAAACAAAATAGATGGCCTAATGACCATTCATACCTTTTCCAAACATGCCACGGATTCATTTTTTGACAGTCCCTACTTTAGGTATCAAGTTATAGTGTCATGTTTTGTTTTTGATTAAAGAATAATTGCAAAAAGAATGAATGAGAAGACACTGAGTTCTTCAATATATCTCTCCAATAAAAGAACTGAATTATTCCCTACATAAATTAAATCATAATAGAGGCAATGTGAGAGGATTATACGTAGTCTGAAGCACATCATCAGTGGAAGTTTTTTTTTGAAGGGAAGGTTATGCTTTTAATTGGGAGAATTTCTAACAAGGGAGCTACCATTCCCTGCTATATAACTTTTACAGAATATGTTGTTTAACTCGCAGCATAAAGGAGAGCTGGCAAAAAAAAATAATAAAAATCATTTTCCCTTTAATCTCATTAGGATGGCATAGATTAATCACTCTTAACTGCAGTAAAATGATTCTGTTACGTTCTCTTTCTCACCCAGATTAGACCAGGGAGTGACAACTCATTTGGCTGCAGTCCATAATTCTCAGACATCACATTTCACCTCTACCACAACAGATTTGATCTGAGGAGCAATGAGTAAAGTTTTTAGGAAAGTCATCATGGTCCATGTGGCAACTGCTCATAGCAGCGCAGAATGACAATCCCTCCCACAAACTGGTTCTGAATCACTGGAAGTGACGCACTCTTGCTCTGGGACAAAACAGAAGATTACTATGATGGAGCAATACATGAACATGGTTTTATTTTCTTTTCACAGTCACAGATACTCTAAAAACTGCCTCATGTGCTTCCATTTTAAGTTCAAAGTGCTGTCAAGAGAATAAAAATAAGTGACCCTGAACATGAACAACACATATTCCTCTAGTAAATAAGTGAAGTATTTTTGACATTTCTGAAGTCACCTGTATATGGCTTTCTAACATAAAAAAAAAAAAAGCAGTCTCAGATTAGCATTAATCTAGAGCAAAAGCCTCACTGTCAATAAAGGTGCACTGTGTTTTTGTCAAAATATGCTGTATAAATAGTAAAATCTCATTAATTTGACATTCAGCTGGCAAAAACTCTTTTAGCTTCCAATATACTGAGCGGTAAATTGCATGCTCCAGCACACTTCTAAGCCAACTCTCATGGCCAGAAAGGCAGAGGGCTGGGCTCTCACAAAGAGTACTGAGATGGTTTGCCAAGGAGAGGAAGTCATGAGAAAAATGAAAAGGCTACTTTGTTTGTCACTTAGCCCTGGCCTTCTCTTTGTATAAATAGGTAATTTAGAGTTATTCAGAGATAACTGAAACACTTCCAACAATAAAATTAATTTCCTAAGAAATCTTGGATTAGGACCAAATATATTTTTCAAGAATAAAGTAACTAGATGAGCAACCACTTTTGTTTCACAGAATTGATATGTTCTAGGAAAGGTAATTAGAGTGACTTCATAAAACAACATCATTTCCACTTACTTCACATTTTGAATTTACACAAAAGGAAAAAATTCCTACACGATCTGAAGTGAAATCTTTGGATGAGAAGTTAATGTAAATACAGATGTCTGTCTACTAGTACTATTTTTCCTGCAGTGGACCAACCAACTGCTCTCTTTACATATAAAGACATTTCTTCATTTTCCTAACTCTGAGACTTTATGTCATTGCTACTCTTTGCTCTTGTGCATTGCCACTTGCTTGCCAAGATCAAAAATATGTTTTTTCATGTCTCAGTTGAAAGTTCCTCAAACCTGACTTTTCATTATTCTCATTAAATGTAAATACTATGAGTGCAAGGAGCCCTGGCTTATTCCTGGCACCTAGAACTATGCAAATGGAACATAGTAGATACTAGTACATAGTAGACATTTAATAAATATTTGCTGACTAGATAATCCTCCATCAGTGTCCCACTTAAGAGTCTCATATTTTTCTTGGAGTACTGGAAAAGTACTGGTCACCCTGCTCCTAATCTTTCTGCCTCCCACAGAGCAGTTGTCTATGTTTATCTTCCTAAATCATGATTCTGATGAAGAGAAAATGATGAGAAAATCATGAAAATCTCTTCTTGCTTTTGAGAGAGCTTTAATGGCATCTCACAGCTAAACTCAAATTCCTCCATAATATGTTTTAGGAATAACAAAAATCAGAACCTCCATGGTTGGGACAATGGAGATAAATTAGATGGTATAGTAAGAAGGTCTTTTGTTTTCTTTCTTTCTTTCTTTCTTTCTTTCTTTCTTTCTTTCTTTCTTTCTTTCTTTCTTTCTTTCTTTCTTTCTTTCTTTCTTTCTTTCTTTCTTTCTTTCTTTCTTTCTTTCTTTCTTTCTTTCTTTCTTTCTTTCTTTCTTTCTTTCTNCTCCCTCCCTCCCCTAGAGATTTTTATCAGTTGTTATTTGCTGCTACATCTTCTAGTTCTATAATATTCCCTGGAAATTAATGAAAAGTGAAAGTATAAATGCGTTAATAAATGAGGGCTACCTTCCAATACTGTATCAAGCTATATTTCAGCAAATGCAGTTTCTGCATTAGCAAAGTTCCATCCTTTTGAGTCCACCCAAAGTTTGTAAATATTTTTCTGTTTCAGGACTTTTTATCATCCCTTTGTTTGGTAAACCTTTCTTATTTTATTTCTGCCAAAATCCTATCTCTCAAAAGTGACATTTTCACATAAGACAGGTGTCAAATACAAAAAGATTACACCAGTTTAAAAGAAGTGAGTTCACAACTTCATCACCTTCTTGTTCCTTGTTTCCGCTTTTTTTCTCAAGCCCTTGTCGCCAATGTGTTTGAGTACAAGACATTTTAGCCTGTAACTTTCTGCATTAACTCCCCCAGCCCCACAGGTTTGTGATGTGCTCAGAAATCCTCTGGTTTCACTCTTCCTGCTTTGGCGTCTCAGTCAGTCACTTGCATTCCCAGCTTAAACTTATTTCCCTTCTTGCCATTTGCTAAATCCCTGGGTTCCAGTGAGCCAGCCTTGCGGTGTCTCTCACATCCTGCTAGCCTGCCCATGAAGTCAGCAGGATGCCCAGTGCGAAATAATGATTATCCTTTAAGAACGTGATTAGGTGCCATCTCCTCAAGGAGCTATGATAATGGTAGAAGATGAAAGTTGATACCTGACTTGGCATGTTTCCTGGCTAAAGGATTACTACTTTAATTTTTACCCCTTAAGAACACTGGGTTTCCTCTGTCACTCACCACAACTGCTCTCATTTCAAGTGGCTAAAACTATCCAAGAGCAAGATGAAACAAAGTAAATGCTGCCTTCTAAAATGCAATGCTAATGGTCTTTTAAAAAAGAGAAGACATTACTGAAAAATAATTTCATATGGAAATTTGATCATACTAAACCACTGATTGTAATATTTTTTATTTCACATCAAAAGTTTTTAATGAGGTCTCACAAGTATTTATATTTTTCATTGAATCTTAGAGACTTTCATATTATTTTTTAAGAGTCAATATGATAGTGCAGAAAGAAGAGACAGAAACAGAAGATGGGAATTTGAGTACGAGTTCTATGTGACCGCAACAAATTCTCTTGCTAGGTTTTGATGTTATCACTAGGAATATAAGCCTAATATTTTAACTCCTGCCTCAACAAGCACATCTACATGCTCATAGATGAGAAATTGCTCCATACTTATAAACCACTATATACACATATGGCATTATTAACACATGAGATATTACTATGTTAATGAGGAAATTCATGACTTAGAACATGAGATACTGATGTGCAAATGAGGACCTTCTTTCATCCCATTTGCTAACTGGACACACCATTAACATCAGCATCACCATCATTATCATCATCAACAGATCATTTACAAAAGAAATTCTACTAGATGCTTTACATAGATTATGTCATTGATCCTCAAAATTACCTTATAAGTAGGTATTATTATTTAGTTTGCATTTAGAAAGGAAAAAATCATTTATTTACTTATATTATCACTAGGAATTAAACTGTTGTCTGACTACAAAGCTTATATTTATTCCTTTTACTCAAGAGAAAACAAAACAAAAAAGGGGGAAAAAAGAAAAGAAAAAAAGTAATGTGCAGGTTAGCCTACACTTTACAATATAGTAGCCACTATCCACATATGGCTACTTGAATTTAAATTAATTAAGATCAAATAAGAATTTGGGTCTTTCTCACCAACTGCTTACACAAAGAACCTTGCCAAACCTTGTCTTTGTTAAGAACACCCACCCTAGCAATTAGTACACCAACCTCAGGGAAAAGAGGGCCGCATTTGGTATATGTGGCACACTTTCTTAAGAGTGTCTTTTGATTCATTTTAATCAATAACCCTCTTGTTTGAGTTTTAGTATTGCAACCTTTTATTCCTTATGAAATCATTATTTTTGATAATAATGCCTCTAATAAGTAAAATAAAAAGATCAAATGAAATTAAAAATTCAGTTCTTTATTTGCACTAGCCTTATTTCAAATGCTTGATAGACTACCATATTAGACGGTGCAAATAAAGAACATTTCCATCACTGCATCTATCAGGCAGCTTTGAGTTAGGCCTTAGTCCACTCAGTACAGCACCCTGTATCAGACATGGGTATCAAGACCCTTTTTGTGTAGGCTGAGGCAATATTATCACATAAACTTCAGTTTATCCCCTAAATATTTAGAAATTTCCCTTGATATTCCATTATGAATTTGGATATATTTATTTTCAGTGCATACTACTAATTTTCTAAGTTACCATCTGTTAACAAAAGAAGTATTTTATGGTGTGTGTATGGTTATGTATGTGTTTACAATAATCAGTTTCAAATGTTAAGAACCGTCTTCGATTTATATGTCTAAATATAATGATTAAGAGCATGAAGCAAGTCTTAACTGCTATTAACCAGATTAGTGAACTTGGCAAGTGATTTGAGCAGTTTAGTTTCCTCATCTGTAAAATGAATATTGTCAAGTTAAATAAGACGATGTTTATAAGGTATAAAATGGTATCCCACATAACAAGCACATGATTAATAAATATTATTGCTACAATAATAGTAACATAAATGCTATGAGTATTTGACTTGGACTTTGTAAAGGAAAATCATATTTTCTTAAGGTCAAAATGTGGAGGTTCTTTAAGGTAGACAAACTGAGAAAATGTACTCAGTAATAGTACTCACAACAATAAATTGTACTTCTCCTTTTGAATCACTAAAATAATTAATCTAAATCAATACTTAAGGAGAGGTTCTGAATGACAAGAGAGGTAACATTAATAGAAGACAAGTTTGCTCTGTCCTGCTGGAGAGGGCACCAGTTGAAACAATTTTAAAAATGATTCATACTGTTTAGACAGGTAACAAAAGTACCTAAGGAAGACAGACAAATTAGATTTATTTAGCAAAATGAATTGACTTTGAATATTTATATTAACATACTTTTTAACAATAATTTTCAATCAAACAATCCTATGCTAAAAAAGTTGTTTCAAGACAAGTCATGATTTAAGGGTTCTTTATAAACTAAAAAGGAATTTATAAGTTTTTTGCCTAAAGAAGTAGAGGAGACAATGTTTTTGCTGAACAGAAGTTCCGGTTTACTATTGGTTCATTGTCTTAACATTTTCATTCAACATCACACCACGTCTCTTAGAAACACAAACATGTAGCCATTTTCTCAAGTGTGGAAAAGATGGGGGAGGAGAAAATGTTGACGGTGCCACAAGGGAGACTCATGTCATCTCAACTCAGTGCCTCACACCATGACACGGCATGGGAGAAGGAAATAGCCCTTCAGGTGTGAGAGAACTGGGTGGAAGGGCAGAGTGGCAGAGACTCAACACAGCACTGACCCATCCTGGACACACACACTGGCGTACATTTCAGCAAGGCTAATGCAGGTAGGTAGCAACCTAAGACGGAGCCCTCTCCAGTCACACCCAAAACACTATAGTGTCATGGAAGTGCCTTGGAATTCACTTACAATCTTAGAAAAAGAAAGAATCCTAAATTGGCCAAAATCAACTCTTCACCACACTGGCTGAATGACAGAAGCTGGAGTGTGTAACTCATAATTAAAATTAAATTAGGTTATTTAAAAAAAAAGTATTTCTGAAATATCTGGACCTATGGACTAGGATCCTCATCCACTACACATGTCAGGACGTATGATTATATCATTGGGGGATGTCAGTTTATACAAGTAATTTTCAAACATGGCTCCATGTGTAGTCACCTAGGGGCTTTAAAAAAAGCTGATGCTTGGTTCCACTACAAACATTCTGATTTAGCTGGTCTGTGATGCAGTCTGAGCATTGGCATCTTAGAAGAATTCCCAGATGATTTCTGTGTGCAGCCAAGATTAAGCAGCAGTATTTTAAGATAATGTTAATATTTTATCTTTTTTGTTAAAAGATATCCCAAACTTGGGGAAAGAATGATTTGTACCAACAGCTTGAGAAAGGAAGATCTCTAGGTACCACTAATGGCTTTAGAAATAGGTACTTGTGTAGGCTTTAAGAGCTGGGCAATGCAGGTTCTCTCCCTGATCACTGTTTCCCTGTGCTGGGACTTGAGATTTTTGTCTTTTGCCTGAAATATAAATATCAACTATTGCTAGAGGCAGAAAGAGGCAAACCAAGGCTGGCATATTCTCAAGTAGTTTCTTTCTTCTCACATCCAGAATGAGTGAAAAGCCACATTTCTCCCTGGTGAACAACAAGACTTAATACAACCTCAGTAGCAGGAATATTGGCCATAGAAACCTTTGCAGATAAATGTCAGAAATTTTTGAACCAAAGTTTACTTTATACCAATTTGATTTCACATAGTTTAGATAGGAGCAAACTTACTTTCTAAATAGTAAATACATACATTGGAGCAGTATCTAAACAATCTGACTTTCAGAATGAAAATAATTATTCAGAAACTAGAGATCAATTATTTTACATGAAATTGTTTGGACATATTAATTTAAAAATTCCCAATATTTTTATTCTTAAATAATAGAAGCTTAGAAATAGTATGGCAGTTAGCAAAGACCTTCCTGAATAAAATCTATCTAACCCCAAAAATTTTCCTTAATTTTTAATTCAAAGACTTCCATAAAACAATATAATTATCTTATAGGCTAAAGTAATATCCAGTCACTATAAATTTTTTTTTATCTTTTCTTTTGTTTGTTTATATTTTGAACTAGAGATTAGTTATGATCTTAAAAGGCAGTTAATTACTAGTTGCAATATTGTGGGCTTCCTGAGGTAGAAATATAGTCAAACATAAATCCAGTGAATCACAGGGGGGTGAGCTGGACTAGATTTGTGACCATGTGGTTGTAAATACAAGTAACTCTACTTGAACTTGAATAGATTTTACACTCTGATATTTTCATACCTAAGTTTTATTTAGACATGGTAATCTAAACTTAAGGATTAGAGTGTTGTCATTTTTAATTACCAATGTCTTACGGAGACAAAAACAATGGTTGGGATGAAGAAGGATTAAGAGAAAGCCTGCATTGAGAAATAGCACTTCAGAAAAACAGATTAAAACAGAATTCATAATACTGCTTTAAAACTATTTCAATAAGTACAAGATAAACCAAAATTAGCTCTATTTTTAAATTATCTTTCTCTAAAGAAAATGCAACAAAATTCTTAGACCAGAAGAACATAATGGATAAAAGGGGGAACAGATTGTTTTATTTTCTTCTGTAACACAATATTTCAGTCTTACAGTCAAAAAGACAGCATCTAGGTGTGGGTGTATAATTGAGTTAATCAGGCTTTCCTTGTTGTCTTTCTCTTTGATGCACATTTAAGTGCAGAAATAATAACTAATGTATTCTAGAAAAAAAGTAATTGAAAAAGGTAGAATGGTTAAATAGCATTTTCAGTTACTGATTATAAATGAATTATAGTTTAAACACATCACAGAGAAGATCAATCTGATGACTCATTTGAAGTGTTTCACCTGGATTCAAAGAGTTCCTAAAAATGTTGTTTTCAAAGTTTGTCCTGCTGTGAATTATAACATTTCCATTAACTGCTGACCCTACCCTCTAACCCGTGGCAGAAATGTCCCTGCATACATAAACTTTATGGACAGCAACTTGGTTGTCCAAGTCAGACAAAGGACCATAAATGAAAGAGAAAAATGACAAATGCCTCTGTTGCTCCTGAACACCCTTAGAGTTACCCTGGCAAGCCTCGGCTCCTCATTTTCAGCTAACACAAGAACCAGTGGAAAGAGCCACAAAGGAAGCAATCCTTTCCTTCCTCTCCAGTGGAAATATCCATAGCTTAGGACATTATTTCTCTTACCACTAACGCACATCCAAAGAAACTCCACCATCTTGTTCTATAAAGTTTTGTACGATATCAAAATCTGGGCTAATAAAAATATCCAGGGTTTTATTTCAGGATAATCTATATAGCTAGCTTGTGATCAAAAACTATACTCCAATGTCTAAAATCAGTTATATTTTTATTATTTATAAATACATAATAGATTTATACTTAAATTAACTAATGTCAATAGTTTTTAAACAGAGTCACCAAATACTAAGTATCATAAATCTGTACCATGGTCTCCAGAAACAAAAACAGAATCAACCACACAATTTAATCACTTCGTTTTAGTGAAAGTGTTTAGTTTCTCAAATTTGTTCATTAAAAGCATTTTGTAAATATGTAAGGCAGAAAAGGGGAACTAGATTTAGTGGGATAATCTCTTTGTGAGTTATGATCCTAATCACTATACGGTACAAATAAAACTAATATATTATTGTATGCCAACTATACTTGAAAAAAAGTCATTGAATTGTGCAATATAAATATGAGCAGCTAATTGTCTATTATATTTCAATAAAACTGGGGGTAGAAAGGATTTTGTATAAAAACATTATAGGTTTGGAAATTTTTCTCCTATAGATAACTATGTCATAAATTCCTACAATACTTTTTTACTCGATGGTAAACTTTATGTTAATTGCACTATGGATTTTTATACTAAGATGGAAGGAATATGGGAGCCCTCTGGTGGCCAGTATTAAAGTGCTTGTTAGTACAACCCAGATTCTCCTAGCCTGGGAGCCTCAGGAAGGAAGGAATTCAAGTCACTCAAGTGCAGATAAGTGAGGGTGTGCACACACCACACTCACAGATCTTCAAGTTTTTAAGATAATATTTAGTGGTTATTTCAAACTCAGTGTTAAATGTTCACATAAAAGAATATCAGAGAACTTAAAATTCAGATACTAAATGCAGGTGATTTTGATGATAGCTGCAAGGGAAACTGAACATTCATAATATTAATAAATATAATAATTAATAGATGTAATTTGGCTTTATATTTATCATCACTTATAAATGTTTATCTCTCACTACACAAATGACATCAAAAGATTAAATAATAAAAGACTTTAGGAAATTAATTTCTAAAAATGATTCCTAACTAAAAGAGAAAAAAAAGATGTGAGTCACTAAATAGCATCTTGGTGACCTGGAAGAGTTAATGTGCTAAAAGTGCTAAAAGTGATTAGTTTTTTCCAAGAGAGGCATTTATTCACTGGAGAATATTAAGTCATGGTAATTTCAATGATGAAACTTAGCAAGAAACAAATGCTGCCTACATTTGACCACTTGCAGATGCTCATCTCCCTTTATCTTTAATCTAGTAATAAATGTATACAAAATGCTAATTTTGTATAAACCAATCAATATGTCACACAATGCAAAAAGAGGGGAACTTATAGAATGGCAGATTTAGATGTAGGCTAATTGGCTTCTAAGTTTAGAATGTATTCTCATTTATATATCACCAGAAAACACAACATCTAATAAACATTAGAAATGTCTAAAATCTTGTGATACCTAGCAATATTAATAATGCAGAAACTATTACAGTTTGGGGTATTAGTATAGTTAATATAATTAAATTCAAACATTAGACAAATGAATGCTATGTATGTACATCTATATATGCTCAGGGCAAGTACCTCATTCCCAGTTATCACAGAAAAATAAAAATGACTATACATTATTCATTATTAAGCTGTGCTTTGAGATCAGGAGGCATTGCATGTGAGATATTTTCCAAGATCATTTTAATCTAGAATATTATTAGTCCAAAATAATTACTTTGGATGCGAATAATACATCCTTATTAAAAATTCATTACTTGTAGGTCAATTTCAGAACTTGATTTCACAGAGTCAATGGTTCTCCATTAATCTGAAGTATAATTATGAAAGACATTATTAAAAGCTTTAGACTTACAAGTACAAGACAATTACAAAGGCACAGAAATTCTAGCCCTAACCCACATGCTAATTTTGATTAATGAAAATAATTTTAAGGAGTATATAATTTCTCTTTTTGAATTATAATATTTTCTTAAAGACATAATAAGAAACTGGGGAATTTGGGGCATTTTATCTTATCATCATCAACAATGACTTTATTTTGGTACCAGGTAATAATGTTCTTAAACTTTAGTGTGCATAAAAATCACAGGGGAGGCTTTTTGGAGCCCCAAGTTCCATACTTAGAAATTCTGATTTAGTAAACCTCACCATGTGCCAACTTTATATCCACCAGAAATCAGTGTCACCTTCCCAGTATATTTTACATTTGTTATATTTTGGAGGGGAAAGACAACTCTTTTTCTGTCCTTTATAGCTCTCTGCACATTCTCTGGAAATCGTAATTACTACAAGTTTGTCAAGTAAGAGAATGAAAGATTTTTAGTGAAGGAAGAAGTCCCAAACAAATGAATTCACCAGCACAAATAAAAGTATTTCCTGCCACTCAAATGGGCAGGATGCCAAGCCACTGCTATGTCTTGGTGTAGGAAACATACAAGTAATCCTTATAATATACTCTGTTATAATACTTCTGAATCCAGCTTCAGAGAGAATGAGGCACAGATGCAGGAACTAAAGGAGATCTTGGCACAAAGTTCAACTTAAGGGAATATAATCAATCATAGATGAGAAGCCATTTACCTCAGAGCATTCAGAGCAAAAAAGAGATTGTCTTAATCTGTTCAGGCTACTGTAACAGATAACCACAGACTGACTGGTTTAGAAACAATAAAAATTTATTTCTTACACTTCTGGAGGTTGGAAAGTCCAAGATGAAGGTGCCAGCAGATTTGATATCTGGTAAGGGCCTACTTCCTGCTTCATAAATGGCTCTCTTTTTGCTATCTCATCATGTGGCAGAAGGAGTAAGGTTGCTCTCTGGAGTTTCCTTTATGAGGGCACTAATCCCAATCATGAGGGCTCCACCCTCATGAACCGATCACTTCTCAAAGGCCCCACCTCCAAATATTATCACACTGGGGACTAGAATTTCAACACGTGACTATTGGGGGATGAAAATATTCAGTCTATAGCAGGTGTCCTCTGCTCAAATAATAAAGAAATTTCTCTGCAAATCTTCTGGTTCTAAAAGGATCATACACCCACTGGGAATGGTCTTCATGCTCGCTAACAATCTTTGAATAGTAGTCCCACAATTGTGACTATAGGATTTATGACAGTTTGCTTCTTCAAAGACAGCAAAGGAGAGAGAGCGAGCTCTGCTGCTTTGAATCTCTAATTTCAGGAAAAGCCTGGACCTTTCTTTAAAAGATTCACTTGATTAGGTCAGTTCTACTTAGTATAATCTCCCTTTCGATCAGTTCAAAGACAGCGCACTAGGAATGAAACACATCAACAAAAATCTTTCAATTTGTCATGTAAGATAACATAATCACTGTAATGACATCTCAACCCTTTTGCAATATTTTACTGGTTAAAGGCAAAATAGTTCATGTGTTCAGTACAATTATAAAAATAATTTATTTCTAAATAAATAGTGTCCTCTCTGTGCCAAGCACTGTCCTTGGTGTTGGGGTTAAAGAGGAGAACAGAACAGGCCGTCCTTCTTCTACCATGGAACTTACAGTGGAAAAAGCAGAAAATAATCAAATAGCTCCTACTTCACAACAGATTGATGAAAAACCAATGTCTTTCTAAAGATTGCATGAGGTTAGACGAAAAAGGGTTTACTCCGTATATTATGTGGAAAGATTATAGAGGCATGGAGACAGAGTACTTTTTAAATATATTCTTTTAGCTACCAGGCTCCCTTTATCTCCTGCTGTAACCCAGGAGACAGTCTTCCACCCAGACAGTCTCCTCCTTTTCCAGATCTCTCCCAGTGTCTATATTTTTCACTCACACAGAAGAGCTTAGCTCTCCTCATCACACCTTCAAGCCCATAACCTCTATTGAACAAACAAGCCACCCTCTTTAAAATCCACAATCCTTAAAAATTGGAAGTCTATCTGAGTAATCAGTTCAGAGTCAAGAGAGATCTCGAGAGACAAGAATCCTACATGTGATGAAAGTCCAAGGAAAAAAGAAATCAAATGTAAGTCATAGGCAAAAAAAAAAAAAAAAAAAAAAAAATTATCTCAGAAAGTCTCGTGTTTCCTCTCAAGTCAGGAACCCCTTCTGGTTCGGGTATGTTTTGTGGGGCCTACAGGCAGAGGGTGGGTAGAAGGCATGAAAGCAGAGCAGTGACACATCCAGCACTGCCTATCTGAACTCACCCTACTTGCCTACTTATGCACCTGCTACTTTTCTCTGAATATTTGGTACATCTTCCAGGTGTCTCAACACCCTGTTGCAAGTGGTCTTTCACAGTTGCTATGGAAAAAAATGCTACCATTAAATCTCATTGCTATTCTCACATATAGGACTCTAGAAATTTATCCAAAAATGAACAAAATGAAAAAAATATATATGGCATTGTAGTTGACATACTTTGATTTTGTCTTTAACAATTAAATAAGTTTAACATTTCTTCCCTCTTCAGTGTCACAGAGGCTATATAAAAGCAGAGAGATATGCCTCCTGGTATTTTGTCCTGAATCAGACCAAGGAGTAAAACTCAACACATCAGGAATGTCCTGTTTAGCTCAGTAGTACATTATTGCATTTTAGGACATCTGAAATATTCTCAAATGTCCTTAGGTTAGTTCCACATTGAGCACACTGCGGTAAGCTCATCATCAAAAGAATATTCACTTGGTAGGAAAACCTACCTCTTCAGAAGTAGCTGAGCCTCTTGGTAGTAGATCTCTCTCATGTCGCTACTGCACTGTCATCCTGGGGCTGACACGGAGCCAAAAAAAGGGAGCACAGATGCTGGCTCTCTGCCGCCAAAGCAACTTTCTAATTTAGAGGCCTAGTCCCAGCAAGTCCAGTTTCTTTCCTGATGTCAGTTTAATTGTTTTTGAAGAACTGGAAAGCTGCCACCCAAAACTGTCCTTGTCCATGTGTGCAGTGGTTGGGTAAAGCAGTGGTATAATTGCTTCTATGAGTGTGATCAAGGAGGAAGAGGATGGTACCGATGGTTCTTCAGGCCCAGAGAAAGCCCTGAGATCGGACCTTTTGTTGGCATCATAGGTGTTTTGAGAGGTAACGAGAAATTAAAAATATGGTTACTGCTGTGAGTCTGAGCACACAGGAAAACTCTCACTTTTTTTATCCTTTATACACTACCGTATTCCATTTTATAAGAATGATCTGTTTTGTTGTTTTTTTAAAGAAAATACAAGAAGAAACATATTTTATACATTATTTTTTTTTCAATTTTTAATACCTTTTCTTAATCATCTTTTACTGAGAACTACCTTTCTGGGCAAAGAAGCAGGTCATTTCCCTGATCATAAAAGTCTACTCATGAGTGCAAAAGATAGCATAGAAATGCCATCCTAAACATTCAAAGGTTTAAACTTCTCTGTTTGGGCACATAAAAGTCTGCCAGATATTTCATACATCAATTGCAGCCTAATATACACATTAATAAATCAGTATACAATGAGATCCATAATGTCAAATGATTATGAAACAAAAAATAAAAGAATAGAAATAAACTAAGTCCAAAATTTAAAAAATAATAAAAAGGATAACACAAAGCCTTAATTAAAGCAGAAAAAAATATTTTAAAATTAAATTGATAAAAATTAGTAAAATTGATCAATTAATTCACTGATATGTTATTTAAAATCTAACCAAAGGAAAGATAAAACTCAGATATTTATGAAGAAAAATTAAGGCCATATGAAATAATAAAATTATTGTTGAAAATACATGGATGGACCTAGAGAGTATTATGCTAAGTGAAACAAGTCAGGCAGAGAAAGACAAATACCATATGATTTCACTTATACGTGGAATCTAAAGAACAAAATAAACCAACAAACAAAATGAAAACAGACTCATAGAGAAAATAAACTGGTGATTATCAGATTGGGGCAGGTGTTCAGGGTGGGAGCTGGGTGGAAAAAGTGGACAGAGTTAGAAATACAAACTGGTAGTTACAGACTAGTCATGGGGATGTAAAGTACAGCAGAGGGAATGTAGTCAACAATAATGTAATAATTATGTAGAGTGCCAGGTGGGTGCTAAACTAATCAGGAGATCACTTCATAAATTATGTAAATGTCTAGCCACTATGAAATTAATATAAAATAATATTAAATGTCAACTCTAATTGAAAACTAAAAATTATAAAATTCAAAGGGGCAATAAAAAGAGTAAATGTAGATTAAAACATTTTTCACTAATAATAAAGAACTATATAGTAATTAAATGATAATACAGTTTGAAAATTTTAATGTAACAAGTAATTTTGAGATTCAGTATAAATTAGTAAGATTTATTCAAGAAGCAGAAAATATGAATTCACACTTCTATACACAACATCCACCTGTACTCACACTGCAATACCTCATAAGATTTGAGGAAAAAGAAATTTATATGAACATGAAATTTATGCTGCCTGCTGTGACATGAGTGATGTCACACAAAAGCATATAGAGTGTTTTGTCTCTGACCCAGGAATCTTTTGTCTTCTGTCAGCATTCATGAAATTGCCATATTACTTGTTAGCTGGCAAGCAGGGTAAAAATCTCAGACTCTTTATGTTCTAAACAGTTAAGTTTTGTCACTAGTGTATTTCCAGCACCAAATACAGTGCTTAACTAACATGCACTAAAGCACTTAATAAAGATTAAGTAAAATTATAAATATTATAACACATATATTTTTAAATATTCATTATTTTAGTTACTATTATTCCCCTAAATCCTGCAGGCAGATTTAGCCAAAAATCCCCAGGGCACGAAAAAGTCATTTCTCTCAAATATGTAATCATACTGTACTCTTTTTACTTACGTATCTTCTGCTAGATACTTATGTATCTTCTGCTAGACTCTGAGCTCCTCAAATAGCCACACATTCAATACATAGTAGGCATTTAAAAAGTGTTCATGAAATTGGTAAAAAAAAAAAAAATGTATTTATGTGCACACTCCTTCTTCAGAAATTTTTGTGTTCTTGATTGTCAAAGCCAAACAACTTGGAGGGAAGCACAAGTGCCCTTTTAGACGGTTCTACTGACAATTCATTTAACAGTAGAGAAATCTCATTCAAAAACATTTTCTTTGTGTGAATGCACTCACTGTTAATTTTGGCCTTTTGTGAAGGTCTCGGCTTTAAATGTTTATAATAAATAAGTAGGCAAGCTTGAGAGTTGGTAACAGCTTAAAGCACAGCATGGATGCCCAAAATGTCTCAGTATTAAACACTTCATGGAGAGATTACCTGCTGAACATTCTATTTTGCCCTCACC
The DNA here is from genome assembly GCF_902729225.1 of Pteropus medius. Classification (NCBI taxonomy): domain Eukaryota; kingdom Metazoa; phylum Chordata; class Mammalia; order Chiroptera; family Pteropodidae; genus Pteropus; species Pteropus medius. The sequence goes on along the minus strand of NW_024352787.1, from coordinate 2,699,003 downwards.
TTCTTCCACTTACGTAGAATTATCCCTAATTGTACAAAAAGGCTGTATGATGCTGTTTTTTCTTTGAAATTATGTGAAGATGTCATTTTTTCCAAGTATAGTGCAATGCACGTTAGAGAAATTTGCCAGGTATATTTTCCCCTTAAACATAGACAAGATAGAAGCAGCAGCTACCAAAGTAAGTTAAAGCAATGAGTCAGCCAGTCAGCTATCATTTGCCATGTACTATTTTGGCTTCTTTAAATTATCTTCCTGCAAAACAGGTTCGGAAGCATTCTGGCTAAGGTGAAATGTTCATTCAACATTTCTAATTTCAGTATTTATTTTATTAATACTTTCCTCTAACATAAAATATACATACAGGATATACTTAGATTTGTGTAACTAAAATGAATTTTTGAAAACATCGATTATAAACACTAGTGATGCAAGCATAATAGCATTTTGATGTTCTTGATAATACTTTGACAGATATTTGAGAAAATGAACAGAGCATTTGCTTTATTAGTTAATAGTATTTTACATGTGTATAATGTTACAATGCACTCTTGTTATCTTATTTAATCTTCAGAATAAACATGTGATGGAATATAAAATAGTAGCTAAGATATTGGGGTTGGAAGTCAGATTATCATGTTCATATCCCTCACTAAACTATGGCTCTGTGAGAGGACACAAGTCCTTTCCATCCACTTTGTGTCTCTAGTAGCTCGTGTTGAGTACTGAAAGGATGAGCTATTTTATAACAAAAAAATAGATATTGTCATTAAAAAAAAAATGGATCTATTCTAACCATAATGCTTTTGGCAGCTCTCCTGGAAATATATCTTTATAAAACAAATATTTTTAAATTCTTCCAACATTTAGCAAAATTATGTTTTCTTTTAAAGTCATTTTCTTTTAAAAAAAATGAAAATTGGCTTTATCTTTTACATATTGAAGAGCACCCCATTATTTCAGCTACAACTTGAGTTTTTCATGTAATAGTCCCTTTACCAAGTCATATTAAGCTAAAATGACCATCAAGATTAGAATAATAAAGTCAGGATTTACAGATAACCAGACTTGAATATTCCTCTTTCCAGTGACCATCTCCCTTAGTATATCATGTGCTGCTGTTTAGTTATTGATTGTTCTGATACCCTGACTTTGTTCTGTCAGCCTTACCAGCAAAAGAGCAGTCTCAGCCCTGTCATTTATCACTTCCCTATGTTTTAAGCTTGTTGAAAATAAGGGGGAATTTTCCCCACTAGGAACTAAGCTCCTCCACGGCCCCTCTCCCCCAAAATAACAGTTTTCTCAGTTTCTAGTGTCTTCAATTTTTACAAAATGTGAGGTGTACTCCCCCACGGGTTGTGTTAGAGGTCGTTTCAGAGATGGCCATCAGCCGCATTCAAAGGCATGCTCTCTACCAACCATGAATAAACATATTGTGATCGTCCAGCTAAAGGATGAATTGAGTTCTCGACTCACCTGGAGGTCTTTCCTTGATCCCAGCCCCCATCGTAGAAACATAGTATGTTTTCCTTCATTATTTCAGAATAATATTTCCCATTCCCTGATGCTTGATTATCAGCTCCAACTCCTGTTGGCATTTCTTCACAAGTCCTATAGCCCCTTGGAGGAGTAAACACCTGGTAAACCTCTATTATGTCCCACAGTGTCTGAAGTGGTCATACAGATAAGAGCCACCACCCCTTACCCTGACTACAAATAGTTTAAAAAATAGTGGGTTTACAAATTTACATGAAAAAATGCACATGCCTTAGCGGATGACTTTATTTCTTCTGGTGTTTTGGATCCTTCTGCCTGAATCCTGATCTTTACATCCCCAATTTCACAGTATAGAAAGATCCTGGAGAGTTTAAAATTGATTATCTCATATTTCTTTTACCAAATATGACATCTGGAAGGTTGAAAAGCATTGCATTTAAATTAGAGAAAGGAAATTATTAGAGGATATAATCTGCAGATAGAGAGGTATAATAGAATAAGACTGAGGAATAATCCAATTCATCTTGCCTTATTCTCTCTTCTCTCCCAGGGACTAGCTGGTGGAGAAAAGAAGCATTCTAAATAATTTTATTTTTTCTTCTTTCTCAAATGCTGTAACCAAGAATATGAGAATTTAGGGAAAAAACAGTCTCTGATGTTTTTACTAGTAATATTTCCTTTTCATTATATCTGTTGCCTTTATAAGTATTGTAGAAACAAATATGATTTATTCATATTTATCTCTCTCATAATTGTAATACAAGGTGTTGAATATTAAAAGTTAACAATAAAAAGGTATTTAATTAGTAACTATTGAACCAGACTATCTATGCCTAAGTAATCAGAGAATCCATTTAAATGGTAGTTTTGAAAATAAATTTCTAGGCAAGGAGAATCAAATTTATTTAGAATTCTGTCTTGGATACCTAAAATGACATTCTAAATATTTCAGATGGAAGGAAAAAGCCTGATATATGCCAGGCACTCTGTAAATGCTTGTTGAACAGTGAATTAATGAATAAAAAAAACGGGCACCACACAATGATAACTTTTGAAGAGGGAGAGTGAGGTCAGATTTGGGATGGAACACATGGCATCTGGCATGGCTGCAGATTTCAATTTCTGTCCTGAGTGTTCAACCTTCTAATAAATCATTAAATCATACATGGTATTGTGTAGTTTTCTTAATCTGTGCTTTAATAACACAAGTTTTTAAAATTAGAGAATAAAAATACTAATTTACATAGAAATAAGGACTTAATAGCTTTAAGTGTTTATCTTACATAAGGATATTGGTCAAAGAGCATCAATTGTTCTTTTTAAGTGTGTACTTTTGCCTACGAAATCCATTTAATCCTTAAACTGGGGTGTCTCCTTGGGGGCCCATGTACATTCTCATTTTGTTTTGCCTGCATCCATTTGCTTCTGTTAATGGAGCTAATTCAAGTGGGCCTTTCTGGTCAGGCAGATCACTGGAGCCCTTAAGGAGAGAAATGTATGCAGAGTAAGCGGAATATAACTGGCTTACATTTGATCCTGTGATCCTGTTTCTTCATCAGGGATTTCAAAAATTAAATCACGAGCCACTTCGGGAAGCTGGTTAAGCAGCATAGGCATATGCCCCCCAAGCCATAGTTTACGTATCACTGGTCCAAAGGCTGATTCATGGGACAGACCCTGCAGAAATCTTGACCTCATGAGAGCCAAATGATGAAAAGTAAAATATATTTTATGGAAGAAACCTACCCCACTGGAGGGTAGAGCCTAAAGTCACATAGTACTTACAGATTTTTCAACCAGAAATATTAAGGTAAGTGACTTTAAGGGCTATTGTGGGGCATTATGATTCTCTGGAACACTATGGTTTCTTCGCTGGGTAATACCTAATAGTCATTTGTTTTTTCACATGATTTCAATTTGTTCTACTGCAGCCAATGTATTTCAAGTGAGGATATCAGTGTCAGACAGCTGGACTCTCAATGGAAAAGCTCTTTCTTGGTTTTGCCTAGAAACAAAATCAATAGAAGAGTGAAAGGGCACTGCATGCCACAGTGTCACTTCCCAATGGGCTAGCCAAGTACAGTTGGCAGTACTAGCAGTAGATGGCAGAGACAACCTAACAACTCACCATACCCTGTCAACCATTGGGTGTTCAGTAGAGAAGAGTGATTCAGGAGTTTCCAGAAGGTTGGGCTGCCACAGAAAGATCAGGAATTATGGAAGGACTTTCTACCACCTCCCCGTTTTACCCTATTTTCCTCCAGAAGAGTAATCAAATCCAGGCTTCTTGAGTTTTTCCTAGCACAGATTCCAAAATCTACAATACAAGCTAAGCAGGACAGGCCAAAGCCATCAAGCCAAATAGCAAGAGCCAAGAAGTGAACCCAAGTCAAACCAAATTCCATCTCTGCTGTGAAACAGAACAGGAGGTATCCAGTCATAATCATAATAAAAACCACCGATATATATATATATATATATATATCACTTTGCTGTCTAAAAATTGTTGTTTTTTTTTTTTTCACTATAAAGAGGAAGCAGGGAGAGCAATTAGGTTAGATAAATTGTGAGTGACTTCGACTGGCGTAGGGGTTCCAAGCTTCTTTTGGGTTTTGTCCTGAAAAAGTCCAAGGCACTTCCGGATTGGATATCAGAGTGTATTCGAATCCCCCTGCTAGACACAGGGTTCCCAGAGGACTCAAACGTGTGCCCAAGTAGTTTTGATTATTACTTATTTAGAAAAAGCTGTTTGAAAGCTATAAAATGTCATTTCTCACCAAGATGTCTCTCCTGTATCTATGACTGATTTGCATGGAAAATAAGTGTGGGAAAAATGCAATAACCAACCCATCATTGCAAAAGGGGACCTCCCCTTTCCCAATGGGTAAAACTGCTTGAATTTGCTCTACTTCAAAGAGATTTGGAAGGACTAATTAATAAATGATTTTGAAATTTTATGTAATTTGGAAGAATAATAAATTTGAATTTTGTGGCAGTTGTTTAATAGTCAGAGAGAACATTAAACTCTTTAGAAGAAAGGATTTATACAAATATAATAATGAACCTCACTGACAAAAAGCGACATGATATTTTTAACTTGGCAATGTTTTAATTGCATCCTTATAAATGAAACTTTCATTTCCAATATCAGTCAGCAGAAATTTTCACTACATTAAACTCACTGTTATAAATAGGAATCCAATGGAAATGAAATCTGTTTGTAACTATTCAAAAAAACAATTTAGAAAGAGATACTTCATGATACATTTTATTGGACTTTATACTAGTTATTCGAAACTTGCAGGCAATGATCAAAAATATCCCAACCACGACCAATCAGACAAAGGCTATTTTGAATTTACTGTCTTTATGATTTTATCCTGAGAGACCACAAAGAATGAGAGTGCCTAGTTGGCCACTTTGGTAAGCGGAACTAGTGCTATAGGATAAACCTGTAGCCCACAGAGGCAATAAGAGATAGCACCTGAGATAGGGAGTGGTCACAGGTAGGCCACATCGGTCAGTGGCCATTGGGAAGGAAATCTGAGAGCCAATGGCGGGAAGCTGAAGCAGCAGAAGGTAAGAATGTGTTTCAAGCCCAGGGTTCCATCTGAGGAGCAAATTAGGAGATATAGGCACCCAAGCCCTGAACTATCTCCCATTTCTTCTTTTTCTTTTCCCCAATTATTACTATAAAAATTTTGAAATACGTAGAAATTTTGTTTCCTTTTTTAAGGCCAATCACTAACAATTGCTATAGGAGCATCTGAATTCAAGTAGAAAAATCAATTGCCAAAGTCTGTTCTTTTATATGTGACTTGTGTTAAAGGGACAGGGACAACAATAAAGAAAACTTTATTGTTCAAGCCAGAGCAGCAACTCTAGACAACTTTTCTTGTTCTCTTTGATACAGTTTCAAAATTGAAATGAGGCATTTTACAGTGAAAGTTAAAGGGAAAATATGAAAATAAAGAGCATAAAGAAAAGAATATTTCAGTGCTAACAGTCTCTTTCTTTCCCCAGAAAAAAAATCACAAAAAAATTGGGTACTAAACTTATTGGGGTGATCACTTCATAAGGTATATAAGTGTTTAATTACTATATTGTACACCTGAAACTAGTATAATACTGTATGTCAATGGTAACTGAAAAAAAAAAATTTAAAAATAAAAACATAAAAATCTGTGCGACCTTCCACTATATAGCAATCACTATTTCAGCCATATATATTAACAATATAATACATTTTGCACTAAGTGCCTCTGTGTAATTGCAAATGCAAAGATATGAGGTCAGGGTTGACAGAGTTAAGAGAAAAGTGGAAACTGAAGGTGTAATAGACAGTAACAGCTATTCTTAACTACATGGAGCAGAGGTTGTGTATCACAATAAAAGGTTATGGGGTAAATGCCGAAGGAATCTGAAGTTGTGTGTGGGGGTGGGGAGGTTTGTTTTGTTTTTTTGTTCTATGTTTTTTGTTTTGTTTTCGTTTCTTAGCAGATAGCCAAGAAATGACCAGCAGGAAGTTAAAGATAGAGACAATGCAAAGCAAGATTGTGCTGGAAGAGGACATTTATAAAGCAAGATGAAATCCCCATCTGGGGCCATCCATGCTACTAGGCTCAAGGAGGTAGGATTGGCTGCTGACTAATATATCATACTCAGGTATACGAGTACACATCTTAATAAATTACTTAGGTTACCTGTATATTTTTTAAACTGAATGATGTTTCATCTCTTCCGAATTCTTTTATTTTTCTAAAATCCTAAATCCTTGATGAACTCAAATTACTTGAATCCTAAATGAATCTCACTGAATTCTTTGCTATAGATCTCTAGACACAAGTTCGCAAATAACAATTTCCTAAATGTCCTGGGGAAGCAAATCAATTTACAAAGATATTTCACAGGTATTAAATGATATATAAAAATGATTACATATGTATCTCTATAGAAAAATATGCTGTATATTTCTATCCTGAAACACATTGTTACAGATTATTTTAACAGTCTTGGCGATGCATCTTATTTGAGAAGTTAAAAAAAAAGTATGCTCACATCTGCAAAGGAAATACATGACAAGGCTTTATATAAGAAACTTCTCATCGGTACATGTGGAAACTAAGGCTAGCCAGTGAAATTTCAAAAGAAATGTAAGTTGAACGTGGAAACGTGGAAGTCATATGAGGTCTCAGGTAGAAGACATTTTTCTCATACCAAATTAAAGGGATAAGTACAACGAATGAAATTTTTTTAAGTAATGGGTCAAATATATTAAATTAGGATATGAATACCAGGAGCACCAAATCATGTGACTGAACAGAAAACCTTACTGACTGAAATCCTACCACAGAACCAAACTCTACTATTGCAAAAACATTCCAAATAGAAGTTGGCATCAAAATCTCCCCCTCCTCTACTGACACTGTCAAAGTATTAAACACTATATAAGGAGCACTTGTCCCTGAACTTGACAGCAAGGAATTTGTGCCTGCCTGAAAGGAAAATATACCTCAGTTGAATTACTTAGAGAAAAGAGATGAATGTTATTTCTTTCAAGGACTCCTTAGCATCAGAATCCATTTCCAGGTAATTCCTCTAGTGACCACTCATCATTATCCAAAGGGACTGTCCTTAAGGGGAGCGATGTGGTCACAGGGAGAGTAGCGGCGTGACAAGCTTCCAGCTCAAGAAAATAAGTACCAGGCCATGTGGGACATGGAGCACCTTTGCTCAGGACTTCCAAGTGGTCAATTTAAATATGCCAAGTGGAATCCACTTTTTGTTTGTTTGTTTGTTTGTTTGTCTTTCATATCCAGCTTCAATTTGCGACTAGTTTGTCCAATTACATAGAACTTTCAGAATCTCAATACCTTTCTGGTTTAAGTATCTTGGCCCAATTCAGCAGAAAAAAATCAATATTGAAATTATGCATTTGGGGAATAGGAGTGAGTACTTTGAGGTAAGCAGAAAGGGAAAGAAAATGTCTTCTCCTTGTGCCTAAAACATGGATTTCCTAAGCTGGCACTGTCACCTGCTACACATGTGACTAAACCCAAGTTTCCAAAACTCTCTAGGCCTTAGATCTTGACTTATGATTTAGGGATTAAAAAAGCATTTACCTAAAAGATATAATATGAAGAGTAAAATAACAAGTACTTTTACAATACTTCTTATGGTCTTTTGCACATGTGTATGGTCAATTAACGTTCATTAAGAAAATAAATATGATGCTCATCGGGTAAATTTACTTACAGAGCCAGAATGCTACTTTAGACAGCCTCAATTTTAGCTTTTCCCTTCCTGAAAGGCCAATCTCCTGCTCTTTTTCCCGCTGACATCGGAAGTCTCAGTTTTTTAGGGAGGCAGGCTCCAGAGCCTTTCTCACTCTGGGTGCTGCCCTGCGCCATGTCCCAGGTGATCTAGTTGCTTAATAATCCAGTCCCTCGGAACATCCACAGGCTCCTGTTTCATAGATTTTATTTTCTTAATTCCTCTATGCTCATCTTGGATGTTTAAGGACACTTTTGTCAGGATAGGGCAGGAAGCTAACACTAAAGCATTCTCACGAAATGAGAATGAGGGACATGGAAGAGGACCACTCTACCATAAAATCAGAAGAAGTTGGTAGTGTGGGAAATAGTATTCAATATAATAGTCTTAAACATATGTGTGTACATGTGATCACGAGGGCTATAATCATAAGAAAACAATGGAGAGAAGAAAGCTGAGGATGGTAATTAAAAAAGGATGCAAGGCATCAAAGATAAAGCAAAGGCCATTAGTACTGATTACTGATAATGGAGAGACCAATAAAATGAGAATAGGAAAGACTTGAAAATAGATTTGTCTCTGTAGATTGTAATTAATGACGGCCATTCACTATGAGCCATTTATGTTCATGCCTAATTATCATGCAACACGAGTACAATTACATGTATTGTTAAATATTAAAATTATAGAATCAAAATTTTTAAGCTTGAAGAGGCTTTGAGATCACATAGGTCAAGCCATTCCTTTCACAGACAGGGAGTTTGAAATGTGAGAAGTTAAATAATTTACTGGATCACAGAGCTGTCCTCAGGCATAAGGAATCCCAGTCCAGATCTCCTGACTGCTGCTGGCCGCTGGCCTGAGTAGGAGCTTATCTACCTTTGGAGTAGATGGGATTTGATAGAGTGTGAAATTCTATACCTAGTACTATCTGTTGTTTTGCAACAGAAATAGCTTTTGAACCCTGACTTTAATACGTTAATTTTCAGATACCAGCAAGTAGAAATGTTAGATAAATTCAAGTAGAAATATTTTGCAAAAATAATAATTCTGAAGTATTATAGATGGGAAATATCTGCATGCAGGAATATCTGCATGCAGATAAGTTGGAAATAGGCTCGTGGAAAAATTAGAGTATTAAGAAAATCAATATGAGGCAAATAAAGCTTTGAAAATGTCTCACTTTATTATGAAATACATACTATAAAATGTTGACATTAATTTGCATCTCAATTAACTCCTTTTAGAATCATTGTCTCAAGATAAAGGGAAGCTATGTCCGTTATATAAACTGTGTAAGTTTACCTACTCAAATGGGAAAGCTTATCCCCGATTATGTCCCAGACAGAAGCCACGAAATCCTACACATCTCCTTGGTAGCTTCAAGTAAAGACCCTTTTAATCCTCTTCCACCTCCCCTACCTGAGCCTATCCTATGTGAAGTAGGCGCCTCATAGAGTGTTATTTGAGAAGAATAAAAATCATTTCTTGAAAAAAAAATCTTCCCTCTGCTAATTATTTCTTTGTACAAAAAAAGTGTGTACTCAGACTATTCCTTTGCAAATAGTAATTCTTCTGTTGAGGAGGGTCATTTATACATGGATTAAGTCCTGAAGGTCCTTGAGAGGATGGAATGAAGACAAGTACGTTTTGATGAGAGAACTCTAGAATGGAAAAAGGAAATTACGCCTGGGGAATTTTTGTAAAATCCTGGATGTTTAAGGACACTTTTGTCAGGATAGGGCAGGAACTGGAAACAAATATGGGCTATTTTGTGGTTCTACCAATGGCCAGCCCAGTCCCTAACATTCCCACACATTTCTAAGTAACAAACACCAGGAGTTTTGTACCATTCATCGTTCTCGTTACTTATATATTTTGGAGCCTCTTTAAAGTCAACAGTTTTCTAAGAAATTTATTTGGAGTATATAGTTAAGAATTGAAAATAGTTAGCACTCTCCATGCTATCTTGATCAATTTATGAACCCAAAGTCCCAAATGAGGATTCAAAACCCTCTCTGACTGGTTAGGAATATGGGTCATGGGTACTAAAGAAGTACAGAACTTTTGTCATGTTACTGTCATCCCTTTAATGTGTTCCTATTTCCTGATATATCACACTATTGAAATCATGTTGTATTTAAACCAATATTAAATTACATAAAATGTTAAAAGTAGGAAAAAAGCATCTATACTTTCACCAACTCCAACCTGTTAGTATTTCACAGAATTTTTCACATTTGTCTGTATGCATGCATACCTTTCCCATAGGTGAAGGTAGAGTAGATACACAATATTGGTTACAGCTTTTTAAACTTGAATTTATATTTTATATCCACATAGAAAATATTTATACTTATCATCTTAATGACTACAAATTATTACATTAACTTATACAATAATTTATTTCATACTATTGGATAAACAATTTGCCTACAACTTTTTGCCATTATAGGCATCAAAGCATTACGTATCTTTATGTATATAGCATTTTACTTCCTCTGGATTATTTCCTTAGGATAAATTTTTAGAAGAGAGCTTATTGACTCTTAGACTTTTGTAAGTGAGAAAGTCAATATGAAACATATGTAATATAACATAAAACATAACATAATGTAGCATATGTAAACATTATACTTATTTGGAGAGAGAGAAAGGGAGTTAGTTGTATAATTATATATTCTGACCACAGTATTATCATATGTTTTTAGCCTCTTTCAAAGTTTTACTAGAAAATAATTTTCAAAACTTTTAAAAGAATAACTTATTAATCAAGAATCAAACAAAATCTGAGGAAAAAACTTCAAGGTTATAGTTAATTTAGAACTTGAAGGCAAATTTCATCTAAAACATAAGCTAATTTTAAGACTTTGATTGGAAGCCACATAAACTCTCTGGGTTTCAATTTTCTCATTAATAAAAAAGGAATATCTGAATCCCCTGCTTGCTTTTTTGGCTCTCTATTCATGTGCATTATTATTTTATAACTACCAAATAGACACATGCTATATATTATGTCTAATCATAACAGATGGCAGGTAAACACTATGTTGCCCCCCAAAATGGCAAAATAGTGGAATATATAGGTAAATGATAATAAAAAGACAAACCTAAGTATACGCTTCTGAGTTAAGTGTAAAAAAATACAATTAGTTAAAACGCCTATATTAATCTAGCCTGGCAAATCTCTTAAATGGATCTGAGATTAGATGCTAACAACAGATGGCAACATACTTTGCACAGAGCCAATTTCTCTATAACCTTGAAATTCTGAAAAGTCCCCAAAGAAGAACAATCAGATAGGCTCTTAGCTGGGATTGTCCTCAAGACAGATGAAGCTAATGGACTTGTGTCAAAGAAAGAAGATGAGATCGATGTTCTATGGGCTTTCATCCCCCAGGTGCAAGGACATTTTGCCATCAGGCATCTAGAATAAATCATCAGGTGACTGGGAGGACAGATGTGGAAAATATATTGGCAGAATGAACAGGTGATGAAGGCCCAATTCACATGTCACTCGGGAAGAGAGTTGTGCGGTGAAAGCATGTCCTGGACAAAGAGGAGCTGGATGCCAATGTCATTTCCACACCCACAGATCAAAACCACTCTAGACCACATAAGTGAATGCAAAATATAAGCTGTAGTCAAAGACTCTCAAAACACAATTTACTGCAATATTGAGAAACATAATAAAGAATACATGACATCAAGTATATTAAAATGACTTAAAAGGAAATAGATTAATTTTTTTTTCAAAAAGTAAGTGAAACTTAGTATTATCTGAAAGTTTCCCCTTCATTATATTTAATTAATTTTTTTTTTCAAAAAGTAAGTGAAACTTAGTATTATCTGAAAGTTTCCCCTTCATTAGATTTATCATCCTTCATCAAACTGTTAGGATACAGGGTAAATGATCAAAAGGCAGCAGCTCCATTTTCACTAGGTATGAAAGTAGAGAAGTCAGCCTTTAATTCATGAACTACTAGAGGTTTTCTTAGCTCTAAGTATCAACTCTTATGAGTCAAATTTTGAAAAGTCTAAGGATGATTTGAAATCTGTTCATTCCATAAAATCTGTCATCTCCACCTTCCCTTCCACACATTTACTCACTCACTTACTGATTTACTTATTCGTGCAATAAACTTTATAGAGCATCTACTTTGTGCTTAGCAAAGGATTTACTCCCAGAAAATGCCTGCGTAGAGGAATTATTGTTCTCTTCATAAATGTATTTATCCTTAGCAGCCTGAGGCTCCTGCATTAGAATGTGGAAGGTAAAATGGAGTGAAAATGTTTAGGATTATTATTTGGCTTCTGACATTCAAAAGAGGATTGTACAGCAAGACAATATACTTAAGAGCTGGGCTCTGTGAGGAGGAGATTTTCTAAATTCCATCTAACCTATTAACAACTGTGGCTGGTGAATTTAATCCCAGTGTTTTACATAATGGATTTCCCAGGAACACAGGAAGAGGAAGTAAAATAAAATCTCATCCTTTCAAGCTCTGAGGAATTCTGGGAAAAGAAAGGTAAAGAAACAGGGACCAGAGAGAAGGCAGAGGAAGTAGAACCATAAGGATGAATCCTGACCACTCCTCTCAGGGTGCTGTTCTACACAAAACTGCCAGCCCTAGCCTCCTTTCTTACTCAGTAAGAGCTGCAGGTAGGAAACCTGAGTAGGAAATGAGTATCCACTGTAAATTACAAAGAGGCCCTAAAAACTGCAATGAGGTATGTCAGCTCCATTGAGCCAAATGGATTTCTGGACTCTAAAAGCAACGCCATTCATTTCATTTCCCTTTCCTCCAAAAATAATAAAATCACCTCCTAAATGCATAACTGCTGAGCATGACCACAAATACAGTTCTATATTTGAAGCATTTGAACTTGAAAAAGAATGTGCTGTGTACATTTCAGAATCTTCTGTAAGGAAACAACGTTCACTTAGGCAACTCAGAATTCATCTTGTTATAAATCAGTTTAAAACCAAGTGAAATATTTAAAATCACCAAGGAATATGTGATGTAAGTAAATGACAATGCACGACAGAGAAAAAGTTGTTAGAATGAGTGTGAAGACATGGGCCCTCTACCACAATTTGTCTAATCTTAAGATCCCTTCATATGTAACAATATGAATAAAACTTCAAAGCTTATTCCTGCTTATTTAAACTTTCTCACGATGAGAAAGCAAAAAGTGGGTTAACTTGGAAGCTATTAGCTTTACAAGGTAAGTTGTTGCTGTGATGGGGAAAGTTAAGATGATCAAAGGAGACAGCGAGAAGAAGAGCTTGGCCCTGACAAACTCGGCCATCTGCTGACCTGGAAGAGGAGAACGTAGCTGCAAAGGAGATCAGAGCTTTTTTTTTCACAGCCTTTAAGCAGAGACAGAGAACCAGACAGTTTCATTAATAACAAAATCCAAACACATTTAACTGACAGTAATTTACATATTTATAAGTTTGAGATATTGACACTTACAAATTACAGAGCAGAAGAGTCATTAAAACCTTTTGAAAAATCATTCCTATTGACTTTTCAGCCAAATGGTTCACTCAGAAACCTAGAAAGATCCTACAAATGCAATATGCTAGTATATGCCACTTACTAACAATGGAGCCAGTATGAAGAAGGAATTTTAGAGGTCTTTACTGAATGTCAATAAATGTCTTTGGCATTTGGACAATGCCAATGCTGAGAACACTAAGGGATTCTCAGCTCAACAACAGGAAAAAATATTATTCAGTGATGATTTCTCTAATGACTAGGGAACTCTGCCCCCTCTCTCTACAAATCTGTTAGACTAAATCTGAAATAAGCAGATAAACAGAGACAGAGTTATTACATTTGACTTGGCCTACATTCATTAGGGTTAGCATATTTTGTCAATACATTTATTCGTAGTGTATCCTCTTCTGTATACTCATTTGCAATTTCTTGCCTCTCTGAAGCTATCAATCCCCAAGGATACAAGTCCCTCTCATTCTTCAAGACCCAGCTCAAGTGTACCTCTTGCATGATACTCCCAGGGAGAATAAATGACTTCTTACACAGCATATGAACAGTAAATTACTAACACCTCTGTTTATAACATTATTTTAATCTGTCTTGGCTTCATTGGTTGCAGGGTTAGCCTGTTCCTTTTTGCTTAAGAAGACTTTGTGCATAGTAGTTGCTCATTAAATGTGTCATAACTCGAACTGCTATAACAAAATACTGTAGACTGGGTGGCTTAAACAACAAACATTTATTTCTCACAGTTCTGGAGGCAAAAAGCCCAAGCGGCAGATTTGGGGAGAGGGTCCTCTTCCTGGCTTGTGAACAGGTGCCTTCTCACTGTATTCTTACATGACAGAAAAGAGAGAGCTCTCCTGTCTTTTCCCCTTCTTTTAAGGGTACTAATCTCATCATGGAAGTTCGACCCTCATAACTTTATGTAACATTATTTACCTCCCAAAGGCCCCACCTCAAAATACCACCATATTTGGGGTTAGGCTTCAACATATGAACTGGAACGGTGACAGCACAAACTTTCACTCTATAACCAAGGGCTAACTAAATTGAATGAAAAGCAATTCCCTTTATTGAATGCTCTCATCACTCTACAAGTAAGCTCCTAAGACAAAGTCTAAAATGAAAACATTTTGTTTTTCAGTTGTTCTAAAAGCTAGTAATCCTCATACTAAGACCTTCAGTCCACCTCTCAATGGTTTCTCTTTTTTCACCAATGAGTCAGGCAAACCGAATGCTTTTTGTCAGCATGCATCAGTATTTCAATGTCCTCTGGTGTCAGTGACCTCATCCCTAGCAGTGTAAAAACAATCAAACAAAAGTTCACTAACTCCCATCATTCAGAATGGATCTGACCAAATGTTACTCAAAAGCATGCTATTCTAACATTATTTACATTCACGCATTTCAAAAATGAATTTTCTCTTTCTGCTACAGATGTGATGATGTAGACTTGTATTTGCAAAGAATTATTCTGCACAATGTCATTCAAGTGTGATATTTCATTAAAATATTACCTAATTTTTATCAATCCCTTTAATAGGTCACCTTACATTATTTTATTTAATCTTCATAAGAACACTATGAGACGATGCATATTCTTCCAATGAGAAATAGATTTAGAAGGGGTTAAATAACCTGTTTATTTTTGCCCAGCCTTTCCAATACAGACAAAGTTTTATCCAATATTTTCTAACCCCGAAGTCCATATTTATTCAACTATACATTCTGGTCTTTCCAAGTCACATGCGTAAGCATTGAAAGGGAGCTAACATATATTGAGCACCTCCTATATGTGTTTAATAAATGAGGAAGGGTTCGAACATAAAAATTTAATGGGTGGGAGTTAGGAGGGAAAGCTATAATTTCAATGCTATATACAGTTTATGTCTCAAAAGAAGTAGAATTTAATCCTTACTTTAGGACATAATTTTTATTTGTTCATTTGTTTGTTTAATGTCTCTAATTTCATTGATTACTTGCAAAAATCCTGTAAGAAAGATGCATCATTATTGCTATTGTCAGAACACAATAATGCCTATCTCAAAAAGCTGTAGTGGGAATACCATGAATAATAAATAATAAGATATCTAGCACAATGCCTAGGCATACAATATATGCTTAGTAAATAGCACCTTTACTAAAATGTCCTAGTTTTCAGTTTATAGGCTAGGAAACCTGTCTGGTGGGTTCAGGAGCTTTTACATTCTGACACAGCTCTCATGGGGTAGAATTAAAAGTCAGCTTAAGTCTTTCTGGTTACAAAGTCTGTGACCTGGAATCTCCTCCAGTGTCAAATCCTGAAGGCATCCCGGTTTTATAATGAACATGAAAAAACCAAGTAGGCATTTGTCTTTAATCTACTTAAAAGTAAAAGAATGAACTCTGAAATGCCATCCACTCTTTTATGTCAAGATAGAGTCAGCTCAATGTATATGTCAAGCAGCTAAAAACTAAACTCCTTTAAAATGACAATAAAGAATGAGCAGATTGCTCTGGAAAGACCATTCCTTCTAATACAGAAAGCAGTGACTCATTTGACTTCTCCAAATGCCAGTGCAAGGGCTAGCTAGCTCTTCAGTTTGAAAGGCATGGCTTATGTAATCCAAACATCCTTTGGAAAATATCAATTTCTCCATTTGCTGGGGGCCCCAGTCAATTTCCTCCTCTGTATTCCCTCTCCCATCACAGCAGAGGCACAGTTGATGTCCTCCTCAGAAACCCAGGACTTCTATTATCACCACTTCTTTGGCCTCAACCTTTCTGCACAGCTGTAAGCAGCCCCTCCTTTGTGCCAACTGCACATTGAACATCAACCTGGTTCACTCTTCACCTATTTTCCCAGGTACCATTTGAGTTAAGAAGGTTAATTCTTCTTTCTGATCTAAATGAACTGTATGAATACAATTTGTAAGCTGAGATTGGATATATTTCAATGAGTTCCCCACATTCATTTCCTTGAAAAGTACACAAATTCTTTACTTTAGGCTAGTGTTTTGCCAATATGTCTGAGCATACAATTACCCAGGAAACTGATTAAATAGACACATCTGTGAAATGTACATCTCCAGAACAGAGACTTAGGAAACTGATGACAAAAAACACCACAGCTAATTCTTATGATCATCCAAGGTTGAAAAACACAACTGAAGTAATATAACTATATATAAAATATTTATTTTAAAATGTTTTTGCAAATATAATTATAATTGCCAATTTTATCTGTATTTTCACTGCCAACTTTTCAACAATTACAACTATATTTTTAAATCGTCCTAAGTTTCTCCTTTTAGTGATGTTGGTAAAAAACTTCCAATCTAGGCTTTCTATTTGAACAAGAGGATTGGTAATGTGGCAGGTTTGGTATTATTTTAGGTCACAGTACAAGGACAAGCTGTTATCAACAGGTTCTATATAATTTCCTGTGCTCCTCAAATGTCTCCCAGCAACTGACCTGACATGGCTCAAAATTAGATTGAGCAATCTGACAGGATCACAACACTTGCCCTGGAGCTATAACTACACATTTCTCTTGTGAAATTTAATGTGCTCAAATAATACAATAAACTCAGGCATTTTTACCCCCCAAAAGATATAATAATAAAAAAATAAGATAAGTTATAAAATTACTGGGGGTAACTAGAAGCAATAAAACAAATTTAAGGTTTATGAAGAAGTATTATTAAGAAAATTTTATTATCAAATATTGACCTTAGGAATGTATTTAGGTTATTCTTTACACAATTCTAGATTTTTCCCCATTTTGCTGATGCAATTTAGAAAGCATTAATTTTAAAAAAAGATGACACTTGTAATCTATAGTATAGTCATTTTGTGTGTGTGTAAAACAAACCTAAGTAGACCATGGAATACTGGATGTGCTTACATACCTTATAGTGCTAAATAAACATGAATTGATTGAATAAATGAATAGTAATATAGCAATAGAGAATAGCAATTAGCATGAATGATTAAAAGTATCATTATTTTATAATACTAAACATGACATTTAAATAGCTTATGAAGTTTTAAAGCTGCAAGAGGTCTAGTTTGTGAAAATCTAAAACCCATGTTGCATATCTGCACTATTTCCCATTTTCCCCTATTTCTCAGTCTTTATTATCTCAGTAACCTAATCTCCTGTTTTTCTCCAATATCTCATCCCTGATTTTTGTCTTCTTTGCAGTCACATGCTTCTCCCTCTGACTATCTCTTTTAAAGAGATTTGAATACAAGAAAAATATATCATATGTATTGACCCATATGTAGTTACCATTTCTAGTTCTCTTCATTTCTTTGTATAGATCCAGATTTCTTTCTGGTATTAAACACTCAAGTCAAGGTGAAATCATTTCTCTTGTCCACTGGACAGGTGATGTGATGAGGTATCTAAAGCTGTCAAAGGCCACCATGTGAAGCCTAGAAAAGGGCTATCTCAGGGGTAACAGAGCCCACATTTAGATCCTGGTATCCTTTGAACCCTAAATTGAGTTACACTCAAAGATAAATTTAGTCTTAGACCACCAGGCCTTGTTCTGATGCATATTAAAATTTTCTCAAATTTTAATATGCATCAGAACAAGCCTGGGGGCTTGTTAAAGCAGATTGCTGAGGTCCACAGCCAGAGTTTCCAGTTCGGTAAATCTGTGTTGGGGTCCCAGAATTTCTAACAAATCTCCAGTTGATGCTGGTTCAAGAACCACACTTTGGGAACTAATGGCCTAAATATTACAATTAAGTAAATTGTAATTTTTTTCTTAGGCATGTTTGGTTTTCTATTACTTGGACCATAAAAAACTATTTTACCCAATACACCTATGAGTATCTGAAAGACACCCCTAAAATAAGCCTAAATTAATTCATCTCATTTAGTGTTCCTACATTTAAAAGTATAGGAAGTCATGAGGAAATTATTACCCAGAATAAGACACATTTCATAGTATATTTAGGGTTTTACCTACTTCATGCTATGCTACAATTAAATTTCATAGCATTTTATAATGAAATATTGGAAGTACACAAAAACTAATACTTAGATTTCTTTTCCACATAAAAGAAAGTAAATTTCTGATCTTTTCATGCAGAATTTCATTACCGATGACTTTAAATTGAAGCTATTTTTACATAATGAGTATAATTAACATGACAGATCTTATTTTATTTTGGATAGAGTAAAAATAACACTATACTCAAGAGTTGCAACTAGTGTTTGCTTAACATACAACCTATAATTTAATTTCTAGTTCATCTGTTGCAACCCTAATGAGAAATGGTTACCTATATCTAAAGAGTCTCAATGTCCTAGACATCCACAAATAAAAATATGTATTTAAAATACTAGAAACTTATTTGGATGTGATATTTAAGAGAAAATGAGTTGAGCTCAGGAGTCGTAACTTTTTAAAAGCTTTTCAGCTCCTAGTCCCTGCTCAGTATTTGATAAAGCAGCAATCTTTGAAAGTTGATGTGTTCTTTGGTCACCACTTGCCACCTTCAGATGGCTGTTATGAACAACTGTTCCTCATCCCTTTGCTCTCAAAAATATTGTCTTCTCAACTTCCTATTTCCGGAGCCAACATATCCTCCTCCACTCTCCCAGTGGGAGATAGTTGAGCTATTTCATCCAGGACGAGGAAAAAGTGCCAGTGCTTAGCACCAGAGCAGGGCAGGGGTTCTCTAGGCATGAAGAGATTTAATCTTTTTATTTCAAATCATGAAGAGGCCAAGGTGTCTTTGGGGTGAAGGCAGGGCTGAGGGTAGTTGTGGGAGATTGCAGGGTTTGGACTATTTGAAAACCAGTATGACCATAGCAGTTTACATTTACCAATTAAGTCTTGCCCCCATCTCCCCAGTCCCGTTTCCTATTCTAGTAATTTCCATCATATTACAATGTAATTAGCATCATTCTTTCCCTTTTCTCTCTACAGTCACCAACATAATTCAGAATATTATTAGTTTTCATTCTTGGCTATTAAAATAACTTTCTCATTATTCTCTCCATTTAAAGACTTTTCTCTTTCCATATATTCAAAGATCAATGTTCCTGAAATTTCTATCTGAAAAGCAAATTCTCTGTTTACTATTACTTGCCACGTATGGTCCACAGTCTTTTTTTTTTCTTTTCTTTTCTTTCTTTTTTTTTTTTGGCATTGAAAGTCTCTCTATGAGCTGCTCCCACTTGTCTCTGCAGGCTTCTCTTGGGTAACCCCTCTGAAAGAAGCCATTGACCTAAACAAGCAAGACTACTATCCATGATGTTCCACTTTCAAATTTTACTTATCTTTTCCCTTTAACTGGAATGCCAATCCTTTCAAACCCACTAGTTAATAAGTTATTCATCTTCAAAATAGCTAAAATTCCTCATGTGCAAGGCATTTTGTACCTCTTTAATACTGAAGTATACTATATTTTAATCATATCTTTTAATCTTTATAACCCCTACAGCTACTAATGCAGTGTCTTATCCATAGTAATTGCTTAATAAATAGTTGATGATTAAACAAATGATGATTATACAAATAAAACACAAATATGTACATATCTTATATCTATATCTAAGTCCTTCGCTCTTTATATATGAGAATACAGTTCGTTTTCAGAGTTTAACTCTTAAAAATAGTGACTAATTTATATCACCTTTTTAATAATTATACACATATTTTTATCAAAACTATTTATACTCATAGAGACTTTCAATAAAATTGTATTTTAAATTTCAAAATCGATCAAACTTTATAAAAAATTAGTCCCTAAAGGACTTACAGTTTCTCATTAGAAGCAGGAAACATATTCTGCATTCGGTTAATGAACTACACAACAGTGTTGTCAATTAGTTTGCAGTGGTTGACTAGCCAACCAATGGTTGTGTTGACAGCTCACACAATTTAAAACTGTTTATATTCTCCTTTATTCTTAAATAAATTGAATTCTATTGTTTAAAAATACAAAAAACAGAAATCTGAATAATACTAAATATATTAATTGATTTCAATGCTTTTTTGAGGTTCTCAGAAGATAAAACAAATTCCAAAAATAGCTTATTGAAGGAACCAAACATTACCTACATAAGATATTCTTTTAAGGTTAGAAAAGTGAAAATTAAAGAGAGTAATCTAACAAAAAGTAGGTAAATGGTTTACCAAATGTGCATATGAAAACAGAAAATTAGTGAACCTGTCTTGTGACATGTATCAATGGTTTGATTTTCACCAAAATCTGTTTTTCGACATTCGGAGCATACCATCTCTGCTGACCAGGAGCCCCATATTGGCCATTACAAGCTCCTTAACACCACCGGTGAGGGCAGCTTTGCCAAGGTGAGGTCGGGCTGGCACATTTTGATCAGGACAGAGGTAGCTGTCAAAGTGATAAATCAACAGAGCTCCTCAGCTTCCAGTTTTCCACTGCAGGAAGTCCACTGTGTGAGGCCTTGAATCATCTGAATATAGTCAAGGATTCAAGATGACTGACACCAGGGAAACATTCTTCCTTATTTTAGAGCACTTTAGTGGAGGAGATATGTTCAGTTACCTATAGGACCATGGCCACATGCCCGAGAATGAGGCTGGAGTTTTCCTGCAGGTGGTATCTGCTGTGCAGTATTGACACCAGAGGGACATTGTCCCCAGGGACCTGAAGCCAGAGAACGTACTCTTTGATACTCAAATAAATATAAAAATTTTGGACTTTGGACTCAGCACTCAATTTAGTGACAGTAAGTTGAGCACATTCTGTGGCATCCTCTGTTTTGCTTTTCCTGGAACTTTTCCCGGGCAGAAACTACAACAGCCCATCAGTAGATACATGGAGCCAAGGAGTGCTGCTATATAACATGGTCGCTGGGACCCTGCATTTCAAGGGAAAGGACTTCTGTAGGCTGCAACAGCAGATACTGAATGGGAAATACCATGTACTTTTTTCATACCTCCCAGATGCAAAAACATCCTAAAGAAATGATGATACTTGACTCTAGTGACAGAGGACGTTTAATAGAAATCATGCGTAACTCATGGTTAAAACAGTGGCCAGGATGAGGAACTCAGGCCTTACAGTGAGCCGCCCTGTGATAACATGGACCTCTAGATGACAGAGGAAATAATGAATCTGGGGTTCGAGTGGGACTAGATCCAGAACTCAGTAATAGGCAAGAGATATAACAGTGTGATGGCCACATGTCTCATCTTGGGCACCAAGAAACCCAGAATGGCATGCTGCACCATCATCATGGTAAGGCCCTTCAGTTACCCTGTCCCCAGTAGCTGTAGTCCCTCCCCTACTCAAGAAGTTCAGCCAGAGTTCTCCAGGTTCTGCCAGACAGATCAGCAGCCTGAAGATCAGGTGTCAGGGCAAAAAGCCAAAGAGCCTGACAGTCCCCCAGCCAGTGTGGCGCCCAGGATCACCACCCCAGCCCAGCCCCTCACTGTGGCCATGGGGACTCCCCCTACACCCAGAGTACCGCCACCAGCAGCAATAGTAGCGGCAGTAGCAGAATCCCAAAAGGATCTAGCCAGAGTCAGCAGGGGTTAGCTAGGAGGTTCTTAGACTTTATTTTAAGAAAGATCTACCTTAGGCTGCTCAAGAAACAGTGTGGCAAACAGAACAAGGTAGAGGTCCTTTAAATTATGGATGGCCAAGGCAGGGCTACAATCAAAGACATCAGAGAGGTCAAGCCAAGCTCCCTATATTTTAGCGTTGAACTCAAATATGCTGAGTTCCACAAAGCCTGGCCATATCCTGGGAGTGAATGGCCAGAGGCTGGATGCAAACCGCTGCAAGTGGCAGCAGTGCATGAAGTACACACTGTGTGTGCAAGAACTTGATCCAGAGGATGATGGAGGTGTGCAAACTGCTGTGGTGCTCTGCACCGATTCACATAAAGAGGGTACCTGGCATCTCTGTGGCCTTCAAAAACATGGTACTCAAAATACCTGGTGAGCTTGGAGGACAACTTGGAGCACCCTGGAGGACAAAAGGAGAGGCCATCTTAGTTGCAGGTCCACCATATGACCCCCACCTAGGCGAAACTTCAGAGATTGAACAGTGTTTCCTGAGGCCTCTCTCTCCTCCCCTGCTCTTCTTTTCTTCCGTGTTTGTGGAGAGGGGAAGGTTTTATTAAAGTACTTGTTCTTCTAAATCTTGTAATAAACCTGATGCTTTAGAAGAATGTATTAGATACTCTGTCTTGCATCCTCTCTGCACAGAATTGGGCTGTTCATCTTTGAATTTGAGAAGCATGTAGTGATGTAGTAGTTGGACTTAATCAGAACAGCTCTGCACCTTTGCATCTTCTGCTCCTCTTGCTCATCTGTTCCCTTGGCTTTGAAACCTTAGCTACCTTGTCTATGTCCCCTTTATGGCAGATTGGCGTTGGCTGCTCACATAGCACACTGACTTCTTTCTGGGTTCTCAATGACGTCAGCAGGAATCATCTCTCCTGACTCCTTGGCTCTGCTTACTTTCCTGTGTTCTGGTGTCATTCTCAGGTGGTCTTTCCCTTTATGAAAGCAAGATGGCCACCTGTTCAGTTTTCTATAGACACCTTTCTTCCCTCACTGAGCATTTCTGTTAATTCACATCTTTGTTCTCAAAAAGACAATACATATGTTAAAATTTTCATGTATTTGAATTTCTATATTTCGTATTATGAATACCTTCACAAGAGCAAAAGATAATTTCTAATATGATTTATTAATAATAGTCACAATATGTTATATACAAAATAACACTAGTTAATATCAACGGAAATAACAAATATATTCAATTCTCCTATCTACCTTTCCTTTCGCTTTTACAGACAAGGAAAACCAAAGGTTATGAAAGAGTTTCCCCCGTCGCTAACTCTAAAGAATCCTTATTTTGATAACAGTTGGTGCTAAATGCAGTCACTCTAAGAATTTCAATTACAGCTGAAAGAAATTCTCTTTGTTGATATGAGAAGTAATTTAGTCCCAGTGATTTCTGTTACCTGGACTTCTTTTGATGCTAAATAATAAGGTGTTCTTCTGCCCAGTATTCGAGTTTTTATGTGCACTTCTCTCATATAAGACAGAAATGAGAGTCTAAGTCTGCTTTACCATGAAAAAAAAAAAATCAACAGAATGTATATGTCAGGACTCCAAATTCATAAAAATATTTTTTCCTAAAGTGGTTTCACAATTTTAATGTGCCGGAAGAGAAGCTGTCTAACGATTTAAGGGACAGATTTCTTCTCAGAGTTACTTAGCACAGTAGTTGAAGAATAATCATTTTGACTGCCTCTTAAAAGTTATATGAGAACTGAATAAATTCATATATATGAAAATATTTTCCAGCAAAACACACTTAAATATAAGCAGATGTTTTCCCATTATTTTTTGTATTACTAATGCAGCATTAATTTTAAGGTTCAAATCCATCCAAGCAGCAATTGGAGTTTATGTAACTAATAGTGTTGACCAGGAAAGTAAAAAAAAAAAAAAGTCTGCAACTTGTCTTTTGTGTTTTGCAGTGGAAAAAGCTAAAATAGCCAAGTCATTTTGTTTAGAAAAATAACTAGTTTTGTCTAACTATTTTGCACAGCAGAAAATGATAGCTTTGAAAGAGCAGTAGTGACCAATTAGGAAATACATTTACCATGTTTTGATTTTCTGATTTTGGCTCCTTACTCTCTCCAATTGACTAAAACACAAATTTACGGTTAATGCCTTGCCATAAGAGAGGTTCCTAAGCAATATCAAAATTCACTGGCCTCTTTTAAAAAATATTTTTAGCCTGCCATTCCCTAGGAAGTATGCAGATACAATAATAAAACAGGAAACTAGAGTGGGTAACTATTCACTTGGAATAACCTGATGATTAAACTAGTGACTATGTACAATCAGGATGATAGTGCTCTTGGCAGAGGAACTTATCTTCCCTCACAACTTAGGACTGGGGTGACACAAGGTCAAGCCAGTGAGCACCTTATAAAGTCTTATTTTTCTTATCCCTTTATAAAGCCGTCATTCTTCTACTTTAAGTAAGATAACTTAGAATAGATGGAAGAATGAGTTCTATTACAAAACATAGTTTCTTATTTGCCAGGAAATGTGATCCTTGAAAAGAAAAAGCACTCTTTTCCAAAGAAAATGAGATTTGCAACCTTCTTGCAGCTCTCTATCTTTATCAATTTAAGAGTTAATGGAAAATAGCTTGAGAATTTAGCCATGCGGGGGCTAAAAAATGCTATGGAAAATCCCCCTGGAACTCTCAGTACCAACAATACTACACTTGTACCCCTTCTCAGATGTGACTCTAGACCTCGAATCCCAGACCAGGCTTGGAATCTAAATTTCCCTAAGGACAAAGATATCAAATCTCCCAGTTCCATCTGATTTGAAGTTTCCCTTTGCCGAGATCAGCAACATATGAAGACACACTTATTGGCACTTCTTTTGGCTGGTGACTCCCTCCCTTGTGCCTTGGAACCCAACTTGCTCTAGTGCACGTGCCAGAGGGCTAGAGAGCTGTGTGCATTTATGGGTATGAATGTGTGTACACAATTTCAAATTGGAGTTTGAAAGTACTGTTTAAAGCCAAACAACAATAACGAAAACTGATAACAACCAAAATGTTCAGTAATAGACACACAGTTTAATAAAGTAATACATCCATGCTAGGGAACATCATATTCCTATTAAAAGTCTTAATCCTACATAGTATTTAACTAGAATGAAGGCCACAATATACTTTTAAAGAGAAAAAGCAAGACAGAAGGAGAGAAACATAGCTATGTGCATGCCTCTGTGTGTATGTGTGTGTGTGTGTGTGTGATTATAATACACATATTATATAATCATGGGAAATATGGGCGTGTACACCCTAAATTTAGTACTGATTAACTCCGGAGGCTATGATTAAGACTAAGACTAAAGGGGAGTCACAGCACCCACATATTTAACATACTTGAATTCAGTTATATATACTTAGACATCTAAGTTATATATTAGGCAATAAAGAGAGGCGGAGCGATAATTTCAATAATGTAGAGATTCTATCATTCCATTCAGTGAGTGGAAGCCCCAAGTGGGAGTGAAACGGGAGTGTGAAAGTGATGTTATCTCCATGCGCTAAGGCTCTTGGTGTGTGTCTGCTAGTGCAAGCGTCTCACCAGGCTGAATGGCCCCAAAAGAACATTCTAGCTAAAACTCATCTACTAGCCAGCTAAAAACCAAAAATGTCTTCCAGCCATGAAATAAACGCTCATTTATTAGCATTTACTGTGCTGGAGTAATTGGGAGGTAATGAACTCAAACATGGAGCCTTCCTTAGAGAATTATCAGGGCAATATTTAAACTTCAAACATCTGATCTTTGTGCTGATGTAGAACCTATTCTTTGCATACAATGCGACTCCATTATATTAATTTTTATTCACACATATATATATTGTTTGACTTTTGTAATAAACGTATTGTTTTAATAATTTTTAAATATGCGGATAAATAATCTTTTAAATTTAAGTATTTAAATAAACAATTTTTATATTCTCTCTGGTAATTTAATTTCTGGTAACCAGATTTTTAACTATTACACTACCATTTCTTAGAATTAATAAGCTCCTAAAAATTGCTAGTCAAAAAAGTAGCATATGTTAAACATATTAAGAGGCACAGGGAATATACATCTATAACTGGTCATTTAGTTACTAGTAAAAATACATTTAAAGCAAAGAGGTATTCCATTTTTTTTCTTAGAATAATGCCCTTAAAGATGCTAAATTTAATAACAACAGTAATGATAGCTATCACTTAGAGTAAAAATTATGTGTCAGTTATTCTATTAAGTGCTTCATGTGTATTTTCTTACTTAAACTT
Source organism: Pteropus medius (assembly GCF_902729225.1). NCBI lineage: Eukaryota > Metazoa > Chordata > Mammalia > Chiroptera > Pteropodidae > Pteropus > Pteropus medius. The sequence goes on along the minus strand of NW_024352787.1, from coordinate 2,672,894 downwards.
TGCAATAGCCCTCCCTAGAGTATTAATTATACACTATCTTAGAGATGAGCAAACTGAGTTTTGCAGAGTTTACCCAGACTGATAAAGTCCACATAGCAGGTAAACTGGTGTGGAGCCCAGCCCTATTAGTCTTACAAGCTCAAGTTCTCAACTGCTATGCATATTCTAGTCTTGCCTTATTTTAATAGATTTGAACTTTTTGAATAAAACTGATGTTTTAAATGAGGTTACATTTAGCTACCAATGACAGAAAACCCTCAAATAACAGGAGCAAACAAGATAAAAGTTTATTATGTTTATATGCAAAAAAAGTCCAGAGGCAAGCAGTCCAGGACTAGTGTGGCAGCTCCACAGTATCTCCGAAAAGCCAGATTCCTGTCTTGTGGCTAAGCCATCTTCATAGGTGGAATCACCTTTTGCTTCAAAAAAGCTACTGGAACTCCAGGTGCATTCCAGGCAGCAAGAAAGGCGGATGGGCAAAACAAATACCTCCTTGATTGTCAGCTGCTCCCTTTTAGTATCCCCCACCCACAGTAACTCTGCTTACACCTTTCTGGCCAGGATTTCATCCTGTGTCCACACTTAGCTCTAAGAATGAGGAAGGTTGAAAAACTGAGAATTTTTAGAACTAGAATAATCTTTTATTGTTTACATTTCAATCTTTTATTGTTTACATTTCTGTGATTACACAACCCCCCTCCAATGTCCCTAGATCATTCAGTAATATTTACTAAATACTCAAAAACTTGTGAAAGTGAGTTATTTTGATTTCGTTTTGTATTATGTTGCTTTTCACATTTTTGTAAGTTGAAGAAGTGGTTTCTGGGATCAACCCACTTGAGACCAACACACAGTACCGACAAGGAACAGCCTGAAAATACAGATATCTCAGTGAAGGTAAAAGGCAGAAGCAGAAATGCTCTGAGTTTAAATCCTGTGAATTTGCAGAAAGTTTGATGTTTCCAGTAAAGAAGAGAACAAAATTTTCAGATTCAAGGACTAATCACACAGTATTGAGGATAGGGCTCTGGAACCTTCCATCCAATCAATTATGATGGTATAAATCAGGTGAAGATTGCAGAGAATGGAACACAAAAGTCAAGGTCCAGAGACAGAAACAAGCATCAGAAACTTAGACATGCAGTGAGGTGGAGCATGACACAGTGAGTTGCTTAGTCTCATTCTCAAGTCGATCAGGGCCGAAAGCTCAACCAGCCTTGACACTATAGAGCAGACATGTTGTCCAAGGAGAGATAGTTCCAAACACTGACGGTCAAAGGACAAAATGCAAAACATACATTTAAACCCATAGGAAGATGTAATATAGAAGGAAAATTATTTTGTGGGGAATAAATATCTTTGAACCAAGCATCAAGCTAGGATAGGAGAGGGGCATCTGGCATAACTAAGTATAATAATTTCAATGACTTACTAATCATTCCTATGTTTTAATATTATTATTATCTTCATTTGACACTATTATTGCCTCCGTTTTATAGATAAGAAAACGGAAGTCACAAGGGTTTGAGTAACTAGTTCCACAGCTGGCAAGTGATAATGTCAGGCATTGAATCTAGGCAATTGCTGGGCTGTACATCACTCTTCATGATCTGTACTAGAAACCTGGTGTTTCTTATCAGCAGTGGTTTGGGAAAGACTGGGGCCAGGGAAATTAGATCATGAGGATAAGCTCTGAAAAGAAGGAAAAGACTCAGTACTTGCATCTTGGATGGAGCATAAGAATAACCAGGTATCAAGAGAGTTGGAACCTCCCTCACCATTCATTCCTCTTGCATTTTACAGGACAACTCACTATATTAGGAATAATAATAGCTCCAAAAATGTCCAAATTTTTGTTCACAGAACATGTAAATATGTTACTTTCCATGGCTAAGGGAACTTTGCTGATGTGATTAAGATTATGGATCTTCAGATGGGAAGATGATACTGGATTATCTGGTTAGGCCATACCTAATCACATGATTAAAAGTGGAGAACTTTTCCAGGCTGTAGTGAGAGGGATGTGATAATGGAATAAGCACAGAGAGATGGCATCACAAAAAGGAAGTGACGCCCTATTGCTGGTTCCGAGATGTAGGGGTGATGTGCGAGGACCCAAGAGAAGCACCTAGAAGGTCAGGGAGACCCCCAGCTGACAGTCAGCAAGGAAACAGGGACCTCAGTCCTATAACTATGTAAAATAAGTTCTCTCAACATTGAATGACCATGAAATGGATTCTCTCTGAGAATATCCACAAAGGAACAGAGCTTGTAAACACCTTATCCTTGGGAGACTCCCATAAAACATCTGACTCACAAAACTAAAAGAAAATACATTTGCGTTCTTTAAGAAACAAGGGTTATGGTAATTTGTTATAGCAGCAGCAGCAGCAACAACAAAACCCTAATACAATGGCAGAAGATGGAACTTAAGAAATTTGTCTTTCTTTGTAACTCCTCAGACAGGGAATTCTTCAGATAAAAGACCATATCTGGGATTTCTGCTCCTATGGCGTTGATCACCCACTCCCAAACCCTGAGCATCATGAGTCACAGGTCAGATTTAACAATCCGTGTCTGTAGTCCGGAGAGCTCAGTAGCTTTTTCGTACATTATGATACCGAGAAACAAAAGATGTCCGTCTTCGTATCATGTCTCAAAATGTAGTGAATACTTTCAAGAACCCCATGGAGGTTTATGCTTTGCAGATTTAAAACTTGTGACACATAGTTTTGTTCCCATATGTTCTCCTCTCTTTCTGGGGAACCTTTACTTAAAAAATAATCGTTGAACTTATCACACTGACACTATTTGATCTAATCACCATAATATTATAAATTTGTTCTAGATTATCAAAAGGTGTGAATGACCTGATCCAAGGCCAACATTTTTCGGTCTCTATGGTAGAGATGCAGCATGGTGTCCAAATAAAGCAGCACAATGGAGAGAAAGCAGTGTGCAGGTAGGTCTGGCACTTTCTTGAGGATGGAAATCTTTAACTTTTACATGTCACTTGGGGTAAGACAAGATACATTAGTCCAAAATAGATGGATCTAGAAGAGTAGAGCTCAAACGAGAGGCTTACACGAAAGGATGAGCTAGTCACGGGAGACTCCGGGATGTGTTTTCTAAAGCTACAGGAGATGTCAGGACCACAATGAAAACACACAAAAGGAAGCGATCAGAGTCTGTCTGCCCCACCCGGTGAGAGAGAGGGGATATAAAAAAAGCAAAGCATAGTAAATACAAAAGAAGGCCGGACAGAGATAAAGGAGTGGGCAACTAGAATAGAGTAAGGCTTGTAGGAAGGGAGAGAAATTGGAAGATGGAAAATGACTGAGAAAAGAAAAGCCAAAGAGTGATGCCATAAAATGGTCTTGGAGGGAGTTATTCAATCACTTAAGAAAAATGTAACTGTGGGAAAAAATCAAGTCGAACAGTCCTAAGACAGACTAGAAAGAGCCAGAAAGTCCAGCTCTTATGAATAATTACATACAAATCTCATATTATTTACTTAACAGTGTAATAGTCAGAAATATTTGGAAAAAATTACTAATATTTATATATTGTGGAGTTTCTATTTATTTTATTTTTATATTGCATGTGTTTATATATATACAAATCAATGTTTATAAGAATATTTTTATATATAGTCTGAATAAATATATAAGTGCATAAATTATATGGATATTAAATATATTTATACACAGATATAAAAATTATTCTGAATAATACCATGCGGGATGTTAAGATCCTTTATATTCATAAAGATGTTGTTCCATTCAGAGAAATCAAATGCTTGGCTCAGGATTAATGACACAAACAAGTTAACCCAAGTTAACAATTCAGACTAGTTTCTCATCTAGCCCCAGATCTGCCAATGAAGTCCAGACTCTTATTCTGCTAGCAATAGTTGTTCATTTTACAGAAATTCCAAATAAAAATAAGTACCCATTCCCTAACAAGAACTTTTAGCCATTAATTCGGTGTCATATGGTTCTTTCTCTTGACATCTTCATTCCATCAGTTCATTCATACTCTCAGTCACTTATCACCTTTCTCATCCTTGGGTACTAAAGCATATTGATTCTATCTTTCAACAGTGTTTAAAATTTATCATAATTCTGACCTTACTCTCTCTCCATTGGACTATAATTTAAATAGTATCTAAATTGAGTTCCTTGCAACCAAGTGTCTACTCCAACCTGCTGTACCCTCAGGCACCCCATCACTTTTCATGAGTCAGAGCACTAACCACGGCACACAGGTTCAACCACTTCATGGCTCTTGTATGCTGTTTAACTGAGCATGAATTTCACATCCAGGTTCAAAGTCCTCCATAGCATGCCCAGCTGTAACTCTCAATAGATCTTCTACTTTCCCCTAAAATCCAGCCAAGTCAAACCTAGAATCCCTCGCTATTTCCCAAACACACGTTTTTCTGTCTCTAAACCTTTGCTTGAATTTTTCTTCACTCAGAATTCCAACAGCCCACCTTTTGGATTAAAAACCTCCCTAAACTTAAAGATTTATGTCAAGTTCTACCTCTTTCTCAAGAACTTCTAACCACAGTATTTAATTTCTGTCTTAATAAAACCCTCATAGAAATTCATAGAGATTCTGTACTGCACTGCATTATAGATATTTCGTATTTCTCTTAACCTCCCTACGCAATGGGAAGCTGTCATGTAGTCTTCACCTTTATATCCCCTTCAACAGCAGAGATATACAGCATTTCTTAAGTGTTTGCTAACTCGAATTCAGTTAGCTCTTCCCAGTTACTAAAACTGAAACTCTTTTAAGTGGCATTATATATATAATGTGTATAGATAGATAGATAGATAGATAATCTATAACTATATCCATACATATATAGATATATAATCTATATCTATATCTATACATCTCTATATATATTAGAAAACAATTTTAAGAAACCAGTATTTTAAGTGAAATCATAGCCATTTAGACAGGTTTCCAGGGATGCCATGAAATATAGTTTGTTTTTATATAATCAAACATTTTACTGTTCTCAAAGATTATTTTACCAAAATTAGGTTACTTCTTATTAGAATATCACATCCACAGGAATAATCACTGGGCCAGGCTTTATGCTATTGAAGTATAAGGGTGATGCATGCGTCATGAGCAAGTGGACAATGGTAGAAATAGACCACTTGTAATAATATAAACGTAATCACTTTCGACCAGCTCAAACTAAAATAAGTATGCTTCTTGTGATTCACAGTATTAGAATCCCAGTGGAGTTAACTTTAAAAGGGCATTGTGTATCTAATACAGCTGTTCTGAGGATGGGCCAAAATAGCTATCCTTGCTTGACCTTTTGAGCTTTGGATCAATAACAACAGGACTGGACTACACTAAGGAAACTAAATCGCTTTTACTGCATTAAATGCCCAACAAACACTAAGTAAGGCTGTCTCTCTCTCTCTCACTCTCTCTTTCCCTCTCTCCCTCTCTCCTTCTCTCTATCATTTATCTTTTTATCTATCTAGCTGTCCATACTATCTACTATCCATACTAGCTCACCTTTTGTGCATTGCTATAATATGTTATATATATTATATTATATATAATATAATATAAATGATAAATGATAAAAGATAAATGATAGAGAGAAGGAGAGAGGGAGAGAGGGAAAGAGAGAGTGAGAGAGAGAGAGACAGCCTTACTTAGTGTTTGTTGGGCAATTATATTATATATAATATAATATTATATATTATATTATATATTATATATAATATAATATAATATAATATAATATAACATAATATATATACATGTATATATAATATGTTATATATATTATATTATATATTATATAATATTATATATTATGTTATATATTATATTATATATTATATTATATTATATATTATATAATATTATATATTATAATATTATATAATATATATACAGGTAATATAGGTATATACATGTATATATATATATATACATGTATATATAAATATGTATTGAGCACTTTGTGCAAAACACTATTCTAAGTGTTTTACATATGGTAAACTTCACAACAATTCTGAAACGTAGGTACTGTAATTATCCCATTTCATATGATGAAATCAAGGCTCAGGAAGTTTAAGTAACTGCCCAGGTTCACACAGCTGTTTGGTGGTGGGGCTGGGGTTTAAATCCTGGAAAATTTCCTCCAGAGCTTATAGTTTTAATCATTCTGTGATACAGTACCAGAGGAGGATTTTGTTTTCTTCACAGAGATCTGGGAGGTCTCTGGAAAGTATTCTATTTCTAGAAACTACTTACAGGAACTTATAGAGGTGAAGGCTCAGACGCCCTTAAAAACATAAAAGACAATCTACTTTGTTTCTAGCCTACCAACTATAATATTGGAATTATTTCTTGAAGATGGAATTGAGAAGCTAAATTTAAAGCACAGAATAAGCAGGGAAGCTGGCAATGCAGCCTGATAGGCTGCGCGTAAGGATTTCTTCACTGGCCCAGCAAACATAGGACATTTGCAGGGGCAGATTCTGCACCAGGCCCTGCAGTGTAGGCCTCAAAGGGTGTCAGTCGGAATGATGAGAATGGAAAATGAACACAGTTATTCCATTCAGCCTTGAAATAAAGAGAAACAGTTTGCCTTCTACAGGAATGCACACATAAGCAAATAAAACCATGGGTGACTCAGGGCTGCATTTTGTATCAGGGAGGAAGGAATGCAGTGACTAAGATGTTACGAGTAAACAACAAATCACTTTCCATGGGAGATAAGCAAGAGCACTATATACCACGACATTCCCTCTGCATAATTTCACAGAAAGTAATCAGAGAAGCTTCTTCAATAGAGGAGTTTTATCTGACGGCACCCATAACTACTTTCACTGGTTGAAGAGACTACATTTTACTCCTTTTCCAATAAAAGAACAATACAAAATGCTCTAAAAAAAAATGTGTTCAGAACTCATGATATTGAAGAGGCCTTGCCAGAGGCAATAAAATTCAGAGAAGCTAGGTGGAAGTTGCATTTGGAATGAAATATTAGACAATACTTAGCTTTCATTGCTAAGGGCTGCCTTTAATAATGCTGCAGCTTACGGGACTGATGAAGTTAAAATAACAAGTTGTGGCATTCACTATTCTTAAAGGGTTGAGCTGCATGCAGTCTTCATAGGGTAAACAACCCACATAGAAGCACCTGTGCCCCTCTGAATTACTTATATGACTATTTTTTCCACTGCCAAACTGCCTGCATATTAAGTATTCTCTCTATGCACTTCTGGGTCCAGGTGCCAAGAAAAAAACAATTTGCTATAAACTCATTCTTGATCTCTGCATGTTAGTGTTGGACGCTCATTCTTAGCTACGATGTAGGTAAAATAAGTTGTGATTTTTTTCCAACAAATTTTCCAAACCCTGGTTGGAATGCATTGTCTTGTCCTTTTACTAACAGAGTGCCTATATCATTCACGATGAACTTATTGAGGTTCTTGGCCTGAAGTAAATGGCATGTTTATGTGAAACTAGTAGAGATTGGGAGTGTTCTCTACGAAGAAATATCTTGACCCTCTCCAGTATCAGGACCCAAGTCATTCCTTAGAAATGTGCAAGGGAAATGAATTTATTTTTCACTCCACCCTTACAAAGTACCAAGTTTCACGGCAGCTAAAAATTTCAAGCACCTAAAACAATACAAAGGCGACTTCCTCTAAGCAGATATGAGCCTGCTTATTTTCTCCTTGTTGCAGTTTCTGATATGCACTTATGAATGTGAACTATATGCTAAGTACGAGAGGGCAAATCAGACTTCAATATACAACCTGCCTCCCTGGAATTTAGGAAAATAATATTTCCCTGTGTTTCCTCAATGAAAATAAAACACAGGCTTATGTTCTGCAAATATTATGATTAACATTCGTGTTTGGGGTAGGAGAGCCCAGCAAAATAACTCCATTTGTGAGGAAGTTGTAAGATTTAGTCTGTAATAAGGAACTAAAATAGAAGGAAGTGAAATTTATAATTAAGTGAATGAATCTTACAAATATTATTTCCACTTACGTTTGGACCCTACGGTGGAGGAAAGTATTATAATACACGATTCCAGAATAGACTAGCCAAAGAATATCTTCGCGATGGCAGCAATTTCCTTGAGGGCCATGTGTGGAGAGATCTGTCCTCACACTTCTCTCCCCTAGGAACTGGCAGAAACCTCAGAAGGAAGTTCTTCCCCATTCCTGCGAGTGTTGCGTGTCATGGAGAGGAGACAGAACCCTCCCTTACCTGCACAGGTGCTCCCGTCGTAGGTCTCGCACACCCATTCGTGGCACTCACAAAGGGGCCCGAAGTACACGCCTGGCTCTCTCACGTGACAGATGCAGACCCCACAGTCACACCGGCCCCGGCCGTGGCACAAAGCGCTCCCTGGGGGCTGCCCTGGTGCCCGGCACCGGCGCTCTGACTCGGCCTGGGATAGCCTGCACAGGGCACCCGGCCCGCTTCTGCATGGGATGACAAACCAAGGCAAGGCCATGGTCAAGCACAGACACTGTCCCTACTGCTCTGAGCCCACGTTCCCTCCCAATGTCCACTCAGATGGAGACAGATAACCTTTGAGGCCCCACGTTTCTCAGGCAAACAACCTCCCTCTAGAAGAGCTGTTATCCCAGACGAACCATACCACCCAGAGATTATCACCTGAGAAATGACCATGACCCAAATGTCTAAGCAGTGACCTACCCACTTAGGAAATAGACCGTCTTTCAGTTGTATAGAAGTGACTCAGCCCTACCCCTTGCAAATGTGTCACTGAATTTTATATACACATTTAGATTAAATGCAAATTAATCCACTTAGCTGACTTTTCGGTTCTCTTTGAAAAGTCTCATTGCTATATGATAGCCAGGGACAGTTATTTTATTAAAAAAAAAAACAGAAGAGAAGAAAAAAGAAAGAAAAGATGAATATATAGAAAGAACTATACACATTATAGTAGCATAGGACATAATGCTTTTGAAAGTTGCATTAAGCAGTGCTTCTAAACTATACTTTTTAAAAGTTTAGCTTTGCAATGCACCTCAAAATCTCCTACAAAATGTAATACAAAATGTAATATAGATCCATGAAATAATTCTGCCTTATAGACTATGAAAACATATAGATACACATAGAACTACCTTTTAACTAATGGCAGAAATTCCTCATATATGCATTGTCATAAGAGGAAATTATGTATTTATTCAATGCTTCTATTTTTCTGAAGCAAAAGCTAAAGGACAGAAGTGAAGCAATACACAGCATAGATATGAGGAAAGGAACAGAAACAGGTTGAAAACAGTTCATCCCGTGTCCAACTTTGTAACTGCTCTTGGCTTAGGGCAGCCATCCTGCAAGATTGAGCCCTGCCACGCAAAGCAGGGCAGGTCTGTTTTAAAGAAAAACAAACCAAACTTACCTCAGAGAAGGCAAGAAGCTTTGAGGAATAGCTGACAGCCCCGAGAAGAGGAGGGAGGAGGCCAGCAGCAAGAAGTTCCTGAAGCCTGCGGGACACATGCTGGGCTCCCGGACTGTGGAGGAGACCTGTACCTCTGCAAGGTGGAGCTCACAGAGGGAGGCTGCAAGACAGCGAGGTACCACCAGCAGATGGCCAGGCAGAAGGACCCACCGACGCTCAGGAGCGCAGGTCCGGGGCTCTACCCGGAGCTGCGAGTGCGTTGATGAACTGCCTGCGAGGATTTGGGCAGCGGCACCGCTCTGGGCGGGGTGCTGGTGCCAAACTCCTCAACTGGAGAGTCTAGGCAGGAAAGTAATTAGAAACAGTTGTACAAGCAGATGGTTTATTTTGACATTAAAAAAGAAATGTCCTGTTCACAGACTTGAGAAAATCGTTTCTTTCTTCAAGTACAAGCCTCAGAAATATCTGACAGAAGATTTGAGCTAGCTGATATTGAAGGGACAGATAAAATAATCCCCAAGATGTGAGGATAAGGGAGAGGCTGGTAATGTCAGCGTGAACGCTTGGCCGGGGAATTATTCACCACATGCTTTTAAAGAATGCACTTTTGGGATATGAGTTGTGAGAGGCAAGCAAAAGTAATAAACAAAACTTTTTCTTGTACGTTTTATCTTTTGTTTTAAATTGCGGGTATTAGATTTCTTCGGGCTTTAAAAAGTGTGTTGATTCTAGTTGTCCGAGCCAGTAGTTTATCACATCACATTTTTTCTTGACTTGGACAGTTCAAATAGTGGTTGTCCCAAATTCACCCCACTTTTCTCCATGAATCAAGTATGAGGAAACAAAATAAAATGATTACCGTATCAATTGCACTGAAAAGTCATTAGTGTCCTTTATTAAGCACCTATTATGTGCCAGTCACTTAGTATATTTGATCTCTAATTGTGACAAGAACCACACATTCGTTTATTTATTTTGCAAACACGAATTTGGCATTTATGAGGTACCAGGCTCTGTGCCAGTTAGAGAAGACACAACAGGGACTTAAGGAGACATGATCCCTACTCTGGGAATCCAGTGTGCTAGCGGATATTAATCAAAACAAAAATGCAAATATAAAAGGATAAAAAGTTGCAAATGCAATGAAAAAAGAGTACAGTTACTTCCAGATTAGCTAGATGTACCTTATCTAATCAAAATGATGTTATTTGAGCTAAGGAATAAAAAATGAATAGAAGTCAGTTTGGCAGAAATGGGGAAGTGATGGAAGAGAGTAGGGAAGCATTCTTATTTTAAAATTCAAGAAACTGAGGGCAAAGAGTGACCTCTTGCTCAAAAATAACCGACCTGCTCAAAATCACACAGAAAGTTAAAGTGAGATTTCAGCTGAAATCTGTGGGAATTCAAACCCCACACACTGTCCCCTACATTGTGTGGTCATTTGAGAAAAGTATTACGGAGGGTTATATGGGAAGGAAGAAAACATTCTTCTTTCACTTTAAGAAAAGCACCTTAGATGCAATGGTTCTTCATGAAATAAAACCATCCAAGCTGTGATTCTGCGACCTTAAAATTAGGAATAAGCTATACAGGATGGGATTTCTCCCTGTCATTTACATCAACAGATATAAGACCAGTCCCAACATTTGCCTGCTGGGGCAAGAAGGCAAATGAGCATCCTCTGAGCAGAGCCCACCGCTTTCCTCTTGCTTCCTCAATCTCCATCTGCACCAGGAGGGGCTTTGCCTGGGGCACATCGCAGCCTGCACAGCCTGCACAATGGCTGATCCTTTGTCAACCCTTAGGACCAGGCAGGTATATGCTGGTGGCCGGATCTATCGTGAAGTGGACATACTGAGGAGAGGTGTGCATGGTAGAGTCCTGGGTACCTAGAAGACTAGGTTTAGAAGGAATGACATAGACTCTGGCTTGGGAAGTTCCCTGGATCATATGAACTACTCATCTTGTGGGGAGGAGGTATGTCTGGAGGCAAGACAGAGGGAGTCACTAAACCAGTCATTCTCAAAGTGAGATCTGTGAACTAGCAGCAGCAGCAGTGCCTAGGAACTTGTTAGAAATGCAAGTTTTCAGGCCCCTATCACAGGCCTACTGAATCACAGGGTGCATTTCAATAATACTTCGAGAAATCTATTTGCACATTATAATCTGAAAAGCCTTGCAAAGCCCAGGGCTAAGGGCTGGGGCCACAGATGCCTGCCTCTAAGGGTGGTACTTACACTCACTCCTAGTTCAAGTTCTGGCATTAGATGACTTCCTAGCCATGTGTAACACTATGAGGACATAGGAACAGGCTCTCTTGCCAATATCTAAAAAATAGTGGTGACTCAGAGAATATAGGAATAGTAGAAGAGAAGCATCAATTCCAAAGCCTGAATAGGAATTTACAATGAAAACATGGAGCTTTTAATAAATGAGTCATACTTTCTGAGAGAAAAAAAAATCACTGTGAAATAGGGACCTGATGTTTGAAGATTTCTTTCATAAATTAAAACATTTTTTTAACTTGCGTTGTTTTCATACCATGTGGTATGCAATGAGGAATATTGTCATTAAAAGCGTGCTTCTGTGAAGGAAAGATAGTATGTACTATGTGACTGAAAGTATTTAAATATTCAGATCATTTTATTACTGTGACTCAGAAAAAATATTCCCAGAAAGTTGAAATAGTTATACTGTGGCTGACTTGGTGACTCAGTAGAAAGTCTTGGATCCATAAAAACTCTGTCAAAATAAAATGAATAACTTAAAATTTTCTCCTTTTAGCAAACTTTGTTTTCTTTTTTCTTTTCTTTTTTTTTTTTTTTTGCCAAAGTACTAAATGCCTTGGAAATACCGACTTTCTCTCCTCTCTCAATTTGCAGAAACCTCAAGGGCACACATTCTAATAAGAGCAAATGTAGGGTCCAATGGCTGTTTGGAAGGCCCTGAGTTTCTCACTGATGTCGAAGACCCTGTGACAGGTCTGGGGAAAAGGTAGTGGGTTGGATGCAGAGTGAAGTGTCCCTGGAAAAATTGTTTAGAACTAAACTCAAAGGAGTTAAAAATATCTTAGTCCTTGAACATAGTCCTTGAGTCCTCAGGTTACAAAATCATAGAATCTCAGGATTCAAGGGATATTTTTTTTAAAGATCTAGTCCCAAATTAAATTTGTTGACAACATGCAACACAACTGCCAAATGATTAGATAGACTGATTAAGAAAACAAAAATGAAAGAGAACACACCTCTTCTGAATGGTTCTGAAGTTTTCACCCCTTGGTTTCAAATCTACTCCAAAAGGTCATTTAAAATAATATCTTGATCATAGCCTTGCTGAAAATATTTTAAGATGTAATATATGTGTTCCTCAGTCCCGCTACCTGTCCACATATTCCTCAAATAATTCTACACTTCTCAAGATAAACATTCTCATTTACATTACCTCTTCCTTGTATATTACAACTTCAGGTCTTCAATACCCTGATTTCCTGAGTGTTTTTGCTTTGTCTGGGACGGTTTCTTCTGTAAAGTATAACATGTACAGCTGAGACCATAAAGTAGGTGTGTGGAATTGTTTTTTTTTGTTAACTGGACCTTGTACACAGAGGGCAAAGATAGACCAAAGAAAGAGTCAGACCACTCTAAATTGGTAGTGTCAGGTTTAATAAGCAAGGAAACTTACATATGAAGCTTGTCTTGATTGGTTGCCACAAGACAAGTAGATCTCCAGAGCCACCTGCCAGAATCTTACAAGTTTATAGGGAGGCTTTAACTGAGTTCAGTCACATAAACCATACAGATTGTCTCAATAACACATTGTTCTGTCAAGGCTTGAAAAATGCTCCCACCGTAGGAACAATGGGCAGAAGTTACATTCCAAATACAGGAGAAGGAGTGAGGAGCCTCCAATTACCAAGGTCTAACTCAACCTAGTACTTTCAGCATTCTAAGTTCATATATTGTACATCTACTAGTATACTGATGATCACATTAACTTTTTGACTGTCTCATTACTCCAATTATGGGCTTTCACGAGTATATCATTCCCCAGATATAAATCGATATTTATCTTTGTTTGATTTTATGCATTAAAAATCATTATGGACGCTATTTTCATATTTCTCTCACCCTTCAAAAAGTAAGTCTTATGAGTACACTTTCTCCATCTTTATCTAAATAATTGATAAGTTAATTGAAAAAAATTAGTCTTAGGACCAAGCTTAGATGAGACTGTTCTTCAAGACAGTAAATCCCTTAATCAGCACATATTGACTAGGCAATCCGACCACTACCAGTTTTCTGGAATCAGCCTATGTCTTCACTGTGTTTACAAGAATTTTATAAAAGATCTCATTAGTTGCCTCACTAACCTTAGTTTCCCAGGTAAAACTTGGGCTTTTGCACCTCTCTGTCAGTAACTAAAACATACATGTTATATACTCAATACATATTTCCAGCATGAATAATTAACCAAAAGTTATCTACAATGTAAATAATTGATTTAGGAGTCAACAAATGATTCAGGTGATACGATGGATCCTGGATCAGTAGTCAGATGACATTTGTAAACTTTCATATCCTCCAAACATCATGTATATACAACATGAATCCAAATAACACCAGATCCTCTTTCTATATCCCCAATTTTTATTATTTATATCATTTGTACCTAATTCCTATACCCGTAATTTTAAAAGCTATCTTCGCTTCTTTTCTCCAATTTACCTGGATTATCCAATAAATCCCTGAATCATGTTAATTCTATTTCTTAGTAATCTAGACCCCACTTCCACATCACTACTTTAACTTTTATTTTGTGCAACATTGCCATTCTTTTATAACTGGCCTTGCTGCATTCAGTCTCATCCTTTTGTGTCTACCTCTTACCCTGTTCCCCAGGAGATCTCATTTACACATTTCATTATGTTTATTCCCTACTGAAAAATAGTTTAATAGCTTTCCACTGTGTAGAGCATAAAGCTCAAGTCCTCTATAATTTCATACAAGACAATTTATATTTAGACTCTAACTGTCTTCATAGTGAATGCTCCACCCAGATCCCCCCTCCAGGGCCAATGAATTCATCCTCTTGCTGATGGCAGTATGGGCTGCTGATGGCTCACAGCTGTCCCCCTCACCAGGAATTGCCCTATGCATCAGGAACAGCCTCCCCTAAGGCTGATCGCTCAGATCCATGACAGTCCTCTAATCCTTACCTGCAATAGTATTGACAGCCTCATACCCCTTCTGTGGAAAATGTAGAACTGGATAACTTTAAGCTGTACTTCATGTCAACAAGGCAAGAAACTCAAAAATTAAAGGCACCAAGATGTGTAACATGTGAAGCTGATCAAGAAGTTTTTGAGAAATATTTATTTATTTATTACTTAGGAGTATGTATATACATATGTATGTATGAATGTCTGTATGTATATATGTATGCATGTATTCTTTCTCCTTTCTTCCTCCTTCTTTCTTTCCTTCCTTCCTTCCATCCTCTGTCTAAAGCTGTTCCCCTGACCAAGCACCGTTTATTCTGTTTTATTTTCTTGTCAGGCCTTATCAGGGTCTAACATTATATTTTTCTGTTTATGTGCCTACTGTTTATGATCTTCCATTCTCCATTTAATGGCAAGTTCCATGAGTGCAGAGACTTTTGCTCTCCAGTAACTCCAGTATCTGGCACAGGGTAGAATCTCAACAAATATTTACTTAGAGAATAATTGAATGAATGAATGAATGAATGAATGAGTGAGTGACTTTTAAAAGTTTGATACACTTTGATTAAGTTGAACAATTTGAACTTAAGGACAGTATTTCAGGTTTAATGGAAGGAAAGAATCAACACACTGTTATAAGAAAAATTTAGGCAACTAAAATATAAAAATCAGTAAGAAAATTATATTTGTCATGAAAAAAATTAAGAAAGCTAATCTAGAGTCAGATAATCAACAGCTCATCTTAAACTCTCTATATACGTGTGGCACACTAATTGTTCACATAGAGTCAAGTTGAAAGTAAAAAAGATCTCAATTTCACTCAAAACCCACTTATATAATATTTTCAGCTAAAAGGAGGCTTCCAGGTTTTCAAATAGGAAAAGGTACACCAAAGCTTTCAGGAAGGCTAAATATTCCCAGGCAGCAATAAAAATAAGTTTAAATTTCCAAGAAAAAGAACTTTTCATCTGGGCCAGAGCTGTGGAATAAAAAGGTGTTTAGTTAACATCTTTTCCAGACACTAGTGCAGAACCAGAAGGCATTTTTTTCCTCCCACGTAGTAAAAACACCTGGAAATATTAGGAACCTCTGGGATTAGAAATAATCTTTCAGTGTTCTGAGTATTTTTGCAGTTCTAGTTAATGTTGAAAGGAAATTTTAGGGAAAAAAATCTAGAAGTTGTTTTCATTGACTTCAGAGGAAAAGAGATTTATCATTTCAATGTTATTTTATTCTAACTAATAGATTCTTAATTCTTAAAGTGATGTTCAGCTGTTAATCAATTAATAACAATTTCAAGGATGTAATCAGGAACAGACAAATGAAGAGAACACTGAACTACTTGTTCAAAGAAGAGTTTCTGATGCTGCTTCTGTCATCCCATAGCTGCCTGATCTTGGCTGGGTTCCTTAACCTTCTGAATTTCAGTTTCCAAAATGGCATGTATAAAGGGAACATTGACTTGATTCTCTCCAAGTCTAAATTTCTGTGTTTATATTTTCTCTAAGAAAATATTTGCCCAACATCTTCCTGTATATATATATATATATGTGTGTGTGTGTGTGTGTGTATATATATATATATATATATGTAATGTGTGTGTGTGTGTATATATATATACACACATACATACATACATATATACATATCCTACTTATCTGCAATACCTCCAATATGCAAATTCACAGAGACGAGTGGAGAATGGTGGGTGCCAGGGGCTGTGGGGAGGGGATGGGGGGTTTATTGTTTAATGAATACAGAGTTTCAGTTTTGCAAGATGAAAAAAGTTCTGAAAATGGTGGTGACGGTGGCGCAGTAACGTGTGAGTACTTAATGTCATTTGAAATGCTTAAAATGGTCAATTTCATGTCATGTATATTTTATCTCAGTAAAAACAAAAATGAGTGAAAAAATAGGAATATATATATATAATATATATATATATATTATATATATATTTGTGTGCATTTGCACCTACATTAGAGAGGAAATGGTGAAGACTAGTAATTAGTTTTTTGGTAATGGGCATTTATATAAAGCTATTTTATATAGCATAAGTTTTCAGAAGTTAAAAATTATTTCATGCATGTGCATTTTTATTTAAACATTGTGCCAGGGACTTTCCCACTACACAGGCTGGTCTATGAAGCTGCACTCAGTAGCGTTAGCCACTCATCTTCCTCCACATTATAGCACTACTCAGGGTTTTTGTGCAATGTCTATCAGATACGACTCCATTATTTTTACTAGTATTCCAATAAGAGTAAGATCCCTTCTACATAAATTAGAAAAAAAAAAAACAGACTGAAAAAAGACTACCTAGGGGAAGAGAGATAGTTGGCAAGTTGGGTGCTAAGGGCAGACATTACGTTTTTCTGTTTATGCTTATGAGTCAAGAGCCTTGCTCCGAGAGTGTTGTCTTAGACACTAATAAGCATGATAGGAATAATAATAGAGGTATGGAAGCCCATATCAGAGCTAAGCTTTTTCCTATAGTCATATGCAACTTATAAATCTCAAACTATAGCTATAAAAGATATCATATGAACTTTGATGGAATTTATTTGACTAGGCAACTTGTTGTAAACATTTTCTTTTTATGGTGAAAATTGTCAGCAAAACTTTTAATTTTCATAAACAATGAAGAAATTCCATATTATAGAACATTTCATTTAATAAAAGCTTGGTAACCATTCTAGATAAATTACTGTGAATAGGATATGAATTCAATTGCTTCAGGAAAAGAGAGAGGGGTAAATGAGGCTAATAATCAAAAAGAATAACTGAATAGCTAAGAATTGGAATGATAGAGCCAATTTTTGAGGAGACAGCCGCTCATCATCTTGTCTGTGAGTAATTTAGTCGATTACCACTTTTTCCTTCACCTCTGCTTTTCTCTTGACCGCACAATACCAAAAATTACATTTGCATTTTAAGCTCTGGTCAAATGGTCAAAGAACTTACTTATTTAGTTAATTCGGCCCCTAAATCAGTTGCTTTGACATTGTAGAGTCAAATTATGCTTCATATTTAATAATTCTTAAAAATCTAAATGTCTTTAATTGTTCCTGGTGAGCTGAAAGGGTATTGAATACAATGAGAAAATTGAGTTCATTGTTTCATAAGTGTCATATTTTTAATTAATTCTCTTCCTAGGATTATTCATGATTGATTTGATTTAACTGTGGATAGAAAGATAGCATATACTTTCTTTCAATTAATGATAAAGCTATAAAATGGAACAAAAAAGTTATTAATTAAATGATTTAACTTGTATATTTTTATTTTTATTTTCATCGTGTTAATTCTACCAAAGAATTATTGTGATGACTTAAATATCTAAGTTTTTTAAGTTTGATGAAGCAACAAATAATTGAAAAATCAATCTATTCTCTTTCATTTAGAATCTGTGATGTGTTAGTCACTTTCCATGCCATATTTCAAATACGAGATGTGACTCATTGTAAGATTCATTATCATTTTATGTGCCACTGAGAAAGAAAAAATGTGGCCACTACACTGGACATGTGTTCTTACCACTTAGATTTTTAACTTTATATTTATTGAAAAAGATCTTTTAGGCTTATTTAGAAGTACATTTATTCTGATTTCTCTCTATAAATAAAAGGAAAAACACAAGTGAAATAAGTTGGTTGAGGTATTTCTAAAACTTCTTTGGAGAATCTGATATTAACTACTCAACAGAGTTATTGACAATTTTTCATACTATGTCATCCTCTGTCTAGAAGTGTTCATGATGCTTAGTTATAGATTACTTATAACAAATCTACAAAAGAAGTCAAACCCTTTTGGTGCTGAGTTATTAGCATATTTGTATAGCAAGTCAAATTTGGGTTCCGACTTCCAGAATTTTGCTAAACTCATCTGAATCCCCATGATCCAAACCTGTCACCACAACAATTTGGTTCCAAGATTGCTCTGCTACTGTCTCTGGGATTTTATTTCAAGAGGTTGACAGCACTTTTACAAGTTTCAAGATCAGAGCATTAGACAAAATATTTGCCTCTGAGTGTCAACAAGATACTTAATCTTAATCATTACAACAACTTCATAAGGTGGAAAATGTTGTTCACCAAAGTCAGGCAAATAAAAAACCAAGATAATAATACTAATAAGTTATAAATAAGGCATTTGTGCAGAAAGTCAATTGCTTCTTTTGGAACAGAATTGGTCTTAGGTCACGTGACAAAGAAGGCAAAATTTATCCTGTACTCCTACATTTTCAAATTTAGTTACTTCTTTCTCCTTTTCTGACACTTGTTCTTAGGTAATTCAGAGGGGTTTTTTATCATTATTATTATTATTCAGCTTGAATATTGAGGCATTCTCATATCTTTCCTTTAGCAATTTTTACTTGCCTGCAATCATTCAGCTATTCATTCAAAAAGCATTTAGTGTGTATCTATTAAGCATCACCAAGAATGATACCAGGTTTGAGATACAGAAAAAAAAAAATGCCCATAAGGAATACAGACCAAAGGAATATTTCTCACAATTTCCAATATATCTTATGATTACAAAGGTGGTTCCTATTCCATTCCTAGAGTCAAGGATATTGTTTCTTGTGCATCTATAATTTCTGACATATTGCATTTAGTCATGAGTGTAGAAATAAAGGTACACTGTGTAAAATGTTCTTCAAGAAGGAACTAGTTAACCAGCTAGGAAAGCGTGGTCCACTGAAAGCTTCAAGCTGTTGTATTCTTCGGAGACTACCTTAGCTTTCTAGCCAAGGTCATTATGGTCTTCTCAGGATGGGCCATTGTTGACTGGTTAAATCAGTAGAATGAGAGCCCATCAATATTTGGCTAAAGCAGTATCCTCTAAGGCAGATTCCCAATCCCCAGGGCCGTGAGCTGGTACTGGTCATGGCCTGTTAGGAACCGGGCCTCACAGCAGGTGGAGTGGAAGACTAGCCAGCGAAGCTTCATCTGTATTTGCAGCTGCTCCCCAGCACTGGCATCACTGTCTCAGCTCCACCTCAGATCAGGCATCAGATTCTGATAAGAGCACCGGTCCCTGGTGCCAAAAAGGTTGGGAACTGCTGCTCTAAGGGACAATCACTGAGCAAGAGTTGCCCTTGGGGCTGGCACAAAGCAATGTCATGTCAGCACAGTAGTGTGATAGCTCCCCTTGCTCAATGTTGCTTCCTCCTTTTCCTCTTTTCAGATGTTACTCCCCCCAAAAATTGTCTGTACTCCTAATTCTTAACATCTGCTTCTCAATATGCAACATGTTTCTTTTCATCACCTGAAATGCTCTCTCTTGTCTTCCATGAAGTTAAGTTAAATCTTCTAGTTTTAAAGATCTACTTTAGTTCAATGCCCTCCATATGTTTAGTTTTCTGTAGCCCATGAGAATAATCTTGACAGTCTCAACTTATGTTGGACTTATAGTGACAGTTTTTAACTAATGTTTACATTATACTATACCTGTCTTATATGCCTCATATGGCTCTATTTTCTCAATGTCTTGAAATCACCTACCATTGGTGGCAGACATCCCTGAGCAGGTCCTCTCAAATTCACAATATCAATAGGTATAAGTGGAATTCCTTTGGTGTACTTTTAAAGACCAGCATCTGCATATATTCTTCAGGGCTCTGCCCTCAGACTAATGGAACCACTTTGTCAACAAATATAGTCAGAAGTGCCTAGAGTTTACCCCACCCTCTCTTCTCCTGACCTCCCACTTATTCTCCTAAAGCCATGAACCAATGACAGCTGGGCGAAAGCCCAGAAAATTTGCCTAAATTTAGACAAACTCTAAATTATAAATTATAAATTATAATCCAACATCCCCCTACACAATCCTGCTCAATCTTAATCTTCATGGGTCTTGAGCCTAAAATTGCACAATTGCTTATCTTCTTCTTCTCTGTGTCTTACTTCCTCCACTCCCATGTTGGTCTCCCTTAGGAGCATTTCTTTTAAAATTAATTGCACATAAATATTTATCCCAGCATTTGCCTCTGGGAAATTCAAAGTAAAATATCATATGTTTTCTGTGTACTGCATGTAGCAAGTAATATTATGTAGGATATGTTAGTTTGAACCATATAAAATTGCTGTTATTCAACTGTTTATGGCCAATAAAAATGGTCATTTCCAATAATCTAATAGTCGTGGTTCAATTTTGAATGGTTGATCAAGAGAGAATGAATTACTTAATTTGGAGCAAAAATAGGCTACATTCAGCAACTGCCACTGTAAATTTAAAAAATTTTATATAGATGTGATAATAATAATATATAAACATATACACAAATACATGGTAGAATTCATGATGAACAATCATTTTCCATTCACTTGTACAGGACAGGAAATAGGCTTAAATTGGAGAAGATTTCTGGTGACTATTTGGAAAAATTAATATACTCTTGTGTCACAGGATGACTTTTGAAAAAAAAGAAAATCATTGCTTGAGCTTATAAATTCAGCTACAGAGATTTATTATACCAAAATTTGATGTTATTATATAAACACAACAACCAAATCATATTCAGAACTTTTTTGTTACATAACATGAAAATTTATAGGTAAACCATTTTTCTAAAATTTTTTTACTGAATATTTTGTGTAAGAAAGGCAATAGTATTTTTTATATAATTTAGTTATCATCCTGCCTAGATATAGATGCTAAATCCAATGGCATTTGGAGACTTTTTCCAGTTCTTCAGTGTGAGAATATTTTGAAGACTAATGAGGATATTTTCATTTAACATTATCCTCTATTTTTTTTAACACTAAAATAGGAAGCTTCCATTCCCTGGTGTCTTAGACATTATTATGTCTGTGTTTTGAGATCGATTTCTGGTCGGGAAATGAAAATTTTTTCATTCCTAAAATACAAATATTTGACTATCTCATCAAAATACATATTAAATAAAAGAGATAATTATTCACACAAAGTATTTAAATTTTGAACAATTGAATTTGTGAACTAATTGCTATTTCATTTATTAAATAAATACTGATTAAGCATCTTACTGAGTAAAAAAGTACTAGACAAAGCAAAATAGATATGCAAAGGCTTATAAGGTTAAGTTACTCCTTTTCAGAGCCTTAAAATCTAAATAAGAACAATTACCATATTTACCACAATTCTAAATGTAAATAATTACCATAAAAGACAGTGTGAAAAGAATAGGTCCAATTTATCCATTAGAAAATATTAACATAGAATAATGAATCAGGTGGGTAAATGTCCCATATCTTTGAGAAATTCTCTCAACTACTTATATTCTTTAAGAAATAGTTGTTTTGATAGATTCCAACTATAAACTTCTCAAATTTTATTTTTTTTGTTTACAATCTCTTATTTATTTATTTAGTTTTTTTTTACTTTTTACACCTACAGCACCTGGTCTTCCTAGGTGGTCTCCCATCCAAGTACTAACCAGGCCCAACTCTGCTTAGCTTCTGAGATCAAACAGGATCAGGCTTGTTCAGGGTGGCATGGCTATAGACACTCAAACTAAATTGTGCAGGGTACTATTGGAGTGAGTGAGGTTAAATAGATGAACCACAATACATATTTATTAAAACATCTTTTATTTACTTGATATGGCTCCAAATGACTTCATTGTTTTTTTTTTCCCCCTTTGAAGATACATTGTCTCATTTCTCTTCTTTTTCCATAGATACCTTCCATGAACAGAAGGGCTATGCAGTTCTAAGAAATCTGTATTAGCACAAGATTCAATGACTTCAGAAAGTAATATAAATATGACTTTAGCTTCTTAAATTATGTATTTTATTTTTAGCTCTAACAGTACATACTTTTTAGTACCTGCAGAAATAATGTGATGTGAAATCAATGAACTTCCATAAAAGCCTCGCTATCATGGTACTGGGCTTAAAGATACTGTATTACTTGCCAGGCTAAACTACAAACTACAACCCTTGGAAACACAGATTGCAATCATTACCTTCATTCATGCAACTGAACATCGTTAGGAAAAAATATACATGTCTCAAATTAAATTCGTAATCAGTAATCTCGAGTCCTTAAGATTACCAGTAATCATGGTGTTTCTTTCTCATCCAGCCACTCTCCCACTCTCCTAGTTGACAATTTCACAACTTATTTTTTCTCAAACTTCCAATATGTCCTTCCTTATCCTTCCCCTTACTGGATGAGTTTCTCTCTATTTCATTGAAATAAAAATAAAATTAATAAGAAGATTATTTCCACAATCTCATGCCACAAAACTACCCACCCTCTTGCATTTAGGACCCTATGTTATATCTTCTTTTGTGTTAATACAAATGGATGGATGAATCATCGTTACTTCTATGGCAGGTGATCTTTGCTTTGTATACTGGATCCCACCCCATTTTCCATCAGGGACATGCTCTATTTATTCCCTGTCATCCCTGTTTTATCAAGTTTTCCCTACCCACTAGATCAGCATAAAATGTACTGTTACATTCCTCATCTTTAAAAAAAAACAATTGTCTTTGCCCTACTTCCTCCTTCAGTTCCCACATCATTTCTCTTTTTTCAGTTTATAGCAAAGCTCCTTGAAAAGAGTTGTCTATACATAATGTCTGCATTCTCATTGCCCTGGCCTCTAAATGATTCTGTGCCCAAGGCTCAGTTTTGGCCTCCTCCTCTTTTATGTTTACATATAGAAAAGAGATATCCTAAGTGATTTCATCTAGTCTTTCTTGCTTTTAAATACTATTTCTATATCGAAGACTCCAAGATTTATAACTCTAGCCCCTCTCAGTTCCCAAAAATGATTATCTATCATCTATCTATCTATCTATTTATCTATCTATCTATCATCTATCTATCTATCATCTATCTATCATCTATCTATCATCTATCTACCTACCTACCTACCTATTATCTATTTATCTAAACAGATGCCTGCTCATATATACAGATATAAGATTCTAAGTAGGCTTTTATGTATTATATATATAATATATACATACAGATATATATATAATATACAGATATATATTATATATATATCTGTATGTATATATTATATATATATAATATATATATTAATATATATAAATAACAAATTCAGGTCTATAATGGGGGAAATCACACAGATATATACAGATATATATATAATATATAATATATATCTGTACATTATATATATCTGTATATATCTGTGTATATATAATATATATATCTGTATATATATAATACATAAAAGCCTACTTAGAATCTTCAATTTGATCTTTAATTGCATATGAAATGTTACCTGTCCAACACCAAGCTCTCATTTCTCTACTTCATACCAATAAATGGTATGCTCCTCTTCATCTCAATAAATGATAAAGTTATTCTTCTGGAGACTCAGGCTTCAAATCTCAGGGGTTGTTTTAACTCCTCTTTTTCTCTCACAGTCCATATTCTATCAGTGATTCCTGTCAAATCTTTCAAAAAATATTTAGAATCTGAGCTCATCTCACCATCTCTACTACCATCACTCCAACCAAGCCAACATTGTCTCTTGCCTGGATTGAAGAAGTCAGCTAATCAGGTGTCCCTGTTTTTGTTTTTATTTCTCTAATGTCAATTCTTAACAAATTAGACAGAACAAACTCTAAAATGTAATTAGATTATAGTACTCCTATGATGAAAACATTTTCATTGCTTGAGGAAATATAAAAGCCAAAGTGTTTGAAAGGACCCACAAGCCCTTACATGATCTGCACCTCTACCCACTTACCTCCATGCTCACCTTGTTCCAGTCTCATTGAGCTTTTCATTCTTCATCAAAATTGCCAGTTGTACTCTTACCTCCGACCCTTTGCACCTTATGTTCTCTCCATCTGCAATGTTCTTACTCCAAATGTCTTCCTCTCTTTAAAAGCATGTAAAGTTCTTTATTTCCTTTGAAGGAATAGAAAGCATATAAAACAAGACTGAAAATGTCTTTACGGTTAATATAGTAGACAGGAACTGTTTATTTCATTTCAGATTATTTATACTTCTAAATATCATTTGTATGCATTGGTTCATGGGATGTTTTCAACTGCTCATAATTGGAAGCCTCGTAAAAGGTGGTATCAACATTAATTTACAAAATTACATCAATAAACCGGGTTCTTCTCTTTTTGCTCCACCTCCTTCAGGTTATTGGCTTTGGTCTCAGACTTACTCCTTCATAGTCACCAGATGACTACATCAAGTCCAAGTCTCAGCAGTTCACACAACTCACTGAGAATGTCCTCAGAGAGTAAAGCATGTCTCTTATGTTCCTTTTTAAGAGTAAAAAAATATATATATATGTCTCAAAAGCTTTCAGTTTTTCTTTAATTCTCATTGACCAGAAATAAGTCATATGCCTATGTCTAAAGCAACTGCTGGAAATGGAGATTGAATTGACATGGCTGTTAATCGGAGGTAGTGATCGGCCTTTACCCTGAGCACACAGCCAAGAAAAGAGGGAACTAATTGGTCAGGCAGCCAAGTGTCTGTTAGTATGTGCTTAGAAGGAATGTTTATAGAAGTGGCAAGAATCTTTGCTAGGAAATTTTGGATAAAACTCACTCCAAAGCCTACAGATTTGTCAATGTTAGATTATTTTTCTCCTATAGACAATGCATTTCTCCAAGTTTTTATTCGATAGTGATAAACAGATATTTGTTGAGTGCTACCATTTACTAGTCCCGTTCTAAGTGCTAGGGACACAGAAAAGAACAGAATAAGTCTTAACTCCTATGCTAAAGCTGATATACAATAAGATGAAAACTTTTATGCCCAAGTATTTCCCTCTGACAATTTTTCTATATAACAAGATTAAAATCTCCTAGGAAATTTTTTTCTGTGGAAATATTTCTTCATATCTCCCTCTCTAATGTCCAATGGTTCAATTGATGATAGACAAGATCTAAATAAATTCCCTGTCAATCCTTCAACATTCTCCAGGGTGCATGCAAACCTCAAATAAGTGTATGGTTTTGGAACTAGTTTTTCACTAAAGTGTACCAATGTTAGAACCACTCAAGAGAAAAAAAATTATTCTTCTGTGCACCATGTTAAACTTAGTAAAACAATAGCAACACATATGAATTCAGAAAGAATTAAATATTTCTAAAATACAGAAAGAATTTAGAAATATAGCTATATATGTGATACACTTACAAGACCAGATCCCTTTCCTAGGTAAAGAAATAACAAATTCAGGTCTATAATGGGGGAAATCACAAACTGTTGATTATTCAGATATTTAAAATTCCTGATAATGACTTCTGCATGAAATGTACAAAACCTACATATGGAAAAATACATAAACTTAACACAAATTATCAAAAGAGAGATATGCCATCTTTCTGGATGGAATGACTGAATATTACAAGGATATCTGCTACTCTGAATATAGCTCGAATGTGTAATGAAATACCACTCAAAATCTTAATTTGTTACATTTTTAGACAGCATAAAATTGTTCTGAAATTAATTTACAGAAGTAATTGTAATACAGTTGAGAAAGTATAAAAAAGTGTTGTAATAATGAGATTTAGCAAATGAACTTTTCCTTCCAACTATTTAAACACATTTTACAGGGAAAATACTTAAATAGAATAGCTTTTGTGCAAGAGTAGATGTTTACATCAAACCACAGAAACGACAGCTCAAAATCAGACCTTAATTCTAAATTCAAGAAATTTAAATGGTGATGATGGAATAACTGGTCAACCCTTTTCTTAATAAAACAAAATGACCTAACTCTTCACTTGATATTTAACTTTACATAAATTCTAAAAGGAACAAAGATGTAGATATATTGATAGATGTTATAATAACAATGTGAAAAATCACAAAGAGAAGGGCTAATAGAGTTCATTGCACTTCTGATATATCACTAACAAAAGTAAAAATCATATCAAACTGGGGAAATATTTACAAACTTTATGAAAAAATCATTGATAATTTCTAACTTAAGAGAAATTTTTACAAATTGGTAAGAAACTGCTAATTTCTCAAATAAGCAAATAATAGCAAAATAAGTCATAAAAGTAGGAGATACATAAGAGTGTAGTTTTAAAGTGCAAGCTCACTACTTGAACCAAAAAATGTAAAATTGTTTTGTACTGGTCTCAGCCTTCGAGTAACCATTGTGCCTGCACCAGCCTTTGTGGTTCTTATTGTGATTGCAATACCCTTCAGCAATAACCAGCAGGAAACTGGAAAAGAGACAGATTTATTACTTATAAGACCTGGAAATTATACGGCACACCTTAGGTTACAGAGCAAGGTCATAGGGAGGCAGAGAGAGAGTGCATGAGGATGGAGTTCTGTTTTATTGGGCTTGAAGGTAGGGCTGGAGGGTTTCCTCAGGGCTCACTCTTTATTGGTGAAAAATCATAAGAGCAGGAATTTAAAACATGGGAAGTAAAAACAAACAAGTAACCCAAATGGTCAGGTATTAAAATCAACCGCAATCTCTAAAACAAAGGAGCCTCAGTGGGAAGAAGTGTCTGGCTCTTTATCTAGTCCAGTGGCTGACCATACTTTTATTGGCAATAACGCTCTTTGAAGTAGATGTCTCTTTGAAATGGATGCCTCAGCAACCAAAACTTAAGTTAGGCACTCGCATTATAAAAAACAAACAAACAAAAAAAGTTAAGGCTAACACTACAAAAATAAAACAATGAGATATGGTTTTCCATCATCAGAATTGGAAAAGTATTTGAAGACAATAATGTGGACATGCAAACTGACGCATTCTGGAAAGCAATCTGTGCACAAGCCCTCCACAAGTGATTGTGATGGCTGTGGCCTACACAGAGGCACGTGGTTGAGTACATGAGTGGAGGCCAGAATCCAGACCTCACCTCATTTGCCCCAAGTCATGATTCCTGACATGCATTGGGTCATCCCATAAAAAGGGCTGCCTTTTTCTTCACATGCAAGCTAGACTAATTGTGGCTCCATCTAAATACGCCTAGATCATAACTTTTGCCATAGTCAGTGACTTATAGATAATTATTCTAAATTACCCTGGCATTAATCAGAGACACATAAACACAAGGGTGTTTATTTTAGTGCCAGTTTTTGTATGGACACCGGACTCCACTTCTCTTTACACATTTCTGATTGATGTTTTAATTTCAGGTGGCCCATCTAGATAACCAGATAAATCACGGGTTTCTCCTGACAAGCCCACAAAAGGACTTGCTGAATAAGTCATGATAATATTAATATCACAATTATATTCATAATTTAATTTATTCAACAACAATGGCATCAATATTCATAACATTATTTAACAAATAAATGTTGCACATTTACCATATACAAGCTCTGCTTTCAGCCTGAGGATATAGTGGTGAGCATATATTTTAGATTTTGAAAAGTAAAAATCTGTGGGAGAACGGTGTAAGTGTTCTGAAAGAATATATTTTGTGTTGTTTATGCTTCCTTCTTCCAACGTAAGAAACAATCTCTTCTCCAACTGACTTAGTTGATTGGTTGCTATTCTGTATAACTTTGTGAAAGTACTTATGTACCAAGATCAAAGCTTAGCAAAGAATTTGACTTTAGTTCTGATTTAAATTTGCTATTTCCAAATTCCCGTAATGACACAATTTTATTAAATCATGTGTATTTCTACAATCAGTTATACTATTCTATTTCCAAGACAGCAGGATCCAAGACTGTAGATATTCTTTCATTCATTCAACAAACATTATTAAGTTCCCAGTATGTGCTAAGCACAGTTCTAAGTGCTGAGAATAGAGTATGGTAAATAGACAAAATCTCTGCTCTCATGGAGCTTCTATTTCAAAAGTATAGACAATGAATAAGATAAATAAGTAAAATACAGAGAATAGTAATATATAAAAGAGCTATGGGTCTATTGGGCCTGAATGTGCCCAATCTTGTCTGATCTCGGAAGCTAAGCAGGGTCGAGCCTCGTTAGTACTTGGATGGGAGACCACCTGGGAATACTAGGTGCTGTAGGTGTCAAAAAAAAAAAAGCTATGGTAAGAAATTTTTTGAAAGAATGGAAATAAGAAATTTGGATTAAGGGCATTGAAATTTTAGAGTAGACAGGAAAAGTTTCACTGAGAAGGTGACATAGAAGAACTGAAGGAGTGAGTGAGTCAGGTTTCTGAGGGAAAAGTACTTCAGACAGAGGTAAGAACACGTGCAAATGCCCTGAGGTAGAAGAATGACTGATAGTTCAAGGAACAACAAGGAGGTGAATGTGGCCAGAGAGGAAATCCTGAAGAAGTGTAGTGGGAGGAGAGGTCAGAGTGGTAACAGGGCCACATAGTGGCCATATCGTGTAGAGCATGCTAAGTCAGAGAACCTGGAATTTCATTCTGAGTGTAATGGGACTGACCAGTCCCTCAATGTTTTGAGGAGAGTGACATGATTAGATTTGTTTATTGCTTTGGTTGGCTGTGCTGAAAATAGACTGCAGGGGCCAAGAGACTAGTTAGAAGATATAGAAGTAATCTTGGCAAAAGCTGGAAGAACTATGAGAGTAGGAAATCGTAAAACTCTGGTTACAGTTTCCTTACAAGTTTATTATAAACATTTTCAAACAGAAGAAAAATTGAAAGAACTATTCGGTATTTACACATGCACCCAGAACCTTGATGCCACCATTAACAGTTTTCTGTACTTGCTCTATCATATGCCCACCAATCTAACCTTCCTGTATCTATCCTATCAACCTATCTTAGTGGTTAATGCATTTCAAAGTAAACTGCAGATATCCATACATTTCTGCCTAAGTCAGTCAGCATGCATATCAGACTTTTTTTTTTTAGAGACAAAAGGAAGATTTATTAGAGAAGGAATAACACCCCACAGACAGAGAAGCAATCTCCTCTGAAAGCCAGAGGATGAGACCCTGAGCGTTCACAGAAGAATTTGGTTTATATCTGATTCTTAGTTTCTATGAAAATTACAGCTTAAAAACTTTATTTTCCTGTTTTCCTTTCACGGTGTGGGTGAATAGTTGTTAGCCATCTCAGCAGGACTCTTTTGTTCTGTAGGTTCCTTGAGGTCTGGCTATATGCTGATCTTCTCTATGAAATTTGCATAAAATAGAGAACTCTTTTAAAGTTATAAAACGTTCTCATCACACCCCCAAAACTACCCTCATGACCCTCCCAATCAATTCTTCCTCTACTCCAGAATCAACAACTATTCTGATATTTTTCCACCACTATATTTCCTATTTTTGAAATACATATTGATGAAACCATGCAGTATTAACTCTTGTGTAAGTTTTTTTTAATATACTTATAAGTTTCATCCATGTTGTATGTACCAGCAATTTATTCATTTTCATGCTTTTCCAATTCATTGGACTAGCCTAACTCAATAATTACAGAGAAATCTAATTCATTTTCCAAACGGATTTGGTTACCCAAGCTAGCCTGTACAAATGAGTCATCATGTTTAAAAAATTACACAAAATTACACCGTGCTTAAAAACACATAGTTGAATTCTGTAGAAGCTGTCATTTGTGAAATAAGTAGTGAAGGACTGGTAACATGATTAACTTGTATCCTTTCAATGTCTTGTGCAACAAGGATTATCACAAAATTTATTAAAATCGTGCCTATATATTCTCCACCTGTGACCTGTTGATAATTATTTTCATAGATTTACCAGCTGTTTGTTTCCAAAGTTCTTGAAGGCATGGAATCTGAGTAACAGTAGGGCCTGTTATATGTATTGGCTCACAAACTTGGGGGTTCCCCAGGTGAAATTTAAACCTGGCCTTCTTACTCAGAGGATAAGGAGAGACCAAAGAAAGAGACAGACCACTTCAGATAGCAGGTGGCAGGTTTCAAAAGCAAGAGAACATACTTACAAGGCTTGTCTTAGGTGGATACAAGGTGAGTAGCTCTCAGCACCTGCCCACCAGAATCTTAAGAGTTGATAGAGGCCTCAAAGAGGTTCAGGCACATATTCAGTCCAGATGTTTCCAACAACACCTTACTCTCTCAAGGCTGCAACCTTGAATATGGCTCCCATTGTGGGAACTCCCACTGTACATCCCAAGGACAGAGAAGGGGCAAGGAGTCTCTGATTGCCCGGATCCAGCTTTCAGGTCAACTGGCAGTCACGTCCTCTCGAAGGCCTCTCCCAATAGTGTGAAAGGCCTTGTCCTGCAGCATTCCACTAACTCTACACAGTGAAGTACAATAAATTGACACACATTTGGCTGTGAATGGTAGAAAATTATATTTGAAATAAGCCAATACTTTTATTTAGAAGATGATTTCAACAT
Source organism: Pteropus medius (assembly GCF_902729225.1). Lineage (NCBI taxonomy): Eukaryota > Metazoa > Chordata > Mammalia > Chiroptera > Pteropodidae > Pteropus > Pteropus medius. The sequence continues at coordinate 2,641,975 of NW_024352787.1, read as the reverse complement.
TAAGAGACAATAAATATGTACAAAAGAACACATGCTTTTCTAATTTTCCAGCAAATGGTATTCTGGGTGGACTATGAATGTTTCAGTGAATTAATAGAGTCAAGAGCAGAGACCAAATGCCCTGATTTGATAGTCTGTGATGGCAATTTCAGGGTTCTGTGCAGTAGCAAATTTAAGCTATAATATAGGATAGCTTGAAAGAGCTCATAAGGAAACTACATTTTAAAATGTTTTCTGATATCTCCAAATGAACTCGTTTTCCCCAAATGTAAAGGCCTTGTTTCAGATGACTGCTGAGTACACCACCCCACGTGATAATGACTATTAATCATCTAATAGAAAGAGTTTACTCTGAAGAAAAAAGTTATAATTTTTTTTGTCTAGATATAAAGTCACTGTTAATAAATAGTCTTTTTTTCTAGTTGTCCGTTTGCTCTAGTTGTCTGTACATTCATTTGAAGATCATAATTAAAATAACACTAAAGATCTTTCGGTTTTGTCATTCACAGCATTAGTAGATTGCAGGAGAAATATGATATGTTTATCTCAATGATATAGAAAAAGTATTTTTAAAAAATAAGTCCTTTAATGTTAATAAAAGAAAAACGTAGTAAATTTGAAATAGAAATAACCTATCCAAAAAAATACCAATCAAGAAACCTATAGCAAATATCATACAGAGTGTTAATCATTGGGAGCTATTCTTTGAGATCCAAAACAACTCTGTGTCCAATATCTCCAACATGGCCAGCAGAGAAAGGCCAAAAATAAATAAACAAAATGTATAAATTTGGAAAGAGAAAGAAAAACTTATTTTCCAGAGATAAAATAATTATGTATACCGAAAGTAAAATGAACCCACATTACATTTTCAGAATTTGAAAGACTAGATTTTTACAAGGTTTCTGGACTCAGAAACAACTACTAAGAGAAATGAAACTTAATAACTCTTTTATAATAACACCCAAAATAGAAAGTTGTGTTAGATTAGCTCCCTAGAAGCAAGGTCTGAGACAAGGATTCAGTGACACAAGATTTATTCAAGGGGTGCTTTCCGGAGAAAGGGAATGAGGGTAGCAGAAGAGAGCAGGCAAAGGAGCCAAGGAAGGGTACAGGTCTCAGCTGGAGTTCCGCTTCAGCTGGGTCCTAGAGTTATATTATGCCAGGTTTGGTCCTGGCATAATATAATGCAGGCAGGAAGGACAGCTTGTCCATTTATCAGTGGTTTCAGACTGTCCCCTCCCCTGTGTGGGAGTGGGGTTATATCTTCCCAGGTGAGGCATCTCCTGTTCTGAAGAGGGTCATTTTCTCAAGAAGGGGACAGTTATAAAAAGTTAGCACTAATCCTAATAGCAGCTGAGCAATGGATGCCCTGGCCTGGTAAAGAAACTCAATGACATCAACAGTATCAAACACTGTCACCCCTTCTTCTCAGTGCTACTCAGATCTTGTTTCTCATATTCAGTTTATTCTATCGAGGCACAGCTTCTCCAAGATTCTGGTTGGTCCCAATTTCTGGGCAATTTATGGGAAGAGTTAAGGTGTGAGGTGAACAACAGTTCCCACTGCTACTGCTGGCCCCAAGTTGATAAGTGATGCTCATCAGCCCTCTTCCCTGTCACCAATTTTAGGTCCCTCTTCCCCTCAGCACTTTTGAGTGGCTTGCCTTGATGAGTGTCCCATCCCATCAACCTTGAGAGGTCTTAGTCATTGGTTATTATAAACTTTTAAAGATATTTTATACAATAAATTAGATCTTCAAGGTTATTTTCAGAATTCAAATATTTTCTTCTATTTGGTAGAAGCTTTTATTATTAGTCAAAACATGTATCATTTGATTACTGACTGATTCTCTTGAAACATGACTTTTGTTTTCAGAAATTTACCAGTTCCTTTGGGCAATCGGCTCAGCTGCTGCTCAGTACAATGAAACCTCTGTTTTGCTTCCAGCATAAGTGTTTAATTGGTATTATTTATTCCTGATTTCACAGTCTACCTTTTTTTTTCTTCTAAAACCTAGTTTCCTCTGAAAATATAATCTAAAGCAGACAAAACAATGAGCTAAAATTTTTTGCAATTAACCTGTAAAATATGCATAGTCAAAGGGCTACACTTATTTCTACACCCTATGATTTTCCAAGTCTAGTTTGTGCTCTGGAATTCCTCCATCATTAGGCAGTTTATTTTTCCATAAGAAAAATCAATTGCATTTCTTGCCCCAATGTATTTCTGCCCATTTTAAGAGTCATAGCTTCTGTCTGTTTGAGGTGTGCACCATTTTTTCTTCTTTTATTTGCTGTTGAAGGATATGTTAAGCCCCTATCTATGACTGATTTGAATGCACATAGGAACTACTTGAAACATCAAATGGCCGTATGACAACCTTGCAAAGACCTCAAATCTGACTCAACAGATGGTCTTTTATCACCTAGTTGAACTCACACATTTTTTAGTGCTTCACATAACACAATTTAAGTGCAGGATCTACTGGAATTCTGCTCTAAGGTTCATATGATGATGAAACTTGTAGGAGAGAAAAGAGAGTGGGCAAATCCACTCTGATCTCTTAGAAAAGGAATGCTTGTGAATAGGTACCAACTACTGGAACTGTGTTGCTCAAAGGGATACCTGTTTTATTAAGACAGAGTCCCCGTAGTTGCAGGTACTACTCTAGAGGTGCTTAATCGGAATCTCCATGGAAGATCACCCAGGTGATCCTTATTATCAAGAAAGTTTTGGAAACATTGTCTCAAGAAAAAGGTAAAATGTGAGTTTTCTTCCAAAACCTTGCAATATTTAAATGGTGAATCAATGTTTTGTGGTTTCTTGGAAAGCTGATACATGAGACGATAAGGACACCCTAAACATACTCAATATTATGCTTACTACTGAGAAGTGGAGGAAACAAGCTATATTAAACCCTCCCCAGGCCCTCCATCATCAAAATGCATCTATTCTGCATAGACTGAATTCTGTTCGTGCTTGTCTATGCTAGTGAGTTAGCAAGCAGTGGATGCCTCCTGGTTGGTCTATTTATATTTTTTAAGTAGGTCTTCTGGACCTTTATTTTCCCTGCTGAAAGTATCTGTAACAGGGGAAATTCAGTCATATTCACATTTGGTGACAAGTGACCCTGAAATCATACAATATTAACAAATGTGTACAAATTCAAATCAATCTTAACAAGAGTCTTTAAAAAAATTGGAACATCTTGAGTAGTTATCTCAGTGTAATCTACTGATAAATCTAATCTGACAGAATCATTCTGGAGACAAGCAAGTTCCTATATTCCCATAGAACAGACACATGGCAATCCCCCCATGGATTAAATTTTTCTTTTTTAGCATTGTTATAGTTTTCTCAGCTACTCACTATGGTGTCAATTGCGATACTAATTTTAGGTGGAAATAAACAGTAGGAACAGATGAATTAATGAGAAACAGATATCCCATTTTCCTCAAATTCTTACTAGCTTGCATTTCATAGTGCTTCTATTCCAAAGCACTTGCTGGACTATGAAAGCAATTTTCTCTGATAAATAGTTTATTGCCTTGGTTGTAGATTGGCCTGGCTTCATTCTCTGTATTATAAAATTCCTTGTATTTGACTGTTTCTCTCTGTTTCACAATACCCCTTCCCCAATGTCATACTGTTAAATACAGATTTATCTATATGGCCTCACCCCCTCAAATGCTTTCTGGAGCTGGGCATTGAAGTGGGTTGAGGGCAGGGGAAAATAGGAAGAATATACCTGTCTAAGAGAAGCACAGGACACCTCTAGCTGCTCTTTGCCATGCAGGAATACTAACCTGACTTGGCCAGATCTTATTTTTCATATTAAACTAAAAATCTCATGGTCTTCGAATGTTGGTAATTGATCTTAATTTGTCAAAAAATATTTTGCAAGCCAAACAAAACATACCTCTGAATTCTAATAAACTCAATAGGGCAGCAATTCACTTTCATTAGTTTATAGCAGTGAGCGTAATTACAGAGCCCATTGGACCTGGAAAAGATGTTCACCCATCCTCCCTAATTTTACTGATAAGAAAATACTAGGATGATGAGCAGGTAGAAGGAGTGCTGCGATATTTGGGACATTGATAACTGCTTTTTACAATGGTTGTCTACTCCCATATATAGTGAGTTCCGACAGATTCCAGGATGAGTGTACTGAGTTTCTCCACAGCTCCTTCATTAAAGTCTACAGATTTTCCACAGCTTTCTCCATCATCTATGGTATTGTTTGGTTCTCAAGCACGAATTATAGATACTTACATGGGCGGGGGCAGTTCAATCACAAACAGAGAGGAGTGTGAAATGCCTGATTGGTGAGGAGTGGTGCTAAGGTTAATAAAATTGTTACCTTTATCACTCCATTCAAAAATGTTATAAATATCTTTGTCTTTAATTATTTCATGAATATGATTTTCTAACTGATAATTCTAACTTGATGCATTCCAAAGAGTGATACACAGCTGTGTTTTAAAGATACAAACTGAAATAAACTAGCAGTTAGATCAAACAATTAAGAACAGTGACTTACAATGATTAAATTGGTTAATAGTTTTTCTAAAAGAAATTATTTATAAATTTGCCATTGTTTAAATTATTTTCCATTTTGTGTTATTAGAATATTTCCATATGATTTCATCATTTGTTTAAATGTAGCTTTGTATATTGTTGATCTTTTTGAAATCTTTGGAAATTTGAAAATGATTATTCACATGTATTTCATGAAATGCTGATTTTTTAAAATTTCCTTTAAAATATAAAAAAGTGTTAATATGGACAATAAAATAGCTCTAATATTGGCCCAAAGTGATTGGATTACGAATAGGATTTTTTAGATGGTAACTTAATTAAATGCACATAACCAGAAAAAACATCTTAAAAAAATTGTGTGCGTGTAATCTTACTTCCATCCCTTGAGCTTTAACATTTTGTGGCAGGGAATTGTTCTTTCTTTAGAGTTCTGATTTCTCTTTCAGAGGAAGCTTCATTCAGTTTTCTCTCTCCCTCTCTGTTTGTGTACTTGTGTGTGTATGATGTCTAAATCACTGTCAAGGGTTCCTTGGTGAGTTTAATATCAGACTACAAGGCGAAATGCCAGCCCCAGAGTAAATTTTCCAGGGAATGTAACTGAGAGGATAGATGTCCCCAGCTCACAGTGCTCAAGATTCCAAGATCTCCCTAAACCTGTCCTGCTAGGAGCCCCAGAAACATCAGATGCAGCTTCCCGTTAGGATATACCTGCAGTGCACGGAGGTAACTATCAATTTTAGATTAGACATCTAACTTCATCCACATAACAAAATATTTTAATCTTAAGGAAAAATGTTAGTGTTTAGAAGACTATAAGTGTCATTGGCCCATTCATTATTTAGCAATTTCATACTAAAGGGTGAAATTAGTCCACATCCTCGGATACTATGTCCAGGAAGACAAAATCCAACCCTCCCCCCCGCCCCACGGGCCTTGTCGCCTCTCTGCGTTGGCCTTGGTCTTGCGTGTACCCGTCTCAAGTGCACACGGGCCGTGCTCAGTGAGCACCACAGAGTACGAGAGAGGCTGGCAGAGGAGAGCCCAGCTGTTGCTGTGAGACTGACGGGCAGTGGCAGCCAAGAGAGAAGGAACCTGCTAGCACCGACCCTCCTACTCCCCCATCAACTGCAGCTCAACCTCCTCTACAGTTTCTTCCCTTCAGCCCAAGGCAGCCCCCGCGACAAAGCCAACTCTTATTTAAAAGAAAAAAAAAAAAGGCACAAATAAAAAAAGCCCTAGCCCCCTAACACTCTCTCTCGCAGGCCCCGCCACCCCAGTGGCAGCAGCGCACGCCAGCACGCCGAGCGCTGAGCCGCGGCACCGGCTGGGTGGCGCGCGCCGACGGAGCCGCGGGAGGTGAGGGGCCGCGTCCCCGCGCGATGGGCGCCGCGCCCTGCCCGCTGCCGCCGCCGCCGCCGCACCCGCGGCACCATGACCGCTCTGAGCGCTAGGGTTACAGGTTGGTCACGGCCGTCTCAGGCCTGGGTGCACGCCAGTCACCCTCGCGGGGACTGGGCCCGGGCTGGCGGGTGGGGGCCGGGCACCAGGGCGGGAGGGGCGCCTCCCTGCTCGGCGGGGAGGGGTCGCGGGCTGCAGCGATGCGTCTCCCAGTTCCCTAAGCGGGGTGCGCCTTCTCGGGCTTCGGCAGCGCGCGGGTGGGCACTGGAAACCCCGGGCTGTCAGACCTCGGCCTGCCCTGCCAGGCATTAGGGGTCAGGTGGCTGGGGATGTGATGGATGTATGGGCCACTCGGCGCCTCCCGGCGAACGCGGGTGGTTGGGGGCCGACCAGCCCACCCCACTCCCATGCTCCTGCGGATAGCTCTGGGCTTTATATCCCTCCTTTTATTAATTGGCCTGGCTGAGCAGCTCTCATTAGGGTGGCCCCCCTGCAAGCAGGACAGTATCCTACCAAAGCAACACCGTTTTGTCATTGAGCCCTTAAGAGACTAGTGTGGATCTCCGGGCTCGAATCTAAAAGTGGGCCCAGAACCCCGAGCAATGGGTTATCCCTCTGACTCGAATTTTCCTCTTCCAGGATGGTTGATGACTCTGAACTCAAATCTTGATATATTCTTGAGATATCATAAGATAACTCTTCCAATTTCTGGCATAATTTTTCAGGGAATATGTAATTAAGGATGTGTATTCATACACTCACAGGTTCAGGCCTCTGAAGGTCGCAGTCTTTACCTTGTGTTTGTGTGGTTATCAGTAGGCCTGGATTTCCCTGCTGGTGAAATGGGAGGTTGATACCAGTGACTGCTAGGTATAAGAAGGCCAAGGTTGGAGGAGAAGACCTTTAATAGGGATCAGAAATTAACAGGTGGCTATTTTTAAAAAAATTATGATTCATATTTTCATAACTACAAATGTGATTTGATTTGAAATTAAGTAGAAGAGGAGAGGGTGGACAAAGGCGGTCATTCCTGAAGCACATATACAGCTGGAGTTTTTTGTGTGTGTGTATTCAAAAATTAAGTTTCAATAGTTCTAAATAAAAATCCTGGCTTCTCAAACCTTCACAACAACAAAACTTCATTTCCTAACTGGTCAGCTTTCATTCTGTGACCTTTCTATGTTGATTTTTTGTTTTTCTGTAGTATATTTTGAGTCTGCTATTGCTAAAACCAAGCAGAGTGACGGAAAAAGCAGGCTTGGGAAAAAATGTTTAAATAAGCAGGCTCATTGGACCTTCTTATGTGTTCGTAGAAAACTATACCTTATGTGTTCATAGAATTACTATATCTTGGCAGAATAGATGTGCTCTGAAGAAGCTGAAGATAAGTCATGTCTTGTGAGGTGGTGGTAATACAGCTATAACTCTGGATATAATTTGAAAGATTCAAAAGAGGAAAATGTTATACTTTTAAAAGAAAAAAAAAACCTACTCAAGATAGTATCATTTGCTTGTGGTTTAGAAAACTGAAGATTTAAGTAGCATTTTCTTCTTTGAGAATGGCATTTCTTTGAAATGTGTTCCGTTGGCTTCTCTTTTCTTTCCGAGTAGATGTATGTGCACGCACATCTGGTCACTCATGTATGTATTTATCATTTATTAATGACAATTTCTGAATCTTCATGGCTATGTAAATTTATTGCATGGGGAAAGGTCATATGTGGTTTTAGATTTTGTGAAGAAAAAAAATCACACCTACCCACAGTATTATGTCCTAACTGTAAGCCAGGCACTGGGCCAGGAGCTGGGGATTCAGTGAGGAAAGAGGTAAACTCCAACCCTAAGAATCTGTCAGGAAAGGCAAACCTGTAATCAAGTAGATAGGTAGTGAGATGTCCTATTTTCTAGTTTGGTTTGGAAACTATGACCTTGAATTTAAATAAATTATAACTTGCCCCTCAAAAATGGTATCAACGTTTTAGAGTTTAATTATCATGTTATATGATTCTTACCTGCCTCAACTTATGCAAGAAGTTTGTACATCTTCAAAACTCTTTGTGTGCAAACATTTGAAATTTTTAAAATTATCCTTTGAATTTTAAAATAATCAGATGTGATAGAAATGACAGAGATGATGGAGAAAAGAGAATAAACGCCCATAGTCCTAACAACCTAACACAAATGATTGCAATATCTGTATTACTATAGATAATAGTAATTATCTTTTAAGACACATACTTTATATAATTGTAGTCATGGTATTGTACAATTTTTATACTGGTTTTTATATTTAATATTTATCATAAGCATTTTTCATATAGTTTTTTTGCTTAAAAATTATATATGGCTATTTATAAGACCATGAATATAGCCTAACATATAGCCATACTTTTATCATTGGATATTTGCTGTTTTCAGTTCTTTGTCATTATAAATAATGCCCTGATTGATAAACTATAGGGGGTTATTTCTATTGGATGTTATTTTCTTCATAATAAATTACAAACTGATATTTCTGGAAAAATTGATTATTAAATTATTACAGATATATACTATATATAAATTATTATGCATATATGATTTATGTTATGCATATAATATTCAAGTTGGTTAAGAAAAGATTATAATTATGAATAAGAAGCTTTATATGCTTTCTGAGGTAAATCTGCTTTCTATTTAGTATTTGTGGATCGCCTTCCCTCTTACAGGAATAAAAGAAGATAAAATAATAGCTTGGACTTAAGAGCTTTGCACTATATAAAGACTTGACCTTTAACTAATTCATCTGAAATCCAGATGATAAAATATACCTCTTAGAGTAAAACCAAAGTAAGAATGCTGTAAAAAGTAGTAAGCTGAAAAAAAGAGTAAGTTAAAGCAAGGTCTTTTAGGAAAAAAGAATTTTGAGCTCCAGAATGTAATAATGCTTTTTGCTTTCTTGTTCAGACTTCAAATAAATGATCAAAGAAATTTATATAGTGAGAAACCTGTACCCCACAAGTACAAGGAGAAAGAGACTGTTTACTCCTAGACTATAGACTCCAAGGCATTTCTCATAGATTCAGTACAGATGGAACTGGGCTAATGGAACTGATGGGCAACACTAAGATTCGGGTCACAATTCCCTTTCTAAGAGAGTTGTACAAAAAATAATGAGCAGAACTCCTGATAGAACTGCTTAATTTTGAAGTGGTGAAGATAAAAGTGGATCATTCTGTAAGATAGAATTACTTAACTTCTGAAGCAATTCCTCCATGATACCCCTGGGTGAGCACAACCACACCAAATGAAATATGCTTAGATGACAGGGACTAAGTTCTCATGTCCAGAAATGGGGCAGGAGTAGGGGTTCTGGAGAGGGAGCGCAGGAGAATTAGAATATGAATGGTCAGAACACTGCAGTCAAGGGAATCACTTATGTGGAGATCAAGAGTGAGACTTATCCTCAATTATGCAAAGGAAAGAGATGAAAAGAGGACTTCGTTTGGAGCAAGGATAATGTGTATGTAAGAAAGCCAAAAAATACACAAATAAATGCTCTTCCTGACAGGGAGATCAGAGCGAATGGAATACAAGCCATGTTCTAAGTGAAATACGATCATTATTTTCTTTGAGATTAAAAAAAAAAAAAACAAATATGCAGATGAAGATGAGTTATCATGGACCAGGAAAAATTAATAAAAAGTAGCCAACATCAAGATATAGCTCAATGAACACTTTGAATTTGAAAAGTGTTTAAAAGAAAGTATCCCATTGGAATTCTGGTCAAGTTTAAAAAAAAAATCACTTATCCCCAAAGGGGATACACCTTCTCCAAAATGAAATATCAGCAAGCAGAAAAATTATATTCTAAAATGTACAATTCTGAAAAATACCAGGAGACAATTATCTTATAATACTAATATGGGTCAAAAAGGGAATATAAGAAAGATGAAGAAATACATATTAGGCGAATGCTACTAAAAAAAAAAAAGGTGAGGTAGAAATATGTAAATATCAGAACAATGATTCAAAAGTAATTAAATGAGAAAAAATTTAAAGTAATAAAAGTTACTATCTTTAGTAAAATTATAAGTCTCCTGTATATACTGATTATCATAGCATTATAATACATATAGCTGAAAGTATCCTTGTGTTTATTTATTTTGGGAGACATGATTCATAGATGCAGTGTTTCTTCAAAGGGTCCTGTGACCTAAGATGGGATAAAAAAAAAAATCAACATTTCAGCCTAGGAAGTAAAGAAAACAAAATTGAACTATAGAGGAAAAGAAAGAGGATAACGTTTAAAAAATTTCATTTTAAAATGAGAAAGCTTTAAATCTGATAGAAAAACTAAGAGCTGCAGCATTCTAATCCTTAAGTCATATTAACCTATAGCTATCTATAGAACATATCGACATGCCAAGAAATAAGAACGAGGTCAAGAAGGAGAAAAATAAGAATGGGGGTCAGTGAAGGAAGGTGTTGGAGAAATTGGGGATGAAATTCTAAGTATGAGTAACTGAATCGGACTACAGTAATGGAAATGGGGAGGTGGATGATAGAGATTTATCAATAGAACAAATGCTAAGAGATTTTGGTGACCAGACCAAAAGAATGAAAGGGAGGAATGAGTAAAAAATGAATCCAGGATGTCAAGCTTGAGCGATAATGGATATTTTAATTCTTATTTTGTTCTGCCTAGATAAAACAACTACTTCTTTATCATTCAGTTAGCTGTAAATCTTTTGCTTTATTATTTTAAAGAATCTTTTTTTTTTTTATGAAATCCATAGGAGATCAGCTTCACATATTACTTCTGGAGTAGAGAAAGATTTTTTTTTTTTAATTACTTCTTATTGCTAAAAAGTACAAATTATGGAAACTTGTATCAGACAAGATACAAATCTGTGATGGCTGAAAATACTATTAAATATATGTTACAAAATTTGCCTGAGGATAAAAAAAAAAAGAATCCTAGATAATGTAAAACTGGGATGGGAATCTTTCAAGCATGAAACCTTGCTTAACTCTTCCTCCTAAGAGCTAAAGTACAGAGATTAAGATAAATATTGTAAATAAGGGACTTAAATTTTCAGAAATAGAACTTGCTGGATTGAAACGTCTTTCCTTAAATGATTCTTTTCATTTCCCTCAATTCTACATATGTCAATACTTTATGGAGAAAAAAAGATATTAAACTCTAGAGAGCCTGAAAACAACTTTCTACTTTTTATTAAATAACAAATTAAAGCATTTTTAAAATTGACTTAGTTGAACTAGGTGATTTGTTTTCATTTTCTTCCTTTTAAGAAATGAATAGCTATTTTAAAGGTATATTCTAGACTAGAAAACTATAGTAGGAAAATCAAGGAAAAACCAAATTTCTTAGTAATCTCATAAGACAAAAACTTATTCTCGTATATAAAATATTCTTGTATATAAAATACATTCCATACAGTTATTTTTTGAGAAAATTCTGAAGTTTTCTGAGGAAACTTAAGAATAGAATATACTATATATACATACAACTATAAATCAAAAATTATGTCTCAAATTTCTCTTTTGCCTGTGTTGTTTATAACTAGTTTAATTTCCCCCCTTCCCCCCAAATTCAGTCTTGACTATGAATAGTAAACTCTATAGGTATTAAAATGCTCATCTGAGCATCTAGACCAGTGATCCCATCACCATTTGGGACCACTGCTGGGAGTGTATAAAATCACCTGAGGACTGTTTCTTAAAATACCATTTTCCATACTCTACCTCAGAACCTCAGAAGGTTCTGATTTAGTATATCCGAGGTGAAGGATACCCAGTGTTAAGAATGTTTAAAAACCTCCCTGGATGATTTATATGTTACTTATCTTTGGAAACTATTATTTTAAACCATTCAACCTTCTTTGTCCAAACTCTGTGGATTCATATACAAAGTTAAACAATCAAAAAAAAAAATCAATAACTCTTTTCAATTTTCCATATTGTTTTAATTACAGTGTGGAAAAATTTTGAAAACTACTATTTTAAACCATCCACCTTCTTTGTCCAACCTTTGTAGATTCATTACAAGGTTAAGCAACCACGATGACAATAGATAATCTCTTTTTCTGTTTTGTTTTGTTTTGTTTTTTTAAATAATAAAATGCTTATCACTGAACTGTCAAATAATAAAAGCCATTGAAGAGTCTGCCACTACCTGGAAGATGGGAGAACCTTTTAAGGACTACTCCGAGTTTGGTAAACTTGACCTTCTTACAAAATCATATGATCAACCCGTGGTGTTTTTTAATTGATATTCTTTTTTAAAATTTTCTTACACTTATGCTGTACCCAGAATAATTCACAAAATTATAAATACATATCATTTTTAAACTTGTAGTGAAAGACAAAGACTTGTTAAATGGATTGACTGATCTTCTCAGTAAAGGTTGGGGAGAGGCTGCTCAGCCTACATGTGCGAGCTGATCACCTTAATTTATAATTAATACTGCAGTGATTTAGGTGATACAAATACAAGTTCATTCTCTCTCCTACTCCTGGACTGTTTTAGTTTGGCATGCAGGGTGCAACAACAAACATGTGTTGGGCCATCATAGTCTATTCTGAATTCCTTTACCAAATCTAATAATTTTTAAAGGCCAAGGAAAATTCGTTTTTTGCAGTTAAAAAAAAAAATGAAACAGAACAGAATCCTTGGTGAAATAATGATACCATTTTGAAGTATTTGTAGAAAGAATCAGAAAAAAATAATCTATTTTTTGAGGGGTGTAGTAAGTAGACTCAATATAAAAAGTAGAGAACCATTTTCTGTTTTTGATCAGCGTGTTGACAAAAGCAAAAGAGAAAAAGAGCCTGTGTTTGGAGATGGTCCTTTGGAATGTTTGGCATCCTTTGTTCGGTAGCCCATCTTGGGTGGCCCTTACAATCCTACTGAGAATGGACTATGCGTGTAACACTCTGTTTTTGCAGGGCTACAACCTGATTTAGTAAGGGCCAAGACATAGACACGTAAGCACCCAGATGAAAGTGCATTTGGAGGGAGAGAGGCAGAGAAAAGTGAGAGAGATTGATGCCGTGATCCCAGGGATCAAAACTGCAATGTCCTTGTTCTCCTGCTAAAGTGATCTGCTCTGCATTATGACAGGGCCAGACCTAGAACTCGGGCTGCTTTTAAGGGAGAAATCAATGCAGCTGCCTGCTTTTCCTCCAAGCAGAAGCCTGCTTAGAGGGAAGGATGCATGTAGGCCATGAAAGTTCATGAGCAAAGCAGATCAATGAGAGGTTTGCTTGAGAGACCCTGAAAGGCCTGGCATTGTAGTTCTAAAGGTAGCCACACTATAATTTAATTTCAGTGTGTAGACTGGGAGAGGCAAGAATTGGAGACTCCCTGTCTCTGATCTCTGAGAAAGAAGGTGCTGTTCACAAAGCCATGGAAAGGTCAGATTGAAAATGTGGACGGCTGAACATCACAGAAGTAAAGGTCAGAAAGAAAACTTGGGAAGGAATTTACGTTCTCTAAACCTCAGTTTTATCTGTAAATTAAGAATAACAGAACACCTGCCTCACTGGGTTATGGCGAGAAGTAAATGAGATAATCCATGCAAAGCTCTTAGCCTCATATATCATAAATTTTCAGTAACTTTTACTGTTAGGCATGATTTGTTTAAGCTTAAAATTAATTATTTTCATATTTTACTTGTTTTAAAGAAATTACAAGTGAAATAGTTGTTTCAAAATATTTGAATTTTACAAAAGTTCTTGAAATTAAAAAATAAGAATCAAATTCTCTGCCTGCTCTCTCCTTCCCTCCCCTACCTCTGTTCTCCCAACACAACAGACTTCCTGGTCTAACCAGCTCATGTGGATCTAGGCAAGTGTGCCTCATATTTTTAATCTCTACAGTGGGGATAATAATAAAAACTTCTTCAGAGAGGTATTAAGGCCTTGCAGTAGTGCCTGGCACAGAGCCAGCTTTCAATAAATGTTGTTCTCAACTTTCAAGTGAAAAGAAAGGCTATATATATATTTAAGCTTGATTCTCTTCTAAATTTATGTATACTTATTTATGGACCATTATCTTACCCTAAGAATTGATAAAATACATAAAATTAGAAGCGGCTTCAAGGGTGTGTTAAATTTTATCGCTAGAAGTCTTTTGGGATATAATCTATTGCAAACTCCTAGTCAGTCCAGAAGTTCTTTCTGCACACTCCACAATATGTAGTCATTTGCTCTGAGAATATCCAGAAAAGAGCTTACCGCCTCTCTGATAGCCCAACACATAACTGAGAACTTTTAGATAAAACGGTTCTTTTTGTTACTAACTTCTGCTGATAACTTCCATTTAGTATGGATTTTCCTTGCTGGAAGACGAACACTACAAAACAAAATCACGCCCTTGACTGTGTTCTGAACTTTGGATTTTGAGTATGACAGAAGGACTTCTTTCAATGCCTTCTTTCTGCTCTAGTACATTCTCTGCAGAAAAACAAATTCTTTGATCCATGTATCATAGGTGGGATCTGTTTTCTAGTTTTCACATTCTCAGCATATTTAATCAAGAATTTATGAGACTAAAACTAACTCTAGGAAACTATAAAATCTGTTATCTTTAGGAAATTAAGACAACTTCTTACTGTGTGATACAAGATTATCACATGGGAGTTAAATGCTTTTATTTCATCTTTTTTTCAAAATTCAGAGTAAAAATAATAAAAGCATAAAAGAATATTTTTAAGATTTAACCTAAATGAAAAGGCTGGATGAATGAATAATGACAAAAAAACCTGAAAATAATATTTAAGTAGAGTTGATGAGAAGTTTGATGATTTCTTGCTGGAAAAAAGTAGACACATTTTTATAAATGTGTGGCTGGAAAAACTATAAAATGAATCATATAATAAAAATGGATTCAATTTTAAACATTGAGAAATGTCTCTACTGTTTTCACAAACAATAATTGATGCCAAGAGAGTTTATAATCATGAGGTTGAATGATAAGAATATGTTGAAAAAGTAGTTTCTTTTTCTTTTTATAACACAATAAAATTTTAATTTAATAGTTCTATAAACTACTTGTCTTGATTCCTATCCTGTCTCATCTCTCTGCCTAAGTTTTCTCATCTGTGAAATGGTTCTAGTAAGACTTAAATCACAATGTATGTCACACTTAGAACAGGCTCCGCTCGTGAGAAGCCCCATAAACATTTTTGTTGGAAGGACTTTGTTTTCACGTGGCAGTCAACAGAATTTGGGAAGATATCAACTGCTGAGCTCACTATTTTACCATGGGAACTCCTCATCTTCTAGAGCGTTTCATCAAGTTTTTATGGTTTTTTTTGGTAGGGGTGCTTTGTGTGTGTGTGTGTGTGTGTGTGTGTGTGTGTGTGTGCGATAATTGTTTTCCTTTTTATAAAGTAGTTGGACTAGAGAATACCATTCAGTTTTACACCAAATTCTGTCTTTAACACTTTCCCTTAAATGGTTGTGATGATTAAGATCAAAGACAATCACTGAGACACTGGGGCTGCTGGAGTCCAGATGTGCTGTGGAGGCTGTAAGAGGTGCACTTGTGGGAGGGAGTGCAGAGTACCGGCAAAGCACAGGACATGGTTCTCAGTATCCTTAGGAGGGAATGAAGATGATTTGAGCTTGAAGAATGAGGGGCTTTCAGCCATTCAGGACGGAGTGAGAGCTTTTGTTTTTTCAGACGAAGAACTGGAAGTGGAATGGGTTGTATGATAATTCTGTTCTTAATTTTTTAAAGACCCTCCCCCCATACTGTTTTCCATAGTGGCTGTACCATTTTACTCATAAAGGCCTCAGAGTTTGTGCACATATGTGGCCAGAAGAATAGTTGTTGATTTTGATGTGTTGCCAATTGTAGTTAACAACTAATGATTAAAAAGAAATCAGATATTTATGTCTTCTTTTTTTGAGGGGGGAATAAAATAAATGCTGTGAGTCTACTAGAGTAGTATGTTTCTCTTGTTTACACTTTTATTCCCAAACATTAAATCTTTCAGTTGTAACAAACAAATCACACACACAGACTCTTCATGAGTTTAATTAGGGAATAGAAAGGACTAATGTGGGATTGGCAGCAGCAACAAAGAGGACACAGCTGGAATAAAGGAGCTGAGGTAGTTGAGAAAGGGTGGAAGATAGTGGTTAATGGTACGCTTAGCTAGTTCAAGCATGTGGGTATGAGTATGAAAGGAAGTGCAAGTAAAATTCAGTGGCATTCAATGTCCTTGAAACATCAGGTTAAATAAAGCAAGAAGTCTGTAAGCTCTACAAATGCCTTTGCTGTTCCATGCTGTATACCCAGCACATGTTACAGTACCTGATACCATAGTGGATGCATAAAATTTTCTTTGTGAATGAATGAATGAATGAATGAATGAGAAACAAGAAGATAAGCTGAGGTTTTCTGAGTTACAAGAGAGACCATATTAGTGTATTGGGAAGATAATTTCTGATATGAAGAATAGGACATATTGAAAAGGTTGATATTTGTAGCAGTTCGGACCTGAGGTCCTATGGCCTAGCAAAGGCTCTGGGAATAAAGTGAAAGGGGTCTTGCATATCAATGGAATGAGGAAAGTAAAAAAAATCACCAGTGAAAAGAGAATCTGTGCAATCTTCTGCACATGTGGAGGTTTTCATATGGGTCCTGAAAAGCTCAGGGTAGTAGAATCTGAGACTTGAGACTGGTATCAAGTTGTCCTGTTGATTTTTAAGTGATGATGTTTTTGGTATGGCCTATATCTAACGAAGAGGCAGCATAGATACATGACTCAGTAATCGTAGCTGGACACTAACAGATGATGATCGAAACCGTAAGAACAGATGCTCATTTAAGGGGCTGAGTACAGACCACAGACACATGGGACAGCAGGTAAAAGACATGCTGTAAATCATAATTTAGAAGACAGAAGTTTCAAAATTGTTTAATGCAAACCCGAGAAGGTATGGAGAAGAAATGACCTATAGTGTTGCAATACCTCACAGTTAAAGAAAACTGAATTTATTAACCTTAACTTGGTCAATAGAGAGCTGGAATGACCTAAGAAGAGTATATGCCAATAGAAGTAAAATATAACTATCCTAGATTACAAAACTGGATTTTAACCATTTAAAAGATCAATAAACCAGTTTCTTTTCTGCCTGAGTTGCCATTAGCTGCTTCCTAGTAAAAGATTTATCAATGAACATATTATAACTGTGCAGCCTCCTCCCACTATTGAACTAGTTAAATACCAACTACTTTTACTAAGTGTGAAAAAGCTACTGGAGCCATGCTTTTCAATTAGTGCAGTGCCTTGTGAAGGACACTTCTGTAAACAGAAAAAAATATTAGTTTATAAATACATAATAGTGATAAGGCTAAGGTACATGGAAGCAATTTCCTGTCAAAATAATAAGCTTACCTAGGATACTTAAATATCCCTGCTGGTCTTTATCAGAGGAATAATAGATTTGCTGTATTCAGTCATATTGATTCAATATAAATGCATGTGTAAAACAATATTTATGTAAAGGAAAATTATAACAATCAACTGACTCAAATTAATTTTGGACTATTTATATGTTTGTAACAAACATTTTGCTACTTGCATGCTTTACATAATATTTAATATTATTAAATCAGTCAAATTTCCAGTAATTCAGGAGCTAGTTGTTAAATTTTAATATATGTGTGGATTAAACAGGTTCCATCAGAGTTTGGACAGAGTTTTCTTCGGCTGTTGATTTGGTGGCACTTTTGTTGTAGGTAAAATGTGGGTGAAAGTGGATGACAACTAACGTCATTTGTTACAGTTGCACTGTTTTTGTGGGCCAAATAATAGTCAACTTGGAGAGTTTTAAAAAATAAGTTCTGGATGTCTAATTCTCTAGATAAACAAATCCATAGGCAGACGTTGCTTTTGCTTCAGATGAGATATTTATAATAAAAGGTGCATGGAATTAATATGTGAAGGCGCCGTGTTTATACGTTAAAAATTTTTCAGCCGGCAACTTATGGTAAGGTCTTAAGAACAATAAATATGGCTATCCATAATTTTCCACTGGTTCAGTGAAAAAGGCATTATGGCTAGTGGGTAGGTCTATAAAATTTTCTTGGATCATTTTTGAACAGCATTGTGAAACCACTCTTTATTTTCTCCTTTGCACTGTCTAATCTTGAAGGATTTCTAAAAGATTCTGTATCCAGTTTTGGGTACATAAGAGACTGTCATTCAAGAAGCATCCTATATTGAGGCCACCAGATGTTTCCCCCCACAGTAAATCAGAGAACAAGCATAATTTGAATATTCTGCATATATTTACATATCGATGTCAAGAGTCCCTAACTTCAATTATGTAAAATAAAATTAATTAGTGCAGCCTACTGCAAAGCACATATTCAAATCCAATATTCAGAGCAAGACAGCCTGGAAATACCTAGCACATCTTAAAGCAAATTAGTTTGATTTCTTCTGGGAATAGGAGGGTTGGGCGGATGTATCTATCTAGGTGCATCAAGGAGAACATAGATGCAGAGGAAGGTGCTCAAAGAGGGAATCAGGTTAAAGCTCATTTGTCCTGAGTTTCTGTGTTCTCTTTCCCAGTGAAAATTGCAATTGCACAGATTTACACGTACTGTGAACACATTCTTTTTATCTGGTGCTCCATCCAGGACGGAGTGGCAGTCATTGTTCTTGGTTAGCGTTCTTTCTCTAGCTCCAAGGAGCAGTAGATAGGAGAGCCAATGCAATTTCCTGGTATTAAAACTATTGTGTTTCCCTGTCTTGGTATCTCGTGGCTGTGCACTGCTTGGAAGACCAAATCTATTCTTTACCTACCTTTAGAAATTCTCCTCATCAGTCCTTGACATTAGCATGGTCCACTATAAACACCTTAGGTTTTGTAGTCAGAGCTGCTTTTATATTTCAAGTTTGTTTGGGTGGCTTTGGTCAAGTTATTAGCTACCCCGAGGCTGGAATTCTTAGTGCTTTCATAAAGAGACAAGATGTTTCCTTTCTTCTGTGAGCCATAAAGATTAAATAAAATATCATTACTAAGTGCCCAAAACAGCATAAATCCAAAAAAAATGTTAGCTCCTCTCCTTCATCTAAGAATCAGTCCAGGTGTTAATCAAATGAGAAGTCTCTCTGTGGACTCACAGAGTAATAAGGCAACACTTGCCTTTTCAACATCTCCATTCACACTAAATTGCACTTATTTGCTTTTTGTGTCCTGCGGGCAGGGTACATAGTAGGCCTATCAATGGCTGATGGATTGTGGAAGGTGGTAGCAATGGCTGAAGGGAATTGACACATATAGCAAAATGTAGATGACTCAGAATTGTGCAAATTTAAGTGGTAAGTG
Organism: Pteropus medius; assembly: GCF_902729225.1. Classification (NCBI taxonomy): domain Eukaryota; kingdom Metazoa; phylum Chordata; class Mammalia; order Chiroptera; family Pteropodidae; genus Pteropus; species Pteropus medius. The sequence goes on along the minus strand of NW_024352787.1, from coordinate 2,622,676 downwards.
GGCATCTCATCTTCCTCTTTGATGTAATTCAGATTTATTCAGAGTAGCTGGAAGAATTGATATAGCCACAGCATTCATAGAAGAAAAAAACAACTCCATTTAGAGTAGTTTCTGCCCCATTCTTTCTGGCCCACATCCTTTATGGCAAGGACAAAATTGGGAGATTAACGTGGGACTGTCATTGGAAACAGATGTCTATGAGTGTCACATTAAATTAACTCAAGGGAAAATCCTGGGAAAGATCTGAGTATTTCTCCTGGATTGGTCAGCTGTTCTCTGGCACAGACCACCTTTAAGTGGAGACAGCTCTAGGTATATGAACACAGACCTCTAATAATTTCCTACTAATATGTGCACCCTAAGAAGCAAAGCCATTTTACCCCAGTTAATCTAGACTAGTGGTCTCTAAACTGACATGCAAATAGTTTATGAAATGCACAAGATGATGTGTTAGGCTGAGAGGAAAAACATCAAGCTTTTATTGATATTATTCATCTCATTCTTTTAAAATTCCTATTTGCATGTGTTTATCATATACAGTATAATGGAACATGTGTATAACTAATGTATGAATAGGTGTACATTGGGCACTTGTTTTTGTGATCAGGATAAAGATGGCTCAGGTTACTAACACAAGTCTCTCTTTCTGTTCCCAGACCGCCGTTTTGTACTTGCTCGCCAGAGCTGACTTCAGCATGCTCAAAAGGAAACAGAGCTCCAGGGTGGAGGCCCAGCCAGTTACTGACTTTGGTCCTGATGAATCTCTGTCGGACAACGCTGACATACTCTGGATTAACAAGCCAGTAAGTTTCTTTTTGAAGTACGGAAAAGCACATGCTGTTTTAAAGGAAATTTGATTCATATATTCAAAAATCATGTACCTTTGGCTTTGAAATGTCTGTTTGAGCTGCAGTAGAATCTGGATGAGTCCGGGAGTCTGGAAGTTGAGAACAATTGAAATAATGAAGTGCTGCTCTGAGTTACTTACATAGGAAGAAGTGCTAGGTGGTCTGGCTTTCTCCTCTCCACCTCTGTGAATGCTGTCCTCAGAGTCACCCAGACAATGCCACTTCACAGGCTGATCCAAAGCTGGAGTCCCATATTGGTGACCTCTTTTACCAGGCAACATGTATGAATCTATGAGGAGATAATCAAATGTTAAATTAAAGGTCTCCTTCTGAGTTGCAAGTTTTGAGTAAAAGTAAAGGTTAATGAGACAATGATAGTATCTCCGAAGAACTTTGTCACCTTCTCTGCCTAATTAAGCTAATGAGAACTCGAGAAGATCTACTATACCAGGTATCATTGTATCCTAGACAGTTTAGTGGCCAGAGCTAAGGTGGAATGACATATTCATAGGTATTGGAAACTCAGCTCTGCAAGCTAGTATAGGGTCAGCTTTATTATTATTAAACTCATAGTGCAGGCTGAAGTAAGAAAATGAACTGTTAACTCTCACAGTGCTTGTCTTTCCCTTGACCATGAAAAAGGTCATCTGCCTTGGTCTCCCTGACCTTTCTTGTCTTTCTTCGTCTAATCTGTTCTCCAGACTACTTCTCCAGCCTACTCACATTACTTTTTACATTTCCATTTCTGTTCACATTATCTTCTGCTTTGCAATCATTAAAATATCCCTGTTATCTACATTACAAGTTAAAATACATATTACATTCAAGGCGCTTTCTATTCTGGCTCTAACTTGTCCATCACTGGCCCTTTCTCATATTTACACATTGTCTACTTGAGCCATATCAACAACTTCCTGCTCCTCCAAGAGGAACTCCTCCAGTTCACATTGTTCTCCTTGCCCAGGGGCCCTTTTCCAGCAATCCTGACGAGTCCAGTTCTCCTCATGCAGGTAGCCAGGCTCACATGTCACCCCTACTCCCAACCACTCTGAAAGGTTCCTCACTTGACCCTCCACACCACAGACAGAATAAACCTCTTCTCTTTCCACTTACCCTATTTTATATTTGAATAAGTATACATATATACTGAGTATAAATAAAATATTTATGTTATGTATATCACACTGCAAAGTAGTGATGAGTCAGAACTGTGTTGTTTCCATTTTTGTGTCCTGAGAGCCCAGTATAATTTCTGACACGTAGTAGGTCTTTTCATGTTTAAAGAATTGAATAGAATAGAGAACAAAGCACTCACTAATATTTTTTTTTAGCGTCCATCACATACCGAGCTTTCTGAGAACTTCTGAAAAAAAGTAGTATTATAGATGGAGCCTCAGAAGCACCAAGTAAAATGATTAATGTTTAAGTAGAATTTATTCTTTAATTCTGAAACAGATTTGTTGTGGAATAACCTTTCTTTTAGAGCTCTTTTGTGTGATTAAATACTTTGTGTTGGAAGTCCAGATGGGGCTAGATTCACAAACTGCTGTTTATTGAAACGCTTCCAAATTGCATGAAAAGTGCATCAAAATAAATTTAATCATCAGTGACTTATATGGTATGGAATTAGTGGCATTACGTCTTCATGCAAATATTATAATTGTCAGATGAATGTTAAAACCCATTCACCAGCCTACAAATGTCTGAGTCTCCTCAAAGTTCTGACAGTCTTTTCTGTCTTTCATCTTGGGTGCTTGCTAGCTTGTGTAGCTGCAGAATCTATCTACTACAAAACAGATTTTTTTTTCAGGGGGATTAAAGGATTAATGTGACTGTATATACATCCAGGATAGTCAATAAAGAACATATTTAAATTATATTTAAGAATTGTCTAATTAATTAATTAGTAATATTAATTATGTGGGTTTAGCATGAAAATGCAATATTTTTTATCATAGGTTTTATTAATTTTCATAATAAAAGTATCTGAGTGATTAAGTCCTATACATATGCACAGGTAGACACACATGCACACACGCATTCACCTTTTTAATTTCTGCTTTATGCTGGGGTTAAGGAAAATATTCACAGTGCATGCATTGCTAGATTTGCACAGAAACTTTTTTGTGTGTGATTTTAGAAGATAAATCTGGACTAAATTTGTACAAAACATGTTCTCCAACATAAACAGGGAAGTCTATTTATTATCTTTTGAAAATAAAGGATGATACCAGATTTTAAACAATATTTCAATATAAGGATGCTACATATAAGAGACATATGGAAAGAAAACCTTACACATGGGAAGTGTTATATATCAATTCATTTTAAAAAGCATTTGTGATCTACAAAGTTAAGCCATTTGCTAGATACTAAGGAAGTTACAGTAAATATAATGTGGTCTCTGATTCCAAGTGCTCGTAATAGATAAAAAAGTATAAAAGTAATAGTACATCAAGTTTCTAGTTGCAAACAATTAAATCAGATTCTAATTAAATAGGAATCTCCCTGTGTTGTGGCCCGTTGCCCTGGAAAGTCTCATTGGCATTGGAGTAGCCTGACCAGGTTCACATCTGGGCTTTGGCCGTTATTAATGCAAGACTGTAGAAAAGCTTTTTAATCTTTCTGAGCCTAGTGCGTTCATGTGAAAATTAGGCCGATTTAAGAATTAAATAATATTAAATATGTGGAAATATTTTATATGCATTTAATAGACATTAGTTTCCTTCTTCTCTTTACTAGTAAAAAATTTTAATCTCGGTATTGTTTTCCAAATAGTGCGACTCCTGATACAAGTTTAAGATATCATTTTTTGATGTCAAATAATAACTTCGGACCATTCTTGCAGTGGGTTCACTCTTTGCTGCGCATCTGTGCCATCATCAGCGTCATTTCCGTCTGTATGAACACGCCCATGACGTTCGAACACTACCCCCCTCTTCAGTATGTGACCTTTACTTTGGATACTTTATTGATGTTTCTCTACACGGCAGAGATGATAGCAAAAATGCACATCCGGGGGATTGTTAAGGTGAGTGTTCCCACGTTATTTAAGCTAAAAATCAAAATGCATTGAAAATCTAAATCAGTTTATTATGTAAATATTCATTTCAGTAAAGCTAAACATCTCTTTATTTTATCTACATCGAAGTCTTTTAAGATAGGATATAACTCCAAAGATTGATGAAAATGTGATGCATAAGAATATTTTAAAAGTGAAATCAATTGTGTAAAGCACCAAGCCTCTGAATATCTGGGAAGGAGCTAGGTGGGCTGACCGCCAGCTTCCTGAGGGCCAGAATAAGGTCTGTCGTGCCACCTATGGGTGACCTCAAGCAAAGGAGGCATCTGTTGATTTGCGAAATGCAGAATAAGGTTACATGATAAATGTCACAGTGTGATGCTGTTCAGCAGAATGTCGTTAACCTGAGGCATTTTGAAGGTATTAAGGGGTTAGAAGAAAGGACTTGGGGTAGAAAGGAATTCCAGGACTATAAGAAAAGGAATGTGTAGCATGAAATTGCCACCAATGGGAAACCAAAAATAAGTAAATAAAAGAAAAAGAAAAGGAAGAAAATTTCTGTCATGGGATATTTCTTTCTTCTGTAACACTAATCTTCACAGAATTAAAAATAAGTAGATGATACTGTCTCTAATGTATTTTAAATTGTACTGTTTACCAAGACAGAGTGTATAACAAAATAGCATCATGGGCGTTGGGGGTCTCTGCCAAATGACAGATTTGACTCAAATCCTGGTATTTTACTGGCTGTATCAGCACCTCGAGTTGGGTAATTTTTATGGAAAAGGGACTCATTCTGTACAAGAATTTCAGAAGTTTAGTGAGATGATGCATAACATGTGGTTACTGGTCAGTTGCTTCTCTTTACATAGTTCTCTGTGTGCTATCCTTAAAAGAGATAGATCACAGTCAATGTATTATTCTTTTCACTTTTAACTTTTTTAAAACTTTTTGTTCTAGAAATTTAAAAATTTACTCAAAAGTAGAGATTAGAGTTGAAATGAATCCCTATACCTTAACATCAACAATTATCAATATTTAGCCAGTTCTATTTTATTTTAAAGCAAATCTGAGAAATCAGATAATTTCAGAAATAACTCCCTATGCATTGCAAACTGATAATTTTTTCGTACCCTAATGCCATTGTCACATCTAGCAAAGTTAAAAATAATTCCTTAATGTAAGCTAATATCCAATCCATATTCGTATTTTCCCAATTGTCTGAAATATTTCCTTTTACAGTTAGTTTCTTTGAATCAAGGCTCAAACAAGGTTAACAAAGTGTATTTAATTTTTATATTTTAAAACCTCATTTAAGTTCCAGCTACTGGCTATTGTCAAAATTTGTAAGTAGCTTTGAAAAAGATTTTCTGAAGTTTGTTAGGTGACTCCAGAAAACTGGGAATCATAATACAAAAGAAGAAATTTAATTCAGTATAGGAATTTAACTTGAATAGGCCCATCAAAGCCTCAGCAATCTTGATGCAATTATCAAGAAACCAGTAAACTCAGAGACTTCTCAAGAGCCTGTCATGAATGCAGTAAGCATGGACCCCAAGAAATGCAGTGTGGCTCTAAGATGTGATACATAGCATGCTGAAAAAAGTGTTGGTTCATGGGAACAGTAGGCACCCTCCATGACTCAACCAATGGACTTCAGCATGATTCCAAAATTGTCTGGATCTTCCACAAGTGACAGTTATTCCAAGCATTATATGCCTACGTTTCAAAAATCAGTAGCTAAAGCAGAAGGTCACCTTGGGGGAAAGTGAGAGTGCTAGAGGTATCTTTTATGAAACTGTAACTTTACTCTCCAGCATAGCCTAGTCATATTTTAAATCCTTTGATTCCCCAGAGGGCCTTGGATGACCCTGGCACTTATGGGTATTATTCATTCAGGCAATGGCAATCTTTGAATGTTTTGGGTGAAACTCTTAGGGATTGAAATACTATGTGTTGACTTCTTTGAGGTTCCAACTTGAATGAATAAAGGCATGACATTTTCCTAGAATAAAAAAAAAATTTGTTAAGATATTTACTAAATTAAGACTTAGGTTTCACATCATAAAAATGACAGTAGGAATTGCTTTAATTGTCACAGTCAATGATAAAAAGAGCAGAGGTGGATTTGATACATAAATTATGCATTCATTCCAAGTGATCACGGCACTAAATGAACAGAGGTTTTAGTAGTTTAAATAGAAGTCAAAGCAATCGTTAAAAAGAAAAAAAACTTGTTTTCTGACCAAGTTGTTTTCGAAATGCTATAAATGAGCCATTTTCAGTACTTTCAGACTTTCACCAACATTTGGATGCGTTATTTACTAAAACCAAATTTTGTTTTATTTTCAATCTATAAGAATTGAAAATTGAAAATTAACATCAGATATGATTTTTCTGTTTTTCTTTCAGATATGATCAGATTAAACACAAATGTAATGCAGATTTTAACAAGATTGCATTACTAACATTATCTTGAAGTAATCAACACAGCTTCATATCTCATTGAAACTGGTATTCAATGTTTAAATGCTGACTGATATTTGGGTTAAATGTGGTTAAATATGAGGTCTTGAATTAGCTTTAAATGTATCATCTCATTGAAATTTCAATATTGCGGACAGCGCAAAACAGTCATAACAGTTGGTATCATTTTTGTACTACATTAGATATGCACATTAGACACAGATCAAAGAGTAAATTCTGCTTGAGATCACATGCTTGTATTTAAGAGTTAACTTACTTTCCCGAAAGTGGGATTGCTGGATAAAATAATTCTAGTTTTGAATTTTTAAGACTGTCTGTACTGTTTTCCATAATGACTGTACCAATTTACATTCCCACCAACAGTGTACAAGGGTTTCCTTTTCTTCTTGCCATGCTTGTTATCTTTTGTCTAACAGGTGTGATATGATATCATTGTGGTTTTGATTTTACTTCCCTGATGATTCCTGAAGTTGATCACCTTTTCATACACTTGTCCATTTGTCTTCTTTTGAGAAATGTCTGTTCAGGCCCTTTGCCCTTTTAAAAATTAGGTTATTTATTTATTGATTTTTTGATATTGAGTTGTATACATATATCAAATCATCTATTTGTGCACCTCAGATGTATGTAATTTTAATTGGCAATTATACAATAAAGCTGGAAAAAAACTTAAAACTTTTAATCAGACTTAGTTTTAGCAAAAAAAAAATCATCTGTCACAACTAATTTAAATATTATATAAATAATAATAATAATATTATTATTATCTTTGTATTTGTAAATTTGGTTTAGTTTTACAATTGCATGAGAAGTACATATGTATATAGATATTTAAGTTATCCCATAATAAATACATTAGCCCACATAGGGACTCTATAATAATCTTTTAGTTGACCACATGTGACTCATTATGTTACCATGCCTTTTTCGATTAATCTTACTTTAAAATTTTTAAAGCTTTATTAAGCACTTGTCTGCTAGAAAATATTTTTTGAGATAGTTTCATACTTTTTCTACCACTTCATTTGCCAACTACTGAAATTTTTACCTCTCAATCAATTTTGTAGTCTCTTTACCCAGAATAATTTGCAAATTTGTGCCGTGTTTGTTCACTTATGGAACTTACTTTTTTTCACACATATAAGGACATTATGAATATATAGATTACTCTTAATATGTTTCACATCATTTGGAACAGAGCTATACATCCTAGCTGTTCAAATATTAAATGTTTAATATGCACTGATTTTCAACTGAAATATTTCTCCTTAATAACTAAGGAGATTTAGTTATTAAGTAAGTAACTCTAGTATGTCATATGTCTTCTGCGTGGAAGAATATGTGTGAGTCGATGTACAGATATGTTAGAGATTTTGGGATTGCTGGTCTTTCATTTTTGGAAGAGTATTTTTCATACATAAAGCTGTATTAGTCCATAATAAAATATTTATAGAAGCAAACCAGTGTATTCTTGCCCATCCAGCATACACAACTTTAAAATTATACCTAGCCTGGTTTTGCAATGTTATGGTACATCTAAAAGTCATACCTAATGCTTAAGGTAATGTGATCTAATAATATCTAGGTTATAAAATTATCTGCAACGAACCAAACCCAGTAGCTTTATCTTTCAAAATGAAAGTACTGAAGCTGTAGTTTTCTAGTATTACGCTCTAATTTTATTGACTCAGTGGTTCGTCATATATGTTAAACTATGTATAAATTTTAATTTACTGTATTAAAATTTTAAGATACTTAGGATATAAGTATAATATGAACATAAGAGAGTTATATTCTTAAACCCAAGTACAATTTCTAGACATTCAGCAAACATTGATTGAACACTTACGATGAGCTCATAACTGCCCTGGGAGAAGGGATAAAACAGAGCAGAGCCCCTGTCCTCAGAGAAGGCCTGGCCCACTTTTGTACATGTAGGCACTTCTCATTTTTTGCATCCAATCTATTCCGGAAAATATGTTAGATACTATATTTTCAGAAAACAGGAGACTGTATTCCATTATTTTAAGTGGGAAAACTATGAATGCATTACAACAACCCCAACCAATATCTCCAAATATCACAAAATTAGTCTTAACACTAGATAACTCTCCACCTGCATTTTTCTGTATAATAACAGCACTTAAACACCCATTGCTCAATTATTTGTACTTACCTAATTCAGCAGTGGATGTTTTGTATACACTTAACCAAAACAGCAATATGTGCTCTGATAAGCAGAGAAATAATAGATTAAAGTACTATCTACCATATTTCGTTGAATCTGTGAGGTCATCAATTACAAGATGCAGCATCATTTTATATATCCTTAAGGAAGAAAAAAATGCTGCTAATTACAATTGGATTGTAAAATATAAAATTGTAAGTGATGCATCAATTATAAAATGCATTCTAATTCAGAAATGTTAAACTACATTGCAGGGGAAGAGATAATATATCTTAAAATTGGTGAAATAACAGCAAATAGACTAGAGTTGATAGTCTCAAGTCTTGAAAAGGTGAAAGGTCAAGGAGAAGATAGGGAGGGGAAAGTAGTGATGAACTTAACACTCATCCATTGTTAATAGGTTAATAATGGCAGCACAAGAGTTAGCCCAAAAGAACAAAACTATGCCTGCATTTTGCACATTATACCTTCTTGCAGGATTCATGGACAACTTAAATGCTTCCACTGGCACATGTGCAGATTCATTGTAGTGGTTCTTTTGAGGGCAGATATTTTTGCAAATATAAATAGCAAATATTTATATAGTGAGAATTCAGGCAGTGAGAAATAGAACTTTAGTATTTTGTGAAAATGCTGTAGTGATGGTTTGTAAAAGGTATGTGGGGAGGGAGCACAAAAAGGAATGAAACATTCTGCTTGGGGATATCATGGAATTTTTGAAGAAAGAAATGTGATGTGACGTCTTAAAGGTTGAGTAAATGTGGTCCATGTCACAGGCAAGAGGGGATGGAAGTAAAGGATTTCGCAGAGAAAGAAAAGGAATACTCTGAGACACAAAGTTGTGGGAACAGCCTGGTGCTTTGGAGAACACTAGTCAGGGGTAGCAGATGGGATGTTCACAGGGAGCAGCTGGAGAGGATTCTGTGAAGACAGGCCCAGCTGCACAGTGAAGGGCCTTGCATGGAGTTCAGACTGCATTCCGTGGTCAGTAAAGATGCCTGGGGTATTTGAAACCAAGAGTGACATGATCTGATTCGTATTTGGGAAGTTTGCTGTGGGGGTAACTTGCTGATGCATTACAGGAGAGAAATTGAAGCAGAAAGTCCTCCCAGCAAGAAATGTCTTAAAAAATTTTTGTTAGAGGAATGTATTTGTTTTAAGGATTTCACATATTCTATAATGTTTCTCAAGCTTGAAAGTATCTGACAATTAATTCCCACTTTCCAATAATTTGTTTCTAATTGCTTCTACCACTAATTCATGTTCTGAGAAGCATTCTCATTTACCAAATCCTTTAGAGTCAAAAATGAACCACTTGGGAGATGTATGTTTGCATTGTCACAGAGTGTCTGATGTATTGCAGACTATGAGTTCTTCAGACAATTCTCTGTTGTCTATTGTTTATCTGACAAGAAACCTAAGTAAAAGTAACATGCATCCTCCGAGCATTCTTGAAGTAATAAATAATAATGCTAAGACACAGTGACAGATGGACCCTGGGAACTCAGAACTATAAATCATGTACTCATGAAACTATACCAGTGCCTATCATTTTATAACTGCAGACTATATCCCTATAAACGACTTCAGGTAAATGTGTTTGGTTTCTCTGCTTGTTAAATACTTGCATGGCAATTTACGTTACTTTCTTATACTTTATAATTGATTGGCAGCCTCCGAGTGTTTACCTTTATATAAATGGACAGACAGCTCTTGAATAATCCATCTCCCTAGCCATTAGCACGCTGATTTCTGCCCATAGCTCAAGCATCTTTGCCCTCCATTTCCAGTTGATGCAAGAAACAAATTAAAACCTTTCTTTCAGGTTAGAAACATGTAAATTAAAAAAGATAAGATAAATATGTTAGACACAAAATGTAATATGAGATTATATTTCAGAGTGCCAGGTTTTGAAGTCTGTCTTCTGTTTATTAAGAGGTATTTGAGACTTGTGGAGCCTTAGTGATTATTGATTGATGTATCATTTTCAATTTGGTTATATTTACAAGTACATTATAATGCACAAATCATGTAAATCTTGACCTGATTACTATTTGCATGGTATATAGGCTCTGCTTATTCGAACTATACTAATCCAGAAAACATCCAAAAGTTATTTCATAATTTCATATGTGGTCTTTCATGATCCCATAGGAAAGAGGCTTAACTTTAAGGTACTCATCTTTAAAGGTATTATGTACAAGTTTCTCTTTGAAGGAACAATATCAAGAGTTTCCGTGAATGAATGGATGACGAGGTGCCTTCATAAAGCATATGAATTGACTTTTTACTGTATGCATTATAATGTGTGAAAGCTCTCTAAGACATGGTTTATGTGCTTATCTTGTCATTCATTTAATATCTGTTGTATGTCACTCATTGTACTAGGTGCTGGGAATACTACCCAAAACAGTTTAAAGTCTCAAGATGTTAATCATTTTCAGAACATACTCAAACATTTACAATGGGTGATAGACTTTTTTTTTAAGGTAACACCAGAAAATACGTTTAGAGAAGATTTAAGTAGGAAACCCAAACTTAACAATTACATCCAATAAATCGGAGGGACTAAAATATAAATTCATTAAACCATCAGATGGGGACTACAAAGGACTGTTCTGTAAATTACGCAATATGAATATTATTTAAATACTTGAGCTGAGTTGCCAATTGTTGCACGATGTATGAGTTACAGTACTGGTCAGATTAGGCTGTGGTCAGATCGAAATGTAGAGGAAAAAGGTGGTACAGACAGAACAATGAACACTAAAGAGCAAAAGCTTTAAAAAAAGATGAGAAAAATCGGAGTTTTTGTATGCCAGGTTTCTAAACGCTGCTGATTAAAGAATTTTTTATTAAACATTTTTATAAATAATAAGTGACTCAAAAATATGAACCAAAAAATAATATGTAAAACTTATGCCCAGAGATTATTTCACATATTCAACCAAGACCAGAAAAAGAAGCCAGTTATAAATAACCATTACATACCACCTAGCAGGTGATGGTCTTGTTGGCTAGCAGGTAAATGCCACTGTGAATTTCTTGAAAATCTAAAGAAGACAACATTCCAAACAATGCAACTAAAATTACATCCTAACTCAAAAATAGTTTCCTATATTACACAGCAGAAGTTTCGCTAAGCCAGTTTTTATAATATGAGGTCATTTAAAATTAGAATGTGTTTGCATGCTTTTGTTGTATTCTGGTTCCCCACCAGGGCATCTAAAATTATTTAAAATAATCCATCTGTTTATATAGTTCAAAATATACTTTAAGTCAGCTTCGCAACATCAGTTTTCTTAGCAAAAAGATTTGTATAGTAAATAAGAAACAAAAATTCAGCCAACTCTGTTATTGATAGCTTTACATTTTGAGTTTGTGGGGCTCACATTTTTAAATATTATTTTATTTAGGCCAACTGACAAAATATTTGTTGTTAAAACTAAAATGGTAACCTTTAAAAAAACAATTTTGAAAATTCATTAAAAAAATGTAACACATGAACATTAATCAGAAGAGATATGTATAGATACACTGTGAAAAGTATGTCTCTTCCACCCTTGCCTCTTGGCCACTTCTGTTCCCCTCTCAGGAAAATAGCACTGTTTATCCTCATTTTTTGCATTTTGAATAATCTCCAATATAATGGAAGTGCTCATCTTACATCTTTTTTAATATAATTTGTTACTAAAGCAAATTATGAACAATAAAAGAGGTTAATTATAGTGACACTCATGTAATAATGTATAATGATATATAAAAGCAATGAAATAATAAAACTATTGGGAAAAATACCATATAAACTCATCCTATTTGGTTGTCTGTGCACTCACTAATCTTTAATTGCTCTTTTTCCTGCCTAGCATTTACTTTTAATTGTTCCTATTTTAAAATTGTTCTCTGCCGAATGCCATAAAATTTCAGTTTTTACTTTTAAATTTCTTTGTATCTTTTAAACAATCACAACTATGCTTATTAGTTCTTAAAATAAAGATCAAATGATATTTTTCTCTCTTTTTGCTTAAAATGTAAGTAAAGAACACATTTACTTAATGAAAGTCAGTTTAAAAATATGCATGTTTATTTTTCTACATAAACATCAATATATACTATACTGTATATTTTACATTTTTTAAAATTAGTTTTTACTGAATTAACATTTGACTATTTCCTCCACAGATATTTTTTTTGAAATTATTTATTTTGCCTTATAATGCCATGTGAAATTTATTTTTAGGGGGATAGTTCCTATGTGAAAGATCGCTGGTGTGTTTTTGATGGATTCATGGTCTTTTGCCTTTGGGTTTCATTGGTGTTGCAGGTAATTAAAAACTTTTAAATTACAAGGGGATGTTTTCCAAAGTGGGCATTATTTAGCATTGAAAATCTAAACAATTATATTAAAGAATATATATCAAATGTCATTGTGTAATTTTCTATATCATGTTATTTAAGTGTTTATTAATAAAAAGCCCAACATTTTAATCATTGTCAGCCTCATTTGCATATTATTTATTAAACAGAAATGAAATTCAATACAATAGAAAATTATTTCTTACTGAGCAGATATAAAAAATATAGTCATGAAAAGAGGAAAGAACTTAGGTGAGATTTCTGTATTTGTAGAATAAAAATATTGAATTTAAAAATGAAAATTTCAGTCTTTTATGTGACTGAACTCTCATTAAGTACTGCTAAAAACATATATAGATCCATTGGGATACATATTGATTAACATAAAATCTATATTGCAGATAGAAAATGCTTTACTAGAGAAATAGGGAACATATATTAAAAACCTCTAAGGGAGGAATTTCATTTGAAAATGGTAGAATTTATTGCCATGCTTTCAATCAGGGTTAATTTTTACATTTAATTCAACCAAAGTTACTATATTCTTCATTTAAAAATTCAGAATAAAATAAATTCACAGTTCCTCCTGCTCATCCTTGTGCTTTTGATAAACTATCTTTATTTTGATTAAGCTCACTTCTCCAACAGTCTAATTTATCTTGCATATTTTTTCCATTTAATAACTATTGTATGTTTGACAAATATTTTCTAATTATTACTTTGCCTCATAAATGATGCAATTCTTTTTCACATTTTTTATAATATTTTAATCTTTTCTTTATTATACCATTTTCTAGATATTCAAAAAGTTCCACCAAAGAACATGTATGATTAGTGAGGAAGACTTAGCACACTTATTCTGTATTTTAAGTCGACACTGTTTTTATAATAAAAACTGTGCCTTGATGAATTAGGCAGGAAATGAACACGATTAATGGCATTTTCATTAGTTTATGTATTTGTTTCTCTTAAGAGAGCTCTAGCTTCAAAATGTACTCAAAAGAAAATTGATTTCAATAGAAAATGAGGTAGGGCAAAGTTCAGAGTACAGGATCTACCTCCTGAAGCTGTCTGTATATGCCATGACTACAGACAATGCTAAGGGAAAGTCTAAACTTGTTTATTCTCCTGTAAATTTACAGGTATTTGAAATTGCTGATATAGTTGATCAGATGTCACCTTGGGGAATGTTGAGGATCCCAAGGCCACTAATTATGATCAGAGCATTCCGAATTTATTTCCGATTTGAACTACCAAGGACCAGAATTACAAATATTTTAAAGTAAGCACTATTTTTACCTACATTAAAGGGGAAAGTTTATGACACTCTTTTTAAGTTTTATTTACTTTACCTTATTTTTCCTCCTAGGCGATCAGGAGAACAAATATGGAGTGTTTCAATTTTCCTACTTTTCTTTCTACTTCTTTATGGAATTTTAGGAGTACAGATGTTTGGAACATTTACGTATCATTGTGTAGTAAATGACACAAAACCAGGGTAAGTTTAACTACTAACTGCATTTTAATCTAGGTGATTAACAAGGATGTTTCTGTAATTCTCACGAGAAAAATCTGTGTCTAAATTTTTTTAAAGTAATTAAGTACTCTCTTTTCTATATTTTGTGCTTCCTCAAAATTGTTTTGTCCAAGTTTTTAAAGACAACTATTCAAGAGAAGCCAGCCTGAAAGATGTAACCCTGTGGGAAAGTAGATTAAGCAAATTCAAAGTGTACGCTTAGAAATTGTCCTCTGTGGCAAAATGGAGAGTGTGCGAACCTAACACCATCAGAGTAAAATAATATGGGAATGGAAAATGGTATAACTACTTTGAAAAACAATTGGGCAGTTTCCTAAAAAGTCGAACAGATACCTACCATATATTCCATTTATTCTATTCCAGGTATTCAACCAAGAGAAATGAAAATATATGTCCATACAAAGACATATACATAGTGACTTTATTTGCAATGGCCCCAAACTGGTAACAACTCAAATTTCCATCATTAAATAAATGGATAAATAAATTGTGGTATATCCAAATAGTAAATATTACTGAGCAATAAAAAAATATGAGATATTGATATAAACAACATCTTGTATGAATCACAAAATAATTATTCTGAATGAATGAAACCATATTTAAAAAAAGATTGCATATTTTGTGATTCCATTTATATAAAATTTTAGAAAATACAGTGTTGTCTATAATAATAGATAATATGCCTGGGGATAGGATTGGGGTAGGAATCTCCAAGGGATCACCAAAGGGCACAGGAAAGCTTTGGGGTTGATTGATATGTTCATTATCTTAACTGTGGTTCTGTACACATGTTAAAATTTATCAAATTGCACATTTTAATACGTGCAGTTTATTGTATGCTAAGTATATCTTACTAAAACTGTTTAGAAATGCTTTGGCGTAAAGTAGAAATTTAATTTTCTTCACCTGGTCAGTCAGTTGTTCTAGTAGCACGACTTATTGTGTGCTATTCCCTACTGAAGTCACTGCTACCTTCCTCATTTATGAAATTCTTGTCTATATTTGGATCGGTACCTATGGTCTCTACTGTGCTTGATTGATCTGTTTGACTATCCCTTCACCAATATTATACTCTGGAACACATCTAAATTACAACTTGGCTTTATGCACAGGGTCACTATTTCCACCTCCCAGCCTTACATAGGCTCAGGACCCTGTCTTCTGCCTCATGTGGCATTAAAACCCAAACTCTCAGATAATGGATAATGAGCCCCCATTTATACCACCATTTTGCCAACTCATGTACTTACCTACCTCCAGTTTTTAGTTCCCTCTTAAATTTTGAACTTTTGGAAAGTGTCTTTCTTTCTTGTGAGCCTAGATATACATTTTCGAATGGTATTGTTTATCTAGTTGCTTGTAGTGGAAGGAGTAGAATTTAATGTAGCCCATCTTGCCAAAACTAGCACACTGGTGCTCATGGCAATTTTTTCCCCCATTTTCCTCATTACACTGTGAGGTCCTTGAGGACACATATGGGAGACTTGTGGAGAATAGTCATCTTCTTATTGCCAGTACCTAGTATCCTACCATAGAGTAAGCACTTAGCAGCTATTTACTGAAGGCATGGTTGCTGATATATTTTATTTAGACAGATAATAACATTATGACACATTGATAAGGAAGAGGAAATTTAAAAAAAAAGGAACAGAGAAAGAAAAGCAAGTTGATAAAGGGACAAAGGAGAAATAGTTAAAATATAGAAAAGCTACGTTAAAATTGGAGAAAAACTGTGGTACGAGCACAGGATAGGAAAGTCAAAGGAAACGGTGAGTAAGGGAGTTGACTGAGTGGGTGACAGAGGAGACAAATGAGTGAAAAAAAACCTGTAGGCAGATTTTTTTTAAGTGTATGTAGGCTGTAGAATATGTCTAAATTGTTCCATGAATGAATATGAAGATGGAAAAAGATGTCGTGTGGGCAGGAGACAATAGACAATAGAAGTGAAGAACAGAAAAAAAGCTTCTGGATAAGAAGGCAACTGTGATAGCAGCAGTGGGTATGGTAGGCTGGTTTAAAGTTACCATTTTATTAAAAACCAAGTCAGAATGTGAGAATTCTAAAGCTTGCTAACATGGCTAGGAGATCAGATATCATGCTGACAAACTACATTTTGAGACATAAAATATAATATAAATTGGGAAGACATGCCTGAGTGCCTCCTAAACTCAGCCCTTGAATCACTTTAGTAAGTACTCTTCACCGGCTCCATCCTGTATTCAGCACGAAGAAATAAATGTCTTTGAAAAAAATATTAAAAGACCTTTTGCATTCTGGATATTAGCTCCAGCTCATTACTTTATCCTAATACTTTGAATATTTTCATAAATGTCGGCAGAATTTTCAGTTACTGGAGACATAGCTGTTATGGGGGAATGTCTGCATTTTCTCTTTCTCGCATTTGTAAAATCTGTTCAACAGCATTATGTACATACACATACATTTTGCCTTCTTTTTATGTGATTCTTAATTTACTATTTGAGAGGAAAATGCGTAACTAGCTACATGGTAGTAATGTTGCTCATAAAAACAGTTTATATCATTTTCCTTTTAATTTTCAGTTCAATATTAACTGGATTTTAAAGTCTTACTCATAACCAGTAAAATTGTTGATGCCATTTTACCATAATTTCCAGCGCAGACATTAATTTATCTTATTTTTAGAGACTCAAAAAAAGTCAAAAGTCAAAATGAAACACATAAAAATCCCAATTAAAATTTTTTCCAACTGTTTTCCTTTTGTTGCTTCTTAAATAGAAATTTCTCAGAAACATCTCTGAGTCAGATGTTAAGCTGCAGTATGATGGTTTTGTTTCCAGCAATCAGTGTTGCCAGTGCAATCATGACCTCATTTCTCTTAAGCGTTGTCTGTTAAGAATTATTCCAATTTCTGCTTAATTGATTTGCATGTATTATACCCTAATAACGGGAGAGTTTTCAGGCAAAGAGGTGTATGTTCAGAAACCTGTATATCCTGGGTTTCACGACTGACCTCTGGAATTGATTATGTTTAATCTGTAAGGCAAACAGGATAAATAAAGAAGCAACTCAATACATGCAGTTTTGCTTTTAAATGGAGCTGATTTCTTTTAAAGCAGATGGAATGGAATTTAGCTATGTCCTCAATAGCATTAACTAGTAAAGCTCTAGATTTTTCTTCAATAATGAATGATGACCTAAGGCAATTATGGAACAAGTAATGAGATTTGACTAAACAAAGCAATTCATAAATTAAAGAAAGCTGAGAAGAGCAATGGCCTGTGGCAGAAACAGGTGTGGCAAAATGCCATATGTAATGGCAGAAATCTCTCCGAAACTAGAAGAACAAAGTATAAAAATGAGTTGGTGGGAGAAACAGAAAAGATGAAGACTTACCCGATACCTCATTATCGATCCTGAGAAAGAAGAGAAATTTTTTCATAGCTTGGTGTCAAATAATGAGATATTATTCCCAAGAGTGAAATAATGAGAAAAACTTTAAGGTAAGTAAATGTTTACTCTATAAAAGTATATAGTATACTTTTATACTATTCTTTTAGTATAGTACTAAAAGTATATAGTATACTTTTATACTATTCTTTTAGTATAGTATAGTATATATGAAAGTTTACTATACAGAGTGTAGGTTTTAACCAGTTTGGTAAATATTTGTGATGGCTGGAGCGTTTGCTTTAAGGCTCAGAGGTATGAGGTGACAAATCACAAATGCCCAGGACAATTCTAGTGTATCCCTGGTATTTCAGAATAATTACTGACAGCTTCCTTTTTCATCTAAAGAGAGTCTCAGTATGGACAAAATATTCTATGGTATGGTCACCCTGCCCAGAGGCAGCTTATAGGGTTTGGTGGTATTATATAAAATATCACTAAGACTTAGACTAGAGACAATAGAACTTGAATTTTGGCCAGTTTTTTATTGCTGACCCAAATAACATTTAAGTTTACTCTTTAGGGTACTTAGAAAATGGAAATATAAGAAGTTTGGATAAATGCATATTAGAAACATGTTCTTTAAAATATTTAAGTAAGAAATGATCATACTCTGATGATTCATGCAGATGTCTAATTAAATTAGTAGCACCATTTGTGGAGCACCTATTAAATCTCAGATACTTTGCTTTAAAAACTAATTTTTAGAACAATCTGAAAGGAATTATTACCCCATTTTGCAGATGAAGATACGTCCCGAAGAGGTTAAATATGTTCATGTGCTAAGAGAGAGCAGGGATTTGAACTCAAACATAATTTCCAAGACCATGCTTGTTCTGTCATTTGAGCAACTTCTACAATATTATAATCACACATTCGTAAACCTATGTGCACATACATATCCACATGACTATACATAAACTTTTCATATGTCGTAGAGAAAATTAAAGTCCATGTTACATCTGGTTTCTATCTCTATGTAGCTGTTATGGTCCAAGAGATTCTATCTCATCTGAATCTATAAAATAGTGATATTTGTTATATTTGTGTTACTCCACTTACTGCTTTTAAAATTGTTGCGCATATCCATCTTAAAGATGTGAACCACATGAGCCACCAGTTAAATCAACTGTTCATTTAATAATTTTAAAAAATTAAATCTAAGAAAATATTTCAGAATAAATCAAACTCCTGTGTAAAAATTAATACCAGCATGATTTCCATCAGAAATAACAAAAATATTTATGGGAGTCCTTAGTATAAAAATGAAAATCTTACAGTTTGACAAAGGCTCTAAAAGAAATCAAGTGATTTCTTTAGATCAATTACAGTATAGCACTTCTATTGATCTTATGTTTACTTCCCCAAAAGAGGATAATGTACTAATATAAGTTATAAGACTATTATTTATTATTAGTGGTAAATAACCTTTATTGAACAATTGGTGTCAGTTATTTTCTTACTTAATCCTTATAAAAACCTGATAAGTTAGTTGTAGTTTTACACTTTATATTATGGCCAAGGAAATTGAAGCTCGGTAAGGTTAAGTAAGATGTCCAAGATGAAACAGCTTATAAGTGGCAGAAGCAGGATTTAAGCCCTCTTCTCTCTGATGCCAGTCTCTATGCTTTTAACTATTCAATTGTAATTTGGTCAAATTATGTGAAATGAACAAGTACATATCCAAAATGTTTTAATAAAATGTTCAGTTGCCCTTCAGTTATAAGGAGCACGTGCTTAGGAGACAAGTTTTAAATGAAGAGTATGAGTAAATGTTTAAGACTGCTTATTTTAGGACTCGATTCTGAAATGACATACTGGAACTTCTGAACAGACTATGTGAATGTGAAATGAGGAACCCTGCAATTTCAGCCCCTTGCGATCATGTTTATTGGCGTTGTCTCTTTAGAAATCATATATGGTATCATTTTGATATCTCAGTTTCTACCAAACCAGCCTGCTTTTCCGAAGCCATCGTGACATGGGGTGACTATAGCAGCACTAGCAGCACATTTTGGGAATTCTATTCTAGGATGAAATCTCTTTGATAGAGAAATTGCCTGGAGAACTCAGTAAAAATGTAAACTCCTAGCCCCATCTGTGGAATCATACCTATAGGGCTGAGTTATCAGAACTGACCAGGTTAGTAGTCAGTGATTTAAAACCTTAGTTTTACACTGAAATTCCCCAAAGATATGTTATAGAGTAGAACACAAAATCTGCATGGCTTTTAAAAAGATAAATCTTGAGTCTTCAAAGAAATGTTAAGCTTTTAACTAACTGCTACAGCTCCACCTTGGGGTGACTTGAGTTTCCTCTTACCTTAAGGCCATTTCCTGGAAAAGTCTAAAGAGCACAAGAGTTAAGAGTCTCTTGTCATTCTCACAAATAGCAGGTTGTCCAAGTGTTCTGGGAACTGCAGGGCAATCATCTCAATTTTATTAATTCAGTGACTCATGTATTTTTAGATCTAGAGTTTGGATTGGGCAAGTACACTTCCTGGTTGAGAGTGTCTGGGGACAGAGGCTTTGGTGCTTTCTAAATTCTTCCCTGGCCTTCACTTTTTTAAAAAAGTTAACATTATTGAGGTGGCATTGATTAATAAAATCATATAGGTTTCAAATGTACAATTCAATAATATATCATATGTGTGTTGCATTGTGTGTTCGACACCCAAAGTTAAATTTTCTTCCATCAACATATTTTTGACTCTCTCTACATCAACGTACCTCCCCCTCCCCCCTTCCCTCTGGTAACCACTAAACTATTGTCTGTGTCCGTGACTCTGCTTATTCGTCATGTTCATTTGTTGCTCTCAGTTTTATATTAAAACACTTAACAAAATGGCTATTGAAGGAAAGTACTTCAATATAATAAAGGCCAACCATATATGACAAACCTTCAGTTAGCATCATACTTAATAGTGAAAAACTAAGAACTTTGCCTCTAAGATCAGGAACAATACAAGACTATCCCCTATGACCACTATTATTCAGTATAGTGTTGGAAGTTCTAGCTAGAGCAATCAGGCAAGAGAAAGAAATAAAAGGCATCCAAATTGGTAATTAATAAGTCAAGTTGTCACTTTGCAGATGACATGAATGATTCTCTATATAGAAAACTCTAAAAACTCCACCAAAAAACTATTAGAAACAATGAACAAATACAATAAAGTTTCAGGATACATAATCAATGTGCAAAAATTCACAGCATTCCTATACATTAACAATGAATTTTCAAAAAAAGAAATTAAAAAAATATTTCTTTTATAATTGTAACAAAAAGAAAATACCTAACAAAGCATGTGAAGGACCTATACACTGAAAACTGTAAGACATTATTAAAAGAAATTGAAGAAGACACAAAGAAATGGGAAAATTTCATGTTCGTGGCCTGTCCTTCATTTTTAATGTAGCTACATGTCCTTACTGTGGAGGCTGTGGCTTCATCTGACCATTCCAATAGGATGGAAGCCTGTTGGAATGGGAAAAATTGCTTCTCTCCAGCCATACACTCAGCCAAACCTCCTAAGTATGAGACACTTTATATTCATAATTGCTAATTCATAATGTGATCTTACAGATAGGTTTTTATGATTCTCATGAAAGAGAAGAGGAAATAGCTCCTTGCCATACATTAATTAATTGGTGAAATCACCAATTGAAGTTCTGTATGTTTGCCCTCAAATTCTAGTGCCTGTTTTTCATCATGCCAACTCGTTCCTCACAGATAACTCTACGCCCTGGATCTTTTAGCTCCTGAAGCAGAGAGAGGAGAGTTACTGCTTGAGGAGCTCTTGGCCTAGATTTGAAATGTCAAGGGTAGTAGACTTTGTCTTATAACCTCAGAATAGTTTTCACATTTCCAGTTTGGAGCTAATCAGTTTATCTTCTGTGTCCTAATACTTTACTTTTCTAATACTCTGTTTGAATACATTTATTGCCTGATTCTGCCTCAGATGCCTGTCTCCTGGCCCTCGATCACGTGGGTTATCCCTTATTCATGTCGGCAAAGTAGTGAGTGATTTGGTTAAGGGAGTAAACTTGGAGAAAATACGTACTTAATAAAACTGTACAGATATAACAAAATAAGATGACTATTTAAAATCTTTTTCAAAATAGAATATATTGTCATTTAAGTTTTGTACAAATTTGAAAATATATTTAATTTTAGGTGCATGATGCATTCAGTTTTTTTCTGGCTTTGCCTGTGCAGCCATTCAAGGAAAGGATGAGAAAAAGGGAAAATTACATTAAAATACTCTCTGTTTAACAGTAAGGGGAAATTTATTTCCTAATTTCTTTGAAAATGTGCCAGATTTACTTGTTTATAAAAAGAGGTGTGATGTCAATATTATTTTCTGCCTCAGACTATTTATCTTGTTTTGTAGTCCCTCTAAAAGTCCAGGCAGAGTAATTAAAAGTTTTCAAAAATCAATAAATATTATCATCTCTGCAAATTCCAGAGTGGGATTAGTTTCCCAAAGCATCGAGCATTAGAATTAGCCAGGCCAAGTCATAGGCGTTTTTAATTAATCCTGAAAGAGCAGGCCAAATAAGAGTGAAAACAAAGCCAGATGATTTTCTGGAATAAATCTGAAAAGTGGGTAACAGCCAGAGCAGGTTCACTGCGAGCATGTGCAATGAGAGGGATAGTTCATGCCCACTCCTAAGAGGGAGGCAAGCAATGATCTAAGCAGTTATCAAAAGCCATATTCGTTGTTCTCCGAGATGTGAAGTATGTGTGTGAACCTGTCTTTTTCCCCAATGTGCAAATCTCTGAGTGCGTAGTTTAAAAATTGTTTGGTATGGTAACAACTGCTTGTTTACAGCCCTTGAGAAAAATCTGTGAGTAGCTACACCCACCAATGAAAGAGTAAAAATGTTCTCTTTCTCTTCCTGCCCCCTTTCTTTCTCTCTCTCCTGTGCACACACAGGCTTTGACATTTCTGCTTTCCAGAATGCTATTGTGTATCCCGCTTGAGAACTAGTGTCTGTTGATCCCTTAATAGTCACTGCAAGCATCATCTATATTGGAAGATTTTTCTAGTACTACTCACCATTCGTCATCCATAGTCATATATAATGTTTCTATTTGTGTGCCTTTGTAACACCATGAGCATAGAGATAGCTTTAAAGCAGGCATCATGCTCTGTTGTGGGCATTGCTTTTCTGTTCTCTCTCTCACACTAGGCAGTAAAGTCTCTGAGCTGGAAATATCTTCTTAGTTATCTCCATTCCCAGCATGTTGTGTGCATAGAAGAGACCTGTCAAAAATAATTATTTTGAATTAATGAACAGACAAATGAAATAAAGTGGTCCCACTAAGAATATGAGAAAAACAATTTCTAAAAAGGAGACTGAGTAATAATAGGCATAGCTATGTTCATAAGTGACAGCAATTACCAAAGGCCAACACTAAACTTGTTGCAACAAACAGTGACAGAAGTTCAGTATCAGTAGGGGACGATGACATTGAGTAATGAAGAGAAAAAATTGAACATAAAGTCTCAGAGCTGTTGCATTTGGCATTGGTGAGTCTTAAGGATGGATGAGAAGAGAACACAATGGGGCACATGTTTCACTCTAATCATTTGCATTTTCTTTTATATGAAAGTATGATGAAGTCATTCTGGGAATTGTTTTTTAAATGGCTGAAAAGTTTTCCATTTTACAGATGAGGAAACTGAGGCTCAAATGGTTAAAGTGGCTTGCCAGAGGTAATTAAGATGATTAATTGCTGGACTGAGATATTAATCTTTGTGCTTCAATATATAGCTCGACGCTCTGTGCCATCAGGAATAATAATGAACTTAAAACTATAAAAGTATAAAGTACTGAGGTATTGTTTGGAGCTGTTATTAAACAGTTCTAGCAACAAGTTGAGGATACATTTTCTTAGATCTCAAACTTCTACATATGTTATTTGTAAACAAGATATTTTGTTAAGAATTACAAAAAAAAAAAACTGCTTATGCCAGGCAGATAATTAAAGCCTTTCGAAAAATAATTAACTGCTCTGAAGGATTCAGTACTCATTTTGAAACATAGAAACTACTGAAGCCAGAAATTTAAAAATTGAAAAAGCATGCCAATTTTTAGATGCCATACTGAAAAACTACCTAAAAACATCAGGATCCAATTGTTAAAGAGTTTCTCCTGTAGTTACTTAATAAATTAATTAATTAATTAATTAATTCACCATAGATTTAAATGATGGTAAAAAGAAAGACACATTCATTCCTTTATTCAGAAGATAATTACTAACCTTCTACTGTGTATTAGGGTTCTTCAGAGAAACAGAACCAAAGGGATGTATGTAGAGAGCAAAAGAGATTTATTTTAAGGAATTGGATTGTGCGATTGTAGGGCTTACAAGACCAAAATCTTCACAGCGGGCCAGCAAGCTGGAAATTCCACCAGGAGTTGCTATGGCAGTCTTGAGTCCAAAGGCAGTCTGGAGGTAGAATTCTTTACTCTCCGGAGGACTTCAGTCTTCTCTCCTAAGGCCTTCAACTAATAGGATGAGGCCCGCCTACAATATGGAGGGTAATCTGCTTCACTCAAAGTCTACTGATTTAAATGTTAATTTACATCAAAAAAAAAAATACCTTCATAACAGCCTATAGACCTGGATTTGACTAAACAACTGGGCACCACGGTCTAGCCAAGCGCACACATAAATTTAACCATCACAGACTATGTGTTAAGGACTATATGGAATTGAAAGTTACAGCCAAATTTGGAAGACATGCAATGAATACAGGACCACACTAACATGAATTACACATTTCAGTTTCCAAAAATGAAAAATGTGGGTACTTTGAGAAGTTACAGCAGAGAAACCTGACCTCATCTGAGGGACTTGAGGTGACGTTCAGGCTGAGAAAGTGATATTTGGGCTGGGCCTGTCAGCTAAAACATGGAGTTAACCAAGAAAAGATGGGAAGAATGATTTCCAAGTCAAGAAAAAGGTCATGAAGTAAGAAGAATACACCAAGGGCTGGCAGAAGGCCAACATGGTTGTATGTTAGGACATGGGAGAAGAGGAGGAGCCAGATTTTTTCAGAGTCTTATAGATCATGTTAAAGATTTGCCACCGACAGACTTAATTAAAACAGTGATGATGAAAAGTCTCTATATGCTCTATAGTGAATGGATTGGAAAGCTCTGACTGGATGCAGTATGACCAGTTAGGAGGCTAGATAGTGGTGTGTGTAGAGGTGGAGATAGAGAGATATGAATCAGCTCAAAAGATGTTTTGGAGAATTTTTAGGGGAACGTGATTAGTTATGAGGGTTGATGGAAGTAGTTGTGAGGGTTAATGGAAGAAGTAGATATCGAGGCTGATTCCAGGATTTCAAACTTGCTAAATATTTTGGCTGATGGTGCTATGGTGAAACTTGTTATGAGAGGGAATAATGGCAAGAGTTGGAGTTTAGTTTGGGCTATCTAGAGTTGGAGGTATTTGTGGTGTCGTCAAATGGAGAGATCTAATAGTCAGTTCGACACGTAGCTCTGAGACTCTACAAAGACATCTGGATGACAGAGAATCGAAACTATGAAAATGGACCTGATTTCATAGGGAGAGAACATCATGAAAAAGAGAGGACAGCCAAGGACCAATCTCAGAGCAAGTCAGTACTTAAAGGTCCATTAAAGTAGGAGGAGACGGAAAAAGGAGAATGATCTGAGAAATACGGACAAAACTAGTATCTTCAGAGCCAGCATCTTATTGCATCTCTCTGAGCTGTCCTTCCAATAGCTACATCTCTCTCTAACCACAACTGGAAACGGTTTTACATTTTTAAGGACTCGTTATCAGATTGGACCACTTAGATAATCCAAAATCATCACCCAAACTCAAGATTTTTAGCCTTGTTCACATTTGTAACCTTAATACCCATTTGCCATGTAACGTAATATGTTCATAGGTTCTGGAATTTAGACTGCGGACATCTTTAGGTGGTCATTATTCTGCCTACTACCAAAATTACTATGTGGAACACTGCTGAGAGAGCATAGAAGATAAAAACAAAAAATTTTCCAATTCGATGTAGCACGTGAAAATAAACTAGAGCAATTCCAGTGGATTGGAGATCACAAAAATGGGCTGAAAAATTAAATTAGGGAGAATACGAGTAGACATTTTTTTCAAGAATTCGATTGTAGAAAATGCAGGTCTTGAAACCCCCTTAAGCATGAGTAGATGTTTATTGTGACTGGGAGAATCATTTTCTATATTTAATATTTGGCAAGTTGGAGCAAGAATTCTACCCCACTGATTCCAGAAAGCTTCTTGTTCTATCATGAATCTCTGAGGGGAAATGAATAAGGAAATAATTAACATTAACTAACTAACTAAATAACTAACTAACTAAATAAATAAATAAATAAATAAATGAAATCTAGAAGATTCTTGTTAACTGAGAATAAAACTAAATGAATCTATATTCTGAAACTCTTGACATTCATTTCAGTTTTTTAAAAAGGGCTATTATCATGTGGTTTAAGATACATCTGTTCCAGAGCAATTAATCATCTAATAAATATGTCTCTAAAAAGCATTTGCTAATAGCTTGATGTTGGCAAAAATAATGTGTTTCACATCTGCTGCCTAGAAAGCCAAAAGATTTCAAAATAATATCTGTGCTGATGAGGGTTGTGTTTAAAATGCAAATCGGTGTTAATATGAAAGAACAAACAAATGGAATCAAAAAAGAAAAATACTCTAATATTTATAAATTAATGAAAACATAACCATAGTAGTTAACAATTAGTGTGGTTAACTTATTCCCACCAAAATTCTGGGAGTTGTACATTAGCTCACTGTACATTCGCTCATTTAATCATTAAAATACCCCTCCAAAGTAGGTGCAGTTGCTACACACCAGGGCTAGGGTTTTAATCTAGGCATTCTACGAATTTCAAACAGTCAATTACAATAGGTAACAATTAGCTCTTATCCTATACCAACTACCCATTTTAAGTACTTTACAGATGTAAATAATTATTTGTTCACCACAGCCCTATGAGATAGGCATTTTCCTGTCATCTCACAGATGAGGAAACTGAGGTACAGATAGGTGAAGTCACACATGGAACACGTGGCTGAACTAGAATTCATATCTAGCAGACTGGCTCCAGAGTCCAATTTTCTATCCGAATATTTTTTTGAAAATATTTTTTTGAAATTTTTTCATGTAAATAGAGTGTTTTCTCAGAAACTATTGCTATTGTCTTTTTAAAGTATTGGATATGAAAAAAATTAATTTTGATAGGCTAGTAATCTTTACTCTCTCTGAACTTCTCCTTACCTTACTCAAGTATAAATGAAGAATTAGGTGAGTTTCTTTCAGCTGCACAATTCTATGAATAAAATGCTTTAGTATCACATGCCAAAATTCCTCCTATTCTTTTGACAGTTATTTATTATCATGTTTTTACATGCCAGGACTTATGCTACATTTCATTGTTGTAATGATTAATAGTTATTTATAATAAGCATTTATTGAGTACTTGCAGTCTGGTAGGTATTATGCTGAGTGTATTACTTGGTTTATTTTTCTGAATCCTTACAAATGCTTCACTTTTAATTATAATTACTCTCTTTATATTACAGGTGAACAAACTGAATTTAGAAAAGTTTAGAACTTTAATCAAGTCACACAACCAGTAAATGGCAGAACTTGGGATAACACCCAAAAAGCCTTACTCTGAAACTCAGAAGTCTCCTTACAACTTTGTCCTAATGTGTGGGTACACATCATAAGCAGAGTCAGATTAGACTTAAGCAAAAATGGCCTACATATAAAAATGTGAAATGAGAAATAAGCAATATGTCTACCTAAAGTCATATCTTTCTGAAACAACCAAATGGGAATTTCCACAGTTTGAGCCTTTTCCTTGGGTTTTGCATGTGGAGTCCAAAGGAGCAGCCTTAAAGGTGACCAGAGGGAACAGTTTATTTAAACACTTATTCCCTGAGACATGTAGACAAAATCTGTCAGTTATATGTCAGTCACTAGAGAAAGCATATTAGAGTGGACAGTTGAACGTAAGAAGGTATTAAAGGACAGAAATGTGACCCAACAAGTCTGCCTCAATTTGGCCATAAGCTATCCATAAGCTGAGACTGTCTAAGGCTGATCTCCATTTAAGAAATACCTAGAAACACTAATGTAGTAGGAAATGACTTATAATAACATCTTGGATTTAGAAGGCTTACGAAATCATCTAGCCTAAATTTGACCTCTACGCAATCTATGTGAATTGCCTTAGCAGCTACTCGGGGCCCCTTTTAAAGGTCAACCCAGAATGAGATTCCACAATCACAATTCCAGTGATTACCTGTACCTGCTGCCAAGAAAGCCATTAGATACCTAAATCCTTCTACATCAATTTAATCTCCTCCTTGTTCTCCGGAAAGATGAAAAAGGAGTTATCAACATCCACCTAAAAAAAACCTCAATGTTCCTGGAGCGATCACTAAATCACCCCATAATATCTCTTTCCAATGTGATACCTTTAGTTCCTTTAATCTCACTTTATTTGTCTGGTTTTCTTTCTAAATTGCACATCTGCCAACACAGCAGAAGGCCAAGTGTCATTTATGAGACTCATAGTATTTGCACCATATGGCAAATGGCTGTCATCATTTAATATTACTTAGAAGTAGAGAAGTAAAATTTGTTTCCAGAGTAGGATAAGGATTTTGTGAATAACAGGGAATCCCCAGACAAGTTAACATTCCTTGCAAATATATCAGAAAATTCCTTCTTTTGTGTATCTGGTTCTTGGCCTTTAAATTAAAAAAAATAATAATAATGATAATAATATTTTTATAAAGACCTAATGTAGGATGAATCAGGTATCATTTGAGAGTGTTTAATATGTCATTAATGTTATGAATACCATTTATAAAACATGAATCTCAAAATCTGTGTCCATATATAATAGTTATTAATGAAGAGTGATTACATTATGTAGTCAATATTTATAATTGTCGAAATTGTTTAACCCTTTCATATGTTGTTCACAGAAATGTAACCTGGAATAGTTTAGCTATCCCAGATACACACTGCTCTCCAGAACTAGAAGAAGGCTACCAGTGCCCACCAGGATTTAAATGCATGGACCTCGAAGATCTGGGACTTAGCAGGCAAGAGCTGGGCTACAGTGGCTTTAATGAGATAGGTCTGTCTTACTGGTAAAACACATTTTCAGTTTCTATTTTATAATGTTTATGAAATGAGAGAATAGTTGTATAATTGATAATTCCTGTTAAGACTGGCTATAATAAGAAACATGACTGCAAATTTTAATTATAAGATTGTGTTGTAATATATTCTACCTTATAGTCTATAACATACAGTCTGTGTGTATGCATATTCAGCAGTGTCTGTAGAGAGTTAAATATCTCTCATTTTACACAATCATGATTCTTAGTAATAACATTTAAAAGTATTTGTTTGTTGAGCAAGGTTCAGGGGTTGTTGCCTCAAAGTTATGGTTTCCTTCCACATGAAGGTATACTCTTGTAGTTAAGGTAAGTCTTAAATAGCTGGAATGCTTGGCATTGATGAGTAAGAACTGAAAAATAACTTGGAACAGAAGACATCTAATAAATTATTTATATGCATCAACTATATAATAGATGCTTGTAGGTGAATATAATGTATTCAAATGTGTAGATTTATTTGTGGCTTCTGCTAGTAAGTCCTGAAATGTCCCATTTAAACACAGTAATGAAAGAACTTAGCATCTGCTTTTTAGTTGATAACATTGCATTTATTACAATACCATGAAGTTTAACATATTTAATTACTGAAGCAAAAACCTGGGAATCCTAAACATTTTTTTATGTTTTGAGAATTTGTCTTAGTCAGTCCAGGCTGCCACAACAAAATACCATAAACTGGGGCATTTTGGCATAATAACATAAATTTATTTCTCACCAATCTGGAAGCTGGCTGTCGGAGATCAAGGCACTACTATGGTTGAGTTCTGTTGAGGCCCCTCTCTCTAGCTTGCAGATGGCTGTCTTCCTGCTATGTCCTTACATGAATGGGGTAGGAGTGTATGAGAGGGTGGGGGGAGCAGGGAGGGGGAGAGAGACACAGAGAGATTAAGAGAGAGCTTTCTGGTCTTTTCTTATAAGGACACCAATCCCATCATGAGAACCTCACCTTCATAATCTCATCTAAACAAAATCACCAGCCAAAGACTCTGCCTCCTAATGCCATTACACTGGGACTTAAGTCTTCAACATATTATTTGGGGGGTGGAACACATACAGTCCATAACAGAATTGTTATTGGAATCATTTAAACATAAAAACAATTAATTTTTGCTTAAAGTTTCAGGGCCCAGGTGCATTTCAGAGAATTTTAGATACTTTTAGCCAGGGCCTAAAAGAAAAATCAATGTATAACACAACAGTGGTTGTGCTCTTTTGAAAGCCAAATCAATTTCCCATGGTTTCACATCTCAATGGGCCAGCTGTAGAAAAGAAGATTTCATAGCCAGGGAAAAGAGCATCTGCCCCTGTCAACCCTGAATGGTAACTGCTACACACCCAGCCAATCGACTTTCACACATCAGAAAAAATGTCTGATAAATCTGTTCCCACCTTAGCCTTTTGTCATTGCAGCTCCTGGATGGTGTTATGCAGGTTGGCATAATAAACTCTGGACTAAATATTGGAATTTCAGAAAGAATATGTGGAGGTCTTGCATTGATTGAAGAGTACTTTCCTGATATATGAAAGGCCTTTGGACAGAAAATAATTGTAAAATTGGGCTGAAAAACACAAATAGTTGGTATTTTTTTAAAAAGTGACTTTTGCAAATAATATTCCTAAATTTTTATTCTTATATTTTAATATGCCCTTATAGTGGATTTCCAGCATTGTAGATAGATGGGTATTCTTTCATTTCTTTTGACTGATGATAGTTTCCTATTTACAAAAATTTAGAAGTCAGAGATGTAAAGCATTTCAATTTGCTGTATTCTCTTAAGTTTATCTGGCTTTGGGACCAATCTTACATCCTTTCCTCGTCTCAAAAGTACACACAGGCCTTTCATGGATTATGCCAATTCCTTTCACGGATGAGCAGAAAATCACAGGTGTGAAGGGGGACACAAGGTGTGTAGATTTGGTAAACTGCGTGCAACAAGTTCCAGGGGTCCTAACAGCTGGGACACAACTAGAAAACATGACTCAATAGAGCCTGCAGTTCTTTCTTTTACAGCTTAACTGGGTGTACATGTCTTGCTGGAGAGTGGCCAGCATTCAGGTGTTAGGCTGCCCTTGCACAAGAAACGTTCAATCCTTTAAAGTCACATTGCTATGATTTTAACATCCAATCTTTTAAAATGAAACCACACCCTCACCATTTTAAATGCAGCCTAAACTTAAAATGCTGCATTATATTTAAGTCGATTCATCTTTCTTCATTGTGACTTATAATGGCTTCAACTAATGCAGGGTACATTCTTTCTTTGAGACAGAAAGTCATTCATCTTATAAAGTGCATTGACTTGAGAAGTTCAGTTCTAGGAGGAAATCGCCCTGGGGCAATAGACCCCCAGTAAGGCAGTAATCTTACTGTAGCTCTATTGTTTATTTGCACTGCTCTTTTTTCAAGGAAACAGGAAGCATGTCTTTTCATCTTCATGTCTCCAGGGCCTAGTGCAATGCCTGGCTCATAGGGGGCCCTCTATAAATATTTACTAATGGACTGAACAAAGTATATGTCCTTTTTTGGTAACAAGTCATGTTTGTGTTAGGATATAGAGCCATATTTAAAAAGTAAGTTATTTTCTTGTTCTTTTTTCTGATTTTTGTCTGTTTTTGTTAGCAATATCCACTATTCCTCATAACTTCCCTTTCTATACAAGCTTAATTTGGTTTGTTTGCTTCCTTTTCTCAAATCATGGTTGAATTCAATATCATTGTATAACTAATGGTTAGATAATGAAATGTTGTCTTTGTTGACTTTGTACTATCATCAAAAGATATTAAAATGGTCACTAGTTTAGATTGAAATTGATAACTATTTCCTGATATTGTGTATCTATGGAGATACACAAACTATAGTATATTTGATTATTTTTAAAGTTTTTCTGGAAACAAAAGATAGTGTTTCCACCCAAATGAGGAAAATAATTTATTGTATTAGACACATGTGATCATCTCTTTCTGCATGCAGTTGAATTTAAAACATAATTAGGTGCCTAATTGTGCATATAAATTTGGTCTATGTACTTTATATATAAATAATCATGGTTAATTAAAAAGGAATACATTTCCTTTTCTTACTAATCAAGTTATCATGCAATACATTGAATTTCAACTTATTTATAAAATTTTGTTTATAAGTTGCTTTAGGTCTCATTAAAATTTAATTTTGATGATGTTGAAAAACTCAATTTTTAATTGAGTCATTAAACAGACAAAATTATAAAGAGGCCCTCTTGTAAGAGTGTAGAGTAAAGACACCTTGGCATCTCTAAAATCATCCAAACATCATGGAGACTGAGAAACAGAAATACAATTTCTATATTTAAGGATTCTGAAAAACCTGTAACTATAAACCACATCAGAGGGCCAGGTGTCTAATAGAAAACTTCCCAAACGGATTGTGGCTACTGAGGATCTCAGACAGAGCCAACAGAATACTGATGTCCTAAAATAACAAATAACAAACCTGCCCAGAGGAGCAGAACAGTTCTCTATTTGAGTCAGGGAATCCATATGTAGCTGACTATGGGAGCTTTCTGGGACTCCATGTGGCATCACAAATTAGAGGCCCTTGTTCCTGCAAGCAGTTGGTAGAGAGAGAGAAGAGGACAGACACACTGGGTGCCCCAGTGCTGCTGATCCATGTGTACTAGGATAAAGGAAAGACTCAACTTAAGGTTTGCAAATCTGGCTATACCTTAAGAAGACCTAGAGAGCCTTTTAAAACTCACCAATTTCTAACCACCATTCCCAAGCCAATTTAATCAAATTTTTAGAGTGATCCAAGGCATAGATGGATGGCTTTTAAAAATTCTCCAGGTGATTCTAATGTGTATGCAGAGTTGTGAACCACTGGATTGAAACAGCATTCATACACACACACACACACACACACACACACACACACACACACACACACACAAAGCTTTACTTCAGTCCCGTAACATTACCTCGCCACTCCCCTACATGAAACAGTGACAGATGTCTGGGCCTCTAGAAATTGATGTCAAAAGTAAGTAATAACAAAAACATATCGGAACCATATCTATAAAAATGTACCTTTAGATATGTTTAAAGCTGAAAAAATGTTCAACTCAAACATAATTGCAGAAAGACCTGAATATATGGATTAAAAGGGTACAACTTGTCTCAGTAAATCAATATATAGCAATCAACACTGAGGCATGTCTTAGTAAAGATGCTGGAATTCACAGCTGAAGAAAGCACCCGTTGGCTATCGAGGAAAAAAAAAAAACATGGTTGAGTCATTTCTAAGGAAGTGAGAGAGGACTGAAATTTCACATCAATATTTAACTCCAAGATATAATGACACAATGCTTACAAAGTCCGTAGGGCAAGAATGCGTCAAACTTTTTTTTGATTATTTTAAGAGGCGAGAATGCAGAGATTTTATTTTACATGAAATCTTCTTGAAGTCATTCAGCCCATCAGTAATTATCGGTTGTGAGCCTAGTTTCTAGTATCTATTCACTGTAAAAACAAAATGGATACAGCTGTAGAATTAATAGAATGTACTGCAAATATTACAAATTATCATTTATAGAGAAGGTAAACAGGAGAGCTGGTATAATGATGCTGATGTCCTTAACATTTATGCTTAGCAGTAAAAACAAGTATTTTATATATTAGATGAATCATACAATGGAGGTATGCTTGCCATGAATATGCATTACAAAGTCAAAAATTACTTTAGAAAAATCAGAACTCAAAATAATGATGCTGGTGTTTAGATCATGACTATACTACATACTAGTGTGTTGACCTTGGGAAAGTAATTACCCTTTCTTGTCTCTGTTTCTTCATCTGTGAAAATGGGTAAGTGATAGACCTACCTTATAGGGTTGATATAAGAAGTAGCTGAGAAATTACACTTAGAATAGTGTCTAGCACAGAGGAAACACAGAATGAGCCAGAAAAAGATACAGTGGCAAAATATGAAAGCGTCTCTGTGTTATTTGAGGAAAAATGACAACTTTAATAATGGAGGGCAAGACATAGATGCTCTTAGATTAACATACTGCCATCTGATATTCCCTTTTGTTTGCAACAGTTTTCTCAGGTTATTCAGAATCTAACAGCGAGGAGAAAGAATAGAAGGGATGGAAACAAGGCGCTCTTAACATTGCTCCTATTAACTAATATCCCAAATTTCATTCATTCTAATCAATGTATAGAATTCTAGAAGGCTGATATTTGGTGATGTTTGGTCTTCATTAATCGATTATGTCTCTCTTGCCACTCTCAAAACTATGCTCTTGTGCTTTATCTGCCTCTTTAAAATTTCTTTAGAACCTTTAGAATTGCATCCATATTTAGCCTATGCCATTGCATTTTCTATAATTTAATTAAGCCTCACACATATAATTTTATTTATTCCTATATGTTTGAGTTTGTACCACTCCCCATCTTTAGCAGCCTTTCAACAGGTGCTCCTTCTGCAGACCTAAGAAAATCACCCGATGAGGCACTGAACAAAAGCCACGGCCAGGCTGTTTCCTGCATGGCCTCCAGAAATCAGTGGTTTCTTTCCTCTCCTACCCTAAATCTCTGTATAGATCGTGACTGAGATGCTGGTTGCTTCTCTCTCTCTCTTCCATTAAGTGCCTTTCTATCTTTATTTCAGGGAACCTTTTTTTACAGCTCCTTCTTAAGGACCCTCAACTACCACATTCTCTCTAAGACATTAATTAGTCTGTGCATTTACAACATCACACACTCCCCATGGTCCAGACCCACTGAGCAATGTACGTTATTGGAAGGACATATTTGAAGATCACAATATCTGTTTAGCGGACATTCAGATTCTGTGATTGAAGTGAGTGTGTGGGGAGGTGGGTAGGAAGCACACAGTGAAAGGGTTTGGAAACACATGGCACCCAAAAAATCACTGTAAAGGTGAAACCAAAAAAATCACATCAACTTACCCTATTTAGAAAATTTGTCCTACTTTCATTTTCTGAGTACTTACCCCACTTTCAGCCTTTCCTTCCTCCGTGTTACCATATGCTTATCAACATGTGGTACATACAATCCGAGACATAAAAGAGAAGACATTGCAATTTTTTATAATAGCCCTGAACATGAAATTAGAGGAATTTTGAGTTGAAAAAGATAACACAGTCATGTGGTTTACTCACACAATTTTACAGGTGAGGAAACAGCATCAGAGAGAGTAGGTCAGCGTTCGGAGAACTTCACGCAGAAGCAGGACAGAACTCACCTCTTGGGATTCACAGATGCTCACTATAACTTACTGTCTCCCTCAAACCTTTTTACACTTCAGATTAGTGTTTAAAAAGAAAACTCAAAAAGGACCTTGCAAGGCTTAGTTATATTCTTAATTTTGTAGTAAAAAGTTAGCATCACTCACCTATGGTAAGATACTGGTGGAAAAGACAACTATGCAAACAGATGTGATATGCCGGTTAGAAAAATAAAACAACAATTTTATCACACATGGGAAGGAAATCACAGCAAACACCATTAAACCAGCAATTTATTTGCCACAGTCTTTAAAAAGAAGGTAAGAAATTGGGTACAGGAGATGAGTACAAAACTATTCAAGTGGTGGTTTGAACTCTCCATTCATTGTACAGTCAGGTAAAAAAGAAAATATGTTTCATTTTGATAGAACAACCCAATGGATGTCATTTAATGATAAAATTCAGCCTAGGAAGTCACTTATGGACTAAATAGCGATCAGGTGTATTTTTATTATTGATCTTCTGAATCATAAGAACAAAAGACAAAAGCTCAATTTAAAAAATGCATAATACGCTAAACCTGATAGAAATAATTTATATTAGATAAAGGAATCCCATTAGCAAGACCAACCTATAAACAGAACATTCTGAAAATAATAGAAAAGACATTTATTATACATGCTTTTACTGCTACATGGACTGTATATAGTGCACCATTTTCCCTATTCTTTATATACAACAATCAAAGATAAAGCCAGGAAATAACAAACACTATGTTCTTATGGTGACTAATTGTCCAACAGACAGTCTTTACTATCGTAATTATTATCATTACTTATGACAACTACTGATGTCCCTTAATCGATTGCTTATTATGTATCTGGCACCAGGCAAAAGGTTTTCCATTCACTGTGTTTTTCATCCTCAAAATAAACCCATAAGGTGTCATTATCCTCAATTGATGTGTGAGGAGAATGAGATGAGAAAGAATTGATTTGCCCAAAGCTACATACTGGCCACAGTTGGGAGCCAAGGCTTGCTGCCTGTGTGCTGAGCTCAAAGCTTGTGTTCTCAGCTACAAATTCTTCCTTGTCTCTGAAGTCGGCATGAGTAACCACCACTCCTTATGGCTTGTCAGGACAGCTGGACTATTACAGAGTCTCATTAGGATAGAGGAAGAGACATGTACTCCAACATAATAATCCATCAGACGTCTTGCCTTTTCCTCTCATCCCCAAGTCTGTAGGACAGAGGGATGAGTGAAAAGAAGAGTGATGTCCGCTGTAAACTGAGGGCCACTCAAGGCTAGTCTCTGCCTTTGAATCTACTTCTTCATAGGGAGAATTGGAGCATAATATATGTTAGTTGTATGTAAAAATCTAAAAATTAAAACATTATACATGGAAGGAAATGCAGCTTTACGAGATAAATTTTTTGAGCTATATACATTTGGGCAAGAATTAAAGGCAATGACGGCAAAAATGAGTAAAAATACTTTTGACACACAGTAAAATGGTAGATATATAGGTTAGAGATGTGAGAGAGACCATTGAAAGCAACAACAAAAAAAATGTTACTTGGTATATTGCAGTCAGATTCACACTCCTATGAATTAAATTCAAAATTCCATTATGTTACATGTGTTTATGTAATTTATAGCTACATGCATTAATTTCTCGTGTATTTGGATTTCCTTTCTCTTTCTTTGAGATATGAATATTTAAGTTTGCTTTCCAAATACTGCAAATTGACCAACAATTATATTCAAAATGTTTTCAAAAAATACATATTAATTTCTGTATTAGAGATCTGATATAAAGAGTATTTAATTTATCACTTCTCTTTATACAAAAATCATAAAGCTTTCTTTATATACTCTCTTTAAAATATTGGGTCTAAAAACTACAGTTCATCAGCATTACAGAAATTAAAATGTAGATTCTGGATGCAAATATAAACTTAAGGCAATGACATAATCGTTGTAAATTTTTTCTGGCAACTATAAGTTAATTGGGCATTTCAAGGAAGTGAAAATATTAAAGAGTAGACTGTAGCCTGCCAGATTCACTTATATTAGTAACTCACTTCTGGGACTGGTATTTTTTTCCAAGAGGAAATATATTTTTGCCATTTACTTTTGTGGTATTTTCCTTGTTTGACTTTGGGTAGTATTGGCTACAAGCTACAGACTCAGGTCCCTGTGTGAGTCATAAATCAGTTTTATTAAATATTTATGAGAAATAACATCAGTGGTTATTTTCATCACTGGTGGTATTCCGTGCTTGAAACTACCTCCATATTTTGCTGAAATAGGATTGACAATGAATCCATCTACACAGTCTAATGTTTTAGTTTTAATACAGGCTTTGCTTTATTTTAAAATTCTTCCTTATGTTTATTTCTATTAGTATTCTATTACTTTTATGATTTGTCTATTACATCTGATATTAAATATGGACATAAAATGTGATGAAAGAAAATTACTTTTATCCAGATTATAATAGAATGTAAATTGAACTTTGTTGATGATGCTGCTAAAAATTGATTCATCAGAATTAAATGGTGTTGAACCATATCTCATGTTGCTTTATATAATATCAGATGAAAACCTTACAAATGAAAAGAAAATTATTAAATATCTATAACTTT
This sequence comes from Pteropus medius, assembly GCF_902729225.1. Lineage (NCBI taxonomy): Eukaryota > Metazoa > Chordata > Mammalia > Chiroptera > Pteropodidae > Pteropus > Pteropus medius. Next base: position 2,584,689 of record NW_024352787.1, on the reverse strand, counting down.
TATTACAGAACGTACATTTTTACTGTAGTTGCAAAAAAGCCACAGTAAAGGCTAATTTGTAAATACATAATTGAGATTTATAGTACCTTGTGCAAAAGCACTTTTTTTCCCTGCAGTAATCTTTATGTTTAGCCTTGCCACTGGAATTACTTATTGATTTTTATGAAAACATACATGTAAGAGAGAACTAGGGCAATAGAATTCAACAACAACAAAAAAGCTTACTTTAATCTGTGATAATTCTATACTTGCTCTCTGAAGGAATTCCTTTACCATGGTGCAAGGAAAACCTGACATATTTTTGTTAAAAAGAGGACAAGATCATGAAGCTTCAACAAGAGCAATAGTTATGAGTGTCAAATGCAGTGGTTTTATCCCCGGGTTTAGGCATCAGTAAATGGCCTTAGGTTGCATGCAAAAGTGTGTGCTGGAAGATTCCTAAAGGAACTAAGTCTTAGGGTTTCATTAGGTTCTCAAACAATGTCACAGACTTATTTAAACTGAAATTAGATATGCAGATATTATTCAAAATATTAGAAAGAAGGCAGGTTTAAAGATAGAAATTGCAGACATGATTTTCTAAAAAGGATATTATCCACTGTCTAGTGTCTAGCAGATGTTCTGGAGCTCTTGAATGAATTAGAAAAGGCACCTCTTGCTAGAGTGACTTTTCATCAGACAATGAAAGAAGGAATTTTAAAATTTCTGTGGGCATAAAGTGATTTTTTTTCATATCATACATGAAAGACAATATTCACTGGAAATATATAATAGTTTCCAGGAAATTAGCATGTTTATAGTTACATTTTAAATATTTGTACATTATGAAAATAATACTTCAAATAACATGAGATTTAATGAAAGAAATTAATAAATTCTGCCATATATAGTTCTCTCCTTTCCTCTCTCCTTTCCTTTCTTCCTTCCATCTTTCATCTTTGTCAATTTCATAAGTATTTAATAAAATACTTTTGACTGCCTACAATTTAAATGATTTTCAGTGTTTTACTACAATAAATAGAACTGCATATTCAATAAGTAATTGAATACACACACTTACACACAGATACATATATATTCTGTGTATGTGTGTGACTATTCTTTAAAATAGATTTCTAGAACAATTTCTGGGTCAAAGAGTATGCCTATTTTTAACATAATAGTTCTTAACTAGTGCTTGATTTCTCAAAAAGATAAGAATTTATAGTCCTGCTCTTATTGTATGAGTGAGTTTTAAAAAGCATAAGGTATTCTTTTTCAATATGCATAAATATTGAGGTAAAAAACAAATATAGCCATACTGTATTCTATACTCTTCTGAACACCAGTAGTTCATTTTCTTCTCCTTGAATTACTTCGCCCTATTTTTCCTGGAATGCCTCCCTCCTACTCATCCTATCAATATATGACTCGCCTTCTGGGGCTTACTTTCAGCTAGCTTCCCCTGTTGTACCAGCCACATTTTTCTCCCTTCTTGTTGGAACTGTGACACCAAGGTTTGTGAGTGAAAGTTGGTGCTTCATTCTATTTGTTTCCCACTGTTAGGTTGTATGTGTGTGTCTCTGTGTGTGTGACTGCGTGTACTTGCGTGTACATGTTTTACCCTTGTCTTCCCAATTAGCTCCTGAATGCTTGAGTAGAAGCAAATTTCCTATACTTCCTGTCATGTCTTTTCTAACTCTCAGTGAGCTCATTATACATTTGAGGACTGGTCGATCATGTTTAGGAGAATTTTATATTAGATATATTACCTTTTTAAATCACCATTCTGTGGCAACTTCATGAGTAAAAATTTAAATAAAATGAAAATACAGCTCTAATTTTTAAACACATCGTTCATGTGAAATTAAATGACTTCCATGTTATTTCGGATATGTGAAGCAAATGTGAACAAATCAGCACAAAAGTCTCATATGAACAGTCAAGGAAACATTTCTTCCTGGCAATGGCAGTCAGTGGAACATAACTCCTTTGACACTCAATGAAATTAATTTTACCAACTAGTAAGTTGGAGTAAAAAGAAATAATGTCATTTAGAAAAGCTCTAACACAGCTCTCCGAAACTCAAGGCCATTAAGGCCAGAGGAAGGCTGACCTCCTCCTCTCCTGGGCCGCATGGTCTAATACGGAAGGCCTGCTTAGGAAAACTCTGCTGAGGAGGTGCAGGGCCCCTTCACTAGGGAGAAAGCTCTCTGGCCTTTGGAAACGTGTATCTAACCTGAGCCACACCAACCTGCGAGAAAGGAGCCAGCGCCCACCCCGAGCAGGCACGGGACTGTGGAGACAAGTTTCCTCTGCCCTCATTCCTACCCACTTAGGGCTTGGGATTCATGGATTGTGAGAGAAAAATATATTAAAGATACTAAAACATACTTAATATACTAAAGTAAATACACTAAATAAAATTGAAATAAATATACTAAAATAAGTCCTAAATGCCTAATAAATATTAGCTGCCACTACTAAAGCAAAAATAACACAACTGCTATTAAGGTTATTACCAATCAGATTTATTTCTACATAAGGAAAAAGTGAGAAGTATTCCAATTTTTATGAGGATATAAGAATTTTTAGGAAATGTAAGATGCATTCTCATAAGTAGAAAATGAAATGTATTCATAAATAATCAACAAACATCTACTATGCATTTATTTACTCTAGCACTTTAAATTTTTGCAAAATATGAGGACACTATAGTGAAGCATGAGTACTACTTACTGCAAGTTTCATTTCTCCCACTTGCCTTAGATTCAGCATTTCTCACATTAATGTAAGCTACCTAACCTCTGAGACAAATAGTTTTGTGAGGTCTGAGAACAGGTTATATTGTTTTGAGAATTATATTTTTATTTCAGCTTTTGTTAAATAATCATGACATCGATTAAGTATGCCATCTTCATTTTGTTTCTAGTTAGCTATCTCTGCCTCTTATGCACTTCTCTGAAAGTGCGTTTATCTTATTTTTGATTAATAGCTTGACTGGTATAGAATTCTTAGTTTATATTTATTTTCTCCAAAACGTGAAATTATTTTATTATGTTCTGGAATCGATTATTGCTGATAACAACCATCCTATGAATATAACTGCAGTTTTGTTTTGTTTTGCAACATAATCATGTTTTTTTTCTGATAGTTTTTAAGATTTACTCTTTGCCTTTGCTGTTTTATGGTCTTATTATAAATGTTTGGGCATGAATCTTTATTTTTTTATTTGCATATAACACTCATACTTATTTTTCCTGGAAGATTTTCAGATATTATCTTTTCATATCATATCTCATCTCCATTCTCTCTATTCTTTATTTTCCGGAATACTAATACGTGATTTGTTAAACCTTCTTATTCTATCCTCCATCTCCTGGTTTTGTTTGCTGGAATTCCAGGGATATCGGTCGTTCTAGATTATCCCATGTTAACTTTGTGGCTTGGGAAGGAGAGGTTCTTGCACTCTATGTACTGCAGAGGACAGTGTAAATTTGGATCATACACTTCAGTTGCCTCAGATCTGGGGTTCTGGTTTCTTTTAACAGATGCTTGTGTCCACTCATGGAATGGACAGAAGTCAAGCAACTTTCTGCTTGCCTGGGCTGGAGAGCAGAGTTTCTCTAGTCTCCACTTAAAATTCAGAGCAGCCTTTGTGAAACTCTCCGTTTTGCTGACACACCTCAGTCCAGTGTCTGCCTCCTGCCTGAGTAAGGGTGCACTACAACTCCTTTCTCTGGATAGCAGATGCCCAGCCCCTAGCCCTTATATTGACTCTGAATATATTTGTGAGCCACTTTGACTTCAGCTTCTGCTCACAGCTCCCATTCTATGCTCTTTCATCTCTGACCACTGAATATTTCACTCAGTTTGGGGCTAATTTAGACATTCAAAAAGTATTCTCTTTTATTTATCTATTTCCTTCTATTGATTGGCTATGGAGTAAAGAAGATAAAGGAAGGAAATCTCTAAGTAATCTTAGTCCAGCAAATTAACTTAAAGCTTTATATTTTCAAATATATTTTTAGAATTTTTATCTAACAGTATAGTTTTCCTTTCTTTGAGACACACCTCTTATTTTATATTTAAAAATTTACTTTATGCATTTCATCAATAGTCTTAAAATTTGGTAAGTATATATTTATAGGAATTTTTATTTTTACAAAGGCTCCACTTCAGTATTATTATTTTTTTAATTACATTTTACTGCTAAATTATTAAACTGGCTTCTGTGTGACTTGAAAAGACAAGACCCCAGCAATTATTTTGTGTAAAGACAAAATACATTAGATAGAGATTGAGAGTAGACTGCAAATGAGCAATGACAGTTATTGAGCACTGATAATAATTCTGATGGATTAAGATTTGGGGCTCTCAATCTTCTTAATGTTAATTTCAGCAAATGTTTAAATGCTTTCATTCTTCATATAAGTACTCTAAATAAGCCAATGAATAAAAATAAATCAAAATTCTAATCAAGAATTACCTAAATATAAAAGCAAATAAATGTTCTTAGGCAATTCTTACCACCATGTGTCCAATAAAAAATTATCTATATTTGCACATAGAAATATTTTATATAAAAACTAATGGTGACTACGAACCTTAACAACGAATTGAAGTTGAACTGAAGGAGACTTTCAAGTAAAGACTACTTGGGAGCTAGCTCTTTGGTGTAAGAAATGTCACCTCGTCATCACATCAACCCCAGGTGTGGCATGTCACTAACCTCATCTAACCGTATAGATGCTGAGATGCAGACAAGGGAAGCAGCTCCTAGGTGGCTGGGACAGGACCTCGTGGTGATTGTATTCTGTGTCTACAGTGTAGAACTGCAGTAGTGAGTATTCTGTGAGTACTCAAGCCTGAATAAGAGAAGGACTTAGTTTCAGGATGCCATCTGTATCACACACTTGGGTGACATAGAACATGTTACTTAACCTCTCTGTGCCTGTAAAATTGGGATAAAAATTGTGCATATCTCAGAGGGTAATGAGAAGGCTAAATTAGATTATTCTCATTCCCATGCCTAGTGAGTCCTCAATAAAATTTAATTATGATTATGATTTTTATTACATATATAATTATCAAGTAAATGAATGAATGAATTATAGATAAAACTATGTATTCTGAGGTTGCAGAGTTAGAAAGTATGGGAAACAAGTGCCAAATTCTTTCAATATCTATATTCTTTCCATGGCATCAACTTACCTACTTTTAGTCTTGGTAAAGCAATCATGGTCATACAGCATAACGGAACAATGTACTCACATTTTACTGTGCTAGTATAAACTGCAGTCACTGGCATATTCTTTCCTCCACATACACTTTCATTGGGAATAAATGTTAAAAATAGTTTTCTATTTCCTGCACTGCTTTGAGATGCCACAGGCAAACCCTAACTGAGATGCTTTGTCCTTACAAGGCTTCTTAAGAGTTAAAGCAGCACCGAAGTTGTGTGTTTATAATTGACTAGAGCAGGGATAAGCAAACCACGACCAGCGGGCAAAATCATACTTACCATCTGTTTTTGTAAATAAAGTTTTATTGCAACTCCATGCCCATTTGTTTAACTGTGGTCCGTGGACACTTTCTGACACTATAGCAGACTTCTGTAGAAACCCTATGGCCCACAGAACCTAAAATATTTATTATCTGGCTCTTTACAGAAAAAGTTTGCTGACTCCTAGACTAGATTAAAGATAGGAAGAGCTATTCAGTTCATGTTTTTTTCATTACAGTCTTCCCAAAGCTGCCTAGAACTCTTGACAATACTTCTATTCACCTCTTCTTATATCCCTTGAACTTAGAAAGCTCAGAGGCCATAACACAGCTCTAATTTTGTCTAGATTTGTAAGAATCCAACTCTGGCCCTCCTTCCCTGAGTCAAAGCTCCATAAACTCTGAACATGAAATTTGAGGAGACAAAAAGGTTGTCCTGGGTGTGTATACTCTTGAAATTTACCTGCTTTCTGTGTCTCTCACAAATCCACAGTCTATGTTTCTTGAATCTGTCATTGACTTTAAGTAAGGAAATTTTGAAGAATGGGTGATAGTCTAGACATAGAATCCAATGAATATTGATTAGATTTAATCAAATTGGTAATTCTTAGTGTGGGGATAAGAACTTCAATGGTTTAAGAAACCACTTAGAAAATTAGAATCAAAATACTAAATATTATTCCCAGTTTCTCATCTTAGAAGACATTATGAAGATGAGTGAAAAAATGGAAAAATGATCATTATATTTACAAAAGACTAATAAAAACAAAATAAAATACCATTTATAGCCTGTTTAAAACCTCATCTTACTTAAATTCAGATAACCCACTGATTACTTTTTCTAGTGGATTATTTGCAGGGTGGAGCAATATCCTCTCTTCCATGGACATGTGTATCATTTTCCCTGTGACTTTGCCACCCCTCCCATCAATAGATGGAATCTTTCTTCTGCACTTGAATATGGCTTCTGTGAATTTCTTTTTACCCAAGAGAATGTGGAGACTTGACATGTGTAAGTTTTGGAGGCAAGGCCTCCAACTATCCCAAAGATTTCTGTCTTGTCCATTGGGATAATCCTCTAAGATGACAAGAAAAAGTAGTTTACAGAAGAATGAGAGGCCACAAGGAGGAGAATTGAGGCCCCTACTTGACAGCCAACCCCTACTCAACATGTGAATGAGGCCCTCTTAGAGTCTGTGACCCCAAATGACATGCTAGACTATAGCCATATGAGTGACCCAGGTGAGAACAGCAGAAGAATCACCTATCTGACCTTAACCCAGTTGCTTCCCGTAGAATTATGAACCAATAAATAGTGGCTGTTTGAATCTACTATATTTTGTGGTGGTTTGTTATACAGAAACATATATTTGAAAAAACCCTCATTTTACCAAATAGGAAACTGGAGGTCATGATATTAAGCAACATACTTAAGCCCACATGGTATGTGGCAAATCAGGGATTCAGACTCAAGTCAGTTCAACTAAAAATTCATACTCTAATCCACTCCTTTCTACTATGTTCAGTATTTTCCAAAAACTAAGATTGTATGATGAGCATTTCTGAAGACAGAGGTGGTAAGAGAGATATAGTTTGTTCGCCACTATGTTGCACTTAGGGACCTTTGAAATCAAGAATGTTCTGGAAGATATGAGTTGACAGTCACCATCTCTGAGAAATGATTCAAGTAAAGGCTGTAAGTAGTCTTCTAATCTTCACTCATTCATTCACTCAGAAAATATTTCTTGAAAATGTACTATAAGCTCAGCACTGTTTTTAGCCCTGGACAGCACTAGGAAAGCACTAATACGGAAGCAGTAATGGCTAGCATTATGTTTTCATTTTATTAAAATTCATTCTTGTTTATAAGTTGATTTCCTTTTTAAGGGCTGACTTGTTTCTGGCTTAGGAACTGTAAATATGTACTTAATTTTTTTGGCAAGCCTAAGAAAATGTTAGATTTCAAGAAATAAATTGCCAAACAGGATTTTCTATTGAATTTTTTTTTAAGGAAACTTGTAAGCAAAACTACAATCTAAACTATGTTAATAAGAAAAGATAATTTCGGCATCATCAGAGTTTGACCAAACTCTCAAGTTTCAGGCAAATTTCTAAAACAAAACTGTTTCCTTCTCTTAATCAGTTTAAAATGAATGTCTTGTGCTCACTTTTGTTGGTTGTGGGTAACTGAATTTTAAAAAGCTCTGTAAAATGAGGCCAGAATGAACAGAAATTGAGTCAAAATAATGGATGACACATCTTAGATATTCCTACCATCTTGTGTCCTGACCACGCCATAGTTTAACCTAAGGGGAGACACCTGGAAGGGTTCATTAACTTGCAGCTGTCAGCAATTAGTCTGCACAGGCTAAAAAGAAAATCAGCCACAAGAAAACAGCTAACAGTGGCCTGGAAGATGAACAAAGGAAGAGCAGCTGGTGGGGAAAAGCACATTTGGCTGAGGCCTTTACAGAAGGGTCGAGAGGGTCCTATGCGACTGGAAAGAGAACCTAGGAGGAAAGTCTTGATGGCAGACAGCCTGGAATTAAGGGGCAGCAGCTGGCTGTTTTGCCAGGGCCAGGAGGTGGGGTCAAGATTCAAGAGGACTTATGAGTCGTTGTATTGTACAGTGACCATTATACATGTTAGTAAAGGAAGAGAAATTAGCACTTATTCATTGCCAGCATTGTGCCAAGCACCGCAAGAGAGAGGTACTTTTGCCTGGGTCAGCTAACCTAACATGCAAAGCAACACTTCAGTGTGTTAGCTCCTACTGGTCAAGTGCAGCTTGGCAAATATAAGTGCCTTTGATCATTTCTGTTTATGCATTTGTTGGAGATAATTCCTAAAATCTACCTATTTGTTCATTTCTTATCTAAAGTCTGTACTGTTTCATGTGGAAGATGCATGCCTTTTGATCATATTCCAAGTTCTCAATCATGTATCGACTTAAGCCACCATGAAGCTGTGGACAGACGGTGAGGTGTCAGTGTTACAGAGAAGAGTTTGTACAGCAGTTTAATCCTTTGAGGAAGAGAAAGCAAGCACAATAGTAGTTGTCCAAAACAAACAATCAAAAAGCCTCTGAAGAACAAAATGTATTTAAAATGTATTTACTACAAAGCCTGATAAAATATTTTAAATTCATATTACTCGTTGATATCATTTTATTTACTTTCACCAAAGTTCAGTATTTGTTGTAGGGTAGTATGAGTTCTCTATCCCTACAAGCTGGTTAAGATGTGTTATGTGTACTCAAGTTTTTTGAATTAATGGTGACTAAAAGTTATATAATTATGAAGTTTGAAAGCCATTTTATCCCTGAAAGTAAAATTTTGACCCTCTGCTTACATAATGAAATACAATTATATTGATAATGCATGTTTATCAAATGTTAATATCATATGGAATTATTAACGGATTAAGGGTCACGTCCCATGGTTTCCTGGGCAATGGAGCATTTTAAAGAACTCAGTGTTACAGTGTTTATACAGTGAGGACATGTGACTCTACATAATAGTGGAGCCTGTCTCAGCAACTCCTTTACCAACTACAGCAAAATGGCAGAACACAAAGTTAGGGATGTGGGAAAATGCCATATTTTATCAACCATGCCTACAGACAAAGAGCCACAAAGCCAGGATCCTGGGAAAAGGATCACATGCTATCCTTTTCCTAAAAGGATTAAACTGTTATACAAGTTCGTCCCTGGCTGCACAAACACCTCACCTGTCTGTCTACTGCTTCATGGTGGCTTAAGTCTGTATGTAATTGATAATAGATATGTTATCTGCATACAATAAATGTTACCATTCCCCTTTTTTATCCTCACTAAACTCATGGGAAGTCAGGAGACGTTTTTTCTTCCATTCTAGATTCCATTATAAAAGCACTGCTTTTATGGCTTATGAATTCTAACCAATAATTGAACTAACTATCATGGCTATAGGTAGAGGATAAGATTTACATGTGAGACTTTATGTTCTACTCTTTTGACTAAGCTAATATGTTTAGGTACTATTTTTTTTACTTTTTGATTTTTAAAGTTTTTTACAGCTTTGTTGAGATATAATTGACATATAACATTGCGTAAATTTAAGGTGTCCAAAGTAATGATTTGATATACCTAGATATTGCAAAATGATTACCCTATAAGGTTAGTTATAGGTGTTATTTTTTTTAATAACTTTAAAACAATCATCATGCACCAAGGAAATACAACGATAAAAATAAATTTTGATAAAGATGAAGTAATAACGGGCCTGTGGTAATAAAATCCAATAACATTGTACATTTGCTGAGTTAGTAAAGTTGCATGGCATTGTTCACATCAAGAATTGTTGAGTACAGTTTGGTTAATAATGCCAACAGATTATGCCATTAAATTTGCAATATGTTGACAAAACTTGACAATGCTGAGACATTTATTCTAGTTAAGACAAATGGCTGAGGTGTATAACTGTGAATTATTTAAGCCTTATCATCAGCTAAGAAATTTATCATTATTTATAGTTCTCAATGTACTGCCAACTATACCAAATTGGTAGTTGATGAATATTTGGTATACTGATATAATTAATAGTAAACTATTTTATGTTAAGTGAGCATATATGAAATGAAATCACAATATTACTGAATTATAAGAAACTTAATAAAGATGATAGATCCATATTGTTATTTTGTTGGAATATATATTTTAAATTTAGAATTTTTAAGATTTATTGAACAAAATAGACTTATTTTTTAGAATATGTACACTTACAGATGTTTTCACTAAATTATTTTGAATAATTTTATAGCAGTTTAAATAAATGGTTTCTGCATAAATCATAAGTGATATAAATTAGTGATGAAACTAAATGTATTAGATCATCAATTCTAACCTTTTGCTAAGGCATATTAGACTTCAAATAAAGGCACATTAAATATTAAACAGATGATTTCTTTGATAGTCTATTTAAAGATAATGAATTAATGGACTGAAAATATTTTTAAAATTACTGTTCTTTGGGGGTTGATATAAAACCATCCTTTAAGGAATTTTACACTGATACTGATGAAGTTATATACTATTTAGCCTAACACTTGTATTTTATGTAATTTAAAATGTATGTTGTACATTGTCAAGTAATTCATTCGTACATTTTTATCATTCACATTGTTTTACTTTGTATAATGTATATTTCTGCATTGTCAATTCATACACTAAGGAGAATCAAATTATATAATTAGAAAACCACTTCTGTGAATTCCCTATATTCCACACGCAAGCATGCACTCATATACATGCACAAACACACCCCATGAAACTAGATCCAGTTAATAGATAGAAAAAAATGTCATTTAAAAGATAAATTCATTGGGAAAAAAGTTCTATAAGCATATAATTTACCATGATAGTAAATAAATCTATGAATAGATATTATATTTTTTCTATGTGATTGTTTTATAAAGTAAAGAGCTTCTATAATATTTTAGTAATAAAGAATGTCTGACTTACAATTCATATATTTTATGAATTAAAAATATTAAATCACGTAAGAAATAATTTTATTCTTTTTTTAAAAAATATTAAAATAAGAAAGTTTTATAAGTTTTATATATATATAACTAAGTCTAGTTTTGGTTCCCTCTCCAGTATCTCCAAGATAACATTTTTATGAGGTTGATTTGTGTCTTCTTAAACTTCAAATTCATCTATATATGCATATTCATATGTATGTTTATTTAAAATATATGGTGTTGTTTACATATTATTCGCATGCATAAATATGCATCTGCTTCATTTCATTTAGTAGTTACATAACCTTTTACTCTATCACACATTTTATTTGGTCATTTACAATCAATGTACATCTTTTTTGTGTGTGATTACTAACACTAGAGTTTTAAATATTCTTGCACGAGTCTCCTTGTACACAGTAGGAATGATTGTCTATAGTAAATATCTGGAAATAGAATGGCTGGGTATGCACATTTTAATTTTTAATCAATACTTGCTCCTATATACTCCCACTGGCATAGTGAGTGCATCTGTTTTTCTTTCAGCATGTCTATACCTGATATTATCAAACTTTTAAATTTTAGCCAATCAAATGGGTGCGAAAAGGTATTTCTATATCTTTCTTAAAACTAGCATGGCAAACAAGTAAAGCATCTTCTCACATGTTTATTGACTGGTCAGATTTTTTTGTCTGTAAATTGCCAGTTCATATACTTTGCCCATTTTTCTCTTGGATTATTTGTCTTATTGTTATATATGTCCTGGTTACTTAACTTCTGTCTGTTATTTGTTTTCAAGTTATAGTATTTTGGGGTTAATGAAAGTATGAAATGCTGGAAGCCTAGAATTAAGAAATGTACGTGAGATTCTAAGTAGAAGCCATATTCTTAATAAGGATTTGGCTTTGGGTAAGAAAGAAAAATAAAAAGGGAGTGGGAATTATCATGAATGAAGGACTGAGCCCACATGGGCAGTGTAGAATCAGGAATGACTTTGTCATAAAATGGGCACCATGGAATGATATTGTCAACTATATCATGATCAAGAAATTAACAGTGCTGCTCTGTAGACTGGCAAATCTCATTACCTTTTCTTCCAACCCTAGGAAAGTATTACCAGAGTGGAAAAAGTATGTGACAAGAGGGTGTTAGAATAAAAAAATATGTGTTAAGAGAGTGTTAGAATCAAATAAAAGGAAGAATAGATTTAGCAAGAGAGGCGGCTTTGATAGCTGTCTTCATTCCAAGAATGAAAAACACAAATAATAATGGATAAGTTCATCTCGTACATCTGTCGAGACCGAAAGCTGACAGTAACAAAAAGCCTTTGAGACAGATTCTCGAAACTTGAAAGACTAGTAATGGGCCATTCCTTACAATCAGTCTCTTAAAAGGCCGTTAAACTGTCTAATGGGATGCAAAAATAGAACCTTTTTTCTTCCCCACCCTAATATTTTCCTATAAAAAACTAACTTTATATTGCACTGGAAATAATAGCACACAGCAAGAGATATACTTTGTGGCATTATTGAGGATCTTGAGTGTCTAAGCGGTACAAAGCTAAAAACTAAATGACTTCAGCATGAAAAATGTACTAGAAAGTTGTTATTTTACTTTTAAAACAGGAATGCAGGGGGAAAAAGCAACCTTAATTTAAAGTCAAACCTAAAATGGCAAATACAGGTTTTCTCCAATATATTTTACTTAAGAATGTTGAGAACTAATAATTTCCTCACTTTTTATTAATTTTAATGACTTGTAATTTGAGAAAACTGGGAAAGTCTTGTAAAATTCTTCAGAGCTAATAAGTGGTCACATATACATGTAAGACTGCTTTGTCGTTGTTGCTGTAAGTTGAATACCTGAAGGTAGATTTATTATACTGTAATAACTTAATGTGCACTCAGTACTAACAAGCAGAAAAAGATGGAAAATAGATGTTATTTGGATGCCAAGAAATATTCTTATCACACAGAAGTGAGAAATGAGATGGGCAGAAAGGACAGCAGCCAGTGACTGTCATGGCTAACAAAAAGAATTTGATTTTAGGGATTACATGCTGAAGATGAATTTCAAAAGAAAAATACCTATTATAAATCCACAAATGCTTAGGGAATATAATAACTTTTATGAAATTGTTAGTTTTATATTGGTAAATATAAAGTAGACCATTGACTTATATAAAAGTAAAATTATAATTAAATATATTTTCTGATTTTGGTAGAGTCCACATTTTAAAAGGCATTTAAATTCAGCCTTGCTTCTTTGTTATATATACAAGAAAATAATTTTCTACACAACAAATGGGTATTTTCTAACTAAATGAGTGCTAGTATGTGTATAAAAAATACATGACTGCTTGATTTAAAATGTTTTATCTCATTACAAAGATAAAACATATGCATTCTAAGAAGTTTGAAAATGTGAAAGTGTATAACAAAAAATCATTTAGAAGGCATATTATATATTTACATATTTTCCAAAAATGAAATATAATAAAATATATTTAAGGAAATATTTTGAACGCTATTAATTCTCTGTGAGTCAGAGGATAATATACTTTCTGGGCATTTCACTGCTTAAAGCAGAATGTTTCAATTCCAGAAGTGTCACATCAGCCCTAATACCATTGTTGGTCTGACACAGGGTGAAGCAAGGATCAAACTAGAGAGAGCCAAGAACTACAAGCAGGAGAAGCTGGAGGAACTGTGAGATCCTGATGATGAGATTTACTGAATAGAGCAGGTTAAGATAGAAAAAAGCCCAGTTGCCAACAGAGAATAGGGTTTCTGAATACTTCATTTATCTGGTTGCACCCTTGAGAGTTCCCTCCCCTCGCCTGCTAAGAGACATCTCTGACAGCCCTGTATTTCCCATTCATGTTCAACTTGAGGTACATTTGTTCTGCAGGTGCTTCCCCTCTAATTGTACCCATTTTATGACTTCCAATCTATATGACTCATAGCAACATCCACTAGCACTTTACGCACAGTTGGGCATTTAGTAGGTTCTTATTGAATTATATTTTCCTATCCTTTGGTCCAGGTTTATTGAAGCAGAGATTTCTGTTTTTATGAGTCATTTGCCAACTTTGATGAAATCCCATCCATGTCAGGACAATCTTGCCTTGTGTCATATTCATTCTACAAATGCATTATGTTTAATTGTACCCAAAAAGCTTTTAAAAATGTAATCATTAGTTTTGAATTTTAGGGATCTCTTATTGATGAGTTATTGAAAACTGTAATGTTTTCTTGAAGAGTTTTCTAGTCTGGACTTCCTTAGTTGCATATAATTCTTGTCTTTTTATCTTACTAAGAGTAAAAAAGGATCTCAACTACACAGGTCTTGGATTTAATTGCATTTTTCTGCTTAAGAGACATCATAAAAAAAAAAAAAAAGATGTCAGATCTCCCTAGCTAAGAGTGCTAGTTGCTTCTTCACATAGTTAGTTTCCCTAATCAAAAAACATTATTTTCTGGTGAAAATGGAAAATGCCAAATGTGCCAGCTTCACTGTGTTTTAACAATATTTATACTTAGGGATCCTTAAGTTTTTCAGGATGAGAAAATGGAACAATAGGATAATCATTTTCTATTGTTGATGCCAACATAATCTCATCTGGCTCTTCATGTAATGAGCTGTCGGGGAATACACTCTTTCATCTCTTAGGTTTGTCAGACATAGACTGAGCACTGCATGCAAGGCACTGTTCTAGGAATGGAAAGAGGAGTAAGGATGGGGTAGAGCAGATTAAAGAGTTCATCTAGTTGGGCAGATGCAGATAAATTTGTAAATCATGTACTTCTTTATACTGCAGAAACACAAAGAATGAAACATATTTTCTTCCTCAACTATCATGGAGTCATCCCAGAAAAATTGACATTTCAGTGAGCATCAAGGAGTAGGAATTTTTTTAGTTTTTTTAAATGAGATAATTCATATATATAAAAAGAATAAACATAAGTAGTATTTATGTATGTTGTGTAAAAATAATGGTAAAATAAATACTCGTTAGCCTACCAACCAACTTAAAATACAAACTTCCTAAAACTCTGAGTTTCCAGGATGGCCCCTGACCCCTCTAGAGGTAACCACTCCAGGAAAAGGTGAAAGACAAATGGAAGAAAGCTAATTCCATGTTTCAGTGCTCACATGACCACAGAAATTAAACTGCTGAAGTCTTTAAGTGATTAATTTGATCAGTTGTATTATAGGGAATCTTGGGTGATACAGGAAGATACAACAGACCAGCGGAAGCAAATCATAGAAAATCATGTTGAGTAGTAAAATAATAATTAATCAAGGGGCAGTCACTGGTTATCAGAGCTAACCAGACCATGTCATGTCTGGGTTTATCACATGGATTTAAACCAGTGATGCTCACATGAGAGAAGTCAGGTTTTCTGGATAGTGACTCTGGTGCTGATTCATCGCATGTAGATTGGTGAGCCAATGCTTAACAAGGGTGAAGCAGATCAAAATTCTTAGCTTCATTCATTCTGTAGCATCTCCAGAGGGTATCTATTTCATGTTTAAAATCTCTTACAATAATCATCTCATAAAATTATTTTAGTGCATCTTTACCTATAAAGATTTTCCATAACAAACATTATTATTTGTGTCAATAATTAGACATTCTTAAAAAGACTTTATATAAAATTAAGCACGTGGAAACAAATCGAAAAGACCAGAACAATCTTTTAAAATATTCGACTACACAATTTCAAGAGGTAATAGAAAGCTCTTTAAGTTCCCCCAGTCCACATTTGACTTTGGTTAATTTATAGAAAGCCCTAAAGTGAGGCTAACAGGAGGAAATATATTGACTATTTTGCATTTTAATTAAGAGTTTAAGAATAACTAGAAACATTTAGATTAATTATGCTAGGTAGTTACAACAGTTTATTTTAAAAAGGAAAAGGCACTAACAATATAAAATTACATCAAGTATTTTATATTTAGTACTATAAAATAACTTACTTATCTGCATCTATTAGTAAAGCAATTTTTATCAATTTTATCTATTTATTTTATTTATTCTATGTTAATTCACAGAATGACATAATTTTAAAATTAGTAAACAGTATAGTGGTCATCTAGCACCAACCACTGAGATCTTTAGAAAAGGAACTTATAAACTGAATGTTTTTTTTTCTCTTGCAATATATGCAAGAAATTAAAACAAGAATTTTCCACGGTACAGGTATAAAAGGGTATATTCTTTACAAGAAAGCATAGTGCTGACAGATGGCTAAAACTGCCATCCAAGAAAAATTTAATGTTTGAATTTAAGAAAATGGAAACTTTCTTTTCTGGACCTCACATATTTTCATATTTTCAATGCTTATTGAAAGTCAAAAAAGATGAATGTGGAAATAAGATGTTTTTGAAAAAGTGGCATAAATAGATAACTTTGAGAAATCACCAGGAAATATCTGTTCAATTAGATATGGTAGGCAGAGCCAGAATTCTGTGTAGGTGGAGAATAAATCTAGAATTCTTGGAAGTCGCTCTAATTAGTCTCTCTCACTGGTTCATGTGAAATGCCTGGGCGCTTTCTTAAGAGCTCTACTGGGCAATCAATTATATTAAGGGTCATTCAAATTTAGAAAGATAGTATATAATGTGATCTATTTGCTAATTAGTATGATGAATTAGGCTGTCATCATCTATTGCAGTGTAGGAGAGGAAGGGGATGTGACATACGAGTTCTGGTAAGAGGAAAATGATTGGGTGATATTTTACACTTTTTAGAGTGCTTTTCCATACATAATCTACGTATCCTCACTGTATAGACTAAACTAAGTTTAATTCGTTAATTCATGTCAGAGCTATGGCTGTAACTTGAATTTTGGGTGGCTTGGGTTATCATCCAATTAGAACACACTGCATGACACGGAAAGAAGGCAAGGAAAAAAGGCAGGTAATAAACCCTGTCCCATCCATCAGTTATTTTAGGGGAGATGCTGGGACTTAGGATAGATGAAGAGCATATCAGGTAAGAAGGAAAAACATGGGCAACTTTAAAAAGAGGGGTCAACTGTTGCCAATTCTGAGTACCTATCTCTGCAGTAGTTGTTAATTTTTTCCTCCTAGACAGAATCTGCATGAGAAATTTCTAATATATGCTTTGTAGTCTCTGTGTCTATTATATTTAAGAAACATTATCATTAGATTAATTTATATTAGCAATTACTTGATATTAATCATCACCATTGATTAATCATTATAGCTACAAATCAGTTTAAAATGGCTCTCAAAAAGACAGCCATTAATTTTCTTAATGGCTCTTTTTGAGAGATTATATGTTTACAGGGCGATATGTAAATTCTTACTAGGATGGTTTTCCTCTGTATATCTTAAATTAATGTAGAATTTCTTCTTTAACATGTACATAGAAGCTTACTATAGATAAGATTGTTCGGTTATCTGTGAATTCCTTTAGCCCTGCTATCATTTAAGATAATTTTTACATCTTTTCTGAAGGGTAAAAGGTGAAATATCTTGTTGAAATTAAGTGCTACCAGATCTACTCTTCTAGTAATTCTATCAACAAGTGATCAGTCAATATCTAAATAAAAATTTTAAAAAGGAAAGCTAATGACATTGGAATCGATGCCTTCTTTGTGGGCTTTGTCGGCTCTTGGCAGTTTCTACTTTCTTTTCTAAAGATGTGCAGAGTATCCAGATTTTCTGAAATTAATGGTTATATTATAATGTTGACAGTTTTTCTTTCTCAAAGTTAAGGCTACATTGGCTTTTCACTGATTTAATAATAGTTCTCATTTTTACCAATTATTCTCAGGGCTTACAACTTATTTATTTACTAGGAATTTATTTGATGCCTATTATGTAGTGCTCTTGAACTCCTATGATTTGGATACCTTACCCATCTTTTCTTTCCGTTATGTTCCTTAATTGGCCATTCCCTACTAGCTCTCTTGACTGTGTCCCATTTAGTTTAATGATTATCTTCCTCAGTGCATTAGAGCAGTCATGCTCATGTTTATCAGCACGCTCCACATGGCCAGAAATCATTATTAGAAATTTTGTAAATTTCAACCTCATCTTAATCCTGGCCTTCTTGACACATTACATGTGAAGGCCTGCCAACCAAATGTATGTTTTCAGTTAAATACCTAGCCTTTTGCTTTTTGTACATGTTGTTTTATACAATATGAGGTTCTCAGAGAATCTCCAGGTAGTTGGCTTGGTTTCTTCAGGAAATTTTTTTTCATTTTCTTTGTTTTTGTATCAACTAAATGTTATTCTTTGAAGTCCCTCTCTATATTTCACCTTGTGCCCTTTTCATTTGAAAAGCTTTTTTTTCCACTTCAAAAGCTCTTCCTTTGGTTTTCATTGGAGGCAGTTTCTAGGAGGCATTACTTTTTCATCTACCCATCAGTGTTCTCCACTCACTAGAGAAGCATGAGTGATTAATAGTATACGCAAGAATAGACACTCGAACAGATCTTACAGGCATCCAAATGACACATTAAATGCAAAGCTCTGCCCACCTGCATTTGTATGGGATCCTGCTGCTCTGGGTTTTAATGGAACATAAACAGTGGGTCCAAACCATATTAGTGGATATGTGACTTATGAAAGTCATTTCGATCAGTATAATTTGTAATTTGTATTCAGTTCAAAAATTCTTCTGTGTATTTGTTCAAATAGAGAGAGTAAAGAACTGAGTAATCCCTGGGCATATGTGGGTGATAGAAGAATAAGATATGCTATCATGTAGATACCCCCTGGATATAATTGTGTTTTACTAGAGACTAGAGAACTCACAGTGATGAAACTATGCAGGCTGTAAAGTATAGACACCATCTGCCATAGAAGGAACATATTAGAAAAGTGCCACCTGTCCCTACATTAGTCTGTCTTTACATGTACTCGTTTTGTTTGCTATTTTTGATTCATGCAGCTAGCTAATGACAATGAGATTCTTACACATTCCATTCATGAATGGCCTTTATCTGATTTAGTTCTGATTTTAATTTCTTTCCAGTGTATGTATATATGTTTCTCTACTATATTTCTGTGAATTCCATTCCAATCCAATCAATTACTTGAGAAAATATTTTTATTCAGTCAACATTCAAAATTATTTATTAAGGACCTGTTACAATATAGTGAACAAAACAGATCAAAAAAAAATTCTTGCCTTCATAGCACTTACAAATTCTACAAGGGGAAACAGGAAATCATCAAGATAAGTAAAATAAACAGTTTGTTATGTGGTGATAAGCGTTAAGAAAAAGCGAAAGCAGGCAAGTGGGTAGGGGATACTGTGAGCAGGGACTGTGATTTTAGATAAGGTATCCATGAAAGCTTTCTTTAAATAAAAATGTGATAGATATGAGGGAGCAAGCCACGTGGCTCTCTGGGGAAGAGTGTACAAAGCAGAGGGAACATCCAGTGCAAAGGCACTGAGAAGGGATCATGCTGGATACTCTCTTGAAATGAGGAAGTACATGTTTTGAGACTAAAAGGGAATGTGGTGAGAAAGACAACAAGGGGCAGATTATATAGAGCCTTACAGGTCAATGTAGTGACTTTGGCTTTAATTTTAAGTGAGATGGGAAGTCGTGGGAACATTCTGAGCAAAAGAGCAACAAAACTGATTAGAAACATCCTGTTTGCTGTGTTGAGAACAGACTGAAAGGAACAAACAACAAAGGAGGGGGCCAGTTAGGGGAAGGATCTAATAATCCACATGAGAGATAGTGATGGCTTAGACTAAGGTGGTAGCAGTGGAAGTGGGGAAAGATTCTAGATATATCGTGCATGTTGAGCTAATGGGATTTACTGATAGGCTGGCTGAGTGTTAAAAGAGAAAGATGACTCCAAGTATTTGGCCTGAGTGATTAGGTAGAGTTGTTATTAACTTCCAGAAGACCATGTTTGGGTGAGAATATGAGGATCAAGCTTTGACACGTGTTACTTTTGAGTACTGTGATTAGATTGAAAATGCTACAGCTAGTGGAATTTCTTCACTTACCTTTTCATTTTAAAACAGAAAATTTGATTGAATAATGAAAAGTACACATAATTAAATTTTTAAAACTTATAGTCTTTGACTCAACAGTGGATCAATGAGACTTGTTTAGTTTTGGTCAAAAATGCAAAATCATCATTGGCTGAGATGAGAAGAATCTCTATAAAATAAAGTGGTCAGATTTGCAAAAGCTTAGCTACATGATGTGAATTTTTCCTAATCCACATCACACTATTCTACAGTCTTGCTGAAAATCGTCAAACATTCTGCTTTAGAAAATTTGTGCTAATGGATAAAATGAACATTGGTTGGTTAATATGCTGAAGTATCCAATGAGTACATTTTGATTGGCTGTTAAGGAAATGCATACCTACATTTCATCAAACAATGTAGATTTATTTCTCACTGAGATGGCCATCATTATGATAATCAATTGTGAGTTCAAAGTCCTTGCATTGGTTTGCCAAAATACTTCCTGTTCCAGTACTAAAGATTTATCATATTTCTTTGCCTAGAATAACAAAGTTCAGACTTGTGGTCCTTTCAAGTATGTGAATTTCTGCGGGTGCGTCTGAGTAGAAACATTGGATTGTGTGTGTGTGTGTGTGTGTGTGTGTGTGTGTGTGTGTTATTCTTAGGTCTTTGCCTATATCTTAACATTTTTCAGTAAGAGATGACACTCTTTTGGCAAGTCTTTTAGAGCATTAAAATGAAATAAATGAAGGTATAATTCTTATTTTCGAGAAATAACTTATTGCTTCATATTTTGAATCATACCATTAGTCATGAAACCCAAACTCTATATTTAAAAAGTCACATGTTTAAAGTGTCTCTTTTGAACATTTAAAATAATCTTAAGCGAGTCTTTATGTGGCATTAAATTGTTAATTTTACCTTGTTATTTTAGATCTATGGTTAGAATTCATTCTTTGGGCTAAAAGTATATGTGGAATATAAATTCCTATGGTTTAGCATGCCAGTAATTTAGGGCAAGGTCACTAGAGTGGTTTTTGTGAGAAAAAAAAAGAGTTATTTTATGGAAAGCCTTTTAAAACTTTGCCTTGTTTTATTTCCCTGAACTATCAAATCTGCTTCAGATATTTATAGGAGATCCTAAAATGTCTATATGTTAATTTTTAGATAGCATATTTTTCCAGACTGACATTCCCCTGGACACTCGCCATTTCTGAGAACAGCGCCCATGGAACATAAGCTACTGTGAATATTTGTCTATGTAATAGTGGGGGTAATGTAAGCTTGTAAGGGAACAGAAAAAATGCAGTGGTGAAAGCAAAATACAGATTGATTTCTTTCTGAAGTAGTAGTCCTGGGTGGGTAAGGGAGTGTGCTCTGCCCGTGAAGTCATTCTGAAGTACAGGCATGTGTGGCAGCTCTGCAATTCTTACATATTTTCCAAGTTTGGCCACAGCTTCTCTATTTCTAGGTGGTGAAAGAGAAGGTAAAAACGAGGCCAAGGAAGAGGTTTTTGTAGATGGCTTGGAAGTTGCCCACATCAGGGAAAACTGTCACAGGGCTACACCCACTTGCAGGAAATTCCAGAAAATATATTCTCCAGCTGAGGAGCCATATGCCCAGCAAAAAGGGGAGAATGAGTCTGGAGGGACAGCTAGCAGTATCTGCCACAGAACTAAATAAGCAAAGGACAAAATTCCAAAATTTTTAATATATTCTAAAAATCAGTCTTTAATGAAGTCAAAACAAATCTATTTTACATAAATATTTTTCAATTTTATGTTCTACTTACCAAATGATTATACTAGTATCACAGGACAATCATAGAATTTCAGTTAGTATTACTGAATGAACAGAATGCACCCCAGAACTAAAGAAGAGTCACTTTTGAAACTTAGGTCGTTCTGATTTATCTAATAATAGATTCTCCTCATAAGTGAAAGTAATTAAAATCTTGCTGTATTTAAAATTTTAATCTGGAGTTAAAACTATTTCCATTTACTCTTAATAATAATTCGAAAAACATAGGGGGCATAGAGAGAAGGCAGATAAACATTCTTTCCCCACCCCAAACAGAAATCCAAAAGAACCATTGCTAATCCAAAAACACAGGAATTTTCAACTCCCATCTCCTCCTTTTACTTGGGCTAGTCTGTTTAATTTTAAAAGCAGAATTTTGCTTTCACAAAGTATACCAGACAGGAATTTGTTCAAATTCCTCAAAACCAAGCCAAGAAAAGTTTCAGAAAGTTCAGACATGCGTGGCCGAGTGGAAAGAACAGATTTTGGAGGCAAACACAGATGCATGGTAGTAATGGTAGTACTGCTCCAGACGCTTAATTCTGAGTGACCCTGGGCAAGCTTCTTTGCCTCATTGAACCAGAATCTCCTCATTTATAAAATGGGAGCGATAAGAATGAACTTGCCAGTGAGTTTGATACAAAATTAAACCAGATAAAGGGCCTAGCATGTAATAGGATGGTTTGCTCCATCTGTGTAATCTGAGAAAGTACCAGGGAGTTCAAGTTTTATTGTTCCTCTGGCTTTGTCAACAGGAGTAGCCCATGATTTCTTGGGTGGGAACTGTCTGATCCAGCCCCAAACTTAATCATCCTGAGGCATGGGTTTTTCCCTATGAGACAAAGGAGAGCCAGGCACCCAGAGATCTTTGTCATGGGGGCAAGAAAATGGAACTCAGACTCTTTTCTGGCTGATAGCCCAGAACATGCTGCTCACACATTGCCAGTAATGTTTACAGAACAGCAGGGCTCCCCTGTCTGCCCCATATTCAGCTCTTCCAGCAACTAGAGGTATCTCCCCAAAGACTACCTTTTACCTCAGAAATGTCAGGGAAGAGCCTGAGTTCTCAAAAGCCAAGAAAATGCATCTCATGACAACACTGGAACCTCCCCACCTCAAGGAAAGTCTGTTAGGAAGAAAGGTGAAGGCATGAGTGGAGGGGCAGGGTCTAACCCACAGTGCCCCTCACCTCTGCAGGAACAAGGCGTGATCCTATTGGGAAGTGCAGCCCCCAGGGGGCTTTCCTTACCTTTCCCCTGAGCTGAGAGGCAGGAGATGAGCCTTCTATGTCCTCTCAGTGTGAGGGGCCATATGGTCTCACAAGGAGATAGCAGGGGCCAGGGAGAAAATGTGTCTCTTTAGACATCTGAATTGTGACCACAACAGCCAGAAGCCGCTGGCTCCCTGGCAGCCAGGGCTGTGGAAGCAACAGGAAAAGGAAGCTTCCCCAGAAGGCAGGAGTGAACCTCCAGGTGGGAGGCTGCTGGAAAAGGAAGTAGTGGAAGCACCTGCACCTGGGTAAGTCAAGTCAGAAACAGGACAGCGCAGTGGTAAGAAGGGTGTTCAAACTGTGTGTTCAAATCTCACCTCTGCTATTTTCTAGCCACGCAGCCTTGAGCAGATGACTTAACTTGCCTTAGCCCCAGTTTCTTCATCCGAAAAATAGAGTTAGTAGTACTAGGGAGACTGTGAGATATAAGTGAGCTAAATCTGACCAGCGCAAACTCACAAGTCTCAACCCCTCCATTGAATAGTGATATTATAATAGGGATTGCTGGTATCCTGCTGACCATGGATGCCATGTAAACTCTAAGGTCACATAGCAATGCCTCTATCATAAGGACAAACCTAATGGAGTCACCAAGTTACAGGCAGGGACACAGGGGCTGGAACAGACCTTCGAGCACCAGCAGTACCAGACCTTGATATTTACCAGTGTGGGGAGTAAAACAATGGGTTTGCCCACCTCAATGAGCACTCATATGGGATCACATGAGGCAACATAACGAGAGTCTGTGGGGGGAGCAAAAATAGAGCCACTAATCTAGAGTGATGCTCTGAAGAGGGTAGTGGGAATGGGCAACACCTGTGGTCAATGAGGGCCACAGAGCATCTTTAGGCAGGCAAAGCAGGTCTGCTGCCTCAGCATCAGGAGTCCTGGCAGCTGATGTGAGTCACCAGTTAGCCCCAGGCACTATCTCTTCATAGAAGTTAATGCGAATAGTCCATGTCTGGAGCCCCTCCAGCATGGCAGATGACCAGCCTGGCCAGCTTTCAGTCTGCTGGCCTCAGTAATTGATCCTCTTCACATTGTCCAACACATGCCTATTTTCTCTTTGACTATTTCCATGAGCCCCTCTCCCTACCTTACTCTGTGCTTTGTTACTTTCTTTTGCTCAGTTAGTTGATCTACATGTATTGTTTTACCCAGACTAGCATACTTTATGTTGTAGGCTGGGCAGTGAGCACTAGGAATATGATGGTGAGCAAGATGAGGTCTCTGCTCCTGTGGCAATTGCAGTCTACAGGGGGAGAGAAAATAAATAAACTGTAAACTTTAAAATTTGATCAAGCTTTTTAAAATACTGCATTCTATAGATAAGACAAGTAATGGCATGTCCCACATTGCAGAGGATTAATGCATCCCCTAAATTCAAAGCTTTTATGGAAAGGAAGGCAAGAGATATTGTTGGGAGTGAATTTGTCACATAAATGGGTTAAACCTTGGAGATCAGTCTTTTGACTGTTTTCTGTTTTTAAAGTAAGTGGTATTCAAGAATTCTTGTTCAAAATATAGGGATTAAAAGGCTAGAAAAAGTAAATGGGCCAAATGAAAGAACCTTTTCACTAAAGTAGCTATGTAGGTGTTAAAAGTTCTTGTGCCCCCTTAAACTTCAGTAATTTGTTCTGGAAGTCATATAAATCCAAAAAGGCAACAGCAAATTTATTCAAGTTTAAGAGAATTAAAAAACACAAGTATCAGAGTAGGTACTTATTTTCAATCTGTAAGTACACACCAATAATGAGAAGGCACAGAGTAATGGTGTTAATCAGACAAGAGATTTGGGTAAAACATTCCACTCCTTTTTCTCACCTGCTTTATCCTCTTATTCCTAATCTTCAGGACCATTGAACGAATCTGTTATAGTGGTTCATGAAAATTCTCTGTCAACCAAATAATGCTGAGTTAATAAATAATAATAATAATTTTTCCTTCAAAACTTATTTTAGGTGTTTCCTTATATCTTTAAACTGAAGTGATTAAAGCTCAGACAACTACCTTAAAAGTGATTTGCACACACATATACACCCACATTATACAAAGACTTATAAATACCCTAATTGATAGATGAAGAAGAATAATGACTGTAATTATATACTTGTTGAATAATGAGTTAAATAAAAAATTGGTAAAGCTTTAACTAATCACTCCATATTCCAGACATAGTTCTTCGTGCATTGTATATTAGGCAGTGTTTCCAGGAATGACTTTTCTATAGTCCTTTTCACCAAGGATAAAAAGTTAATGTCACCCATCGGGCACAGTGCAAATGTCTGATTGCACTCGTAATGTCGTAAGCCCAGATCCTTGCTAGAAAGGTCTGATTGCTGACCAAATGAGCTCTGGCCTGGTGTGCCAGTCTAGCCAATGTGTATAATGAGAGTGTGAAGAGACACTTCATTCCAGGCATAAGTAGGCCAGATCACTGCTGCCTACAGCTCTCTGGCTTTGGTTAAGTTTGTTGTGCTATTATATAAAAAATACTTGAACTGTGAATGACTGTTTTTTCCTTCCTCCTCCTCCTCTGTTTTATTTTCAATATGTTGTCCATGTGCAATGTTGCCTAGTGTTTGTCGTGAAAATCAAGCAGTAAAAAAGGCAGATATTAAGGTGTAAAGGGAAAAACTTATTAGTGGAAGGACATGACATATGGCACAGTAAGATTCTGACATGGTGGCTTGGGGCTAGCCTGAAGAAGCTTCACTATCAAAATCTAGCCTTTGTGCAAATGATGGCCTTTTCATCCCAATATTGTTAGTACATGAACCAAATTGTGACCAAGCAGACTAGACTACATGTGAGCAAAGAATCATGATTTTGCACATATTAATTTAAAATTCTCATTTTAATCAAGTGTGCTTACTTATCTGTGCAATTTCTGAACCATATCTCAAATTGAAAAGAAGTTATCAATCCTGTCCTCACAACAAGAAAAACTAAACAAACCGAAAATCAACAATTCTAAAAGTCAATGATTCTGAAAATCAACAGTGTTTCTTAAATCTAACAGAGAATTAGGTTGCAGGGCAAGCTACTGCTTTGAAATTTGGAGAGACAGAAAATACAGAGAATAATAGCTCCCCAGGAGATGAAGCCACTAGAGTCAGACACTTAAACAGTAACTGACTGATTGCTGGAGGCTGAGCATAGATTAGTTTAAGAGTTAAAAATCCCTCCAGTCTTGGGGAGGGGGCATGCTTTCACAAGTTTTACCTCCAGGAACCCTACCAGGTCTTTAATGGAGACCAGAGAAAAATTCTCTCATGCTTCCTTAAGAGAGAGAGGAACAGAACCCATTTTAAAATAAGCCCAGAGCTCTCTATTTTTCATGAAAAAGCCATGCCCTGGAAGAAATCTATCCCAGAGCCGCATCTGACCTAGGGGAAGGGCAGTTAGATGACTGGAGCCCCTCTCTGGCCTTCCTTTATCACAAAACCTGAGGGGGAAAAAGCTAAGAAACTGCTGAAGGTCATAGCCTAGGACTCAGGCTGGCTTAAAACAAAACAAAAGGCTTCCAGTCAAGATGGCATAGAAGGTAGATGCTTTGCTTACCTCCTTTCACGACCAAATCAGAATTACAACAAAACTAGAGAACAACTATCATTGAGAGTCACCGGAGGTATGGCTGAACAAAAGTCCTACAACTGGGGACATACATAAAAGGCCACCTCTAGACTGGTAGGAGGGGCAGAGATGCAAAACAGGCCTGTCCCACAACCACATGTAGCGGTTGAGAATCGGAAAGGATATCTCATCTACAGAGGTTGCTCCATATCCAGAGAAGCAAGGGGTCCTGGCTCAATGCTGGCCTCCCCAGCCCAGGTTTCCAGTGCCAGGAAGAGGAATCCCCACAACCTCTGACTGAAAACTAGTGGTGATAGTGGCTGACTGAGACAAAGGGCCACAGGAGTTGCAGATATTTCTCTTAAAGGCCCACACTTGGCCTAACTCTGTGACGGACTGACTTGCTTTGAGCTCCAGGGCTGGACAGCTGCTCAAAAGGCGCCAGGGACATATGGGGAAAAATAGAGTGGTCTGACTTCAGGGCAAAGGCTAGAGGGGTGGCTTTCTCCCAGACATAAGTGATAGCAGATTTTATTTTTCCTTTTTTGAGCCCTACCCCTTTCTGGCATGTGGACGCAGGCCATATCTGAGTCTCCATCAACCTGGTTAACCCAGGTCACCCTGCCTAGGTGAATCCCTGAAAACCTTGCTCTCCCAATTTATGGGCCTACCCAGGCTGCCTCCAGTAGTTTTTTCCATACAAATAGCTTGTCTTTGCTCATTATGTGGACTTCCCTAAAATCTCACAAACGTTCACAAAACCCAGAGAAGTAGCATCTGGCCCCAGCATGCCCTGTACCACTTGCTGAGCAGCCCTAAGCCTGGCACAAGCGGCAGCTGGCCTCAGTTCCTGGCATGGCCTTTTGAGGCATCTCTAAGCCCAGCAGGGGTGGCAGCCATTTGCGGATTGCTTGGTGACTCTTACCTGGTGGCCCTGGGCAATACACAGGCTACAGCTGAACTTGACTTGTAGCTGGGCACCTCCCACGAGGCCCTTGGACCTGCACTCCCAGTGGCCAGCTTCGACTGGAGCTGAAGCACCACCCAGGGCTGCATCTGAGGAGGATACACTCAAAGGGCAGACGGGGCAGGCACCAAAGCCCTGCTAAAGTGAATCTTGCTCCATAGGGTTGGCTGCTCACAGGCCAGTACTCACAACCAATTAGCTTGAGGGTCAGTCTTTCCCATCGACATGCAAACAGCAACCAAGGCTCAACTACAACAGGAGGATACATACAACCCATACAAGGGACACAGCTTGAGCACCTGATTCAGGTGACCAGGGAAGACTGTGCCACTGAGACCCACAGGACACCTACTACATATAGCCACCCTACTAAGACTGGGAGACTTAGGAACCCTACCTAACACATAGAAACAAACATAGGGAGGCAGCCAAAATGGGGAGACAAAGAAACATATCCCAAATGAAAGAACAGAACAAAGCTCCAGAAAAAGAACAAAACAAAATAGAGACAAGCAACATACCTAACGCAGAATTCAAAACACTGGTTATAAGGATGCTCAATGAACTTAGAAAAAGAGTAGATGAACTCAGTGAGAACTTTAACAAAGAGATAGAAAACATAAAAATGGAGATAGAAAACACAAAACAGAACCAGTCAGAAATGAAGACTATAACTGAAATGAAGAATACAACAAAGAGAATCAACAGATTAGTCGAAGCATAGGATAGGATCAGCAATTTAGAAGATAAAGTATCAAAACATCCAATCAGAACAGCAACAAGAAAAAAAATTTAAAGAAAATGAAGATAGTTTAAGGAGCCTCTGGGACGTCAGGTATAACTACGTTTGCATTATGGGGGTAGCAGAAGAAGAAGAGACAGATCAAGAAATAATGATGGAAAACTTTCCTAATCTGGTGAAGGAAATAGACATACAACCCCACCAAGTTTAGAAAGTTCCAAAAAAGATTAACTCAGAAGGTCCACATCAAGACACATCAAAATTAAAATGCCAAAGGTTAAAGACAAAGAGAGAATCTCAAAAGCAGCAGATAAGCAATTAGTTCCCTACAAGGGAACTCCCATAAGACTGTCAGCTGATTTTTTTTAACTGAAACTGCAGACCAGAAGGGATTGAAACAAAATATTCAAAGTGATAAAAAGCAAAGACTTGCAACCAAGATTACTCTACCCAGCAAAGCTGTCATTTAAAATTGAAGGACAGATAAAGAGCTTTCCAGACAAGAAAAACTAAGAGAGTGTATCACAACCAAGCCAATAGTACAGGAAATGTTGAAGGGATTTCTTTAAGAAGGAGAAAAAAATATGTAGCAAAAGTATGAATAATAAAATGATAATAACTACATATTTATCAATAATTACTTCAAATAAAAAAGAATTAAAAGCTCCAATCAAAAGATAGGATGGCTAAATAAATAAGAAAATAAAACTCTTACATATGCTGCCCACAAGAGACTCATTTCAAATCAAAAGGCACACACAGACTGAAAGAAAGGGATAGAAAAAGATATTTCATGAAAATGGAAATGAAAAGAAAATCTGGGTAGCAATACTTATACCAGACAAAATAGACTTTAAAACAAAGTATATAGCAAAAGACAAAGAAGGACTTAGGAATTCCACTTCAGGTATTTAGCCGAAGAAACCCAAAATACTACCTTGAAGAGACATGTGCATCCTTATGTTCATTGCAGCATTATTTACAATAGTCAAGATATGGAGGAAACCTGGGTGTCCGTCATTGGATGGATGAATAAAAAACAGGTGGTACACATATACAATGAAATATTACTTAGCCATAAAAATAAACAAATAAATAAATAAGAGAATGAAATTTTGCCATTTGCAACAACATGGTTGAACCTAGAGGGTATTGTGCTAAGTGGAGTAAGTCAGGCAGAGAAAAACACCATATTATTTCACTTACATGTGGAATCTTAGGACAAAATAAACAAAACAGAAACAAACTCATAGATACAGAGAACATTTTGAGGGTTGCCAGATGGGAGGGAGGTTTGGAAGGTGGGCAAAAAGTGGTAGCAATTAAGAATTTGCTAGTTACAAAATAGTTATGAGGATATAAAGTATAGCATAAGGAATGTACTGAATAAACGTAACAACTATGTATGGTGTCAGATGGGTACAAGGTTTCTCAGGGTGATCATTTCAAAAGTTATATAAATGTCTAATCACTATATTGTACATCCGAAATTAATATAATATTGTATGCCAACTATAATTGAAAAATAAAAAATATTTTTTAAAAAATTAAAAGTATAAAGTGGAAGAAAGATATAATATATAAAAATATACATTAACAAAATGTAAAATGTAATTAAAAATGCATTTTAGAAAGTCAAAAAAGGATTTAATGATAAACTTATAGAATATTTTTCTTTTCTAATATGTTGTCATCATAGTAGCAGGGCTCAAAAATAATAGTTGGATTACAACTTCAACAGCTGCAAGACACAGATTTTACTTCAAAGAAATTTCTAGGGAAATCTCAATATAGCAGGAGAGACAGAAACTGGGACTCTAGAAGAAATTGAAGCCTCTGACACCTACATACAACATGCATTAAACTCAGCCTAACCCCAGGGCAGAAGAACATGAAACCTCACTTTAAAGGCCTACCTACCTCAGTTACTATTACGTCACAACTCATGTCTGGCTTTCAACAAAAATTTACAAGGCAAGGTAAAAGGCAAATAAAAACACAATCCGAAGAAACAAAGCGAGCATCAGAATCAGATTCAGATATGACAGGGACTTGGTAATTATTAAATAATTTGGAATTATTTTGGAATTTAACATACTTTGTTTAATGTGCTAAAGGTTCTAAAGAAAAAAGTGGACAATATGCAAAATAGATGGGTAATGAAAGCAGAGGGATAGAAAGGGAGAATCAAAGGAAATGCTAGAGATAAAAAAAACAACACTGTAACAAATAAAAAATGTCTTTAATGGCGTTATTAGTAGACGAAACATAGCCAAGGCAAGAACCATTGAGACTGAAAATATGTTACTAGAAACTTCACAAACTTAAATGCAAAGAAAAAAAGAATGAGGGGAAAAAAAAAAAGAACACAAGGCCCAAGAACTGTGGGGCGATTATGAAAAGTTTAACATATGTGTAATGGGAATACCAGAAAGAAAAGGAAGAAAGAAGAAAAAATATTTGAAGTTATAATGGCTGAGAATTTTCTCAAATTAATGACAGACACAAAACTACAGGTTTTACAGATAAGCAGAATAAGTGCCAAAATATCTATACTTGGGCAGATCATAGTCAACTACAGAATAAACTGTAAAGGAACAAAGATAAAAATAATATTGGACTTCTCCTCGGAAGCCATGCAACCAAAAAGAGAGTAAAGTGTTCAATACTAGTGTTGAAAACAAATAAACCTAGGATTTTATATTCAGAGAGATTATCTTTCAAAAGTGAAGAGATATAAAGAGTTTTTAGACAAAATCTAAGAGAGTTCATTGAAATAAATGGTAATGTTTTCTAGAGAAGGAAAAAATGATGTAGATCAGAAACTCAGATCTACATAAAGAAGAGGAGTGTGGGAAAAGGGATAAATGCAGGTAAAATAAAATATTTTATTTTTCTTGTTCTTAACTGATCTAATAGAGCAGCGGTCCCCAACCTTTCTGGCTTCAGGGACTGACGCTCCTATGAGAATCTAATGCCTGATGATCTGAGGTGGAGCTGAGGTGGTGATGCTAGCTCTGGGAAGCAGCTGCAAATACAGATGAGGCTTCGCTCGCTTGCCCACCGCTCACCTCCTGCTGTGTGGCCTGATTCCTAACAGGCAGTGGTGGACTGGTACTAGTCCACAGCCCAGTGGTTGGGGACTCCTTAATAGATAACTGTTCAAAATAATAGTAGTAATGTATTAAGTGATTAAAGTTTATAGATAAGTGAGATGAATAATAACAGCAATGTTATAAGGAATAGAAGGAAGGAACAAGGAGTACTTTATTATAAGGTACCAATATGATCTATTAAGTGGTACGGTGTAATTTGAAAATGGATTTTAATTGGTTGTAAATGTATATTTTAAACTCCAAGGCAATAACTAATTTTTTTTAAAAAGTGTAAAAATATGCTAAGTGAGGAGTAAAAATGAAATTATATAAAATAATTAATACCAGAGAAGACAAAATAGAAACAAAGAACTAGTGCAATGAAAATAGTTATAAATATGGTACATATTAATTCATGTGTATGACATTTTAAGTGTGAATGATATAAATATACCAATTAAAAGACAGAAACTAAGAGAGTAGATAAAAAGGAAATACCCAATCATATGTTGTCTACAGGGAATCCATCCATAAAGACACAGGATGATTAAAAGTAAAAATATGCCAAGCTAACACTAATGAAAAGAAAACTAGAGTAGCTTTATAAATTTTAGACAAAGCTGATTTCAGAATGAGAAAAATTATTAGGGAGAAAGAGGAATGTTGCATAATTATATAGGGGTTAATTATCCAAGAAAACATAACAATCTTTAGCACGTATGCACCTAACAACAGAGCATCAAAAACATTATTTCTTTCCCACTTGAGGTATAGATTTAACAAAATCTCAATCAAAATCCCAGCAAGTTGTTGTTATAGATATTGACAAGCTGAGTTTATACGGAAAGGAAGAAAAATATCTGAACAGACATCTTACCAAAGAAGATATACAGATGGCAAAAACTCTAATGAAAATATTCGCGACATCATTTGTAATTAGAGAATTGCAAAGTCAAATGAGACACTATTACATACCTATCAGAATGGCCAAAATCCAAAACGCTGACAACGACAAATGCTGGTGAGAATGTGAAGTAACAGAAACTTTCATTCATGGTTGATGGGAATGCTAAAACTAGTACAGGCACTTGAGAAGACACTTTGCCATTTTTTTTTACAAAGCTAAGTCTTACTATATGATCCAACAAATGTGTTCCTATGTATTTACCCAAAAGAGCTGAAAATGTCATATATCCACACAAAAATCTGCATGTGAATGTTTATAGCAACTTTATTCATAA
This sequence comes from Pteropus medius, assembly GCF_902729225.1. Classification (NCBI taxonomy): domain Eukaryota; kingdom Metazoa; phylum Chordata; class Mammalia; order Chiroptera; family Pteropodidae; genus Pteropus; species Pteropus medius. The sequence goes on along the minus strand of NW_024352787.1, from coordinate 2,552,032 downwards.
TTGATGAAAACTGGAAGCAACCAAGATGACCTTCCATCAGGCATAACTTGAGATAAGCAAACTATGGTACATCTATAAAAAGAAATATTATGCAGTAGTAAAAAGAAATGAGCTGTCAAGCCATCAAGAGACACAGAGGAACAGTAGATACATATTGCTAAGTGAAAGAAGCTATTTTTAAAAGGCTACATACTATAAATTCCAACTCTATGACATTCTAAAAAAGCAAAACTATAGAGACAGTAAAAGGATCAGTGGTCATCAGGGGTTCAGAGAGGAGGAGTGAGGGTTGAATAGGTGGAGCACGATGGATTTTTAGGATGATGAAACTATCTTGTATGATACTGTAATAATGGATACATGATATCATGCATTTATCAAGATCCATCCAACTGTACAACACAAGGGGTGAACTCTGATATAAACTACAAACTTCAGTTAATATTATATCAACATCGGCTCATCGATTGTAACAAATGTTCCACCCTAATGTAAAACATTAATAATAAGGGAAAGTGCATATAGAGAGAGGATAAATGGGAATTCCCTGTACTATTTGCTCAATTTTTCTGTAAGCCTAAAACTGCTCTAAAAAATAAAGTATGTTGATTTTTTAAACTGAATTTGTTACTATTCTTATCTCGCATTCTTATCTCACCTATGTAAAATTCTAGCTTACAGTGGAAATGGTTGCCAAATAGAAGTACATAGTATTTCTTGCTTCCTTAGTAACACAGCTTTAAATACACCCAAAATGTTTTTTCAATCTTAATAAATCTAAAATTAAACCTGTGACACATCTAAAATTAAATCTAAAGCATGTTTTTGAGCTTTAGGAATTTATGGAAGAAAGTAGACAGCAAATACAGGGAAAATTCTGTGAATATTTTTGAATACATAAATAAATGTGAAGATACATGACCCAAAATCCCCATGTATAGTTTTAAATTTTTAATAATTAGCTAATATTTCCTACTCAGTTATAACTATTAAATTATAATATTGATATTTTAACATATCATTGTAATTTTATATCAGTTTTTAAATTGATGTAATTAAACCTTTCATGGAAATTTTATATTTATCATAATGCAAATAAAAACTTCACTTCTAGTCAAAGCCAGATGTTATTTGTATTTCTTATATCCTATTTAATGTAGATTACATTTGGTCAATATAACCCAGGTATCTTTCTTTTTCCCACTTAGACCTGAATCAAATTTTAGTATGCTTCTCTGAAGAAAAAAGTCAAATTATTTATTTCCAAACTTGATTGATCTTCTGATCCTGTGCCTACTTACTAGTTCAGTCAGCCTTGATATTAAAAATAAAACAAATTCTTGCTATAGTGGCTATCATGAGGTAGACTAAACAAGTCTAGCTTAAAGTTCATCCTTACTTACATTGCTTGTGCATGATCATGTAGAAATATGAATTATGTGTATCTCAGAATATGAAGAAAAGAAAGTCAGTACTCTTTTCAAATACTTTACTTGGTTCTAATTTTGGGCTATTGTGAAATTTTAATGTCATAACTATTAACTCCCTTAAAATTACATGAAGTCTGGCCTTTTTGCCTTGATTTCTTTTAATCGTCGTTTCCAATAAATCTTTCAAAATTGGATGACAAAGCTAAAACATTCTAAAAGAAATCATATTTTTGACATGATATATTTTGCTTGCTTTATGACAAAGTAACATTTATTTAGTGTTTTAATGGTGACCAACAAATATCGTCATTGCCTTAGTCTGTCCATGGTAAGCTGAGACTCTGAATGGTTAATAGGCTGACCCAATGTCATATAGATAAGAAGCAGTAAACAGTTAATTAGGGAAAGTAACTGAAAGATAATTGTGACTAAGTGTATTTTTTTAAGTCAACTAAAAAATATAAATTTCCAAGAAGCTATTTTGATCTGAATTAGCTCCTCAAAGGCAGAGGGGTAACTGATATCTGTCAGAACCTCTCCTTCACTATTCTTACCTCCAACCTACATGGAAATTGCCCAGCCAGAAGCAAGGAGTGTTGTAGTTGGCATGTGGGCTCAGTGTCTTTGGAGTTCTACTTTAATACTTAAACTTTCCTGCCAATGTCAGCATCCAGCCTTGTCAACACTTTTTCCATTTGTGAACACTATAGTTAAAGCTTTCAGTTCTCCTTTTCTAGAAGTATTTTATATTTAGAACTTGGAAATTTAGAAATTTTCTGCATCTAAAGAAATACGTCTTAACTAATATTACTTATTTAAAAAGTTTAACTTAGATATATAAATATATATATATATATATATGCTTTTTCTATATGGCCTTTGATCTTATTGCCAAACTTTAGTGCTATGGACAATGAGGTTTAAGGGAACAGATAAAATGACTTCACCATTGTAGTAAGGGTGCGTCAAAAGAGCATTTAACCGTACAACATGAAACGAAACAAAACAAAAAAACAGGTTTCTTTTCAACACTTTGTTTCATGGTTCTGACAGAATCAGAGCCATGAACATGGACTACAGATGAGTCTATCTTCTTCTGTGTCTCCATGAATATATCAGCTGCCTCATTTTGATTCACACACAAAACCTGGAAAACTTGCAAAACGTGTGTTTGTGGTTTGTCTCAGAATAATTTAGAAACTACCTGTATAATTTTTGGTGAGGAAAATATTGTACTTTTTATTTTATTTAAAATATGTAAGATTTCTTTAGAACTTTGTTAATATATTTGTAATATCTCATTCTGAAAATTAAGATACTCCCAACCCCCTGTCTTCGGTACATGTATATACAGTCATCTTATAGAATTGCAAGAAGTAAAAAAAAATAAGATTTTTTTTCCAATATGTAATGGTTGAAACAAAAAATGATACACATTAATGTAATGGTACTATTGAGCTATTCACTGTGTGGCAAATACTTTATGTAAACAAATGAAATCTTAAGGTCTAGGCTTTTAGCCTTCAAAAATCTTTAAATGTAAATAAAATGTCAAATTCTAATGTATACTATTATAAATGTAGTTCAAAAATGCATTTATAGGTCTCTCCTTTGACCCCAAATTGTTTAACCTCCAAACAGTGTAAAGTAAGCTAAATTTTGATAAATCTCACAACTGTTTTTTCCTCTATGGTAAATGAGAAAATTCAATTTAGTTCAAAATAATTAATAGAAATCATATGCAAGGCCCTGAGCTAGGTGCTGTAGGACAAAAGCTACAGAATCAGAAAAAGACTATCAAGTTAAAAAAGGGGCTCTTTCACAGGGGCAATTTTGCCCACCGGGGATACTGGGCAATGTCTACAAATGTTTCTGGTTATCACACTTAGGGGATCTATTGAAATCTAGTGGGTAGAAGCCAGGGATCCTACAATGCACAGGACAGGCCCTCACAATGTAGCATTATCCAGCCCCCAATACTACTAGTGCCAAAGTTAAGTTAGTGTGTCAACTAAGCCAGTGGTGCCCCTTTGACTTATGCCACTGACACTTGAGGATTTAAGCAACAATGAGTTCTATCTAAATTCAAACTGACAGTATAACTTAGCTTTGAGTAGCTTCAACAAATTCTTTAAACTATGCAAGCTCGTTTTTTGTATTACTTCTGTGGCTTAACGAAAATATTGCTCCATGGAGCAGTTCTAGAATTTAAGAGTAAAATTTAAGTGGAGGACAAGTTATATGTATGAAATATAGCAAAACAAATGAAAAACAATGAAGCACACTCACCCCATCTTAAACAGGTTATATATCTAATAATGGAAATGTGCAAAGATAAAGCTCTTTACATGTGTTCTCATATTGATCACCCTTCAGAGTTGAATATTTAGTCATTGCAACTGTAGTTGAGAAAATAGGCACCTATTTGGAGTTTAGATAGGGATTATATCCTTCCACAGTTAAATCTTCTGATTAAGAGCAGTTCATTGAGGCATCAGTAGGTCAGACATTCATGTGTAGTGGTGGAGGAACATGTCAGTTTCTTTTCCCTTCCAAGCGAGGGGGATGCTCAAACTGGAATGTAGTAGAGGTAAAATCTATCAGCTGATCTTCAAAAAGGGCAAGAGCTTTTTGAAGAGCAGAGGCAGCCGGAGGAACAGAAAGAACAACTTAGAAAGAACAACTTAGAGCAACTTGAGGGAAACTGATGTTCTCGAGTGACAAGAGTATTGTCATTGTGCCCTCCACAAGTGAGATTCTGTTCCCAGGTAGGAAATGAAGTCTAAGAATCAATCCACATCAGGTTGTACATCAGGTTGGAAAAGTTAAAGGACCAAATAAGAAGACAAGCATCTGTAGCAGGATAATCTAAGTAGAATGAGGGTAACTTGTGCAAAGGTACTATAGGGAGTACTTCCAGACTCCTGTAATTTTCTGTGCTTTGCCAAGCCAAGAACAGATTCCAAAGGGACTGAGCCATAGCCGCATCCAATGAGATGAATTCTTACTGGCTGGAGAAGGTAACTAAAAGCTAATTGTGACTAAATGTAGTTTATTTGTTTGTTTGTTTTAAGGCAACTAGCAGAAAATAAATTTCCAAGAAGCTCTTTTGATCTGAGATTGGAGCAGTTAAAATTCAAAAACACTGCCCTGAGAATCCAGACATTGAGAGAGAGAAGATTTGTCCTATTAGAAGTTCTGAGTGTGGAATAAAGGTTATTATTGTTCAGAGTAAGGCTTAGTGTTCTTACTCATTCAACTATCTCAAGTCTACATCACCAACTGTAACTTCCCAAATTCTTTCACAATAGATCAGGTATCACCATCATTAGAATAGCACTACAGACATTTTGAGTCTGGAGAAGAGTTTAATGGTGGAACCCCAGGTTAGTAGCTTATTATTAGTTATCATCACAATTTTGCAGCCCTGTCATTTGAAAGCTGAATGGTTCAGTGGTATTTTGTAACCTATGACTAGAAGACATAATAGGGAATATTCCCAGGACACAGTTAATTTTCCACTTTTTTTTTTTTTTTTTTTTGGTGCGGAAAAAAAAAAGTCAGAAGACAGCCAAGCAGTAAATATAATTCTAAAGATAGTCAAAACAGATGGGAATATAATCTTGTTTAGAACTATACAAAAGTCCTCTACTGTGTCTCAATACATGCTGTCTGTAGAAGGTTCCAAGGTATTTATTTTCTAAATGTAGGCTTGTGGGTCTTCTTATCCAATAAATTCAAACCATCATTTGAAGACATAAGAAAAAATGAATAAAATTAGGAGAATTGATGAGCTGAGTATCATTGTCGTGATTCTATTTCTTACACAACTTAAATTTCTGCTTTGAGAGTTTGTGGTCTAAGAAAATTGTGCTACTCCAGGAGCTTCCTAGAGATATTTTTTGGAGCAGACTTTATTGTTCTCTGGAAAGAGAATATGTTCTATTCCTGGGTGCTATTGTAGAATCATTATTTACTTAACAAAAATGTGGTCTTTTCATCTAGAAACTTTAGTTCCATAATTAAGATGGACTAAAAGTATTCTGTAGTATATCTAGAAAAAATATTTTGTATGTATTAATATAATATTTTTTTGGAAATTTCCCATGATGGAGCAAACAATGGAGAAGGACTTTCCTGTTTATATGTAGCATGGGCTTTTGAATTTATATGTGTATTTTAAGTGAATTCTGAAAATCAGCAAGACATAAAATCAGTTATAAAATAATGTCTTTTGTTTTCAAATATTATAATCTCCACAGTGAGAAATAATTGATAAAAAATCAAATAATCGAGAAATATTTGTCTTAGTATGATAATTGTTTAACTCATCAATAATTCTTGAGTGTTTCTCAATACCAAGTCCAGTGAAAGATACAATTTTAACTTAAGAGTGCTAATACCTAGTGAGGAAGGGAGGCAAGGTAACAGAAATCAGTGTGGTAAGTGACATAATACAGATGATCTCAGGGCTCTTCAGGGGCACTGAAATCTTCAGGAGCACTGAGAATGGGCAATTAGTGTCGTTTGCAGGCAGAGGAGGTAAGCTGAGCTGCAGAGTAGTCAGCTAAGAGGACCAGAGAGAAGCACGGCCAGAAGGGTGAAGGGGATTCAGAGAGAGCAGGATGTGCAAAATAAGTTTGAGCAGTTGCAGTTTCTTAAGGTTATCCGCTCTCACAGAAAATAAGACTGTCACAAATTTGATTTTTGTCAATTTAAATATTAGTCAACAATTTGAAATTCTTTTTAAAATTGATTTTCTTTTCATATACTTTGCAAAGTCAGGAGTAGAAAACAATGAGGAAAGACCTGTTCTCTTATTCAATTGCCTTTTCTCCTGCAAATTTTAGTAACATCTTCAAAACTTTTGACCCAGTGTAATTCATATATATGGCAATCACTTTCTTCAACAGTTAGCATTTTCCTAGGGAGCTTTATGGTTACATTTTCATAAATATCGCATTCTTCTTATCAACAAACTCTACTCTTTGTGTGGCACTGTGTGTTCCTATTTCTTCTCCCTTTTCTGTGTCAAATTTAAGGAAAATGGAGTAAAACTTTCAAGATTAGAACATACTGTTTTTTTACAAATAGCATCTTCCCAGTGGATATAATAAAGAAGGATCTGAGAAGATAGAGGAAGGATAATTTTCAAAGTTCCTCTCAAATTTAATCTTATATTGACAAGTCCCTTATTTTACCTGTAAATACTCAATTGGTAAAGCTATTAAACTTTGATGGTAATTCATAATGTATTTCTGTAGCCACATTTCTGTTTTAATTCAAATAACTAGAAGAAAATAAGGGAAATAACTTGTTTTATGTTAAAATTGTACTTCATATTCAGTCCACAAAAGCAAGATTTTTAGCGTATTTGAATCATTAATGGAGTCACTTCTCTTTTCTGTTGATATTTTATTTTTTGTACATATTTTTCTTCTCAGAATTTTTTTCTTAAAAGTCATTTTCTTGCAAGAATTCCTCAATATACTATCAACTAAGCCACCATAGTCCCTTGGGGCAAAAAAAAAAAATGTACTTTATTCAAATTAAGGCTGATAAGAGAAACTATGCTCTTTTTAAAGTCCCAGTCTTGAGCAGAAGAAAATATAAGTAACATAGTAAAGAAAAAGAGTTTAAGATCTGGAGTCATTGATACGAGTTCAGTTCCTGGTTCTATCACTATCTACCTCAGGCAAATTCATTAACTAGGGACCTTCACTTTCCTTTTCTATATAAAGAAAATATCTGCCCTTTTACCCACCCTCTCATCTGCTTGACTAATTAGACAGAGATTTCTTTGACATTTAAGTATATAAAAGAGCCTTGAAACTAAACATGTTTTACAAATATTAGTTGTTATGGCAAAGACTTAATCAGTGTGCAAAATATTATTCTTCAAGTGAGAGGCAGTACATATGTGAAGTTTTATTTCTCCATTTACCAAGTAGGAATATGCTTTCCTTCTTCCTCAGCTTTTCTTTCAAGCCATTTTATTTCCTTTTGTCCTTATTTACTGCTAGACTTTTCTGCTGCTCTGTATGCTGTGGTATTCACTGATGCTCTGATTATTCTTGCTGCAAGCACAGGCCCAGAGAGACTCGATCCTCAGCCAGCTTTAGTAACTCCCTTCTTAGTCTAGACATTTTATCATATGCATGTTCTAGTTTTAAATTTCTGTGTGGTTAGAACCTATATAGGTGGATATTGGCTTCATATCCTATAATAATTTAACTCATTAAAGCAGTGGAAATTATTGAGGTGCAGATTTTACCAGTTTTATGAATAATAACACATATCATATTTGTCTTACAATTTTAATTAGGTATTATTATTTCTGTTTTCTCACAAAATAATATTAAGCAATTATTTTCCATTTTTAAATAATAATATCTAAAATGTTTTAAGTACTCACCATATGCCAACACCTTACAGAAATGAAATTATTTAATCCTCACAACACTATGAGGTATGTGTTGTTATTATTTCCCTGTTTTACAGATGGGAAAGCTAAACCATAGAAAGCATATCAAGAGACAGGATTTCATCACAGTTAAATATTTACATCCTTTTTTTCAGAGTGAATGGGTTAATTATTATTATCTGTACATCCTTAGACAAATTAATTACCCTTATGTGCTTTAGTTTTCCCATCTATAAAATAGGGAAATAATAGCACACACCTCATAATATTGAAAGAATTAAACAGTCTTTTCTCTGAATGACATATTAGGCTCTCTTAAATATATTTTCAAAAATCTGCCCACATATTGTTCATTTTCCTTTTTTTCATTATCAGTAATATTTTCAATGAGACAATTCTCTCAGAAAATACAAAGTACTATTTGATGATTTAATACCTTACATTTTGCTATTCAGCAAACTATGGCATCCAAATATAGGTTTCAACATTTTAATTTTTGGAGCCTAAGTAAGACACTTTGGTCTCCCAATGAGAAAGTGATTTCAAATGAAGCCCAGTTCCCAGATTTATTTTATTCTAGTTAAAACTATAGCAAATGCTTTTCAGCATACTATAAGTATTAAGCCCCAAGTGGCAACCTTACATGGTACACATTCTTTTTTATATCTTTACTTCATTTGAACGTTCATTTCCTTTTCTACATTCTTAAATGCATTTAACAGCTAAAGATACAAGATAAAGTTATTTTATTGCTAGAGCTATTAAAATTGCCCTGGCTTGAAGTCAAAAACAACTTTTATCAGAATCCTAAGGATAAGAACAATAAAACGTTGCATGCCACTTCAGTCCCTTGAGAAGGGCTTTTGTCTTTGAGAAAATGACGTGAATTAATATTGATTGCTTTTCTGGAAAACAATTTCTCATTTCAAAAGTTCACCATAACTCAGTCTGCTCTCTTCTCTCTCGACAGGCACCAGTATATTCACAGTCTACGAGGCTGCCTCCCAGGAAGGCTGGGTGTTCCTCATGTACAGAGCAATTGACAGCTTTCCTCGCTGGCGTTCCTACTTTTATTTTATCACTCTCATATTCTTCCTTGCCTGGCTTGTTAAGGTACTGCAAAAAAATTTGTCCTCATAAAATCTATGTTTTTTGACAGTTTCTGCAGAACTTTTGGTTATTTTCAGTTGCCCTCTGCTTCCTCATTTCTAGTCTTTGGTAAATGTGGTTTGTAATTTTCTTTCAGAATGTGTTTATCGCCGTCATCATTGAAACATTTGCAGAAATCAGGGTGCAATTTCAACAAATGTGGGGCTCGAGAAGCAGTACTACTTCAACAGCTACTACGCAGGTATAGTATCAGGAGACGGTGTTGCAACCCATTCGAACATGGGCACGCAATCCTCATCATCCATGAGACTCAATGGAACTTGAGGGAGCCCTGTTAAAATGTCCTTCTACAGTCAGAGTCACTGAGGGAGTTGTTGAAAAATAGAAGTGCAAGGGTCTAAACCCAGAATAAACAAACCAGGCTTTCTGGGTGATAAGGCAAGGGCACCTATATTTTTTCAGCTCCATGGATGGATGTGATACAAAACTAAGATTGTCCCACATTTATTACACACTTTTGATTTGATTCTGCCATCACAAGTCCTCGAAGAGCTTGCAGATAAAATATGGAAACTGTAATTTCCTGTTTTTATAAATACTTATTCATGTAATTGGAAACCAATACAATGGCACGTGGTATAGGATTAGAATATTTGAAATGGAAAATATATTTCATTCAGAATGATTCAACCCCAAATGCAAGCCTGTGATTTTTAAAGAATCACTATATATTCAGGAGGGTTCTCCTGTGCTCCCAAGAAATTGGAAGTGCTATGGAATTTGACTAAAAGCGTCAGGGCAGTTATTACGTAAGACAGGAATTCAGATCCAATGACTTTGTTTTTATTTTTGGTTTAGTTTTGTGTATCTGGTTTTGTTTTTGTTTTTTTGTTTTTTTTTTTTTTTTTTTTTTTGGTGTTTAGAAAGAAGGGCAGCTTTATATATCTTCTAGTATGAATCTTTATAAAGAGAAAATAAAAATTCACAAATTGAGAATGAAATTATTTTAATGCCTTGTAACTATTATTTTAACATTAAATTTTAAGAAAAATATAAGTTCGTAAATATTTATACAGATTTATTGGTACAAAGGAATTTGTGAAAGATCCAAGGTACAAATTTTATTTTGAAAATCTTCAAATCGAACTTTTAATAATTATATGCTAAAATGTTATTAAATGTGCTAATATTTGGAAAAACCTTATGTAGCATCTTTATGATATGAAAGTTTGAATTGTCTAGATGAAATTCATTATAGATTAAATAGTACTAATATTCAATTTTGACAAACGACTATTCATACTTCTATGAAAATTTTTTTTAAATATTATCTAGGTTATTTTACAGAAGGCATATAGGAAAACCTTCAAAGAATCAACCACATCTAGTTCTTATTTCTTCACTCATCTCTTTTAGTGAACTATGAGAAATAATAAGTTCCAAGTCCATTCTGACATGTCTTTTAATAACAGTAGGGTGACAATCTCTCAAAGGTGTGTTTTCTGCTATGTTTATATATATTGAGAACTAAATGGAATGTAGAACTATTAACTCAGCAACGAATTTACATCATGTTCCTGAGAGATGACCTAAAATGGTCATACTATGCTTTAAAATTATATTATGCTTATTAAGTAACTCTTATTTATAAAACCACAGCTGGAAAAGTACTGTTTGGAAGTGCCACCAAAATCAACCAGCAGTTATAATAGAAAGGAGATGTGAAGAGACTGTTAGCAGAGTTATACAAAGTTGTTTTGATGGAAAATTGTACTTAATCTGGAGGAATAAGTTGGTAATTCAGAGGTAATGAGTCTAGGTATTCAGCAGAGGTAATCACACAGAGAATTGTGAAAAACCTTCATTAAGAAAAGTGCTGTGGCTGAGGACCCGGTTGCTAGGCAACTGAATCTCCTGCAGCAGCCTCTTGGTAAAACACCACTTGGGCTGCCTGGCAACAGGCCCAGGCCCCGCCCAGCCCCTCCCAGCCACTTGGCAAGTGGCCCAGATGCTTTTATGTGTGTGGAAGGGATAGACATCATTTGCTGTGATTCTCTAGCATTTGTAAAATTTGACAGAACTCTGTGCACAAGAACACCTTGTTAAATGGTTTAAAACACTAAATCACAAGTTTCTAATTCTAATAAAACAGATAGGCTTTAAATAATTAAAATAAGGATGGTTATTGTATTGCAAACACACAGCTGTTCAAAAATGAAGCCAGTTCTTGCCTTTCTGTAGAATTTGGAACATTTGCAATTTGATATGTAAGTTATCCTTATAGAAGTGCTGAGAGTCTTGGGCTTGGTGAACCTGTTGATGTCTATGGACTTCTCCAGAGGGCTGTGTGTGTAGAAAGAAAAATGATACACATTAACAGGATAGGGAAGGGGCTCTCTGACATCTTAAGCAGTTCAATAGGAATCGACTGACTGATATGGACTGTTCAGGGGCAAAAGAAAATCAGTTATGAGAACTATTTTTTGTTTAAATAGGAGGCAACCTGCCTCTGAGTCACAGCATAGAAACAAATTACAGAAAAAATAATGCCAGAGATCTCATGGAGATCATGATACAAAATGTAACAGGAAAATCAAAGAAAAATAATGTAGAAATTTTCAGATTAGTAATCATTAATTTGCCTGAATTCTGATGAGGATGGTGACCTTCATACCTGCATAATTATTAGACAGAGATCACTGTTGCCACATGCTCAGTTGTATGTTGGGGTAAAGCGCAAGAGAGTCATACATCTATGATATAGTGGCCCCCTGTGTCAGTCAACAATAGGACTACCTATGCCACAGGTTTCTCAGGATATTGCCCCAGAACTGGATGTTGGGATGTGCAGATGTGCTAGTAGATAATGTTCTGGTTATAGTATCCTTCCTGTCTGGATCTTCACTCTCATTCCTTAGATGCTTCACCTCAGATATCTACTGCTAGTCATATGGTCTTCTGATCTAGCCAGATTCATGGTAAAGATGAGCTTATCTCACTTTGTCTGGAATAGAACTGAAAGAGCTACTAAACTTTAGTAGTAGGCTACTTTTTTATTTACAGTGATAAGAGACACAAGGAAGGCTCTGGCAATCAATACATACCTAACTTTTATATATGGATTGCGGTCCAATAGGGTTACATTATAAGATTGTTAAGTAAATATTCTAATTGTCTAAAGAGAGTAATAATTTCTGGATTTGTAATTATCTCTTATTCAGCACCTTTGCTGGCCCATGTTTTCTGAATTAATGTTCCCCAATTAAAACAGAAGACTGATAAAGTTGATGTAGGATAAAAGGACACTTATGAGTTCTTCCTTTGTAGTTCCATGAAAATTCTTAACATATGCGTCTCTACAATTTCTGTATGCAATACTGGGTTAAAAGCAGACATGCATAGGTGAAAAGACATATGATCAAAAATAGAAAGAATCTCTTCTCCAAAAAAGACTACGTATAACATAATGCTCAAAGACAATGCTTCAGTAAAAAATGTATTTACTGTATTCTAAGAGCGTTGATTTCCACATGAACATACACCATTAAAATAAGTGAGAAAGCAATTTAATGAAAGCGGTTTCTGGAAGGACTATTCTAGCATGGTACAATGGTGAGCTCCTTCTAAGAAGGAACCATAGTAATGGAATATAACACATTCATCATAGGAAGCCATATACGAGAATTCAATTTTGTGAAGCTGAGCGATTGAATATATCATTGAATAATGAAATCAAGTCAAGTGCCCATTCTCATTATTTTGTGTAATAATGACTATTGCCTATTTTTAAAAGGACAATCATTTTGAAAGAATCCAAAGAGCATAATAATGTCAAAATAAATTTTAGATTTTTCTCTGCATTACCGTGTGTGTGAGAGAGAGAGACAGAAAGAGAGACAGAGACAGAGACAGAGACAGACAGAGACAGAGAGAGTGCTGCAAGAGATAAAAAGCCCCAAATAAGTGGCTTATGTAAAATAGAGTTCTTTTCTTTTTCATATAAAGTTGGAGGAGGTCATTTAGAGTTAGTATGGTGGTCTGTGTTGCCACGGATCCTGACTCTTTATACCTATTTTATTCCACCTTGCATAACCTCCATTCCCAAAGTTGCCTCTCAAAATAAGTTGTCTGCTAGAACCCTATCCCTCACATCATGTTCCAAAAAGCAGGAAGGAAAACAATAGAAAGTCTCTGCTTACATGTCATAGACCAGTATGTAATTACGCGGTCAAGATTAGCTTTGAAAAAGGAAACAATTAGTTCTTTTGTTTTGTTTTGTATTTGTTTTATTTTGTTTTGTTTTGGTATCCTAGTGGTCCCATAAATTTTTCTTACTTTGGAAGATGGGGACAAGAGATATAGAGGGAGAGGTGGCAGCTCCTGCTTCTGCCACACTCCCCTGAGAGAGAGTCCTTGAGGATTCCTGGCTTCAGATATCCCATCATCTGTGTCACATAGCTACTGTTACATTAACCAATCTAAATGTTTCATAATTTCAGGAACTAAAAAGAAATTGAACGTGTTTGCATTTCTTTCACTTTATTCCATACAAAAAGTGACCTTGAGAGAACACTTTTATAACAATTAAATTAATTCATTTGATTTTGGTCTACAGGAAAAAATAATTTAGTAGAAAAAAATGAGTCTGCTACTGATCAAAGCAAATATATACCCAAATGATCTTTTGTGCCATGATAAGAGAGTAGAAGATGCCTGTACAGACGGTTTTTAGCTATGATTGACAGAATTGCTTCTGTCTTTTTCCACTTAAAAGGAGAATCCCGGAATTTTGACAGAAACTTTAGAAGGCACTTTAACAGGTTTGCTTTCAACCAATGTTTGTATTCTCAGAATGAGATTATTCCTGAGGGAAGTGCTTCATTCTACCACTAAGAATACCTTTTAAAATTTATTCCAAAAGGAATTAGAATCCTTTGAATTTTTGATTAGAATCAAAGAATTTTTGTGTAAATGTATACCTCCATTTTAAAAATAGTATGTGGTCTGTGAATTTTGGCTCTTGTCTCTCACTCCCTCGCTTATTTTGTAGAGAGCAAGTTTTTTTTCTGCAAATGATTCCCTACCTCCACAACCAGGAGTTTGAAATTATATATTCTAGCTAATAGAATTTTTGTATCATCTCATATTTCCATCAACAATTACTCTTTTGAACAGAGTCAAACTAACATGAGGACATAAATAAATATGAAACAGTGACCTCGGGCAGAAATAAAACAGAGTGCTTGTAGTTAGCGTCTTTTCTCAGAAAAATAAAAATCCTTTATTTAACCTTATACCACTACCACCTCAATACACACACACACACACACACACACACACACCACTGAGACTGGAAAGAAAATATATTAATAGGAAAATATAAGTGGGAAATGTCTTCCAGCTGAGAGTAATATTGACAGATGATTAGTTTTTGAGGTAGCAGAAATTCAGTAAGATAATAACCTAGACACGCAACAATCTAGATACCCAATTCAATGAATGTCAGATTTTAGTATCCTGTACTATAGTATCCTATCCTAAATTTCACTTATGTATTTGAAGCCAAAAGAAACTACTTTAACCCCTTTATAAATATGTACATATTTCTGCTGAGCAGATTAATTTGGCCTAGTTTCAAAAATTTCACAAAGTCTATTAAGTGATGTGTCAGTTTCCTGTCATTCAAATAACACCAACCTCTATCCCTATGTCACATGCGCACTTCTTATATTATTTATCCTCAGAATATTTTTCTATTGACTCAGTGAGAAATGCCCACTAAATAAAGATAAAAATTCACCACTTCTAATAAAAATACACCAGACACATGCTTTGGAATTGTAATTTTCATTTTCTTTCAGATCTTTAATCAATCGATATAATGGGGATTAAATACCTACTTAAAAGTCTTGTGGAGAAGAATAATTGGGCAATTTTATGCAAGACATATGTAAGACGGAGAGGACATGATACATAGCAAGTGCTCAATAAATGCAAGCTATTACCATTATTATTACTATTATTCGCTTAAGTTTTCAGTGTTAAAATGAACATAATTGGAATGACTCATGTTTTAAATATAAATCCGTAAGAAGACAAGTCTTTGATACCATGAAAATGTAAAAGCCTGAGGACATAGAGTTACGGTTTTCAATGTTCCTTATTAAGTGTCTCTGACTCATCTCCCTCTTTGTCTTGAAGATGTTTCACGAAGATGCTGCTGGCGGATGGCAGCTTGTTGCCGTGGATGTCAACAAGCCCCAGGGACGTGCCCCAGCCTGCCTCCAGGTGCAGTATAATGCCATTTTTAAAACTAAACCAACAAAGGTCTCAGACTTTCATTTTATAAAAGAAAATCCACAGCTCTCCAAACTATAGATCTGCCCAAATTTATGGTCCTGGAGTCAGGGACAATATTTTAATACATCTTGTATTCCCAGGACCTACCACTGTTTTAGGATACACAGTAGAGATTTGGTAGCTGTTGAATACATGCGCATAGGTAATAGCGTGCCAGGAGTATTGAATCAGTGAAAAATTTTGTTGTCATATTAAATCTTATAAAAATATTCTTCTATAAAGGCCAGAATTATTTGGATGAGGGTTGTCATGACACATTTCAGTTGAGTCCCTCAGTGAGTACCTGGGAAGGAAGGTTCTTAATAGGTAATGTGGTTTTCTGCATCTGCAAGCACTCTGAGCAACGTGTCATAATAAAGTGCTTCCAAAACAAAGTGCACCTGCAGCAAGCACGAGGCAATGGGATTGCAAGTGGCCCCAGAGTCCTGGGAAGTGACCAGGGGATAGGCCATCGGATCTCTGGCCTGTGGACTTTCTGGACTTATCGTCTGCTTCGAACTCCTTATAAAGCCCAATCAACTTTTCTCCAGTGGACCACACTGGCATCTTCTCGTGCTTTGTTCCCCCTCTCTGCACCCAAATATCAGTAATTCTTTCACATTCCCAAGAGTGGCACCCCTACCACTCCATGGTATCTTCTTTATTTTCATTAACTTCCTCTTCAAGGGCAAAAAGGCACGCAGCCCCACTGTGGGGACAGAAAACCTATCTCTTCCTCTTCAAGAATGTTATTCCACACTCCCTTAGGTTTTCAGTTACAAATCCTCTTCTTACAAGGGGTGCTTTTTAATAGGTCTTCATATCCCTCCCATAATTTGGAGAAGGGTTTTTCAGCTGCTTCAAGATGAGGACACACCTTCTTTCTTTCTTTTAGATCTTTCTCCAAGTGATGACTTGTGTATTTCAAGAACTGGTGCATAAGAAGCAGAATATTGTACTCTGAACCATTACTGTGGGCTGTGTTTTTATAGCTGTTTAATCATATAGTTATTTTGTTTCTATCAGTTAAAAGGATAGCAGTTAAAAGGACGGCAGGGGAAAAGAGGAAGGGTTGAATATTGATAATATTTGATATTATTTTGTAGCTCTCAGTCTGTTGTATATTTAATGGTGACAAGTGCCACCAGTAATTCAACTACTGCAACTACCTCTCCTACTACTATTCTCCTAGTAGTAATAACAACAATTGTAGTTGCAGTGGTAGCTTCTTGCTTAAAAAGCACTTTCACTTACTGTATCCGACAATCTGTCAACTGATATTTATTGACACTAAGACCATCCTTAATAAGACAAGCACAGCCCCTATGCTCATGGAGCTTACAAGGCATTTCCAGGTGGGAGGAGAAAAACCAGCATTGAACTAGCAGTTACCAGAGCAATGGTGATTTTAAAGATGCAACGCAGGATACCATGGGAATATACATTTTGGAGTTCACTCTCTTCGGCTGAGAGGTCAGAGAAGGTATTAAACTGAGACCAAGAGAATAAGGGAGGGAGTGACCAAGCTTGAGGCTCAATACAGCCCTGTGAGGTAGGAGGACTGGCATGTTCTCCCCACCTTTAAGATGGGGAAGTGGAGACTCAGAGGATCTGGGAAAGTCTCCTGAAGTTACAATTATACCTCAACCAATGGGGAGGCCAAGACATGGACCTGGGTCTTTCAATTCCTAGACCCATCCTTTTTCCAGCTGAAAAAAATATGCCAAGGAAACATAAGTTTGTAATAGAAATAAACCATCAGGCCTGCTATGAGTACCAAGTCAGAGTCCTGCTAGACCCTTAATGCATCGCTTAAAAATCTTTTGAATTCTTGTTAATAGATGCCTCGAGTTTGCAATCTGGAATTAGGAAGCCACTTAGTTTCCTCATCTCACAGATTTGAAATGACAAAAGATAAATGCAAGGAGAGTATAGTGGAGGGGACAGCACTGAGCAGGGATATAGGAAAGTAAAGGTCGGTGGAGAGGCAGGTAAAGGTTGGGCTAGAAGTGTGTAGATTGAGGATCCAAGACCTGCATATCAGTCATGTGTTGTGAATATGGCAACTTGATAAGTTTTATGAATGATGATACATTTGTTTGAAACTAGGGGAGATGGAAGTCAGACATTTTCGTATGAAGGAGGTTCCATTCAGCTCAGCTTCACATGTTTCACCCTAAGTCATGCTTTCCAGAAGGATCCGACTTGAAAGAGTATGGATGAAAAGTGGTATGACCAAGAGATCATCTATTTATAGTGGGCATGAGTTGTAGAAAAGAGAGTACATTTTCATGTCTGAGTGAAAAATTAATCATTAATTAATTAAAAGAGCAAGAAACAAAATAATTAGGTAAAAAAATATTTTAAATAAAATAGGCATGAAATACTCAACTTTTACTAATGATTAATGCCATCTAAAACTAAACAGAAAAATTTTCATCTGAACTATCCACTTATTCAGTGTCTAGGATTATAATGACATCTCACTCTCAAGGACAAACAGTAGCATATAATCACTATTTTTTTAATGAGCAAAAGGTGTATATGTTCTCCTAAAACATATGTTAAACTATAGAAACAAAACAAAAAGTGTTTACTTTAATTCCTTCCAATTTATCCTCCCTCATTCCTTTTCCAGAGGTAACCTAGAGGTTAATGTTAACAGCCAATTCTTCTAAGACCCTTTACTCCCTCATTTACACATAATATCCCTTATCAAACAGCATCTCCACCTTCAGGAGCCACTGTAGTTTTCACTCCATGACAGTCGAGAGCATAACAGTCACGGTCACTGCCATGACCGTGACTGTTATGCTCTCGACTGTCATGGAGTTAACCTATAACTAACACATAGAAGATGCTCAACTGGTGTTTGCTAAAAGAGAGAACAATACCAAGGATATAATGACTCAGAAATTTCTTGACCTATGAAAGGACTTACCTGACTTCTCACTTAGAAGCAACTCTATTTTTCCTTGCGGTCTTGTCTCTAGGAACTAGAAAGTGAGTGGATTACGGCAATAACACTATATCTATAAAAGCATTTATTTCTAGGTCTAAATCAAGTAGTACATTGGGAGTTTGTTTTCACAAAGTACTTCTCAAAGTTTGTATGGCTTTGGGTAACCAAAAGGTTGGATATTCTTGCCAGCATATCTCTTCTGAAACATGGTGGCAGAGGCTTGACAGGACATAACTGTCACTTCTTTTATGTCTCAGCATTTTCAGAATTCTCTTTATCTTCTTGAGCATGTAAAATAAATAGGTCTATGTTTAGAAATGCAGTCTTAGTTGAATATATAACATAGTTGAAAAAAAAAACAAATCAATTCCTATCTTAACCAAATGTTTCATTCCAATAAATGAAACATTTATTGGAATGAAACATTTTAACAGCTGTAATTAAATTGAGTTAGTAATTTTGCTATTGTTGAAATAAATTAGAAAAATGAGGCATCAAGTGACGGCAAACTGGTGGCCCAGATTCCCAATTAGAATATTAAGTATCGTGGATTTTTGTCCTGAGAGGGAAATTTTGTTTTAAAATTTGACCCCAAGTTTAAAAACACAGAATATTTTATATATTCTATTGCTTTTGTAAAATAGAAAGATCTGATGACAGGACTCTCCCTCCCACATGGTGGAATTGGCCAGAGCTGGGCAGTGCTGCCCCATTGGCCTGGGCACAGAGTCTTTATTTTCCCTCAGTCTCTCAACAGTCCATATTGTTTCCATAGTACTGGAAATGAGTGGTTTATTTATCCATGGATTCCTGCAATTACTTTTCTCAAAGTAGAAAAATATTTCTCATAACTCATGATTCTATGGTGAGAAAATAAACTATAAACTTGTAAGTATATAAATATGTAAATATACAAACGAATGAATGAATAAATTGTTTTCAGAAAGGAGAAATTAACCTGTTTCTTTGTAGAAGTGAAGGCTATCCCTATGTGTTTAACACATGACTCTGGGCCCGCTTTTTTCATTTATATTAACTGCTGGGTCCAGGAGGCATTTGTTTGGATGCCCATGAAACAAATTATAGTCATATGACTTTAGATCACAAAGATGGTATAAAAGTAGTGCATGAATTTCAATTATTCCAAAATAGTCTTTCCATAAATTTTATGTTTTCATAATTTAAATGTTTTAAAATCATAACACAGCATAAATGCAGACTGGCTCTAATTCCCTTATAAATAAAGGACAATTAAAAATCATCTCTGTCCTTATTTCAGCTGAAATTGCTTTGGATTCTCTAACTTTCTTTATTGGTACTATGTCTTGCATTGTTACTTTTTTTTCTGTCTCTGTACCCTAGTCTAGTTTATGATATGAACATTTTTATGTCTTCCCTATCAATTGCAAGTAATGAAGTAATTTAATAAAATAAGATTGATTGATGTGGCTTAACTTCCCTACTATTGTTAAACTAAATGCATGATGTGACCGATGCTTCTGTGATTCTTGGTGTTTGATGTGTAATAGTTTTTGTCTCTCTCTCTCTACGTATGTATATATCTATCTAAAAAATATATATATGTCAGTATTTTTCTAATGTAAAAAATATGTATATATGCAAAATTTACATATATGCATATATAAACACATTTTTTTAAATTGTAGAAACAAGTGTATTAAGATTTTATATAGTCCAGTAAATAGGATCTGAGCAATAGGAACAATTCTTTATTGTTTCCCTACATTCCTACATATACACACACATTTTACCTTATTTCATATGTTGCAATCTTTGTGGTGTTTCTGCTTCTTCACATGTATTGATTATGGAGCTATCAAATGAATTAGGACACTTAGAGATCTTTTTACTCTTCTACAGAATAATAGGCTCTATAGAGCGGTTTATAGAGGTAAAAATAGGCACCTATGGTCCATGTTTTAAAACTACAAATTCCATTCTGTGTTCTGAAACACAAATTTTAAGTATAATCATAGCTATAATTATAACCCTAACGGGAGTCATATGCAAACATGCAGGGAAAAGATTCAATTTGACACCCGTAGGGTGGTCTTTTCTGTTTTTAAAATAAATGAAAATGCATATGGTCTAAAATTTAATTGCATAACCACAAGTTCAAGCAGGAGGATGAGCAGAACCAGATTGTCATCCTGAGAGGTTATGTGTGGTGAGCTCTCTGATGCCATTCATTGAAATTTTAGTTAATTAACTTAATGTTAATGAAGTTAATTTTGCTAGCACATTTTTCACATTTATCCAGTTGTTAATGA
Source organism: Pteropus medius (assembly GCF_902729225.1). Lineage (NCBI taxonomy): Eukaryota > Metazoa > Chordata > Mammalia > Chiroptera > Pteropodidae > Pteropus > Pteropus medius. Next base: position 2,531,476 of record NW_024352787.1, on the reverse strand, counting down.
ACTTTGTATAATGTTTCATAAGAAACAGCCATGGTAAATCTATGCAATGGCTAATAAATTTATTCCTAAGTTAAGGACAAATAAGCGAATGCCTTATAGCTCTTGAAATATCCCCTCTCACCCTCCATCTTCCACTTCCCTGTGCTCTGCTGATCATCTGGGTCCCACTCCTTCCTGTATTTAGTCCCTACATGGAGAAAAAGATGGCTGGAAATGACAAGGAAAAGCCAGAGAACACGTCTAAGGCAAGCCCCAGACCTGGTTTTCTTTTCTTTTTGTGCTGCAAGTACCTCAGGCACATGTCTCCTGATACAACTCCCTTACCTTGCACACATGCTTCCACGGCTACAGACATCCTTACTTGTTCTGTGAAGTAATACACAGTACAGCATCTTTCTTGAGGGAGAATAAATTATTCTATTGCAGGCTCTTAGAGAATAGGCTCTGGAAATACATATTTCAGCTACGTTACTTATTAGTATGACCTTGGACATATTTTTTAAAATGAGGATAGTACCTCCATCTTCTACTGTGAGAATTAAGTGAATATATATGTCCTTGTCAAGAATCATTTGGTTGCAAGGAACAGACAGACCTTAGGCTCACGGAGAGCGTTTGTTGCCAGTCTAATCAGGCCTGCCAGGTGACTGTGCTTTCTTTGCCTTTCTCTCACTCTGTGTTTGGGCCGCATGGTTTCTCATCTTTGTTTGTCTATGCATCTGTCTCTGTTTTTCTCCTTAAAGGCCAGGTTTATTCTGTTTCTTGCATATTGCCCAAATAAGGCAGATTGTGACTGAGTTTGGTGATCTTCCATTCAAGAGATTCACTTAAAAACATCCAAAGATGAGTGTGAGGCTAGGAGAAAATAGTTTCATATTAGGCCACCCAAAAGGAGAGATTGGCCAGAGGCAATAGGTCACGGGAATTGAATGGAAATAACAGGCCCACTTAAGCAAAATATTGGGGTTTCCTACAGTGTGAACCCAAAGTAATTTTCCTTTCTTAATCCTCTCTCAGAACCATGCCCCGGTCTCTGTCTGTGGAGCCACTACTCAACACCCTCATGAACTTCGTGTGTGGGTTAGGAAGGGATGTAACTCACTGATCCTATGACTAATGGGACTTGACCTCAGAAGTTATTATTACTCAGGGATAGTTTTCCTATTAAACTTATTAGTTTTACAGGACTTGAGAAGTCTATTAAGGGCAAAATAGGCTATTATGGTCTAACCTGAAGCTCAAATCACCCTGTGTAAAATAATTTCTTTGGAAAAATACCATGTTTCGATGTACGTACAAATGAATAATTTGTGAACTGGAGCTATTTCACAATATAACATTCAATCATTTCCTTGCATTAAAAAAATATTATGAAATAAAGTAGAAACACAGATGGGAAGAACACCTACGTATACACTAGTACAAATAATAATAGCTAACTTATTGACCACTCACCAGGTGTCGCACTCACAACATCATGACTATAGGCACTATTATGACCTCTATTTAACAAATGAGATTGAAGGACAGAGAACCTAAGTATTTTGATGAAGGTCACATAGCTAGTTACCGACTGGGAGTTACATTACAAGCAGTCTACCACAAATTTTTAGCCACTTTGTTTTCATCATTATATATTATCTTACTATAAAAATACACTACAGTTTGTTCATTCATTCATTCTCCTATTGATAGACATGGAGGTGGTTTTTTACTGTTTTGCTATTGTAAACATTTTAGGATCCTTCTTGGCTCTGCCTTTTTGTGCATGCACGTATAAGAATTATTTGAGTCATGAGAGCAATTTCTGGATTAAAGGACATGAACAAACTTAGTCTTTATGAGATGTTGCCTAATAGCCACCCATATTAGAGTGCCATTTTTACTCCTACTCGCTACTAAGAGTTCTCATTGTTTTACATCCTTGTCCACACTTAATGTTGTCAGACTTTACACCCAATAGAGAAATGATATTTCATATTAAATTGGATCTCCTCAACTACAGTCTATGGATGTTGAGTATATTTTTATATAATCATAGGCCACTTTTCTATAGATTGATTATTGGTGTTTGTTGCCCATTTATCTGTTAATTTTTCCAAATGATTTTCAGAAATTCTGTGCATTTCTAAAAGGCATATCACTTTGGTTTAACTGAGAAGACATTAAAATGTTAGAGAGATAAATTCAAAATATTAATGCTTGACATATAGGTGCACATTTTACACATCTACTATCTTCAGGCAATAACACAATTATTTTATATAGTATTACCAAAAACCATTTAGAAAGTTTCTTCAGTGTACACTTATGTGTAAGTCTCAGAAAAGTGACTTGTATAATTGACTCTTTTAGTATCTGCCAGTTATTTAGCTGTTTAAGCTCTGTTTTGGCATAAGCAGCAGCTGCGTGAAGAGGTCACCCTAACGCGTGATAAATACAATTCTGTTAAATTGGAACCTCATTCCTCAGCTGCTGCTATGACAGGCCGTTTTTCTCCTGCCTCTCAGGTAGGAGTTTTCATCTCTTGACAATTTGACAAATGTGGCTGCACAGTTTTGAGCCATCTTCCAACACATACCCAGTGATCTGTTATTGTGAAGAAAGTTACTGACAAAAAAAATGAAAGTATGTATGAGACCTGGCATTCTCGAGCTCAATTTTTCTTTGGTAACATCTCACCGTGTGCCTCATTCTATAAAGAACAGAGATAATAGGCTCTTACCATAACTAGGTCAAATTGTAGCAAAATTATTACTATAGTGTGTTTTAATGCTTTTTGAGAAATTTTCCACTGAGGGTGAGGATTGGGGGGAGGGAGATTGTGAGATATGTGTGTTTCAAGTGATGAAGTGACATCCTAGGCACTTCTTAAACATCTGTCTTCTTAATGAACCTTCCCACACACTGGCAGGTAATTTTAAGAACTGGTTGAGCCCACGAGAATTTAGGTTCCTTTCACAAGCCAGCCTCTTCTATACTTAGGTACCAATTTGAGAAGACAGCATAGTTCAGCTAAGACTGTGATCCAGGAGAACCTGGGATGATTTGCTTAATATTCCAGAGTCTCAGTTTCCTGGCCTGAAAAAATGGGGATAATAATATCTGTCAGTGGTTTGTAAGAATTAAAAATGATGCATATAAAATACCTACCACAGTGTGTGGGATGCAGTGGGTCACTCAGTCCATAAAAATGGTTATCCTTACTGTTAGCCTACTCTTCTAACTCTGTTCACACTTTCAGAGTAGTCTATTCACTCCCAGGAAGTCAGCGCTCATGCACACCTGTAGTCCGATGACTTCACGGCCTTTAGTTCTAGCCCTGCTTTCTGAATCTTCACAGTGTATTTCTAAATGTACAGCAGCCACGTTCTCAGGCATTCTCATGAACATATCATGCCTACTATATCAAAAACAAAATTCGCCTCTCTGCCACCCATTCCCACCTAGAAACCAGCCTTTTCCTCAATCTCTAGAAACCTCTACACCAACCTATAATGCACCCCTCTTTGTCCTCTCCAAATATCTTCATTCTTCAATTCTGTCATTAATTCAGTCTTTTGACTTTTTTTTGAATCATTCCCTTTATCTCATCCTAATGTTCCTACCTTCAAAATCAAGTCCTTAACACAGTGATTTCTGTCTCCTTGAACATATTTAGTCACTTTCTTCTCTACTTCCACTTGCTTCCATTATAGCTTTCACATAAGTGCTTAGCAAGTAATTAGAGGATTGCATATGAATATACACATATATGTTTTCCTGAACAGAACTACACAATTTCACACACAATAGACACAAATTCTTACTCTCTCCTTGCAGATGCTAAGGATTCCTCCCTCTCCAATACTTGAGTGTACCCGCAATCATCTTTAGTTTCTAACAGCAGAACATAAAACTGGCTTGGAGGAAAATCTTGGGGGAAAGAAAGAATAAAAAATTATTCTATAGTAACCTAGAATGAGAATTAAGAACAAAATAACTAAAGGCAAAACAGTACAAATGAAAGGTGTCAGAAATAACTAAATGATTTATTAAAAGAAAACCTATTGTGTTCTTGAAACCAGTTATAGCCAAATCAATTGAAGAGAAGAGTCAATTGTATAAATCCTTAGTTCAAAATATTTCATATATCTCTATTTAAATATATATATTCAATATATAGTATATATTTTAAATAATAATTATATTCAGAGAAGATACCAGAAGACTAGACAGAATAAAAATAAGATAAAATTATTAGTGCTATTTTTATGTATTTATCTATCTTACTGTTGATTAAATGGTGTTGCATCTTCAATTTTGAGCCTCTTTGGAAGAAAAAAATATTCAAAACAACTTACAATTATTTGCATTTCATATTATCTCAAACTAATTTTCTACATCATTATGTATTGTCATCTTCCAGTTTTAATAAATACTATGATATTTACTAACTTAATGCCAGGCATTTATAATACAGTCTTTGGAGATAAATTTCCATCAAATATTTGTTGCATTGTCACCTTTGGGGTAAAAAGAAGAACATATTGTTCTTGCAAGTTTTCATCTCTGGGGTTAAACATAGAACCTTCTCTGAAAACTTCAGCCAGGTTTTAAATTGTCATGTGTTTTCTCAGTGTTCAACACAATTATTGCATTCAAAGAGTTTGGAAGAACAGTGTGACTCCTCCCGTGCCCTAAAGATGATGACAGGTTTGGACATAGCAAAAAAAAACCTTCTGTCTTTTTGTATTTGATATATTTCTTATATGTTTTTTCAATCCTTTCAATTTGTTTTTCTATCTTTCCTAAATGCTTTAAATAACTCAAAAAGAGTCTCCCAGTTCAATATATTATATAGCTCAATTTTTTATTTATTCAAATGTAACAACCTAAGTCCTTTGTTGCATTATAGTTTATTAAAAAGGACAGCTATTCAATTTCATTTTTGAATTTACCTCTTGAATTTAAAACAAACTTTTTTATATTCACCTGCCCACCATTTAATACTAAAAATAAAAATAAACATAAATTTAAGGTGACTCTATATAGACATTTTTATTAACTATGGGAATGTCAATTGAAGTGTCTTCAAAGATCTTAAAACCATCATGGTTTAAGTGTTCCTTGACTAGCAGCCCTGTTGTGGATCTTCCTAACTTCTCACTAAAGTACTCATGAAGATAAAGAAAAAAGAAAAGTCACAATACCAGTAACTAAGACTAAGGAAAGCATCTTTTGTCAAAATCTGGTGAGACTATCTAGTAACTAACTGTGGTCAGTGGAGCTCTAGTGAGAAAAATATAAAACGTTAATGCCTGCACTCTGTCATTTCACTTATATTTCACTATAAGTCAGAATCAGAGGATCTTGAGGAATGGTTAGCCCAGGTAATCATCAGTGACAGAGGCTGATTGCCGGCATACGTGGAGTGGCCTCCTCAACCAGCATGACTCTAGGTTCTGTTGTGACAAAGGCTGAATGGAGCAGCTTCTTGGAATATGCAAATGGAAGATTATATTACTTGAAACAACAAGATTATGTTACTTGAATTTAGGTGTCCTAACTTGTTTTACTCACTTTGCATTAATACATATGAAAAATAGGTCAAGACTGAGAGGGCGTTGGGGCCATCATCCAATTTGGAGCATCCCTCTTATTAGAGACCTTGCCAAGCTACCTTGCGGGGAGCTGCCCTTATGGAGCTTGGCTTGTGATCCAGCCAGCTGTGTCCAGAGTATTGGCGTAGTTTTCATTTAATACAGGAGAGATAGAGAAATATATAGAAGAGATCTCCTGGAGCCTACTTTCCTTCGAAGGAAGCAGAAAATGCTTTGTGACCAATTCAGTACATGGGGGAAATGAAGTTATGTCAAAAACTATTGTTGAACCTACTGTGTGTCCAACATTGTAGGAACCCAGGACTGAAGTCTGTAGGAACACAAAGCTAAAAATAATACTAGCGTGCTTTAATTTCCCTCTTATGCCACTCTTCTTCCAAACAAGAAAAATATTGCGGAAGAACTAATTTGATTTTTATTATTATCCATATCCAGCAAACTAAGCAAGGTTAACACTTTATTGTTGAAAAGCAAAGGTTTTAGCATTTTCATTCCTGATGTTTTTTTCAGATGTCAACAATGAAGTCATGTAGGGACATTAACTTCTTAATCCTTAAATTATAGTTTAGCTAATCAAAAGGTTTTTGTACATGTCTTCATTTACTTCTCCCTTCTCTCACTAATCCATAAATGCATGACCACAAAGTATAAGGAACCAAGGAGATATTAAGTAGTTTCCTGTAGGATATTTCAAATTGTGAGTATTCATTGCAGCATTTTATGTGTTGTCCTTAATTGAAGCATTTATAAACAAAACACACTGTGGTTTAAATCAATTCAAGACAGACAATTATATTGGATTGCTCATAGTAAACGTTCCATTTTGATTATTCCTTCAACTTAATGACAGTCTTCCAATGCCTGCAAAAGGTTTTTTTGTGTGTGGGCTTTATAAAATGTTTAGTAGGCTTCATATCTATATAGGTGAGTGTCCTGGCATAATGGGTTGTGATGACTCTCTAAGTATCAAAACAGTAGAGTCCTGATTGCTAACATTTACTAATTTTCATGGCCAGTTTTAGATTAACAACATTACGGAACACAAAGCCAGAGAAAGCAGTACACAATTGCAGCTCCAATACGCTATAAGTGGGACCACTTTCAATCAGAGATGATTATATACACACACACACACACACACACACACACATATATTTAAATACACACATATTGTAAAATTTTGCTTGAAAAACTTATCTTTCGATGACCCCATTTGAAGCACATAGTTTCCAAGGTCACTTTAGAAGGAAAGGGAGAGAGAGTTTGGAGAAGACATGTCCTTTCTCAGTTGCCCCTTCCAAAGTGACACATCACTTCCATTTCTATTTCGGCGATGAGAACCACTGACATTACCCCATTTCAATGCTAATAGCCTGAGTAATGTAATTTAGCTATGTGCCTAGGGCTTGGTGGGTATATTAGTTAGCTTTTGGTAAACAACAAGCCACCCTAAAACTTATGGCTTATAGAACAGATTCTAACTTTTACTCATGACTTTGCGGGTCAGCCAAATAACCTTGCTAGTCTAAGCCAATCTCAACTGATCTGGACTGGGCTCGCTTTCGCATCTGCAGTCAGTTAGCATTATCATCTACCTCATCAGCTAGCATTATCATCTAGCTAGCATCTTTGCTTCTGGGGCATGGCTGACTGTTGGGGTAAAGGGAATGATAGGGTCCATGGCCACCACACAGCAGGCCAGCCTGGAGTGTTAATGTGATGGTTCAGGGTCACACAGGCTGCAAGAGTTAAGTTGCAACTCACAAGTTTTTTCTAAGACTATACTCACATCACCTTTGCTACTGTCTCACTGACCAAAACAAGTCACATGGCTAAGACCAGAGTCAGAGTTGGAGGGTGCTGCCAAGGCTGTGGATACAGGGAGATGGGTTCAGTTTCAGGCAATTTCAGGCTCTGCCATATACGCTAAAAGTAACTTGAAAATCACTAACTTATAATAGTCAATTCTTCCTAGCAGCATTTCTTTTCCTCTAGGCATGTACTTTTTCTTGTTAAAATCTAGTTTTTGTTGTAGAGTCAGGAGTTGGTGATTGAAAAATATTACTAACAGCAATAAGTATTTGTGTGGCAATTTATGATTTAACATCTAGCCTTATTCTTACAGAGTAGAATGAAAGATACACTCATGTTGGCCAAAAAATGAAAGTGTCTTACTAAATCCCTCTTCCTCTTCCAACAATTTTTGACTTCCACTCGTTTGAGATTCTCTAACCCAACTTACTGTCCAGGAAAGAGAGCATACCAGTTAAGACTTAAGGGCAGGCAGAGTTTTCATGGGTATCATAGATTCTCAGTGCCTTTATAGGAAGTCACTTGTGGATTTTCTTCTGTCTTCTGGCTCTCCAAGGACACTCCAGGTACAGGCAGATGGGACGGCAAAGTTTCTAAGGACATGTGTTGGTTATGTTTTCAGTATTAATATAAATATATTTCCTTTTCCACATAAGTTCTTTATATTGGACAGAATTTTTTTGTGTATTGATTATAGAAGTAATGAATATCCAGATGTCGTCCTAATAAGGGAAGTGAAAGATGCACTGGTGGCAAATGAGAACTTTATTTTAGGTTTTATGCACTCAGTCTTTTACATTATGTTTTTGTTCTTATGCTCATGGCTGTTATGCAGGATGATTTTTGAAAATTTCACCTTGTATTTGTGTTGTTTTTGAAATATGTTTATTTTGAAATCTAATTCAAACGCAACTTTTAGCAAGACCGATACAATATCCAGTGCATGGAGTTTGTTTACCAAGGTAGGATTTTTTATTCACTCTAGTAGCAATTTAAAGAAAGATTTGATTTCTGAACTGCACTATTCATTATCTTAATTCAACTTTCTTATGGCCTCCCAGGCCACAATTTTGATTTGTTACATATTTGCCTACAGAGTTTTTATCATCTCTAAAGCACTATGTTATAGGAAAAACTAAACAAATTAATAGAAATAGCTCCTATAAAGTACTTAAGGAATTATACCACAAGATGCCTGCTATGGTCTAGACTAAATAGTCTCATTTATATTTGTTACGGCTTAGAGATGTAGATTTTATCACACTCATTTCCTGTATAAGAAAACTGAATCACAGAGAGGTTAAAGTGTGCACAGTCAAGATTTGAACTCAGCTCAGCCTGTCATCAAAATTGCTGTTCTTTTACATTATGGTGATCTTATATCCTCTGTAAAGAACAGATCATCTTCAGCTGTCAAATATAGGGTTTGCAAACATACCTTCTAATCGTAAACACTAGGCTAGGGAGTTGCTTCTCATTCTTTTTAATATGTGGAGCAGAGCCAGATACTTTTGACTGCCCAATGGAAGGCAAGAGAGCACCTGCTGGACTCAAAACATCTGAGATTAATTTCTAACTCTATGAGCTTGGAAACCTACTTATCCTTACCTGTTTCTCCATATGTGAAAGGGAATAACAAAAGCACCTGTCTCACAGGGTTGAGGATTAAATGAAATTTTTACATCAACATGCATATGCTTGGAATGAAGCTTGGCACAAACCAAACACTAAAATATTAGCTCTTATTTTGATAATGCATCTTCTTAGTGTCAGTTTGAATTGAGTGAGGATTTCTATTCATGTTTAGTGTAGACTTCACAGATTCTTGAGAACATTTCTTTCATAGTAGGACTCAGAACTAATATAAAGAAAAGTGACATTCTTGTTCCGCTGCTTGAGGTTGAATTCAGTATCACTGCTCCAGACCCATGTTCTGAAACCAAGTAAGGTAAAAACTGTGGTCAGTATAATGAGTTTACATGTGTACTAATAAATTTTACAGAGATCTTTCCTGACAAGTCACCTTAAGTGGCACCCTTTGTGCAGGTAGAATTTTGTAGCATTGGGCACTTGTATAGAATCATGCTTCATAGGAGAGGATTTGAGCTGGTATATGTGAAAATCATGAATAATGCTTGTGCTAATTCCCTATTGTGGCTATAACAAATTACCACAAACTTAGCGACTTAAAACAACACAAATTTATTGTTTATAGTTCAACAGGTCCAAAGTGGGTTTCACTGGTATTACTTCTGGAGATTCTAGGAAAGAGGCTGTTTCCTTGCCTTTTCTAGATTCTAGAGGCCACCCACATTCTTAGGCTTTATGAAAGAGTCTGTGATGGTACTTTTGTAATACTCCCTGCCAAAAAATAGTTGAAAAACAAACACATAATTTTGTCTTTATGAAGCCAAACTGGTTTAGTTCATTTTCTATCTTGGAGTTGGAGATGAGGGAAAGATAGGCATCCATTTTTGTGATTGTGTATCCTAATATATTACCACAATATTCCAGCCAGTTTTTGTTATATTTTTTTCAGTGATTATAGACTTTTAGAATCATGAAATTATGAATTTGTAAAACATTTTACAAGTCACATAGTTTAACCTGCTACCCAAGGAGTGTCTTCTACGACAGCCTCTCAAACTTTAACATGCACATTAACCATCAGGGACATTGTTAAAGATGCAGGTTCTGATTCAGTAGGTCTGGGATGGGGCCTGAGATCCTGCATTTTTAATATGCTCCCAGGAAACTGCTGGTCCAGAACTGAACTCACACTTCAAGAAGCCAGGTTCCTGAGCATTCCTGACAGATATTACGGCCTTGGGGATGATTCTGTTATAGTTTCTTCTTTGTATTTTGGTAATTAAAACTGTCACATACAGAAAGCAGTTGTTCTTGGATCAAAGCCAAACTAAACATATCTGCAAAACTTCTCTTATTTTTTAAAAAATATACACCAAAATGACATGGCAATTGAAGGGAACTTTAAAAAATTGAATGCGAATGCAGGATCTAAGGAGTCTTTACATTAAACATATATTGTTATGGCGTGAATGATTCTGAGACCCACGGAGCCAATTGAGATTAATTATGAGCCTTTATTAGCCGGCCGGCAACTGACTTTCTACCACACAGGGTTAGAGGAGATCAGCCCCGAGCTTCCAGAGGAGGCAGCTTATAAAGCCTCCTACTACATCCTTGAATAAGCAGATTACAAGAAGCAGAAGTTAGCTGTTAACATTTTGTACAAAGATAAATGTTGCGCTTCCAGGGAATTCTCAGATCAAACAGGGCCTAGTAGACAGTTTTATCATCTGCACCTTGGACTGTTGCGCTTCTCCCTGGGGGCTGGCGCCTGGAGATATCACCTCCCTGAAACTGGAGAATTTCCACTTTTACAATATATATAGAGAGAAACAGATATATACACATGTGTATAAACATACACATACATACATATATATGTATGTATATGTATGTATATATATGTATGTATGTATGTATATATATATATACATATATATATGTATGTATGTGTGTGTTTATATCTATATATAAATTCTACATCTGTGTTAATACAATTTGGGAAATCTCAAGTTATATAATACTATTTTGTGTCACTGACTCAACTTTAACATTTTCCTTTACATTAATTTTTATAAGAAAATTAAAAATTGAAGGGTATAAATTTGGACCGTACCGTAGATACAAACATGAGTCTACATGTAATATTGCCAGCCCTTCTGCATTAAGAAAACCAACAACCAGTTTCAAGCATCAGTTGAATTGAATTGAATTGAAGTGATTCATGTCACTAGTTCTGACTTTAAAGTTAGAGTTACTGGTTTTAATATTTAAATTTAGCTACTGCACATACTGATCACCTTAATTCTTATTTAATATTTAAAAGTTATTATTGGAGAAAGCTAAGTAATGGTGATTATAGTGTATCAAAATCCATTGTAAATGATTATTTTAATGACTCTGTACCAATAGGGACATGTAGACATTCAGACAAAAAACAACCTAATTATAATGACAGCACCAAAGTGAAGCTGTGACAGTTACAAAACCAATTTTAAAGTTTTTTGACAGCCATGCCTAAAAGCTTTGTTTAGACCTTTCAGTAATAACGGTTTACTTAAGACATAAATCCACAGCTAAGGAAAATAGAGAGAAAGTTGTGGCTTTTCTGTCATGCAGATAAAGTGGAAATCAATTGAAATGTTTTTAATAGAACATTATGTTGAAAAGAGTATAGAAAAGGAATAATAGTTATGAAATTTAGTTCTCAAGATGCAAGAAAGACTAAATAAATAACAATGAAAATTCTAATGAGAATAGAAACTTGCCAACTGATTTGCTTATCTGTGTTAGTAAGGTCAGTAGTTCTTGCAAATAAATTGATGTACATTTAAATATGTTGATTGGCAGTTCTGGAATTTGATTTTTTATACCTCTAAAATAAATTCAAAAGCAAATGGACGTAGGAATGCATCAATAGCCATGGTGACATGAAACCTTACTATATATCTGGTTTTCTAATGGCTCTGTCATCTCTCAAATTATTAGACTTTATCTCACTTGGTTGTGGACTCTGTCAAATATTCAACATAATTAATTCTTTGACCTTGAGCAATTCGTTTCTCATTCCTGAACAGAAAAATACCTGATTCACAAAATGGCATTTCTTTTTACTGCATATATTTATAGAACACATAATATGCAAGCACTGTTCTAAGTACTTTACAAATATTTATTTATTTAAAATTGATAATAACCTTTGGAGTAGCTACTATTATCTTCACTTTACTTATGGGAACTGAGTTACAGAGAGATTTAAGTAACTTGTCCATGGCCATAGAACTCATAGGTGGTAGAGTTTCAGCCTCATGCAATTTGTCTCAGAGCCGATGCTGTTAATTAATGAACACTGCAGGGTAATAAAGGCCACATGAAATCACGTACGAGGATGCATGAGACAGCGCTGAGAAGCACTGCTTTTTCTTTTTTCCCATTCTCAGATTCTGCTTTAGTTAACTTCTTTTAGTTGCAAAGGCTGAAGAAGTCTCAGGTTAGATCACATGTTACGGGTACGTACTCCTAAATACCAAGAAGAAATGAGGGCTCAGTAAGGGGTTGCATGGTGACATTAGTCCATGGGCAGTGGGCACCATGGGATGTGACTCAGCGGTTTGTTGTTATGTGCTCAGCTTCTTTCATAAGTCAGCTTCGCTCTTTCTGCTGCCCAAAACCTTCAGCATGTACTTTCTCCTTTTATATATTATCTACCCCACAGCAGGCAGTGGGTCTTTAAACAGTCCTGTGGACAGAGTCCAGCTCTGCTGTGTACTTGCCGTGTGACCTTGGACAAATGACTTAATCACTCTGAACTCACTGGAAAGAGTGAGTAATATATCCCACCGTGTAGGGCTATGGCGAAGATAAAAGATAAAATAAACAACATAGTATGGCCTGGAACATAGTAAGCACCCAATACATGTAGCCATTATAATAATAGTCATTATTTTTGAATGCCTAATTATCTCACTTCGATGTAGGCTGTAGATTTGGACCAGACTTGGGTCCAAATTATGATTTCAGTCATTTCTGAGCTGCCTGAAGACAAAGATTCCTTTGCTAACTCTCTTCGGCATTGATGGACATCCATTAAGTTATCTTAGAAGCACTGTCCTGCAGAGCAGCACATTACAACAATGTTGCAGGTCCAGGTCTAAGCACATAATTGTGTTTACCTGTAAGGTTGAGTTCTTTGTTAAGAGTTCATCTGTTTTGCCTCCTCAGCAAATGATGCGGTCATCAGTTTTCCACATGTTCATCTTGAGCATGGTGACTGTGGATGTGATAGTAGCCGCTAGCAACTACCACAAAGGAGAAAGCTTCCGAAGGCAATACGACGAGTTCTATCTTGCAGAGGTAAGCTGCTCACTAGAATAAAGGGTAAAGGTGGACCTCAGCCTGTGCTTTTAGAAATGTGAAAATTATTTCAATTTGTTAATTACTTGGGTTCCACCAAAGCCGCTTCTTAAATGTTCCCTTGGTCACTATGTTGCCTGGTTGATTTCCTGTCTCCCCGGGTTTGAGTTTCTTCCCGGAGTGAGTTGCATTGCCAAGGTAACCCTGGGTATTTTTCTTGCCATCTGGCTCTTTTTCTATACACCTCTCATTTTCTCTCCCTTTGTCATTGTGCATTAGTTTGTTTCCTACTAAGTATAAGCAAGCACAGATTGAGAAGATTGTAAACAAGCAAGTCACCTCAACAATAACCATAAACAGGGCTAGAGAGAAATTGAAAGAGGTAATACAATAATTTCTGTACTAGAAACTAAGCTGTTACAACCTGCACTAAAGATGTCAAGCCAGGAGCAGATGTTAAATAAGCATCTTCTAACACCCTACATACCAGCTAGAGCTTTAGAGAAGTGCTTCTTATTGATTCAGTAACTTCTTTCATATTTTATTTTTAAATATTTTTAATAATTTCCAGAGATCACATTTTTTCATTGTAAAAAATTATTTGTAAAATATATCTCAGAATTCAATGGTTACATATTTATGGAAAAATTGACTGACATATAACTCTTTAGAAACACATTCATCTTAAAAGTGAAGTATACATATACTAAATCCAATATGTGAAAAAGTAAACTTAAAAAGCAGAAAAATTACAATTTATTTTTATTACAGAAGCATTTTTCACATAAAAAATCAATTTCCCATAAAGTTGAGTTCTCTTAGATATCAAGAAATCTCCCAATGCTTTTAAAAATGGATTCGGTTAATAAAAGTTCTATCCACCCACACATAAACTTTTCAGAAAAAAAATTGATGGCATACACCCACTGAATATAAATATCTATGTGGATATCAAAAAAATTTTAAGAAGTCACTTATGAATTCCCTTCTTCTTAGAGGCTTGTTTCCTATACAAAGTATTGTTAGTACTAAACTTTCACTGGAATAGTCTTTGTGATATGATGCTGCCTAATTGCTGCATGGCATATGGAGCTTAGAGATTATCAAAAAATGTAAACAGAAAACAATAACAAGTTTTTTTGTGCTGTGGAGAAACAATGACAGGGGCTTATGAAGAAATTATAACTAGCCCAACACTTGGTATAATTTTCTTGCAAAACCAGCATACAAAGACTGGATTGTCATTAAAAGCAGAGAGAAACATGGACCAATAATAATATTTGCAGGTGAATTTCTAATGCGAGGATCAGACATTGAAGAAATTGCCATCAAATGATTTCTGTCTATCCCCTGTGAAGTAGGAAGCAAGGTAAACATCCAGCCTAATGATGAGACAATAAAGTGGGCAGCTTGTGGAGAAAGGAGAGAGGAAGTGGGTACTGTGGAGAATGCAAAAAAAAAAAAAAAAAAAAAGCTAATTAAAGATATATCAAGTGCAATGCTGAGGATCCAGCTGAATTTTGAGACTACAAATTTATGGTGATACCAATTTAGACAGGTCTGTGACTTTTTTAGGCCTTACATAAAGGAGAGCAAGGTGACATTTAGATTGATCTAGGTTTGGAATTTTTTTCAGGCTGGTAGAGCTGAGAAACAAGGGATCAGGGAATATGGGTAGCTGGCAAAAAAGTTGAAATGATGACCCCCTAGGATGGATGTGAAAATAAGTGAAAATGAGAGGAGAATGAAAGAATAAAATGAAATATCAAGGGTCTCTAAAATTTGGTCAAAGAAAAGGTATAGTTGAGGTGATGAAATAAGAGAGCTAAAAGGTAAGGTTGTGATCAGAGTAGGATCCAGGATTTCGAATTTTAGAATAATTCTGGGCAACGAAATACAAAACCTAGAGTGTTACACGGGTACAGGTAGATTAAATATAATGATGGAGTCGAGACAAAGATGCCAAGGAATTATCAAGCTAAGGTGTTAGCTAAATCTTCAAATGACACTGAAGTCATTTAGTGTGAGGCCAGTTCTTGGAGAAAGAAGTGTAGGCTGATGTGGGAGTGACAGACTGATGGAGAGATTAATAGAGGGCAGCCACAGGGAGAGTGTTGTAAGAGGATGTTTCGACCCGATGGAATACATCAAAATGGTGTTGAAAAGTGATGAATGGAGCATCTCTTCCTCATCCCCATATTCTCCTTCATGGGCCACATGGAGCATTGGAGCATGGGCATCCTCTTCTCAAAAGGACTGTGGGGCAAGTTATGCATTTGGGACCAGTTGAGGCAAGAATACAGGGAGCAGATTGTGTGCGAAGAGATTGATGTAGAAGAAATTGGTTAACGTAGAACGAGAGACCTGAACGTTAGTTAAAGGCTCTGTGTGGAATGAGGTGGAAGAATTATACAATGGCATTAGAACCAGAGGTTAAAGGGCTGATGACAAAAATGCCTGAGAATAAAAAACAGAAATGGCTACACATGATTGAGATTTTGCCAGACTCTCTGGAAGGAACAGTCTGTATCTGCTCCTGAGGGAGTCTGGATGACATTAACATTTATTTTGTAACCCAGTTCAGGGTAGGTACACAGTCACACTAAATCAATCCTGTCGAATAAATACATATGCCATCCACTGGAAATGGAATCCTCCAGTGAATTTTACCTAGTTTTTTTCATGTATAAAATCGATCTTTTTTTCTAATGTTTATATGTATGGTAGCTGATTTAATATCATGCTGTAAGAAATTCCACCAAAATTTCAAATAATTTAATATTGTAGAGTTCACTGATATTATTTAAGCACATTGGTAGAGTCCAGTGGAGATTTAGTTCATTTGATTATATAGACGTCACTATATTCTTGAACTACCAAAACATTCAGAATTTGTTCCACTTCTGTTGGTTGATTTTGAGTGTCTGAGTTTTCCAAAGTGTGTTTGGTCTTTATTCAAACTGCATTAGCACTTCTCCTTGTATCAGAAATTTGAACATGAGTCAGAGTGGTTTGCTTCAATGAGTACATATAAATCATTTAATCAAAGTTAATTTTTTAATGAAATATTTTCTCTTTAAAAAGTTTATAAAGATGGTTTGAGCTTAAGCAAGTTGATCAACAGACTTTTCTTTCAAGAGCCAGGTGTAAACATTTTAGGCTTTTCAGGCTACATGCTCTGTGTCTCAGCTACTTAACTCTACCATTGCTGTGCAAAAGTGAATGTGGTCTCAGAATGATCATATTCCAGTAAATCCTTATTTACATTCTTTTTGTTTGTGAGTTTGATCTTCGTTTAAGCTATAGAAACACAGAACAAGTCAATTAACTTCCTCATTTGTTAAATTCAAATATAATAATACTAATAAAAATAATAGCTACCAATTTTTTGAAGTTTCTATTATGTTACCAAGTGCTTTAAAGGAATTTATTATCTTATTTAATCCTCAAAGTGGCTGTAATAACAGCAATTCAAGTTTATGAACTACAATGATATAATATTTAAGATAATAACTTTACATAATATTTTGGAAAGTTTCTTTTTTAAAAGATAACAAAAGGACATGAGCTTTGAAAGAAGTAATTTCTTGATTTCACACATATTCCAGAATAACTTATTATGAAACTCCCAAATAAACCTCTCAACCCATTAAGAGTCAACTTACAGTCTAAAAAACATCCTTTAAACATAAATTAAGCTGCTTAGCTTCTGTTGTGAAGCTGGGAACTTTTGTTACTTTTGATTAATTAACCTAAATTTAGAATTAGTTAAGAAACAGAATAAACTTTCTTTTGTTTTCTAGGCTATGCATAAACAGAAAAAGGTAAAAATTTACCTTCTTTTATGAGAGTTTTTATTTTTCATTTTGATCTAAGATGGTATGTAGTTATTAATATTATACATAAAATCACATTTTATAAGGAACATAATTATATTTTAAAATGTGTAGTCCCATTTTCTTAATAAATAAGAAAACTTGAACAATACTTTTCTATTGTTATATAAAAACATCTGTCTATAGCCTCGACTGTACATTTAAGAGAAATTTATCAGCATAGTGTTATGCACAGATTAACAAGTTTAACAAAATTCTTTTTTTAAGAAACTCACAAGTTGATGGGAAAGATAGAACAAAAAAGAAAGCAATTCTAACAGCCTGTGTCTCTACCACATTTCTGGTCAGAAATTGCTTAGAACTCCAGGACATCTCTTTGGTTTCCTGTTTTTCTATGATTGCTATGTGTTTGAAGCAGAAAAACTTTCAGAAAGCATAGACTGATTTTTCCATTTTGCAGGAAACAATCTTTTCTAGAAAAGTAATTTCTGTGCTCCTCTGAAGACATTTGGTTTTATGATATTTATTAAAATTAAATTAAATTAAAGAGCCATTTATTTTAGTTCGAACAAAATCTGCACCCATATTTCAGTTCATTAATCACAAGACATAACCAAATTAAGAAAGTAACTCATCTTGCCATAGTACCAGTCTTCTATATTACCATGAAATTTAATCTCATTTTCTGAGAAACTTTAATTAAATAAGTTTTCTCGTCTGACAGTAACTTTTTTGTGTATCTCTAAAAGGATTTGGGCAATATCTTGTTAGGTGAAAAATAATACAATAATGGCATTTTCAACTATCAAAGATCTATCTCAAAAGTTTGTGCTGTATCTGTATCGAACACTGAAGGTACACTGTAGACTAAGAGTAGGTAATTTAAAGACACTGCTAGAATGATGCTGGTAATCATTTATTTTGGTATTATTTCATTTAAATTTTATTTAGGACAGATGGGTTACTTGAATTGAGTTTCTTGTAACTTTTGTCCTATAATCTTCTTTTGTGATAAATATGCATTCGTTTTCTCATGAATATTTATTATGTTTCTTTGAAATTATGATATAAAGACTGCAATACAAATCGCGGGTAATATATTTCAAATATCTTTCCTCATATGGGCAGCATCTCTACCATTTTGCCTTCTCAAGCCTGCATGGCACAATCAGCTCATTTATGATTTTTTTACCTATAAATGATCATACATTATTCATTAAATTAAAGGGCAGAACAATTTCCATTGTTCCACTTATATTAAGCATGTCATTTTCTGTTCAGTTATTTTTTTCTTTAGCTTCAGAAATTTGTCAATCATCTGGTTTTACCTGCTAGCCTTACAAATCCAATTACTAGTTCTTTCAGAAAACAAGCATTTTAAACTAATTTCTCGCATTTTTCACTCTAAAAAAAATCTTTTTACAAGTTATGTGCTATTTTGAGAACAAATATAATGTTCTTAGAACAATAACTCCTTTGATTTAAAATCTGAATTTCATTATTGATCTTTTTCTTAAGGACAAAAGGGTTGGTTATAGCATATATCAGTATATATATAGTATAGTATCATATGTATTAAATATCATATGTATTATTATAAAATGAAAATTTGGAAAAGAAATAAAATGTGGTGTTTAAAGAACTCATATAAACCTCATTCATGAAAAATGTGGACAATCTATTCAGATATATTGCAGGCATTTATTAGTACAGTTGACCCTTGAACAACACAGATTTGAACTGCATGGGTCTATTGATACACAGATCTTTTTCAATAAATACCTGTATTGTTTTTAATCCACAATCTGCAGATAAAGAGATCCGACTACATGCATTGTTCTAAGCCATTGTATATAAGAGACTTGAGCATCTGTGGATTGTGGTATCTATGGAAGTCCTGGAACCAATTCACCATGGATACTGAGGGATGACTTAAGCTTGGGGAGTGTCAAAAGTTATGTGTGTCAGGGGTCAGCACCTCTGATCACAATGTTGTTCAAGCATCAACTATAGTTCTCTACTTAAAAACAAACAAAAATTAGCCACTTTTATATGGATTACATTTCTTCCTTTGGAATGAAAGTCTGAAAATATAGGTGAAGGGAGAGATGGAGGAGTGGGTGCCTATAGCTGCTCCCTCTGCTAGTATGACAGCCAGGTCAGGCTATAGGTGGAACCTTTGAGAAGGATATATCTGAGTTTTAGTTTCTCCAGAGATCCCCCAAGATGTCTAGAGGGCTTCTTATTTTTGTAGAGCCTAGACTAAGAACCCAGGGCTAAAGAGGAATTGCCTTTTGTTTGGACTTGTGGCAGAGATTTGGATCCTCTGGTCCCCTGAGGCTTCTGCTCAGGCGCAGAAAGCTTTAGTCTTCTACAGAGGAGTTGCACCTGCCCACTCTGTTGCTTGTGCTCCAGGGAGAACCTGACAGAATTCCACTGATCTCAGTGAGCAAGGAAGCTGAATTTTTCCCAGGTGGGATGTTTGGAATGGATTCCACCAGTTGGTGAGGAATCCTGACATGGAGCACCTTCTCTCTTCCTGATGCCTAGCAAAGGGACCGACGGTTTTTAGGTCATTTACCACAAAGATCACAGTACCTTCTGCCATTCCTTATTTGCCACTGCTCACAAGATCATAAAAGACAAACAAACAAAGTCATGAGCAATCAAAAAAAAAAAATTATTCTCATACAAAAGGACTCAGAAAGAGAGACACAAAAATCCAAGACAAATATCTAGTACAAGTTTCCCAATCAAGTAGAATTGATGGAAGAGATAACAGATTTTTTTTAATATCTCAAGGACAGATAGTTAAGGCACAAAATAAACTTTCTGAAACTTTGACTAAAATTTTCAAAAATTAACTGAAAAAAAGGATATGGTCATTGTCAAGAACTAATTATTAATATGGGAGATCAAGTGGGGGGTAAAAAAGTAGAAATCATGAGAGACTAGCCACCCAGATGTGAATAACAGGTAGAAGAAAAAAAGTAATAAACGAGATAATTTTTTTCCTAAACTGAGGAAAAGCATAAATTTGTAGATTGAAAGGGCTCACTAAATCTCAGGGAGATTCAAGGAAAAAAGATGCATTTCTAGGCATATCTTGATGACCTTTTATGGTTGCAAGCATAAAGAAAACACCTTTTCAAGCCTGTGAATGGGCTTAAATAACCTACAAGGGCAAGTATGTATTGTGTACTGGATGACTCATATACAGTATTGGAAAGTAGAAGGCAATGAACCAATGGTGTTTGTGTGTATGTGTGTATGAAGTACAGTTCAAGAATCTGTATGAAGCCATAATATTCATGTCAGTGTTCAAAATGCATTTAGATAGCAAAAGATTAAGAAAGTAGGCAACACTTAATGTTTCTTTGAGAAAACTACTCCAAACTTTGCTAATCATAAAATAAATTCATCACAATCCACAGGACTAGATTAGAGAAGATAAAAAGGAAAGAAAAGTGGTTGTGGGTATTGGATCTAAAAGGAAGATGATAATAAGTCAAATAAGAATTAAATTTATGACAGGTCTCAGAAAAAGTAGGATTTAGGAAAGGGTGTGATATTGGTGAAGAATAGGGTGATAGAAATGTACTATGAAGTTTATAGATTGGCAGGGGTGTGAGGGATGAGTGAACAAGCAAATTTGTATGGGAGAGTTTACGATTATTCAAATTTGATGCAATAATAAAGTATAGGTTGATTTATGATCATTGCAATAAACTGTAAGATTATAAAGCAGAGTAGAATGTCAAATTAACAAAGAGGGAAAAATAAATCAACAGCAATTTGACCAAGCCAAAGATGATAAGAAAAGGTTAAAACATAAAATAGGAATGATGTTTAATACACAAGAAACAAGACCAAGTATAACTTTGGTACATTAAATATGAGCAGGTTGAATTTTCCTATCAAAAGGCACAGTGAGATTATGTTTAAACACAAACTCAAATAGTGTATTGTTCATTGGAAATACATACAAAGCGGCCCCAAAAGGTGTCTGAAAATCATCCCTCTATGAAACAACTAAAAATGGCACCTAAATATTGAAACATTTTAAATGTTTAGCAGAGTATTTAAGAAATTAAGGAATATTCTTGAGGCCAGAAATTAAGTGTGAGATGGGTGCAAAACACCCAATGGGCACTAAAACCAGTGGCTGCCCAGAGGGCATGTGCATATCCGTGTCAGCTAGAACTTGCAATTACAGAACAGAAGAAAAGGCTGTGTCGGGTACATCATCAGAACAGATTCCCACATAATATCAGAACAAACAATGATCTGTACCTCATTGAAAGAAGGAAAAAAGTCCATCCCTCAGAAGGAAGTGATAAGGAAAATCTAAGTCTTGACCTTGACTCTAGATGTATAGAAAAAGAGTAAACTGTACTAAAAAATGTGTAAGTTCAAGCCTGCCCTCATATGGGATTCCAGTTCCAAGTCATATTATTTTCAGGGTCCTAGAAACATCAACCACAAAATTGATTTAAAGGGGTACCAAATTTATAATATACCCCATACCACCAGAGAGAATCAATCCTTTCTGGAAAAAAATGTACTCTAAACACAGGTCTTGAATATCTAGAGGAAATTGATGATTTCCCGGCAAAGCATAAACTACCAAATTGATAGACAAGGTCTGAAACTTGATCAGAACATTGGAAAGCTTTGATCTACCCTTACAAAGAGGAATGGATCTATTGGTTTACCTACTAGATTTTACCTAATTTTAAAGATAAGATATTTCTTTTTTTATTTAAGCAATTACAAATTATACAAATAATGGAAAACTACAATAAGTTTGATAAAACTAGTATAAGCTTAACCAAAAGCTGATAATGATAGTAAAAGTAGAATTATAGACCAATTTCATATATGATAGTAGCTACAAAAATTATAAATAAAATATTATCCAATAAAATTAGCATTACAATTTAGGGTTTATATACAAATAGTCAACATCAAGGACTCTTGTTATACATTTCATTACCTCTATGAATTGAAGGCTAAAATCCTCTAAGTAGAATTGGAAGAGAAGAAAAACCCTAAAACATGGTAGAAATTAATTATCAAAACTCAATGCAACCATTATGTATGAATTCTAAGGAACTTCCATTGAAAATAAGGAGCAAATCATGGATTCCTCTTATTCCCACTTTATTATTTAGTATATTACTATACAGCTGTACCATTATATGGAATAAATTAATCCAATTAACTCCAAAGTCAATGTTTAGAAACTCTTATCTTCATTTGCATATGAAATGTAAGTTTTTACAAAACCCAGGAGACCTTATTAAAAATATTAGATTAATAGAAAAATCTAGTAAGGTTATTATAGAAAATCGATATAGATAAATCAATAGCTTTTCTCTCCACTGGAACTAACTAGATAGAAATGGTAAAATAAATAAATAAAAATTTTAAAGGTAAAGAAAAATGCATTTACATTCATGACTGAAATATTAAATTTTACAAGCAAGCAATAATATCTTTAATGGGGAAATATATTATTAAAGAATATAGTCCAAACAAATAGAAAAACTGTGTGTCTGGATATGAAGACTTGATATTAATCCTTCTTAAGACCTATTTTATATGTAAAAGGTAAAGAAAAAAATCATGAAGATAGAAATATGTGACCATATAAAATTTACGGTGCTTATAGAGCAAATGCTACCAAAGTTAAAAATCAAACTATTCATCAGAGAAAAAATATTCACAGTTCATATAGCAGACAAAGATTAATGTCTTTAATATCAACAACTCCAAAAAATGATAAGAAAGAAGAAAGACCACTAAAGAAAATTGGCAAAGTTATGAACAGAAAAATTGTTTTAAAAAGAAAATAAATCTAAATGATCAATACTCATATGAATAGATAAGCAAAAGTTTGATTAAGTTTAATTACATCTGGTGTTGGTACAGATTTAGGGCAAGAAGCACTTTCCTACTCTGCTGGAAGGCAAATGATTTCCTATAACATTTTGAATGTAATCTCTTAGTATTTTCTAAAATTTAAAGCACACGACTTGTCCTTTGCCCCAGCAGTGCTAGGTCTGAGAATCTACTTATAGATATGAAAGCCTAATAAATATGGATATGGCATACAGATGGTTATTGTACTCTTGTTTTTGAAGTACCAAAATGCTTAATTATTTTTCCTGATGATTCCTTGTCAAGGAAGTAGCATTCTTCAATGAGTCATTAGGGAAAATGTTGAATTAAATAAACATCGAATACTATAGGAAATTATGCAGTTGGTAAGAAGAATAAGTAGATCCTATACCTCTTATCGTGGAGGAATGTCTATGATTGTTAGCAAGAAAAGCAAGTTTCAGAGTGACATATAAAATGCAAACCCGTTTATGTGGTTATGAAGTAGAAAATGTTTGAGGAGAGAATATGCAAAGTGGTTAATATCAATCACTTGAGAAATGTGGGCAAAGGATTTTGTTAATTCTTTGTATTTAGGATTATTTCATAGTTAAAATGTATTGCTCTTTTACATTTTTTAAAAGAGACATGCTAATTTAAATTAAGAAGCAAACCCGAGTCTACAGAAATGCTGGATTGAGAAGTAATCTTAATTTTCTCCCCACATCTAAATTAATCATCTACAATGCTTTTAATGTTTTATTCCTAAAAATGTGATTATTAAAACTCCATTTTTATCAACATTTTCCAAATGTGAGTGGAAGAAAATCCCTTCTGTTTTTTCATGTTGGCCTAGAAAAAGAAAAGCAGGCTCTCCTCTATTTCTTTCTTTTAATAAATCATCTGGTATCATCTCAGAGGGATATGTTATGACTAATTTCAGCACTCACTCTTGTGCTCTTTAATTATAAGTTAATCTTATGTTGCACATTTTAATTCTATTTGCAAAATAATACATGTTAAGTTTATATGTGTATTTTATAATATTGATATTTAGAATAGCAAATTTATGGAATAATATGGTAGGTGAAGAGGCTGAGCTAATTTATTAATATAGTAATGTCAATTATTAAATTTAATTAATAATGTGGACATATATTGTATTAATATATTAATCATTGTGTGACTATACACACACATAAATTGATATGGAATCCAAATTGCTCATTTATGTGGCCCAAGGCATAAATGATATTTAAACTTTTTTAAGTTTAATTATGCTAAGTAATATGTGTTTTATAATATACCATGTGCATTATAGAAACTTTATGTCTTTATTTTTCTGATTGCTTAAGATATATTTGGTGTGCTATGTTCTAGTTGGTGTGTTTCAAACTTTTTTTTGTAAAATGTTATTCTAGATTCTTGTGGGCTTCTCATTTATATAATAGTGGCTGAAATACATGCACTGACAAATATATAAAATATTTTGAAATAAATTATAGTTTTAGATTCCAATTCCACTGTTTCTTTGTTCCCCTAGGTGGCTTTTACAGTACTTTTTGATTTGGAAGCACTTCTGAAGATATGGTGTTTGGGATTTACTGGATATATTAGCTCATCTCTCCACAAATTTGAGTTACTACTCGTAATTGGAACTACTCTTCATGTATATCCAGATCTTTATCATTCTCAATTCACATACTTTCAGGTAATACAAATAATGTCTATTTATTTTTAGAACTTTTTTCATTCCAAAGAAAATACCAGTCACATTATAACAACTATATATAATTATACATATATTATAAGTATTTGTGTTAAACTTATATATATTGTATAAGTTATATAGTAAATACCAATGTGGGATAGGTCCAGTGACATTTTAAATACCCCAGATAATGCATTCATACATTGTAGCATTGTTTGTAAAACTCCTGAAAATTCACAGCAATAAATGGAGATGTTTTACATACAGTTCAGAAATTAGTGAATGTAAAAATATACATATTTTACATATACATGATATTATGCATCTATGTATACATATAAAATTATAAACTACATAAGATGTTGACACACATTTTAAAGAGTAGTAAATAGGTATTTAATTGCAAGTGTAGATCTGTTCTCAATAAGCCTACATATGTTTGCTCAACAATGACTTACAATTGAAATAATATCCTAATAATATCCTAATTTTTAAAAATTTCAAATATAGTCATTTTTCTGACTCAAACTGGTCATTTATATAATTCATCATAGAAATATCCCAACGTATTATTTTCTTAATAGATATTTAAAAACAGTTGGAGAACAAGACAGCTGTAGAATTTTAAAGAATTCAGAGAAACAAGATTCTAGCTCCTTAGAAGAAAGAAAATGGATTCCAACTTTATTGATTTTTTTATTGCTGATAAATACCAAAGCTCTCATTTTCAGGGCAATAACTTAAGATGCCAGATCACAACCTGAAAATCAATATTTCTGATACCTGGAGGAAGAGACATGAAAATATAATTCACGAAAATGAAAACACAGCTGAAACTTATTGGATTTCGTTAACCAATGTCACCATAAAATTAATTAATTAATTAATTAAAAAATAAATAAATAAAAATTTTAAAAAATGGAAAACAAATACCCTACAACACAAATAAAAAGCTGAGTTTCTAGTACTCACAGCCAAGCATAGTGAAACCACAAAGGGTTGTCATGGTTCAAACTTTCAGTACCATCAACGTCTTTGGACATAAATCCTTTGTCATTTGTTATGTTATATCCTTGGGCTTGGTTATCATAAGTGAGATGGCTGGGGCAAGAGATATAAACATGTTTAAAACTCTTTGTACAAAATGTGCCTCCCAAACATGCATACATTATGTACGTTTTATGGTCACAAAATCCACATGAACATTTAGTGGCTGCTTTAGAGAACCATGTAGAAACAGAAAATATACCTGATAGTCAAAACTATAAGAGACTTTTATATAAACCTATTAAATCAGCCAAATTAAGAAAAATATCACTGCCTATTTCAGCAAGGATATACTATAAAATATATTCAGTGTTTAAAAATTCTTATAGTTTCTCATAGATAATTTTTCAGTGAAATTTAGAAATAGATCAAAATTTTGGAATTCTTTATGAAAGAAAAAATAGGAACTGTTTAAATGGTAAACATCTGAGAAATAGCTTAGCAAGTCATATGCAAATTTGACCATAAAAAATAATAATGATGATGAATGTACAATAACTTAGAGACATGATTGTTTTATTTAAATACAAAACAGTATAAATTTATACAACATGTAAAATACATATAAATGGAAAAATGACTAGAAAAATAAATCAAAATGTTACAAATTAATAGTCATCATCTCGAGTTTTTTTCTATTAGACTTTTTATAAAACATCTAAAATTCATATTCATGGTTTTAATTATTTTATATAGATATAAATATAGATATAGTCAGTCACATACAGTCTGTGAAGTTTGTAATTTCACTGTTGTCTATGATGCTGGATTATAATTTCTAATAGTTTAATTTATATTAGTAGTTAAGTGATTTTTATTTGTGTTTCTCTATAAATAGCCACGATTTTATTTTTCAAATGAGGTAATTAAAAACTACCTCAGTCATTTGGTGGCGAAAAAATAAATCTCTCAAGATTAGGTGTCACAGAGTTTTTGCAAATTCACATACAGAGAACACACTGTACCGAACAGATTGGCTCCTTATGGGCCTACTTTCAGCTCCCTTGTTGGTCTTCACACTTCTCATTTCAATGGATCTTCATTGTGTTGGCAGTAAATCTTCCTTTACTGAATTTTATATTTTTCATATTTAAATGAAATCAGTGGTTTAGTACAAAATGGCTCCCTTTAAAATGGTAATTATTTCTGAGACTAATTATTGGTGTTATTCATCTATTTATTTAAATGATATTTACTGAACACCTACTCTCTATCAGGCAATGTTCCAGTTACTGAGAATAGAGAGATGAACAAGGAAGCAAGGATCCCACCTCAGTAAGCTTAAATTCTAGGGGCCAAACAGACAAATCCACAAAAGAATGTAGACTACAAGGACCAGCAATGGTTTAAAGAAGAAACAAGTAGGGAAAAAGTAAAGAGGTTGTGCGGTGAGATGTTATTTTAGATAAGTTGTCATGGAAGCCCTCTGTGAAGAGGTGACATTAGAGCAGAGACTGAAAGAAGTGAAGGGATGAGCCATAGGAAGGTCTGAAGACAACATTCCAGGTAGAGAGAACTACATGGCACCTGTCCTGAGGTGTAAATATTCTTGATGTGTTCCAGGAAAAGTGCAAAAAGCAAAGTGGCTAGGCTGGAATGAACATAGGGCAGCATTGCCCTATGGGACTTAATAAAGTCTTTAAAAAATGCCATGCTTCTGACATACTGGGATAATCAAGACATCAGCTGGCATTTACTACGTGCCAGACACTGTGCCAAGTGCATTTTTCATTTGTTCCTTATAACAATTCTGTGAGATAGGGATGTACTTGTAAACTGAGGTCCCAAGAGATCTGATTATTTGCCCAAGATCACATAACTACAAATGGTGGAAACTCATTCCCAAGAAGTTTAATTTCATAGCTCATATTCTTAACCACACAATTTCTACAATATCTCACTATCAATCAACTGAGTGATCTTTAAGAGACAGAAATATGACCAAGAAAATGTGCTTTGGAAACAATCACATGTTCTACAGTTCTAATCTTTGAGAGTATAGTTTATTTTGTATCTGTAGGAACACAAAATCAAAAATATTAGGTAGAAAGAGTGAAAAGCATACATATCCCCAAATAAATGAAAAGACATAATTAGAGTCACTGATAAGGATTTTACCTTTCCGGGGATGCAAGGTTAACCCTCTGAAATTGCTGAGCAAATCACCAATGTGGGAGTCGTGTTAAATTCTGTTTCTTCCAGCTAGTGAAATATTAATTTACCAGAATTGCACAGATGTGCATAGGCTGTTTTTATTAGATTTGACATAGGACTCAAAATTACTTAGGCAATCTTTTAAATATGATTTTAACACAAGTGGGAAAAACACAGTACTGAATTTGAGCTATAAACCAATTAAATCATTTCTCTAAAATTGGCTAGATTTAGCTGTGAATAATTAGATACTTAATTATTTATATCTGAGAATAAACAGATCTGGTAAAAATATGAAATCTTTCCAGATTATTATTCTGGGTATTAATATGAACATTAATATCTTAATAGTTTTTATGATAAAGCTGTTGGCTTATTATTTTGAAAGATGACCTGAGTATAATATATTCTGATTTGGGAATGTATGTTAAGAATCAAAGCAGGAAAAACTGGTAACTTAACCATAAATGTGATATAATGTGTAATTTGAACAACTTGATTTTTCATGTAAATTTTCTTAAGTATTGTGTTAAGGATTTTAAATTACCATGAAAGAAATATGCATTTTCTTGACTTATGTAAACATTTGTCCATTAGTTTACTAGATATGAGCAACTACAAACATTACCATGTGTGTTCTATGAACAATAGAAATGCTAAGGTTACCATCAATATTTCCTGTTAATTAAAAGTTTAGGGGGCAAATGTGGCTTCAGATATGGCAAAATTCAGAGGCTCAGTCTATTTCTTCACTTACCTTTGTTCTGTGTTGACATCATTCATAAGCTGACCTTCTCCATGTGGTGGTAAAAATGGTCCCAGAAGCTCTAGATTTATGTGGTTCTTATAGTAATGCCAATTAGGAGTAAAAGGTGGAACACCTCTTATAGGGCCAACAAAAATTCTGAAGATGACTCAAGTCATTGTGAATATTTTGGCCAGGCCTGGATCATGGGGTTCAGGGATTCCCCTCTGGACCTCATGGACTAAGAGTGGAGTAGGAATGATTTGCCAAAGTGAAATCAGGAGGAAGAGAAAGCTAGGGATGCTGGAAAGGAAAGCCCAAACGTATTTTATTTAATTTTGTACATGTAAAAATTCAAAGCTAGGTTTTTAAAGCATTTCCTCTTTCTCAACTGAATTCAAAATAGACTATATTTCTTCTCCTAAGAAGCCTTCAAAGACAACTTAAGCTCTTATTGATATTAAGCCATCTTGGACTACCATTGTACTTACCATATTTCATTTATGCCGAGACCACAATTTTTCTGTTTTAATATCTCTAAATTTGGGATCCGTCTCATAGGCATTGGTGTGTTGCAGTTTAATTGGCAACACTTTTGATTTCTCAGATGTGCATTAAAAATGATGACATCTTAGACTTGATAAAAATGCTGTTTTTCCATACGTTGTACTTCAACTCTTAATTATATTCCAATTTACATTTTTAATCTTATAGATATGCCCTTAAGAGCTGTGTCTTTGTTTTAAACTCCTTTTGTAATAGCAGCCATTGAATGTTATTTGTCCAGCATAATTTTGGCACATAACAAAGAATCAGTATTTGTTAAATGAATGAGAGTGAATTTATTAATTAATTAGTTATGGGTAAGAGTTTTTGCATATATATATACGTGTGTGTATGTGTATATATATATATATGTATGTGTGTGTATATATGTATAAATATATATGTGTGTGTATGTGTGTGTGTATATATATATATATATATATATATATATACACATATATATATGTGCAGAACGTCTAAACATATGTGTGTGTTTAGATAACCAGCTAAAAAGATATAAGGAAGATCTAAAACTACAAGGCTTACATAAGATAGAAGTTTGTTTCTTTCTAGTAGTTGGTGGGTGTCCATGGCAAGTAGGTGACTCTGCTCTACATGATCATCCAGGAAGCCAGTTTGTTGTGTTGGATTGAATCTTTCATCTTCTATACAAGGCTTCTTTTTCTGGTCCAAAAGGGCTACTCCAGTTGTTTCCATTTCCCACCCAGAGGAAGGTATAAAAGAAATATTCAGGGCAGGTTCATTTAATTTAATGTGCTAAATGTTGCAAAAATCACTTCCTTTTATATTCCATAAATCTGAACCTAGTTCGCTGGCCATACCTAGCTATGAGTGGGACTAGAAAATGATGTCTGTAGCCCTCAGTAGCCACTTGGTAGGCTAAAATTTAGAAAGTTCTATTCTTTAAAGGAAGGAGAGAATGGATATTAGGGTTGCAGTCTCAACTATAAATTAAGGCTCCTTGACAAAGGGTTTTTTAATTCCTTGTACAAAAATATGTAGGAAATTTTATTTTATAAGCCAATGAGTATAGATAATATTGAACTAAATGTTTTCTTCGATATTTAAACATTAGAAAAATATCAGTTTTATTTCAACATGTATTAATATCATTTTGAATTATATGTTAAAACAGTTGTCACCATTTCTCTTCATTCATTTGAGATTTATCGAGTTCTTGCTATATAATGGGCACTGAGATAAACTGATGTCTCAGTTATTATATTGTTTTTTCATCTATAGATGCTCAAATAGAAAAGTGCATTTTTATAAAGAGCTATGAAAAATTAGGTTTTAATATGAACTTAATTAAGAGTCAGTGTAAATAAATGATGGATTATGTATGGTTTTCTCTTCCATGACAGGTCCTTAGGGTAGTTCGGCTTATTAAGATTTCACCTGCATTAGAAGACTTCGTGTACAAGATATTTGGTCCTGGAAAAAAGCTTGGGAGTTTGGTTGTATTTACTGCCAGCCTCTTGATCGTCATGTCAGCAATTAGTTTGCAGATGTTCTGCTTTGTCGAAGAACTGGACAGATTTACAACGTTTCCAAGGGTAAGAATAAAAATGTGGTTTAATTCATTATTCTTATCTTACTAATAATGATTAACATCAGAGTAATTCCATTTTAATGATAATTCAAAATATTGTCACATTTTCGATAACTTGAAGTAACTCAATTTTAATATTTAAAATGGTTTCTTCTTTAAAAAATGGTTTCTTCTTCGGGGTGCAGGTGTTTGATCCCATTTTCAGCATTTTTAGATTATGCATCAATTCTGCAATTCTGGAAATAATATAATAGAATGAAATGCTGAAACCAATAAAGGTGGAAATAGTGTTCTTAGCACCTATAAATAAAAATATAGTAGAATTTTAAAATAAAGTTTGCCTTTTTGTGTTTTTGAGAATTAACATTTTAAAATCTGTTTTATGGTTTATATATTTTTATGTCAGGCATAATCTAAAAGGAAGCTTTTGATTTTTAAATTCATAAACACTTCAGATTTGAAGTGTCTTTATATCATCAAGTCCATGCCTCTACATTCTCATCAGAATCCACTTAGGCTAAAAGGAAGTTAAAAATCAATTAATTAATAAGCAGAACTCATGTAGAAGATATAGCTTTTAACCAGAAAAATCCTGAAATTTAACTCTGTTTGGATTAAGAAACATGAACAGTATAATAACCAAGACAATGTATATATTTTCACCATAAGCTGAAAAAGTAAGGCCTATTATATATGGAGAATAATCTTGGGGTAAGAACAGCATTTTTTTTAAATAAGCTTTGTGGACAAAGATGCCTGTACTCATATAAGATAGACTGATATAGCCTGGGTTATTTTTTTAAAAACATTGTGCTAAATTTATTACCCATCATCAGGCATTTGTTGAATGCCTATCAAGATCCAGGCAATTTTGGTGATCCTGGAACATAAACACAACTAACTCCCCAGTCCTCAAGAAATTCTTGATTGAGGGGGATAATGAGTAAGTAAACATAAAACCTTGATAAAGGCAGGTACAAGGTGCTGTGGGAACCTAGTGATAAGGTCCATAACCAGAAATGGAAAAGTCCAAGAAGCTTCTTGGAACAGGAGGTTACTGAAGACCAGTTGGATGTAGCCACATGAAGTGTAAGAGCACAGTGTTTCAGGTTATGGGAACAGCATGTGCTAAAGGTCTGAGGTGAGGCATATCCTGTTACAGAACTTAAAGGAGAAAGAATAGTTAAAGGCAAGAGGAGGATATAAGGCCAACGAGCTTTTAAGTTGGATGAAAGTGTGATCATGTTTAAATTCCAATGAGAGAGAGAAGGCAGAGGGTGAGGTTAAAGATGTATGAGATAAAAAGGGCCATAGCAAAAGGTTCCTGAGAGTGGCGTACAGGGCACTGGCACCAAGAATAGTCTTAGACGGGTGCTGAGCTGTCAGAGGTTGAGGTGGTTATGGAGGACAGTAAGCCAACCAAAAGTCACAATGAGCCTTTGTTTACTTACTACCACAGTGCAAGCAATGAGCACAACTAAGCACTGGCTCCTCTTGAGCTTTCCATTCTCCCCACTGAACAGCACTGGGTAAGGGTCAGGTACGTCAGCACAGATGTCATGTGGAGGGGGGATCTTTGCATTGCAAAGCCTCGTCATTGCCTATGGTCAGGCCACAGAAGATGCCTACTGGCCTGGAGCCAGACTCCTCAACAGGAGAGTCAGCTTTTTCTCCAGGGATGCAGGCTCAAGCAAAGATGACGATGATGTCATTAAGCCCACCTTCTCTTAGGCTGCTCCCTCGCTGCCTCCTCAATGGGCAAATATAAATTGCAGACCGCCATCTTTCACAGTAACATTGAGACTGTTATAACGGTCCATCTCTCAGGCCAGTTTAATTCGGCAGTGTTGAAGGCCCACTTTGACAAGGTCCCTATGGGTCAGCCATTGTTGTAGGCATGGGGGATACTAGAAGGAAAATGACCCTCAGTTTCCTCCTTTATTTGCACAGTCTTACCTTAATTTCATAGCTTCATCTTTTACTATTTCCTCTAATCTCGCCTCACTGCTTTTATATCCCTTACCAAAACCTCTTTGATCAGATAATTATTGGAGTTTAGAGTGTTCCAGGTGTTATCAGGGTGATATCACCCTGTAAAGTTGTCTGAATCAGCACCCCATAATCAAC
This sequence comes from Pteropus medius, assembly GCF_902729225.1. Classification (NCBI taxonomy): domain Eukaryota; kingdom Metazoa; phylum Chordata; class Mammalia; order Chiroptera; family Pteropodidae; genus Pteropus; species Pteropus medius. Next base: position 2,498,496 of record NW_024352787.1, on the reverse strand, counting down.
ACATTAATATTTCTGTAGTAAAACATCACCTTCAGACAAAGAAGGATAGATAAAGACAATAAGTAAGTCTTAGGTCAAATCAGATTTTTGCTAGTAAATGAGCTATGAAAAACAACAAAAAACATACCTTTGTATATTTTCAAAAATATTTGAATATCGAAGTTGTGAATAGGGCTGTAGCCAGTATGAAACAGCATCATTGCAGATAAGACTCTGCACTTCTTATTCTACAAGTCTGATTTCACATCACTACTCTATCCCTCTTTATCTATGTGACACTGGGCAAGTGATTTTTTAAGCTTTTTTCCCACATCTAAAATATTGGTAAAAATAGTATTTTTTCTCATAGCATTGTGTGTATTGAATAATATATATAGAAACAACACAACTCTAGGCTTAGCTTTAAAATGTTATATCCTATATAATGTGTCTGAAGTTGGTATATTAGCCTTTGTATAAAAGAGAAGGCTGATCTATCCCTGACTTAGCCCCTTGGGATTTTCTCTATTTTCCAGCCATAATAGTAATCAAGTAGCATTACATTTTCAGATCTCCAGTTACTCAGTTGTGTCTCTCTGCCTGATTACTTTGACTATCTTAATGAAAGCAGCCAGCAACTGTGGGGCCTTCTAATCAGTTATTCAGCAGCTGACAGTGTTGACAGCCTAAACATGTGAGGTGACGAGGAGTAGGCTTTTTCTTGCACATGAATGTAATTAAGAGTTAAATCCCTGCAAAATAATCTTATAAAAATGTTTAAAATATTACAATTACAAAAAGTAGTCATTATCATTTCCAGTCAAATATAGCACCATCAGTCATTTGTACTTGCCTGATAAGAAATCATCAGGAAAGATGATTAAAAACACTTTCCAGCCACACTAGATTTCTGTTCAAACACTCGCCTGTAGATCTCTTACTATCTTCCCTTCTTGTGCGACACCTTCCTCATTATCCAGTGGCTGGGCATTGAGGTAGATTGGTTAATTATAGTATGCACCGAAGCACAGGAGAATAAATTTTCTGTAAGAAAAATTACCTCCCAAAGTAAGATAGGAACTTTAAAACTTTGCAATTGTTTATATTATCCATACCTGGATCTAGGTCATCCTGAAGGTTTACTACCACCAACATACACAGAGCTGTGAGATACAGGAGAGTAAATTTGAGTGACTCTGGGAGAGGACCAGCCGTGAAGAAAGGACTGCAGCACAGGCAGGACAAGCCTGACTTGACAGAGAGGACTCGGTGTTTGTACCAGGGAAATAATTTTGCTCCAGCTATTTTTCCAACCTGATCTTGACCCAGCCATTGAGGCGGCATAAACTCTCTAAGAAAATAAGACTAGTTGTAGAACTAAGCACTGATTTAATTAGATCTGATTATATCTTGGGACCCAGGAACCCACTGTGAAACCCCTCTAAGAGGACCTGACATGGACGCATGAAAGTGAATTCCCCCATCCAAATTCCAAAAGCAGAATCTTGGTAAGGCAGAGGACCAGCAGAGAAAAGAGCAGCCTGGGTACACTAAGTGACTGCCCAGTGCATTGACCTCTGACAGAGCTCTATTCACATGGAAATACCCCAGGTACTTCTTGAAATACTAGAAAGTGAAGGATATCCTAAAGGGATCTCTCACTTGCCTTCCATGGGTTCCCCAGTGCGTCTCCCTGCCTCTGTTAGGGCATTTTAATCAATTTTTCGTTTGCAGGAGAAGAGATCTTTCTAAGATGTCTCATCACACTCTCCTGTTTAAAATGCTTCAAGGTTCTCTTTTCCCTCAAGATAAAAAAACTTTTAAATATGATTTTCAGTATCTTTTCATCACTGGCCCTATTTACCTCTTCGGGCTCATATTTCAGGATTTCTTCTACCACACCTTTCAAAGACAGACGGTGTCTATCTTGCTCATTAAATTCTCTGTGGTTAGCGCAATACCTGCCACAGGGGAGCTGTGAATAGATTTTTGAAGACTGAATGATAATGCTGAACCAAAACAAACTTCTACAACCCTTCCACGCTGTTTCAGGCTCAACAAGCCAGATTCCATCTACTACTACTGTCCATTCCTCCAAGACCCCCGTTTGCCTCATCACTGTCCTTACCTTTACCAATCAGAAGCGTCTGCATAATTCTTTCAGAATGCTTCAGGTGCAAGTAGCAGAAAACCTCCCTTCAACTGACTTCAGCAATTAGGAAATTTACCTCACAAAATTGAAGAGATTAGGTGGACTTCAGGAAGTGAGAACTCTGGATCATTTGCTGAAATTCTCTCTCAGATGTTGTTATGGGTTAAATTATGTACTCAAAATGATATGTTGAAGTCCTAACTTTCAGTACTCCAAAATTTGAGATGATCAAGTTAAAATGAGGTCATTTGGGTGGGCCCTAATCTAATATGGCTGATATTCTATAAAAAGAGAACATTTGGACATCCACAGAGGGAAGGTGGTGTGAAGACATACTTGGAGAAGATGGCCATGTGATTGCAGTGGCATCTCCAAGCCAAGGTCCTCCAAGGATTGCCAGCCAACACCCAGAAGAGGCAAGGAAGGATTCCTTACTAGACCCTTAAGAGAGAGGAATGTCATGCCCACACATTGACTTCAGACTGCTAATCTTCAGAAGTGTGAGATAATAAACTCTTGGTATTTTAAGCCACCAAGTTTTTACAGTTACCTTTTCTGTGAGTTGTCTTCATGTGTTAGCAAAATGGATGCAACATTTTCAGGCTTCATGGAAAAATCTAGAGGAAGAAAGGGGTCATCTCTGCCCAGGTCTCCTTAGGAATAAAGACACCTCGCCAGCAAACTTGCTGTCATCTCTCACTGGCAGGATTGGGTAACTTGGTCATTCCTAAGTGAGTCATTGGCAAGATGGCTGGAGTCAAAATGATAGGCTTAGATTAATTATATGGAAAGGGATGAATATTTCATAGATAATCACAAAACCACTACAATGGTCAAACTCAAAACCGGGACAAGATTTCTCTCTTTCATCTCTATCTCAAACTTCTAACATGCTCAGTGCAAACAGTGTGTTTAAATAGACATGTGGCAGCAGGAGGACTGGTGTTTAATTTTTGTCACCATTAGCATCTGGGCCCCAGCTCCTTCCTAAGGGGCCTAAATAGTCCTGCAAAGCAGCCAGCATAGAGCCTGGCACATAATTGATTCTTGCTCCCCGCTTTTTTTTGGCAATTGTCTTTGTCACACACTTTTGACATTTATGCACAAGTCTTATCACCTCTACTAGACTATATGTGTCCTGAGGTTGGCGGCACTGTACTCTTCTCTCCTGACATCTCCCAAAGTGCTTAACACTGTGCCAAGGGATCTGTAAAGTCAGGAAGTAGCTTCAGGATGGAAACAGTCAGGGGGCACTCATTATACAATCCCATGAGATGGAGAAAAGGAGCTTGAAATTTTTTCGATTTGCAAAAAAAAAAAAAAGGATATTGACAGAATTTAGTAAAACAGCTTGGTCATTTCAAGCTAATAACTTTCTCTTCTAATTTGGACCAAACAGACCCACTGCTAAGTAGAAATAACAAGGAAGAGCAAACCCTGCTATGAGGCAGTCCCCTGCAGTTCCTGTTTTGTCGAGACTAATAAGTTTTTAAAAGGAGAACAATTTAGACTAACTTTTCACAGCGGAGCAGCCCGTACAGGTTATGAGATCGGTGGGAATAGGCAAGAGTCACCAGTTTTTCTGTCACAAGGACAAAAACAAATTGGATGTTTCAGTCATTGCCTAACAAATAGTGGCACTACAGTCTAGCTCAGTTTACCCCTCCCCTTATTGTATAAAGCAGCTTGACTCTGCGTTACTGAAATGCATGCAGTAAATTTCCACTGCACATCTTTAACCAGCTCGATATATTTATTCCTTTTAATTTCTCATTAAAATATAGCAATCAGACCTCATTTGTTTTGCAGTTCTACAAATGGGGATCACTCTTATTCATAAATAATACACTACCCTCCATAACATGAAGTACTTGAGTTTTAATATTATTTATTTGATGTTTTCTTAGTTTACATTTTCTAAATGCTAATTACTTGCTCTATTGAATTTTCGCTTATAAAATCATGTCCAAAGCAGTTATACAGTATAAGCAGTAAACGCTATAAAATACTTAATTACGAATTAATTTCCCCTTTCCTCTCACCACCAAAATGGCTAATCGTGCTTTTATTTGTGCTTCAAGAATTACTGAAAATTTTGAAGGAAAAACTTGCTCCTTAATTTTTTTCATTATTCGCCAGATGTAGTTAGAGTTTGACTATATTTTAAATAAATTCTAGGCCTATTTTATCTTCAGAAGTACAATTAGTTCAATTAATATTGCTGAAATACTTATCGATTTTTTTTTTGTTTTGCCTTTTATATATTTTAAATTTTTTTCATGAGATACTTCAGGCATGGAAAGAGATATCAAGAATAATAAAGTGTGTTCTTCTGTGGCCCTACGCAGCTTAACAAGCACGTTAGCACTGAATCTGAAGTCCTGGAGTGTCTTTCGCTGGTCACTCTCCTCCCTTTCCCATAGAGAAGAATGTCTCTGAATTTGATGTTTATGTTCTTAATGCATTCCTTTATTCTTTTAGTAAATATATAGGCATTGGCTGAAGATCACATATCTTTTTGCATAATTTAAACATGCCTTATATGGTCTCATACTGCACTGTTTCTTCTGCTAAAAATTTTTTTTTTTTTTGCTCAACACTATGTTAGTGAGATTTGCCAGCATGAGTACATGCAGCTGTATTTCATTTATTTTCCTTGTGACATTATATACAACTACATATTGTATTATGTATGATACACTTATTCATATAATCACTTCACGACTTACTTACTTTCCTATTCTTCTGTGTGGTATGCAAATTCTAAGATGGGCCTCAAAGATATCTGACCCACTGTATAATCCCTTCCCCTTAGATTTGGGCAGAACTTGTAAATGTGATGGGATTTTATTCCTGTGAATAGGTTGCTAATCGCTTAATTTGGAGTCAATCAAAAGAGGAGATGTTTCTTAGGTGGGCCTGACCTAATCAGAGGGACTAAGCCTTTCTTAAAGAGAGAGATTCAAAGAAAAAGTGAGTCTCTTGTTGGCTTTGCAGAAGTAAGCTATTATTTTGAAGGGCCACATGGCTAGGACTTGAGGTTGACCTTTAGGGTCTGTGAGCAGCCCCCAGTCAACTACCATCAAGAAAGCAGGACGCTCAGTCCTACAGTCTAGTACCCACAGGAGCTGATTCTGATAACAACCTGAATGAGCGTAGGAGAAAACCCCAGCTCCAGATGACACCACAGCCTGGCCTACACTTTGATTTCAGCCGCAGAGACACTAAGTAGAGAACTTAGCTACACAATGCCCACACCTCTGACCTGTAGAAACTATGAAGTAATAAATTAGTGCTATTTAAAGCTGCTAAATTAATAATAATTTGTAATACAAAAATAAGAAACTAATGCATGCAGGTTTGGAATGTTTGTTTTCAATATTTGTGACCCCAAATAGTCCTGCTCTGAGCATTACACTTTAATTTGTGCACATGTGAAAATTTCTTTAGGGTATGTAGCTGGGAATAGCATTGATGAATTTTACAATAAAGAAAGAAGTCATTTTATTCCATTGTAGACACATGAGAACTCAAATAAGCCAAAAGGTGAAACATGATATCAAAGATATCTTGGAGAGTATTCTCGGAACCTATGTGTGCTAGGCACTGTGCTTCCAAAGACCATCTCATTTTAATAGTAAGAGATTGCTTTCAGGGAAGAAGCTCTGCAAAGCATTATGATGAGTTGTCATTAGGGGTACCTATGATTTCAACAGGTAAGGATGTGAGTGATGGCATTAATGAGACTTTCGTATAAGGAACACAGAATGCGTAAATCACAGACATGGAGAATCATGGGGCTTGGAGGGATGTAAGAGAAAAACTGCAGTGTCGGTCTGGAGCCAAATGATAGAGTATCGTCAGAGGTTGGGATTGTGACACAGGCAGGGGAGCCATTGAAGATTTTTACCTTTCTTTCTTATTTTTTTTTTCCTGGACAATATCAGAAGAGCTATTTTGAAGAAGGTTACACTACAAGAAATGTTATTTCTCTGAGGAGGTATTTTCATTGAATAAAATTTATTTTTATTGACTAAAGACAAAAATTTATGATCATTTGGGGAATTTGGGGCATCTTCGAGGCAGGAGGGGAGGTAATTTCTTATTTTTTCTATCTGGCCATTATTGTGTCAAATCTTCCACAGTCTGAAGCTTTAGGCCAAATTGTCATCCATGCCTGGACATGACTCTGCAATAAAAACTAGCAATTTGCTTTAAATTTTCAAGTAATTCAGTGATATAGCTTGATATAACCATCTCTTCCCCCCGCCAAAAAAAAGCTGTAAAATTTATTTTGTTTTGTTCTGCTGTAATATCAGAGGATATTATTTTTTGCTCCTGTTTGAATTTATTTTTGTGATTTATTTTTGTGATTCATCAGTGGCATGGTGATAGAATAATATCTTGTGCATTTCCTGTTAATGGATGATTTTTATGCAACATAAATCACACAGAGATGGCCATCTTTTCCTGTTGTGCGTTGATATCACTGGTGTACTGAACTGCAATTAACAGAATTACTACATTCCTTGAATAAAGCATTTTTATATTCCAATTCCAGATGTACACTATTTGGGGGAGAACCTTTTTTGCACCTCATCATATTTTGATAGTTTTCTACCAATCATCTTATTTATAGTTTTCCAACTATTAATTGCTATATTTCACTAATATTATTTTAGTAATCAATCCACTCCATTGCACTAACTTCAAAAATAAATTAGAGCCATTAATGGGGAATATTTGTCTTACTTAAAATAAGCTTCTGGAAGCATATTTTCACTGATGAAAAGATGACAATATTATTAAATATTTTCTTGAGTCTTGCCTACAAAAAATATAATCTATAGTCAGACATTTCAATTGTTCTCTAATGGCTCCATACAGTTTCCCATCAATAAAAACAGAATAAGAGTACCTCTTTTAGAGGATTATTAGGAGAGGAATAATGTGAACTAGTTAACACTAGTTAATACTCTGCCTTCATTGTAACAGGCAAGTATCAAGTAGTAGCAACTGATGTTCTTAAATGGCATGGAAATACAACTTCTTAAGTTGCACCCTGAATTCCTAGCAATAATCAGAGAGCCCAATGAACAAGGGTCTCTCAGTAAATCATTGGGACATTAACTCAACAGTAAGGACTCCATTTTCTGTATTGCATTAAAGTTTAGAAATAGACCCCAATTCCAGTTTAGAATATTCTTTTTAGTCAGTCCTCTGAAACTTTCCACAAAATGCAAAAAGTAAAGCATTATATTACAAAGAAAAAAAAAACTGCCAAATGACTGCCAGAATCTTAAATAGCTTATCACTAAATATATCACATATGGGACTGAACTGTACCTTTTAATGAGTGATGTATAGATTCATTATTTCCCCACAGCCCACCACTAGGTATAACACTCAAGAGGCTCAGTGATCAATAAGACTGAACTGCCTACCTCTGCAGAGGGTTCTCTCCATCTTCTTGAACATCTTTTCTATATATCAGTTTTAAAAACTAATTTCCAGGAAACATAATGGGATAAAGTATATGTATGCACATGAGTAAGCATGCATGTATCTGAGCACATACATGTGCAGACCAAGTGGTAAGGGGGGCATGGAAGCTGTACTAGGCAAATAGAAGTAAATAGGTGCATGCTATAATATTGAAGTGTGCAGTACAAAGGCAGAAACATAGTACAAGTGGGGACTATAGAAGAGAACTCTTTAGATATATAGAGAACCCTATAGATACGGAAAGAACCCTAGTAGTTAATTCAGGATTAGGTCTGGAGTATTGCTTCTGTTATGTTTGTTATTATTTTAGTTTTTCATAAGCCATTAATTCAATTCAGAGTCCCCCCAAAAAAGACAGTGAGCAAAGAACAAAAATCCCACCTTAATCAAACAGAAATGTACTAGATACCTTTCTGCAAGAAAACTAGAAATTTGACCATAAAGTGTGCATATTAATATGAATGACCAATAAGAGAATTCTACTAACAATGCAGACAAATATCACATTTCCTGTCCCTTTGTTTTTCTTTAATTTAATTTAATTTAAATTTTTAAATTAATTTACTTATTTTTATTATGGTGACATTGGTAACAAAATCCAGTAAGTTTCAGGTACACAATCCAACAGTTAGGCATGTATATATTGCAGTATGTGTTCATCACCCATAGTTAGATTTCTTTTCATCACCTCATATTTGACCCCTTTTACCCCATCTACCTCCCCTCCACCTTCTGGTAACCACTAGTCTATTGTCCATGTCCATGAGTCTCTGTTTGTTTGTCCTGTTTGTTTGTCGCATTTCCTGTCTCTTTGGATAAGCCATGTGGTTTCAGATTGAGCAAAAAGAGGAGGTAATACCAAGAGGGGGTTATGAAAAAGTACAGCAAAATAAAGAGGACACTATCTTAGAGTGTGAGGAATAATGTATTTCAGTGTTATTCAACTCAATAAAAATTATTAAAATTATCTTAAAATTCTTGCCAATTCAACAGTACATGAAAATAAATGTTTATTACATGTTGCCTGATTCTAAAAAGAATATAATGTGTCCAAAAAGGATTATAGCCAGGTCAAATAAATTTAATATGAAGACACAACCTCATTTATAATGTAAGTCAATAAGATTAGAAGAATTAATCTAAAGGGAAAACAGAATCGAAATTATGATGGAAGCAAAAACGAGACCCAAAACACAAAAGCTCACCATGAGGATATCCATGTTTCCTGGAGTTCAAACACAAGTGTGACTCTAATTTTTCTAGCAAATACACACATAGATAAATGATAGATAGATAGATAGCTTAGATAGATGATAGATGATGATATATAGATGATAGATAGCTGACACATAGATAGAAGATAGATAGACAGATAGGTAGGTAGACAGATGGATGGATGGATGGATGGATGGATGGATGGATGGATGGATAGATAGATAGATAGATAGATAGATAGATAGATAGATAGATGCTAGATAGATAAGCAACGATTATTAGGTAAAAACAAACTAGTTCCTAGAGAAGCATTAGTCTTGATTAAATCTAGAAACAAATTTCTCTAGAGGTTATTATTATTAATAATAATACAGTAATAATTACTGTATATGAGTACTTTGTACATGTGAGTACTTTTTACATCTATATATATAGATATATCAATATATCTATCTATCTATATATATAGATATAGATATATATATAGAGAGAGAGAGAGAGAGAGGTGCACATATCCATATGTAGCTAATGCAATCCCCAAAACAACCCTTGGAAGTATTTTCTGCACATTATAGATGCTATAAAGAAAGAAGCATGAGGAGCATCATCAAAAAATGGTGAGAAACAACAAAAAATATGTAAGGGTACAGTAATTAAAAGAGTATGATTTAGGGTTAACACAGATGAATGGCCAAATTCATATATTCACTTACAAAATGTATGAAAAGAAAGTATCACAATAAATGATCAAAAGACTAATTATTATTAAACAAGTAATGTTGGGGATATCAAAGCCTCATCATACTATGTTCCAAAATACTTTCCTAATGAATTCGAGCAAAAATATTTGAAGTGTGAAAAATGTAGAAAGCAAAAAGAAAATACCATCTTTCATTCTGGATGGTCAAGGACTTTTTAGGCCTAAAAGAAGAATACATTTTAATTTTAAAGAAGTGAAAATTACCCCCATAAATAATTTTTAAAAGCAAAAGTAAATATGAAGACACAACCTCATTTATAATGTAGGTCAATAAGAATATGTCAAATGGACAAACTATGTTATTTTTGTTTTGAATCAGTCATGATGTGCATTGCTGGCAGGAAACCCTTCCGCACATTGCACATGGCAGTGAAACATTTCTGGGAAAGCTTTTTATTGTATCTCAAGATGCTAAAAAGCATTTTTACTCTTTGATCTAGTCATTGGCATTTTTAGAAATCTACCCCAAGAAAATATCTAGAGCTGCACACAAAGATTGATCTTCAAAAAATGCTCTTTTGCAGCATTATTTACCATTGTGAAAATTTCGAAACAACTTTAATGTCCAAACAGAATGTCTAAATAAATTTTTTAAATGGTGACATATTACACAGTTATCAAAACTATATTTTTACAGAATAATTAATGAGTTAAGTCCTAAGTGACATAAGTGGTAATGATAAAAAAGATTAAGCAAAAAAAGCATAATGCAACACCATTTTTGCAGCTGAATTCAATTTTGTCTCAAGTACATATATATGCCTAGAAAAAAAAACTGGTAGAATTTTCAAATTCTAAAACAAATTTTTAAAAAATATATACAATTTGTTGTTTGAATTATAAATAATTCATTTTATTCTTTATACCTTTTGATATTTTCAAATTTCATACAATGAATGGCTTCTTAGTTTAAAAAAGGGAGATAGGTAGGTAGGTAGGTAGATAGATGATAGATGATACATGATAGATATGAAACCCTAATTTACAATTACACATCAGTAAGAACAAACTATTATCTTGTTTTTTTCAATGACAAGGACATGAGCAGGTAAAATTTTAAAAGAAGAAAAGATGATAGATAGAATATATTAATAGATAATATTATGTATCCATAAGCCTATATAAGTATATATACTCAATACAGATACGCAAGTTGTGTAAGACTAATATTAGTTTATGACTTATAAATTCAACTTTATTAACATCAGGTCATTACAAATAAATATTCATTTGTAAACTACTATCAAATTTATTTATTTTCTAAGTATTTGAGTGCTAAATAAGCAGTATCAAAATATAAGTTTTGAAATTTATGTTTGTAATAGAAAAGAATAGACCATATAATTTTCAGTAAAGCTCTGTGAACATAGTGAAGAGAAATAAGATATCAAAAGCAATTAAAAGAGAGCAAACAGTAAACAAATAGCTTTTTTAATATGCAAAACTATAAGCATTTCTTGAACAAGCTGCTTTCTATTTGAAATAAATAGAAAAATGTGTTCTTGAGCACAGTTTTACAAATGGATAGTAAGAAAACACTGAAATTTTCTACGTAAACTCTGTTGTTTTTTAGTTACAGAAGATTTCTGAATAAATCTTCAGTATATTTAACAATGGAACATACATCTGTGTTTTTAGGAACACTATTTTGTATGTGTTACTAAACCGTTATTGCACCAAAAGTAAAATAACAACTTTTATCTGCAGTTTTATAACACGTATTTGCCAATGAAATACATCATTTACATTATGAAAATTTAATATGACTGACATTAACAAAATAGCTAATTAAGAAATAAGGCATAAATACTTCAAGAAACTTGACAGTCTGTTCTATGAAGAAAATTAATTCAGAAGTCTCCTATTTGCATAAATCTCCAGGTCTCATTTTCACAGCTGTTTGTTCTGTCAGCTAGATGGTTGCATTTCAATATTATTTTAACATAATCGGTGGGAAATATACTTTCAACTAAAAATATCATGCTCTTCAAGAAAGATTGGTAGGGGAAAATATAAGTTCATTCAATTCATTGATATTTTTTCCTTAAAATTAGTGTTTCTAATATAGGAACTTTAACATTTCAATCTTTAATTATTAAAATATTTTTAATATTAAAATATATTCTACAATTTTAGATTCTCATGAAAAGGAAAAGGTTATGTCCTTTTCATATGGAAAATGTTAATAAGTGGAGCTTATTTTAGCAAAGAATAAAACATGCTGGCAATATCTATTTTTCATTAATCAGTTGAGCATAATATGGAGTTTCAGATGTGTACTCAGTACTGTGCTGACAAAGGAGGTTAAAAAATTTTAAATAGTACTTAGACTAGGCATGTATAATGTTTGTTTTAGTAATTTAGGTAATGAAAGGATATCAGTAGTTATTAGATCTCATGATGTCTTATACCTGTAATGTACAAAAGGACAGCAGGAATTTGAAGTCAGCAGATTCTAGCCTAGAGACCCTGCAGCACCATTTGCTACTTGCAGGCCTAGGTTAATCATTTAGGGCCTCTGCACTTCAGTTCCCCATCTATAATAAGGGCTACAATACATGCAGTAACTAATTCCAAGGGTTATTGCTAATAATATTCTAAATAATGGACAATTAACTGCCTTGGAGCTAAAGCACCAAATAAACGCTAGTCATGGCTCAGTGTGCCTTATCATTTAATCTTACTCTGAAAGATATTTTAGGATACTGTACTAATCTATGATTTTGTCTACATTGTCATTTATGGTGTTATATGTAAAAGTCAATGAAGAATGGCTAACATTTAAAAGAAAAGACAATCAGATACTCCTACACACATCTTCAAAACTAGAAAAAGATTCACTGGTTTTTGTAAATGAGCTTCTGCCATCTTTCCTTTTACTCTTGAAATTATGTTTAAGTGTAGACTCTACTTAAAGTAATTTGTGGCTGGAATAGGCATAATGTTTTGATGTCTGCTTTGCTTCTAATTACATTTAAGCTCATTTTGACATTTAAGGACAATTACATTAATCAAGATTCAGTAAGACTTTTCACAGTGGTCTGAAATTTGACCAATAAACAGGCTTTTCCCCCTTCTTTTTTTTTTTTATTTCTTTAAATGGAATGCTTGGCAACAAGCATATTTTAGAAATTACGAAAGCAAATAATATGGGTTCATTTCAGAAAAAAAGCAAAGAACTGTTTGGCTTTTCTTGCCAACATAAAAGGCAGTCACAGAATTAATTGAAACTGCCAGTTTCAGCTTTATTTCTTTCTAAACCACAAGGAATAAGGCACAGAATAATCATTTTACAGAGATTAACATTTTAAATATTTCACTTATTAACTACAAAGGTAACTGATTTCAATAGATCTCAAATTCTAAGAGTTCATATAGAGAGAGAAACATTTATGGCACCAAAAACTCTTAAGTCACTAATAGCTAACCTCTCCAGGTCAGGGCCCTACAACAAACTCAGTCAGTGTTCCATTGTGTTTTAAGATCCCAGTATGCATAATGACTAAGACAAAGCTCAGTACCTAATTTGCTTAGCTCCTTGTTTTCAGTCCACTTGCTTTCGTTATAATTTTTGCTGTTTATTAAATGAATACACTGATGAGTTGACAGTACCAAAACACTATAAAAGCAATATAGCATATCTATTAGTAATAAAACATTCACTATAGCCTTTTTCTATAATGTTATAGGTAAATTTAGTCTGGGAAAATGGACTGAAAAGTAAATCATATAAAAACAGTTTCCAGTTCGCTGCCAGTGCCAATCAATAATAGATCATAGAATAGCAGACACTTATAGCTAGAAGATATCTTAGGAATCATTTAGTTCAAAGATAAAATAAAATGATGCCATTAAAAACACCATCACACTTTCAAAATCATGTATCTAAAGAAACTATCTTCTTAAAAATATAAATGATTTATTCTATTTAATTTTTTGCTTTATAAAAATGGAATCACTGTATTTGACATAAAAAGTATTATCATAAAAAATACATAGGAATTCTAAAATTTTAACTAGTGTAATAAACATTGTTTTCTCTTGGGACAATTACTTTAAGACAGATTTTTGAAATTATTATGAAAAATATTATGTATAGTGCTTTAATGTTTACAGAGTACTCACACATATTTTATTTATTTTAATTCTCAAAATAGTCTTCAGAGCGTGATGATATGATCACACATTTGAGAAAGATTGGTGTCATCTTCATCAAAGTTAAGTGTTTTATCCAGAGCCACTAAGCCAGTCAGCAATTTCATTCTAAACCCAACCTTGTGACGGCAGAACTGAAGGCTTGGTTCTTTAACTCTCCATCCTACAACTCAAAGAGAGTCATTCAACCTCAATCTCAAACAACCTCAATCTCCTACAGCTGTTTCTTTTAGGAAAGTCATCTCTTGAGAGTGAGGGTATAGATGAGGAGGCCAAAGTTAGAAGCTTTGAAAAGCATGTGGCTGTTATTGCATTCACCGAAGACAACAAAGAGGCTTGCCAGATGGCCTCCCTTTGGAGGCCATAGTGAAATGGAGCCCATTTCTCTGTAATGTAACTTTCTCCACAATGCAGCTGGATGGGTAGGTGCAGCCATGGAGAATTAGATTCACCTGGGAGTTGGCATTTTTCCTGAGAGTCTGGCAAATTGGACAGAGAAATGGAGTTTGAAGAACTGAGAAAAATGTAACTGAATTGATGGACCATGGGATTCCATCTCAACCAGGGAAGGAGAGATTTAAATTCAAGAAATGGCTGCTGCTGATGGCTTTAATATGGCAGTCCTGAATTTTTACTCCAGATTTCAAACCTATAGTATTTGCGTTTATGGACAACTTAGTTTGGCCATAGTAAGGGGTGGCACTTAGAGCTTTTATTTGTTGTAGGTTTTTAAATACATTTAATGTCATTTTCATTGGTTTTCCCCAGCCCTTAATTCTCCATAAGACCTTGATCTTGTCAGTCATGATTTTGCCAGTCGATGTGCTTTTTAGAAATGTAACTCCAACATTAGGTTGGTTCAACATTTACTGTATATTGAAATTATTTTAAATATTAGAAAGCTTTGAAAAGTTGAGTAAGTTTTAAATAAAAAGAACTATACAACAAAATAGTAAAAGATTATGAGGCCAGTGGGTTTTTCAGAAGATAAAACTCCTCTATATATTATCGCTATTTGAGAAAAAAGAAGCACGGAGAGTGAGTCAGTGAATAATGAAGGCACTTAAAGCCAAAGGAGGTGTCACTTTTGAATTCAGTGAATACCATCTAGGCAAGTCTTCTATTTTAAGACGAACTAGTAGTAGGACACAGCAGGGACACTCTCAGTAAAAAAGTTGAGCTGCTGTATAAGTTGTCAAGTAGATTTCATTTTGAAAGCAAACCTTTCGTAGAGGAAGAATTCTAAAATTAGCTAAAGATAAATAAAATAGATGCGAATGATATTATAAAATGAAAGTTGTACGTCGATGACGTCAATTCAATTGTATTCTTTGCTACATTTTATAACTTTTTAATGAGTATTTTTTAAGTAAGAGAAATACGTCTTACATGTATATTAATACAAACAATAAAAAGCATATTAAGTAAAAAGTAATTTACAAAAACACGTTCACTCAAAAACCTGTACGTGAATGTTCATAGCAGCATTATTCATAATAGCTAAAAAGCAAAAACAACCCAAATTCCTATTTATTAATGAATACCTGAATTGTGGGCTATCCAGAAAATAAAATATTATTTGGCAATAAAAGGGAATGAAATGCTGATCAGTGCCACAACACAAATGAACCCCGATCATGTATTTTAAGATTCCACTTATGGAAAATGCCTAGAATAGGCAAATCCATAGAGACAGAAAGTATATTATTGGTTACCAAATGCTAGAGGACAGAGGAATCAAGAGTGACTGCTAATGGGCACAAAGTTGTTTTACAGGGATGATGAAAATGTTCTTAAGTTAGTTGTAATAGTTGCACAACTCTGTGAATAAACTAAAAACCATTTGATCATATATTTTAAAAGGTGAATTTTATGGTATGTAAAGCTATTACTTTAGAAAAGTTAAAAAAAAAAAAGAGTATCTACCCACTTCTCTAGCTCCTCAAGCCTTCCTATTACAGTCTCCAGAGTTCCAAGTTTATTATATAGGCTTTCAAGCATTTTTATACATGCAAAAACTACATCTAGATATGCAATTACAAATAGGATCATACTATATATTAACCAAAACCTAAGGTATTTACCCATCATACCTTAAAAAAAAATCTATTTTTAACCTAAATTGATATCCACACATACTAAAAAACCAAAACATGCATTTGGTTATTAAGTTAACAAAAGGAATCCATGATATACTTTTTAAAGGTTTAGGAACTACTTTGCAAGCTCTGAATAAACATTTTCAACCTGTTAATTTCAGCATGAGAAAATACCTTGATTTGCCTTTACCTAACTCTAAGAAGGTCTATAAGAAAGAGATTTCGGGTCAAAAATGTGTCCTCGAGGCCTTGAGAGAGAAAAGGATGTGCCGTCATTGATGAACCTGCCTCTGCCTTCCTTTCTATCAGGGTCCCCGGCAGCCTGATAGAAGCATGGTGTACAGGATGTTGTTCACTCCACCTGTGATGTTCAAGGGCTGTTAGTTGGAACAAAAGAGAAGCTATGAAAATAGTTGTTTGTTCCTCTTTCTTCTCTCTTTGGTGATCTTATTTTAATTCAAGTCTCTCCATCTTGGATTATGACCAAGAATTATAGCCTGTAAAGACACTTAGGGAGAAACTATTAGCTGTTTTAGAAGTAATATTGAGGAGTATTGAGGATAAATATGGAACTGAGACCAAGAACCTGCATTGGATTTGGGAGGATTTTCTGACAGATAGGATGATGGATATGAAGGCATGAGAAGTTCCAAAGATGTTGGTGTGGCCATTGGCCTCAGTAACTTGAAAAATGGATTTATCATTTTCTAAGGTGGGAAGAAGTACAGGAAGAACAGATTTGGGGAGTGAGGTGTGAAAGGTTTAAATGTGACATGCAATACTTTAGATTCCTGTTAGACATCCAAGTGGA
Source organism: Pteropus medius (assembly GCF_902729225.1). Lineage (NCBI taxonomy): Eukaryota > Metazoa > Chordata > Mammalia > Chiroptera > Pteropodidae > Pteropus > Pteropus medius. The sequence continues at coordinate 2,481,820 of NW_024352787.1, read as the reverse complement.
GATGTAGAGTTGATTCTGGACATTTGTATGGGGCTAGACATACAAATGTGGGTATCATCGGTATATAGATGGTACTTAAAGACAGTAGAGTGGATGAGATCGATTAGTTAATAAGTGTTGAGAGACAAGAAAGATCAGGAAATTGAAGAGAAACTAGCAAAGGCTGAGAAGGGTTGGCGATGAACTCTGTGGCTCTGTACTGCAGTGCTCAGGCCCTTTCAGTTACCCAAAGACCCTTGTTTTCTGCTTTTAGATATGTTTTCTCCTGTAACAGCTCATGTTCTCACATTCTTGTCTTGAGAGCTTTTACTCTCTACTCTGGTTCTTACCCTTTGTTTTGCTCCCACATACCCAAGGGATATGGTACTCACCAAGCTTATGATTTTCAAAGCCTTCCTTCTCCATTCAGTAAACATCACTTATGATATCTTTATTCAATGCATTTTCTTTCCCATGAAACTTTTGTACATTCAGTGATTTTGCTTCCTTAGAATATCAATGCGCTTATAACTCCGACTTTGTACTTAGTCCTCCATTGCTTCTACTCAACTACATAGCCAATCTCCATTATTCACCTCCAGATCCTATTGTTAACAATGCGATTTTTTTGTTGCAGCTTCCATTTTAAATTCGTTAGAGATGTTTTTGATTATTTAGTGCTTCCCTGGTGGGATAGAGTTGCTTATTCCAGATCACTTCATATGCAACTGACCCATTCTCAGGTTAACTACTCATCCTTGATTCAGTTAACAGCAGCCAAGCACCTGTGGTTTGGACAGGGTGTGACCTGTATATTGATATTTAATATGTGATCATGTCATTAGAAACAAAAAAGGAAAAGCACTTGTAAACAAATTTGTTTACTCCTATTTATAGCTATAGGTTTGGACTTGAGAGGTAAAGTAGCAAAATACAGTGAAATTACAGAGAAAAATGTAGAAAATAGTGTAATCTGTCCCTAAAACCTAAAGAAATTAGTAAAACAATTCATTTGCAGCCTGTGAAAATTTCACTAGCAATAACCACACAAGGAAGGCCCACAATTTCATATCACTATCTTTCAACAGTAGCTACCAGGAAAGAGAGGGAGAGAGGCCCAGTGAACAATCCAGATCATGCCTTAAGTCTGTCTTCCTGAAAAAGAAATTGAGAAAAAATTAGATTAGAAAGACTAATCATGAAGCATGTAGTCATATCCCTGAATCTGAGGAAACTCAGGCTGCGAGGATTATGCAGAGTCCTAGAAAAAGACAATGGGAACTCCTCGGTATGGAAGTCACTTGTTCCAGCCCATTTTACTAGATAAGGCAAGATAAGTTACTACATCTCACCATCTTTATTTTACAGCTGGAAAGAAAGCTTGAGAGTGAAAGCAAGGTAATCATAATTTCTGAAAATTAATTATTTCCTGTAATAAACAAAAATTTAGCATAATGAAAGTATGAAGAGCAAAGAAAAGCCATGAGGGGACAGGAGGCCTCAGGGAAGATGGAAAAGGAGAGCCCCAGTCATCCTCTTCCTAAACACTGAGGACCAAAACCAGCAGAATCAATCTGTCTTTGCCCTCAATGGAATGAGAATGATGTCTGAAGAGAAGCCAGTGAACTGGAGGAGGGGACACCTGGGACTGATTGGCTCTGGCAGCAGCCAAAATTTCCGGAAACTACATGAACTGAAGAAATGTCTGAAACCTGATATTTCAAGTATAACTTCCCATAGCCTCAGCTAATCCTCCTCTCTTCAAACTGAAATAAAAAAAAATAGAGACCCCAAGCAGAAGAAAAGAAAGCCTAGTTGACATATTAACACAGGACTCTAATTACTGGAAATGAGATCTTGAGTCATTTTCTGACATTACTGTGGAGAAAATAAAAGATGTAAATAAGAAAGTCAAAAATAAAGATTTTGATAAGTGTGGAGTAGGCCTAGAAAGTAATTAGTCCACATTAAAATAGGTAGTATGAAGAGTCCAAGAAAAATATCTATGAGAGTAAGACTCAGATGGTTTCTGGATAACTGAAGGCTCCAAGAACATCTGTAGGAGAGTAGGTTGGAATTTATTCCAAACAATAGGTAAAATGTGTGAGAATATGGGAGCTATTCAAGGTGGAACAAAGCATATATTTCTTTTCCCAATAAGACATGTGAAAATCAGAAAATAGCAGAAACCAAACAAACCTTAAAAATCGTATAAGAAAAGGATGGTTCAAATAAACTATTAAATTAAGCCAGATTCAAAGCAGTTAGTGGAAAATAAGAAAGAGGACTCCATTTAACCTTGAACATTTACTTTCTAGTACTATACATGTTGTAGTATTGGTATACTGCGGGAGAAATGTTATCTTAGAAAGATACAGGGCAAAACTGAACAATATTTTCATAATCAATATATCGACTATCAATCTGTTGATTATCAACATACTGACAAGCTTGGAAGACCCAACTGGGACTGAAAAACTAAAGGTGAATATTGTTGATCTTGAGGATATTAAGTGAATGCATGACCAAAGATGGAAGTGAGAGAAAAGGAAGGTAGTAGGATGAGCAGCAATGCTGACCCCTTCGTCTTATACAGAGAGATGGGAAGTAATTCTATTAGAGTTAGGTGGAACAAGAAATAGGAATTTATGTACAAAATGTGGGGGTGGTCAAGAGAAGTGGGAAGTGATGTTACCTGAACTAAATCTTCACATATTATAGCAGAAGTCTATGTCTAAAGTAGATAAGTCAAGGAATATTGAATAGGGGTATGGATAGCACCACCAGAAATGAAAACACAAATGTTTAAAAATGGTGGCGTCTGGGAAGTGGGACTGAGATATTTAGGCATATGGCTGTTGTTTACTATTCATTAAGAAACCCATCATCAGGTTTCTTTACTACGTAATATTTTAATTACGTCATATTGCCATGATTAAAATTTTAAAAACTAATCCAAAGAATGAGCTTAACAAGAAATGAGCAGAAACTATAAGAAGTCTTTGTTTGAAATCATGAAAAAAGACAATAATTGGAATGATATGCCTTTCTTCTAGATTGGAGGATAAACTGAGAATAGTATCAATTTTTTCTTAAATTATTGTGATCTCATTGTGTAAAATAAGAGGATGTTTAGGAAAATTTAATATAAAAATAAATAATAGAATTCTGAGAACAAATAGTTATGAGGAGGGGCTAGTAACCTTACCAGTTATTAAAATGTACAATTTTATGCAATTTGGAAATGAAATTGATAGAAAAGAATAGAAAGTCTGGAGATATAACTGAAAGCATATGACCATTTAATATATAAAAGGGATATTTCAATTTAATAAAGAAAAGATAGATTTTTCAATTAAATTGTACTGAATTAACTAATCACCTAAAAAAAATAAGATTAGTTTCTCTCTTATTTCTTATACCAAAATAAATTCCAAATTTAAACTGATTTGAATAGTGATTTCTGGTTCAACATGTTAAACATAATGAAATAAAGAAACAGTAAAACTCTGCATAAAAGTATGGGTACTTTTTTTCTAATCTTACAATGAGAAAAGTCTTTTTAAACAAAATAAAAACACCTTAAATAAAAGGAATGGCAAATTAGGTCACTTAGAAATTTAAAATATGTGTTTGCAAAAATACTTTAAATGGATAAGAAAAAAATACATTAAATACAATGGAATATTACTCAGCCATTTAAAAAAATGAAATCCTACCATTCGCAATGACATGGATGGACCTGGAGGTTATTGTGCTGAGTGAAATAAGTCAGTCAGAGAAAGATAAATACCATGTGATTTCACTTATATGCAGAATTTAAGAAACAAAAAGAACAAACTAATCAAAAACAGACTCACAAATATAGAGGACAGTCTGGTGACCACCAGAGGGAAGGGGGGTTGAAGGGTTGAGAGAACAAGACGAAAGGTTAAAGAAGTACAAATTAGTAGTTGATAGATCGTCACAGGGATGGGGAGCATTAATGCAGTTAGCATTAATGCAATGGCTAGGTGGAGAAGAAGAGGAGAGAAAGAACGATGAGAGGATCAATTTATAAACTACATAAACGTCTAACCAATGTACTGTATACTTGAAACTAATAATAAAATAAAATTTAAACATATATATGTATATGACAGATACAAGATTAGTTTTCTCAATTTATAAAGAGGGGAAAAGTTCACAGGATGGGAAAATGTCATAACAAAGGAAAAAGTAGTTAAAAAAAAAAAAGAAACAGCTTCCTCTAGGCCTTTGTTTATCGCTTTCTTCTCCACCATTTAGATCCTACTCATCATCATCATGAAAGTCAACTTCTATCATTTTCCCAAGCCTATCTTGACTTACCTAAGAGGAATACCTCGGTCCTTCTAAAGCTTCTTGGCGGCTTTACTATATTTCTCTTATATGCCATATTTTTCATATTTTCTTTTCTTAGAGCTGGTCATGTTCAGTTTTTTTCTTCGACTCTTGATTATAAATTTCTTAAGAGAACAAACTGTGTCTTCCTCATCTCAATCCTCAACACATCCAACCTTCAGTAACACTAATAATCCTGTTTGAATAAATAAACTAAGCAGATTCTTCAAGTAACACAGATCTTGCAGATAATATAAGTCAGAAAGTGTCCTTGATTCACAACCTCAAACTATCACTTGGGTTTAAATTTCTGGATAAAATCTCAGCAAAACTGATAAGGCACCCTTCATGCAGGACATAAATCAATTTTCAGCCTATAATAGAAGTATTTCATGGCACTACCTTCCATTGGTAAGCAGCTATAAACACACCAGTCACATTGTAACAGAAAGTTTTGCTCTCAAATATAATTTACAGCATTTCACAATATGAACTTTCAGGAGGCTAAGCTCTGCAGATATGAGATTTTTTTTTTTTCTTCTGAGACTCTGAAAAGAGTAGAAGATAACCCTAATGTTCTTGCCCACACTGCTTATCTCACAGCAACAGGTTACAGTCCCATAGCACCTCATTCCTGAGTGTTTAGTGAATGCATAATAGCTTGAGTGTTCATGAAAGCTAATGCAGTAGATGAAAACAAATTAAATTGGTTTGTGCCCAAGGCAGCTGAAAGGTACACCTAAATTTTTAGTCTTTAAGTACCAAAATAAATCTATTGGGCTTAATCACAAGCTTTTTTGTTACTTTTGGAGAAAGAAATTCATGTCCAGTGAAATTCCTTTTATACTGGTAGGTGTTTTGACTCTTTCCATATTGTTGTTGAGCCTTTAGGATGCACACAGTTTCACATTGGTGACATCTCCATTGAAGAAAATGTAGCAGTCTGTGTGTGTGTGTGTGTGTGTGTGTGTGTATGTGTGTGTGTTTTATGTGAGTCATCTTTGGAACTTTTGTTCCTTGCCTTTGGAGGTAATAAATATTCAACAGAAAAAAAATACAGGGAAAAAATAATTGCCCTCAATGATAGGTCCTGGCACACCTACGAAGTTAAATGATGTGTTGAAAATTCTCTGAAGCATTTTCATGATGAGTTAAAGCTAATATTTTCTTAAGCACCCTGGCAAGGGAAGTATTATTTTGTCCTTGGTGATGCTGAGTTCAAGTGTCAATAGCAATGTATTTCATACTTTTATAAACACTTTGTAGGATAATGAGATTATAGAAAAATTAACTCAAGAAGGAATAGTAGATTCAAGACTTCATTGAACACAGGAAGCAATACTTGGAGAAGTACTTACTTTAGAGTCATAATGCCTGAGTAATACTTCTATTAATACCACAAATTAATAGAGTGATTTGGGGCTAATCACCTATCATCCTTAAGCCTCATTTTCCTTGTCTTCAAAAGCAAAGAGTCAGATTAGATTATTTTTCAGATCCCTTTTGGCTCTAAGATCCTAATCAGTGTAACAGAGCTTTTATCTTGGGCTCAGTCCATCTTTGTATTGTACTGGACTTTATTTCTTAAAATCCCAATACCTGAGAATTCAATTTAATGTACTAAGACCTGAAGACATTTTTTAAAAGTTGCTAGATTCCAATTGTCAATTTCCCCTAGACAGCGTCATAAATTCTCATTAAGGAACATTTATTGACCACTAAGGTATATAGAATACATAAGTCAGAGAGGCATATATAATCTTATAATTAATAAGAAAAACATGTAAGAATAGAACTAACCAAAGATCTTTGCCGAGCTTGGCTGGCTTTTGTTGGAATGCTCTATATTTTTTAGTTTTGGCTTCATCCATGGTCTTGACTCTGTGCCTTGAAAATAAAAGAATTATGAAAAATGTATTTGTCTTTATTAAGTTGCTCAGCATGGCAATATCATCTAAAAATATTTATTTTTTAATGAGTCTAATGTTTTCAATATAACAAATTTGATAGATGAGTACTATATAAGTAAAATTAAGGTTATTATTATCATATGCCTTTAGACAATTAAATGTCATTCATTATAAAAATAAGTTGTGCTTAGCAGGAAAAAAGTACAGTAATCTGTTGGAAATGTTAAATAGTTAGCTTACTTAGAGGCGGAAGAAAAAGGCAAATAAGCAAAGGTCCTGAATTTTTTTTCTAATTTGCTCAAAAATATTTACTACTGACAAGGCTAATTTTAATTCAGAGCAATTATTTTCATTTTCCATACTGAATAGTCAAATATCAGGCTTTTAGGATCTTTAGTTCTCAGCTCTTTCACGTCTGTTGAATTAAGCCTATTCTTCCCTAATCAATCGGAGAAAAATCAATAATATTGAAATCGAAGTCCTCAAAACCATGTACTAATTTTAAATTGCATGCAAGCCTTAAGCTAGTGTTTAATGCCTTCATCATTTTCCTCTGTAGGCATTTATGTCCATGTTCCAGATCCTTACCCAGGAAGGATGGGTAGACGTAATGGACCAAACTCTAAATGCTGTGGGACACATGTGGGCACCTGTGGTTGCCATCTACTTCATTCTTTATCATCTCTTTGCCACTCTGGTGAGTTTAGCACTTTTTTTCAATTATATCTCAGAATTCATAATGGGATGAGCATCAGCAGATTTTTGGCCTATTTGCAATTCCAGAATGAAAGTCACAGTACCAATGTAGAGTAGTCTGGTTAGATGAGGTCGCTTCCTTCTAAATTTATATGAATCAAAGAACTCCTTGAAGAACTAGATTTCAGATAAGAGTAAGACGTCGTCTTCCTAAGGTACAGATGTGTTTGCATGAGGGTAAAACAAGACGAAACAAAATAGAAATCTCACATTTGCATACTGATTTAACTATCTGTAGGCATTCACACCCTAGATGATCTAAGGATCAAACCAGACGACATTATTTTTTTAATCATGTAGAGACGCCGTCTTCAGTTTTGCTTTATCCTCTTCTCGTCTGTATTTAAACTGAAGATAGAAACTGGAGACCTCAGAGTGCAGTCAATTAATTAGAAATCAGCTCAGTGTTTTTGTGTTATGTGTGACTGAAAGAAACACATGGGGGGGGAATAATAAAACACATAGCTGCAAGTATTGTAAAAGCACAATAAAAACTAAAAAATTGACAGTCACACGGACTTTTCAATGTATTTCTATTAAAAAGAAAGGAAAAAAACATGAAATGTAGCCTGTGACATCATAAGGGATGTAATTCTCAGATTTTTCTAATGTCAAATGTGCATCTCTATGTAATAAATTTGTGCACATTTAAGAAGCAAACTTAAGCTCTACTCTTATGTTAAAAGTTCCAAGTTAAAGACCCAAAATATTACCCTTTATTGGGAACACATGAAATAAAAACAACTGCTACTCTTATTGAGAGGCAAAATGTTTTATAGTTTTATTCCTAATATGAGAAACAACTGAGTTAGGTGATATTCCCACTTTACAGATGATGAAACTGAGACTCAGAGGAGTTGAGTAATTTGCCCAAAGTCATATAGAGTGTGACAATGTCATCCAGAACATTCCCAGGTCTGCCTGGTCTCAAAGCCTGTGGTCTTGCAACTGCTTATGGCTGCTTCCCTAGACTATGAAGCTTACTGTTACTGAAAATGTCTGCATCAAATCAAACCCCTGTGCAAGGGTCACTAAAATAAAACAAATTACATTTGAGCTCTAATGTTCCTTCCGATTCTAAATATTTATGAATCAAATAAGTACTTGAGAAACTAGATGTTAAATTAGAGGTTGCATTTGCTTTAGGCAAAAGCCTTCAAAACTAAGACATGTGCATCAAAAAGGATATTGAGATACATTGTTTCATGGTGTAAAGTCTTGGGTTCAAATGGTAGAATCACAAAGAAATAGTTTTGGCATTTTTTATATGGGTGACTAAAAATATTCATAAAAGGAAAGAACATGGAGTAGTGGGAATGGAGGCGTGGCTTCCAGAGCCAAATCTGACTATGCTGGTGTTTATAGGACACTTGGCCCTGAGGTCTTTGCATCCTCCCTTCTGGAACCTTTAAATCTGTGTCTGTCATTCATTCATTCATCATTCATTCACTCACTAACTCGCTCATGAATTTAACTAATGTTTATTAGGCACCTACTCTGTGTTTAAGTTCCTTTAAAAACTATGAAATAGCTTGGAGAATATTGATCATGGGTTAAATGCAGGATAGATATGATTGAAATCATGGATGTATGGGAATAATCTAATTGTTTTTCTATTAAAAACAATGTAATTGTTCGCTATCCTCATTGCAGATTTTTTATGCTTGGATATAGCCTTGATCCTTAAGTTGGAGATTCACATGTTATGAAAGCAGAAAGAAAAACTATCTAGCCTAGTAAATTATTTAGAAACATGATTTTTTTTCAAGTGAACTTCTACAGGGATTGCTAATTTAGTGAACTAGTATATTAAATCTGGTACGCAGACTTCTTGGGCAGTCTAAACTTTCCTTGTTGAACCAAAAACATGGCAATGATTGTGGAACACCAGAGAATGTCCAGGGATTCCTGAGGTTCACCTGAGTGAGCCCTTAGGAATCCACAGAGCGCAACTTGAAAACCCATATCTAATTTCATCCCTTCATACTACTGATTTAAGTATATGCTCAAAATACTTAGGATAATTTTTATTGTGATTTTCAAAAAGTAGTTTTTAAAATTTGAGAATTGAAATGTCAATGAGAGCAATCTGGTAAATATGGTAGAGTACAAGAGTGTGAACTTGGAGTTCGAAATCCAGATTCAGGTTGTAGCTCCAATGGCCACTAGATGTGTGACTTTGGAATAACTAGACAACTTCCCTGATGTCTATATCTGAAATCGAGGATAATAATGCCCCACACCTAGTGCCCATGTTTGCCTTCTCCGTGCGAATTGAGCTTGTATGTTTGAGGGCGTGTTTAGCCATGAAATAAGGATGATCATAGCTATCACCAACACTGATGGTGTGTGCATTTAAAGCTGTATATTAATAAATGCTAAATGTTATGTTAGTTCAGATGTTTTTTAATTTATGGGTGTAAAGTATTGTTGATCAGTTCGAAGTATCATTCATGATTCTTCTTGGATCAAGTTCCTCTCCCCCTTCTTCTCCTTTCTCTACACTTCTTCTCCAGACAGTGACTGACGAATTTGATATGAATCCATCTTCCAGTTTTAATCATATTTCACTAAATTTAACATACTCCCAACTATAATGACTCTTATTTTTGTGTAACATTAACAAACAAACAAAAAAATCAACAACTATACACATAGATGATAAGGTGCATCCCAATTTCAGAGTTGTTAAAATGTGAAAGTAAATGTACATGTTAAAATCAATGCGATATAGTAGTTTCCCATACACATATATGTATCTATTAAAAATATATAGTGTTTTAATTTAAGGCGATCATCTACAAACACTTTATGCCATTAATTTTTAACATTAATCTTAATTTTTTGGTTTGAGAAGCACTGCTCCAGTGCAGATGACCATCCCTGGGACACATGTCTGGAATGTACTTTTCTCTCATTTTTATGACCTCACACCACGCTGAGGCCAACTTATATTTGATCATGTGTTTCCCTTTTTACAAATCAATAGTTGCTGCAATTTTCAGAATAAATGGTATCAGACTCTACATATATGCTCAGTTGTTTTTCACCAAATATTGTTTTGAAATATTTTTATCTTAATATACACATAAAACTCATTAGGTCATTAGTATACATAATCATGAATCTATGAAATATGACTGAATATGCCATATTTGTTTATCAGTTCCTTTTCTAGTGGATATTTAGGTTGTTTTCCAATGTTTTACTCTTAAAATGTTACAACTAATATGTTTGTACATTGTGTCCACTTGTGTGAGAGTTTCTCTAGGATGTATCCAGGAGCCTGGATACTGGTCAAATGTAGCACCCACATTCCTGATCTGGTCCACAGGCTTTATTTATATAGCCTGTGAGCTAGGGCTGGTTTGTGCATTTTTAAATGATTGTGTAAGATGTTGCCTCTTGGCCCTCAAAACCTAAAATATTTACCGTCTGAACCTTTCATTTATGGGCTGCTGCTCTGTAGGCCAGCAGCACTAATTTATCCTCCCAAGTACGGTGGTTGAGAATCTCTGTGTTCTTATAGTCTTATCTATGGTTGATATTGTTATACTTTTAAGATTTTAACAATATTATGAGTTGAATGGTGGTATCACTTTGCCTTAACTTGCATTTTTGCATTTTCATAATTACTAATAAATTAGGGAGTACTTCTTTATATGTTTATTGGCCATCTTCTTTGTGACTCGCCCGATCATATGCTTTACCTATTTTTCTAAAGTCTAGTTTGTCTTTTTAAAATTCATTTGTTAAAGTGATACATATATTCTGGATATTAATCCCTAGACTACTACATAAACGTCTTCTCTTAGGCAGTATTTTGTTATTCAATTTGCCTGTGATATCTTGTCACATTATATTTTGACATGGTCAAAACTATCAGTTTTTCACTTATATGGTCAATATTTATTTTGGACTCATGCATAGAAATTCTTTCTCACCCTGAAGTAATAAAAATATTCTCTATCTTCTAATTGTTTTAAATTTTTGCCTTACATCTCAATTTACTGTTCATATATGCTATGAGTTAGATGGAATACACTGTTTAAATAAAACTCAAACTGATTTTCCTCAATCACATTTATGTGAAATTTTTAAAACTTTGAGATATTTAGTTGATTTTTCTGATATGAACCTAAAGCAAAAGAAAGGTCAACTGTTCAGATTTTTAAATTTATACATCTCTTTAATGAGAACTAATTACTCTAGTTAAGGAGAACGCTCCTTAAACCTGAGAGTGTTACTTCTCTTCTACCCAAAATATCTGGAGACTGAAGTCACTTCCCCAGATCACTGGAGATTTTACTTAAAGCATGATCAGCAATTGTTTTTCCTTTCTTGTTTATCCTCAGACTGACCGTCACTATAATGGGCTCTATTAAGTTAGCTCAATTTAATTCAGCACCATTTTACTGAATCTCAACTACTATGTGTAAAGTACTAACCTACATCCCAAACAGAGTGGGAAGGAGCTTAATCTCTGTCCTACAATTAGACAGAAATAGGACTAGAAAACACAAACAAACAAAGCAACAAACAGATAAAACCTGTGATTCAAGGCCCAATGGTACAACTGTTAAGAGAGCTATGAGTGTATGCTATCACTTGCTGTGTGATCAGCGCACACGTAATAAACATCTGCTTCCCAGTCTTTGCAGCTCGATGATATTTGAAATAGTATTTAAAATATTGGCAGTAAAGCAAGCCAGAGATAGTTTGTGGACCAACTTATAAATATGTGCGTGGAAGTAATAAGCTTGTTAAAAAAAACGGAACATTTATAAGTTAAACAAGCTTATTCCATAAGCTTGTTTTTAGACTTGAACTTACCTTAAAATGAGCATTTTTGTTAAATTATATGTTTCTTTTTATAAAATACTACAAAGCATTTTCACCTAAATGGAAAAAAAATCCCCATAAATATACAAACTCTGATTGTTTTTTTATCCATGCTGGCCAGTGGTGCCACACAACCTGGTGAGTTCCTGATTTAGTCTTCTCAGGGACAGGCAGGTGCCAAGCAGCAAGAAAAAAGAAAAGAAAAATGTTTCATTGCAGTTTGTTCTGTAATAAAAAAAGGCAGGCCCCCTGAGGGCACCAATTTGTCAGCTCACAATGAAAATCAAGTTTAAGTGTACAGCAAATGCATATTCATAACCATTATCTATTATCCCTTTAAAATACCCTTCTCACCGACAGGTATGTGTTCTGTATTTCTGTCCTGACTGATTGCAATTTGCGGAATGCTTGCAAAATTCATCTTTTCCCCCACTTTTGCCAATGAGTTGGGGGTTAAGGACTATGAAAGATTTAACCAGTTGAAAGATTTTATTTTTTCTGTGTTTTTCCTTTTGTTATTATTTCAAAAGAAAGCCCTGTGACATGAATACTGAAAATGAGAAAATGTAATTAAGTGTTCATTGTGGATAATCTTTTTGTTACCTTTGAAGTACTTAAATTAACACAGCAATCTCTTGATTTTTACTTCTGTAGTGACAGCTTTGTGAGACTAGTCATATTTTGCTTACAAAAATGGGCATTCCAAAGTGTAAATTAAATAATTCGATTTTATAGAATTCATTTAAAGTGCATCTGTGTGACTATTTCCCATTTTACATTGCTCTGATTACATTTGACTTTTTGTTGACCTATATAAAAATGAAATTGTTTACAACTACAGCTTGCAAGGAGGCTTAGGATAGTGTGATTATAAATGGTTAGAAGTAAAAGAAAAGCACAAGATTGTGTGGTGTTGACCAGAGTCTTGCTGTGTTTCTATTGTATACTTGGAAATAATTTTTTTAAAATAGAAATTATTAATAAAGTTTTTAGTAGAGAAAGAAATAAGATTAAAGTTGATATTTCAGCTAGAGGGTTATCTTTAAGCTTTATAAAAAAGGAAAATAGTAAAAGTAAACTTTAGAAAAGAAATGAAAATGAAAAGGGAAAGATGTGTAAGGTGAGGGTGTGACTATATGCAGAGTTAGAGAATGCAAATGATATGCAGGTATGGAGACAGAAATTATCAACCAAGGAAACCCATTCTAAAATGGTAAGGCCACCTTCTTATAAAAACAAACCATAACTTTCAGCGATCTTAATCATGATAACCTATAAGTAAGTTGTAGAGAATGAGAACCCTACTGTGTTGTAAAGAATGGTCATTTCACAACAGAATTGGAGGAAACCATGTTACTGAGGAATATAATTGCTTCTGTAGTTCACTGAATTTTGCTGAAATATATTGTGAGTAAAGGAAAGAAAATAAGTTTTAACTGCCTGTCATTAAATGTATAAAACTTAAAATATGGTGAGTACCTAGTGAACCCTTGGCTCAAGTGAATCTGGCTTTTTCAGGACCACATAAGGGGAGGGAGGAATAGTTAGTCATAAGGATTTATAGTAGCTGAACACCTATTATTGAACCTTGAAAAGGATGCTTTGAAGTCCACTAACTAGAAGGTCAACATTCCACCAATATGTTGCTATGTTATTCATAAAATCCTAAGGAGACTTGCCAGGCTTCCAGAGACCTGGTATGTGGCATTTTCCATACTGAATGCATTGTCAATGCTAAAAATATCTTGAGAATGGGCATTATAACCTGAGGAAAATAAAAAATTAGATACCTGGAAATTTTTAATAGTTATTCTCCACTTTTTTATTGACATCGGCGATTCATCATGTTTCAACATTGATCATAAAATAAGGAAGTGAATGTATTACATCAGTTGTATATTACATGATATAACATACTGGTGTTGCATATTCATATAATGGAATGTTATAAACCTGTTAAAAGTGGCAAGTAGCCAATGCATGAAAATATATATGAATTTCTTTTTTTAAAACATTACACGAATGAAATACTATTGTGTTGAAAGTATATACCACACATGCTTTTAAAAAGCTCAAGAGGAAATAAAGGAATATATCATTAATTTTTATTCTCCTGAAATTACATCATTAAAAAAATAGTGATATAGTATTCCATGCCATATTATAAATTTAAATATTATATAAATCTAAATATTAAAAAATAAAGCAGAGTAGGTTGGTTGCATAATTTAGAACTGGCAAAGTATAAAAGTTAAGTGTTTCATGCAAATGATGAAGCTCTTTGATTCAAAATGGCAAGTCCCTGTAAAAATTCTTTATTATCATAATAACATTTTAATATAAATCTGTGAATCACATTTAATGACTATGGGAAATCTTTTGGCACAGCACATGTGGCACTTGGAGTAGGTAAACATTGACTGAAAATAAGATTCAGACGTCAGTGTAATGGGTTCAAATTATTAATGAGCCTTACCTCAGCTTTCTATAATAACAGAACAAACAAATGAAAAAAAAAAAAACACAGAGAATTGAGGAATGTTCTTGCTTTCAGGGAAAAGATTTGTCCCCCACGCCCATGACTTTCAAGACCATGTATTGGAAAGTGGCGAACACCCAAGTCAGCCTGTGCCCTCAGTCCAATTCCACACAGCACTGGGTTTGTGGGAAAATGATATGTCTCATTGACAGTGTAAATTAAAAATGATGGAAACCAAGCTGCTACCCTCCCTTCATTTCAATTTCTTTATCACAGTGGTTATTGCCAACTTATTAGAGTCTGAGAAAAGAACTACAAAGTAATTCTCACCTCTTCATGATAAGCTACAGACCAACCCTGCCTCTCCTGCATCTTTTATTTCCATTCCAAAGAGACGGTCAAAACCAGACTTTAGTCACCTCAGTGCCCTACACTTAGGAACATGGAGACAAAGATCAAGCTAAAAGTCCATGTCCAAACAGTTTCAGGAGGAAACTCAAGATCCACATATATTTTTAAATACAGTTTCTGTTTTTGTCATCATGTTGTCCTGTTAACTTAGCAGTGATGCCTAAACATTCAAAGGTATTTGAATGAACTTCGGTTTGACATGATTTAAAAAGTTTAAACGTCCCCTTATATTGTTCTTAAATTTGTTGCCAAAACCCCTCCCAAGGGCTTATCTTAATTCTAGAAGCCCAGGGCGTTCTAACCGCAAAGCCCCTTCAGCATTTTTCCTAATAAAGCCAAAGCTTTTCCATTTTGAGCCTTTACTCCTCTTTACTATGAAAATCAATTTTTTATCTGTATGAAAAGGAAAAAATGCAGCTGGCATCCTACATCTATCTGTCATTCTGCTGTGAGGGTAAATTTTTTTCTCTTTTCTCTAAGAAAAATATATAAAATGTACTTTTTTAAAAAAGTTAACAAAATGTTATATATTTAATAACCTTTTATCAAACTTCATTTTACACTATCTAGTTACCTTTTCAATTATCTAGTTCAAAATAACTACATGCATTTAAAAAACATCTGAAAGGAAAAATTTAACAGAGAAGAAATTAATGTCATTACTTTATGGTTATTACAACCTCCTTTGGTGGAACTTGGGCTAACTGCCCACTCCCATCTAACCTCTCCAGCCTCCCCCAGCCTTCTCCCTGGCAGCTATGCTCTGGCTGTACTTAACTGCTCACCAAGTCCCTCATTAGCCGCATGCTTTTAAAGTTCTGTCTTCACTCATGCCATCTAGGAAGATTTTTCTGACAATTCCCTTCCTGCTGAAATCATACTTCTCCTTGGTATCTTGATAGCTTGGTAGCACATGGTTAGAATCAGTCTCTCACAATCAAAAGATGAACACAGACCCATGTGCCCAGATCAACTGTCAGATATCTAAATGCTTAGATGGTACAGAACTAAGTGTGTGATACTCTGACTGGGTTTAGTTTCTGGTTGTCTGTCTTCACACTTGTGCAGCCCCCCTCCAAACCCTCACTCCAATTTTGTGTTAACATTCCTGCTTTCTGAGAGAAAGCAACATTTTCTGGGCTGGTAGAGCATGAAAGAGGCAAAAAGCTCTGGAGAGAAGCAGGGAGGCAAAGTGTGTTTTGGTGTAAGGGTGGTGTGCCACGCGCAGTGGCAGCAGCAGTATTGATACCAACGTGGGTGTGTTTTCACATTCAAGATTTGTCTTGTACTCACTTCTTGTCTGAACTTGAGGGGGAGATAGCCTTGCTGGGTTACCCACACATACAAGGAGGCAGCCTGAACAGAGTTGGGGAGCTGCCTGAAAGGTTTTGGTAGAGAGAGGGCCTAAAAGATCCTCCAAGAACAAGTCTCCCGTACTTCTTACCTGGAATGATAGAATTTCCAAACTTCCCAGGGAGTTGCAAGCCAGTGTGTAGGAACAACACTACTAGAGGAACAACAACCCAAGCCGGAGACCAGCTGGAGTAGAGGGACAAAAAGATGTGTCCACATCCTAACTCCACAACTTGTGATTGTGACCTTATTTGGAAAAAGGGTCTTTGCAGATGTAGTTGAATTAAGGATCTTGAGACGAGATTATCCTGGATTATCCAAGTGGGACCTAAATCCACGTAAAAAAAGTATTCCTCTAAGAGATCAATAAGGACAAGACAGGGAGAAAGAGAAGGCTATGTGAAGGCAAAGACAGACACAGAGATTGGAGTGATGCCACCACAAGCCAAGGAAACCTGGGGCCACTAGAAGCTGGAAGAGGCAAGAAAGGATCCTGGAAACTTAGGAGGGAGCTTGATTTGGGACTTCTGGCCTCCAGAACTATCATAGAATACATTTCTGTTGTTTTAAGCCACTAAGCTTGTCAATTTGTTACGGCAGCCTGAGGAAACTAACACAGAAGGTGTCACTGAGAATCAGATGTTAGCAGGTGTTGCAAGAACTGAGGTGGTGACTAATTGAGCAGGAAGAAAGCCCTGAGCCCCTCAAAAAGGGCCATCACTACTCCTGATGGGTGACAGAGGACCAGTCACATAGCCATAGTGGACGAGATACCAATGACAATCACATCCTTGACTTTAAACCAGACCTAAAAAGAAAAAAAGAGCTGTTCAAACGTAACTGACTAAATTGGATTGGTAAAGCAAGATTCAATTTTTAGACATCAATACAAATGGGGGCTTTATGGACTAGATTAAGTTTGTAGGAAGGTCTAGAAAATTGTTTTAGTTTTCCATACCTAAGTTTATGTCTTTATAGTTTCAAATAGGCTACACCATACACTAGTGTTGTTGGGGAAGGGTTAATTGAAAAATATGGTAGCTGCAGTGTCTTGAGCTATTGTTATTATATTGTACAAATGAGAGCACTAAAACTCTCAGGGGGCTAGTGGTTGCCACGTAGCCTGTGATTGGCAGAGCCTGTGATTGGCTAACAGAGGGCTGAGTGATTGGCTAACCGAGGGCTGAGAAACCACAGTACTCTTTTCTACCAGGTGGCCAACTTACA
Organism: Pteropus medius; assembly: GCF_902729225.1. Lineage (NCBI taxonomy): Eukaryota > Metazoa > Chordata > Mammalia > Chiroptera > Pteropodidae > Pteropus > Pteropus medius. The sequence continues at coordinate 2,464,501 of NW_024352787.1, read as the reverse complement.
TCCGCTTATTTCGATAGTGAACTTCATGGTGGTGAGTGAAATATTGTGTTTATGTTCCTGACCAGGCAGTGTCTGCCACATCAGTGGAGTCCGATCAACTGCTTGTCGAATTTAATCGAATAATCTAACCTCACTGTCCTTAAGTAACCTGCCATCTGTCTGGTATTGGGAAAATAATTAAAAATAAAATCTCCTGCCAACCCGGAAAACCTCTCCACCAAGGTAGACAAGAAAGAAAATGATTTTACTCTCAAATAAGCACTAAGCCAGACTGCAGCCGGCATCATGGGTAACCCACTAAGAGATCACAGAGACAGAAAGCACATCCCCACATTCCATCCATGTTCTCAAGATGAAAACAACTCTTCCTCAAGTAAAAAGACTCAACAGCACCGTTTGCTGAATATAATTTCCCCTAAATTCACCTGGTAATTGGGGTGACCATCTGTGGTAGCTAATTGCCTTTATCTAAAGGAAAAATAAAACTCATATTTCCATGACAAGTAGGTAGTTCTGCAACGTGGAGCCAGGTGGCTAAGTTATACTCCTACCTCCCATGGAAAAGGGGAGACAGGATGCTATTTCTGGGTTGTAAAACAGATGAGGCTTATTTAGAGCTTTCAAAAAGATTTATATAAATCTCAAAGGGACAGAGAAAGAATTTTAAAGGACAAGTTTTCTAAGGAAATACTCTAAGAAAAAGGAGGAGAAGAGTTGTTTCCCCTTTTTTCATCAAAGAACATTATTAATTTATTTTTTAGATTTTTTTTTTGTTTGTCCTTTTACTGAGAAGATAGAAAAAGTAGTTAAATTAAGACAGAGCAGTGCCCGTTCAAGTGCCTGTGAGTGGTAGAAGTGGTGTGTTTCAGCTCCTATTCACAGAGGAGACCTTCGCATAGACATCTCTGAACCAGGGGTAAGGTTGCCAGGGTAGGTCGACGATTCCTCTGATGTTACTTTTGATGATAACATCACGATCAACATCAAAGTCACAAGAAGGGAACTAAACTTGGAGTGAACTAGAAAATGTTCTGTTTAGAATGTCTGGTTTAGAGCAAGCCTAAGTATATTGTGCCTAGATGCCCATGGTGTGGCAGACATGGTGACATCAGTAAAAATCTGTATCATCTTTAAGTTCTGGTAGGATCCCAAAGGACATAGCTATAAAAAGGAAGGGTACTGGCACTTGTTCCACACCAAGCATATCCTGTAAAATTTAATATTTGAAGGCTTTTATTTCCTCCCTTATTATATACTCGTTAAACTTGGAAAAGAGCTGGCCATTAACTTCTGCATAATAATCTCTCTGGTATTTAAAAGTCATAACTAAATTGCCTCAACTTTCTTACCTTCTTGTTTAACTAATACTAATGAATGGATATAATTTGTTAAAAGAGAATTTGAAAAAAAGAACAAATTAGGAATGAAAAATATTATCAAATGCATGTGGAATTTTGAGAATTCAAAGTTGAAAAGAGACTAGAAATTAAAATATTCTTAAATTCTACATTTTTATTGTTTTCTTTCTTTTACTTTATTTATGCGTTCCAAAAGAAGCATATGCCTTTTTTTTTTTTAATTTGAGAAATATGGTAAAACACAAAGAAAATGGAAAAATCCATTTTTCACAAAGGCAGACACCATTAACATTTCTAAAGAACCTTCTATCTCTGTTATTCCTTTTTGTACATGGTTGCACTTCTACCACACATGCTCTTATTTAATATTGTAATGTAAGCATTTTCTCAATACTAATTAAAATTCATGAGTGCATTAGTTATCTATTGCTATATAACAAATTATGAGCAACTTAAGAGCTTACACTACAATAAGTATTTATTATCTCATGCGGTTTCTATGAGTCAGGAATCTGGGACCGGTTTAGCTGGTGTTTCTAATTCAGAGTGTCTGATGAGTTTCCAGCCAAGATGTTGGCTGGGGCTGCAGTCCCTTGAAGGCTTTACTGGGGTTGGAGGATCCATTTATAAGATGAGTCACTTACATAGCTGTTGGCAGGAGGCCTCAGTTCATTACTACATGGGCTTCTCCATAGGACCCCTTGAGCGTCTTCATGACATGGCACCTGGCTTCACCAGAGTTGGTGGTCCAAGAGAGAGCATGTTGAAAGCCACAATGCCTCTTATCATCTAACCTCTTAAGTCACACACGATCATTTTTGTAACCTGTTGGTTACTCAGTCTAGCCATAGTCATCATGGCAGGGGACTCACGAGAGTGTGAAGACCAGGGACTCACAAAAGTGTGAACACCAGAGGAACTTCCAAAAGACTAGCTATCACAATGAGAATTTTTGATGGCTGAATGAATTTTAGTATAGAGCTCTCTATAACTGAATTAACTATTTATATAAGGTTAGATATTAGTTCCAATATTTCATTATTACGAATAACTATCAAGCACTTTTGTATATAAAACTTTCTATCAGTACTTCAGATTATTTTCTTTGGATATGGTTTCAGAAGTGGGATCACTGAGTTATAAAAAAACTTTGTTAATTTCTATTTTAAATTGGCTTCATAAGCAAATTAACATTTTGTTGTTTATTTCAGTTAACATATGCATTTCCTTCAATGTATTTGTGATAAGTATCTTAAAATACCTATACAGTGATTCACAACTACATGTTTATTTTTCACTAAATGCATTCTATATGCTGTATATTTTAGGTAGATATTTTATATCTATATATAATATTTTGATACTTACAGCATGTGGGTTTTTTCATTGTTATTTAACCGTTTTATAGATCCTCCTGAGTTTGTTTGTTGCTGTTATTTTGGACAACTTAGAACTTGATGAAGATCTAAAGAAGCTTAAACAAGTAAGTAATGTATGGGGGATTCTTTAAAAGATATGCTTACAGGTAATAATAATAAAGCAGTTCAAGCTTCAAAGTAAAAAGATTTTTTAATAAATTAGGGCAGTTAAGTTGGCAAAATATTTTTTTGTTTAACTTTTATCTATTATTAGCAAAGGAAATATTCTATCACACCATAATTATCCTGGAAATATTTTTATACTATTATTATGAGTAAAGGTAAGATTGACATAGTATAATAAATTGGAATGGGAGACTATTCTCCTTCTGCCATTAAATGAAGGTTGTCTGGAAATGAAATGCCTCTGGGCCAGCTTGCCATTTTGCATAATTATATGTAATACTCTCGATCATCATCATAAAAATATTAAACATCAATTTGCCTGACCTCTAGATACTAAAAGATAATTTAGTCTGGTTTCCCATGGTGATTATAAGAAATGGAGTAGAATAAATGGTCAACTGAGTGCCCAGATATGTACGAAAGCAGATTGGATGTTATGGCGATGATAATTGTATCCAAAAAAATGAAAATGAAAATGTGAGAAGGTTGTTTACTGATGACAGAAAGATTACAGATATGATCAACCATTCTCATAGTTTCTGTTACATGGAGGATACTTGGCTTGAATATTTGGCTCTATCAAAGAGTATCTACTTTTCGAGAGGTAGAGTTGGTGGGAAACAAGGACACTGGTTAAGATATTCTTGGATCAACCTCCCCAACACTGCAAGAAATACTGGGAACTTAACAAAGAGAACCAAGGCTCTGAAACAAATCTTATCTGGAATTCTAGGAGACAAATAATCAGCAAATTCCTTTTTATTAATACTCTTTAAAATATTTTTGCCATTATTGGACTAAAACTACATTTCTATTAAATTCATTTATTTATTTCATACTTGAACCTCATGAAATTGCTGTGAACCAAACATCATTATAGCAAGCTAAAATGTTCTGGGTTCACTTTTTTCCATTTTTGTATAAGACTATTTTTCATTAGTTTTCATTAGTTTTTAGCAATTATGTCATTCTTTTATATTCCTGGTATTCCTTATTTCCTTTGATCTTGGCCTTTGAGGTAGGGCTCATTTACATAACTTCAAGAACACACACACACACACACACACGCATGTGTGCACTTTCAACACACATCCACATAATGTTGTAGATACTTGAAACTTTAGACTGTCTTTTACAGGTTCTTTCAAGCCACCCGTTAAAATGTTACCTGAAATATTTGTTTAGTTTTCCATGTGCAGGCCCAGCCCATTAAGGATTTAAATGGGTATACTCCACTTTTCCTATTCCCAGATTCCGAATAGTATGGGGGAAATGTGAAAAAAAGGACTTGATTTTCTTAATGTTTGAAGTACAGAAAGCCCTATGTATTCCAAAGCTTTGTTCACTTCAAGCTTTTTTTTAATCTTTTACCCTTTCCACCAATAAGTCTATAGGTTCTTATAGCTACATTACAGTAACATTTGTTGAGCACTCACTCAATGCCGGGTGCTTTGTATTTTAACTTATTTAATTATCCCAACAACCATGTCATGGAGGCGTACTAATATATTCATCTTACAGATAAGGAAAGCAAGGCACAGAGAAGTTAAGTAACTTGCCTAAGGTCACACAGCTAATAAGTGGCAGAGTTAGGATTTGAATAATTTGTATCAAAAGCCCAGACTCTTAACCTCCACTATATTGAGTTTAGCTAAAGGTATATAAATGCCAAACAGGAGAAAAGCCTTATGGGCTTGCTTACTCACATTACTCTCTTATAAATAATATTTTAGGTGACAGAGACATTATATTCACAAAATAACTGTTAAAACGAGGGGCAGTTGTCTGAGGAACAGAGGTGAGTTATGCAACCCAATCATTAAAACTATTCAAAGTAGGTCTTTGTTTCCCCCTTGAAAAGCAGATGATCTAATTAGAGCCACTTGAGTTGCCACTTTTACAGACAGTCAGAGCTAAAATGCTTACTATTTACTCCACATAATGGCAAATGTTGCCCAAGGCACCTCCTCTCTTAGTGACCTTCTAGAGCAATGATCCTCCTTGGACATAGACATAATATGCCTGCAGCATATTAACATTTTAGCCAGGCCTCTAGAGGCTTTTAATCTATTTTATTGTAACTGTGGTAAAAAACAATAGTGTTAAAATATAAATGTTGATTCATAGACATTTTTCAAGAGTAGTAGAAACCAGTGTGAGTTACCTCTAAAGTGGAGAAGTTAAATATGAAACATTAAACAGAGATATTAGAAAGTCAGTTCTCACACTTGGGAGAGGAAATATGACCTTGAAGATGGACAAAATAGATCGTGGTAGAAAGCTAAAAGATACAGTGAAAGAATTGGAATGGAAGAAAAGAAATAAATAAAGTAAAACATTTATGATATGATATTAAGAGAAAGAGCACAGATTATGACTGTAATACAGTGACAAGATGGGAGGAATGTGACCTAATTCAGAGTCAGGACAGTGATAAAGTCATATGGCTAAGTGTCAAAGGACACCAGGGAGAAGTTCCCTGAGGGAAGGTATAGTCTACATGATCAGTTGTTGGTGGAATCATGGAATTGCATTCTCCTCAAGTAGAAACATGATGCTATATATATTTTTCCCATTCTTTCCTGAAGTCACCTCCTTGCCCTTTAAGACGGTGGTTTCCAACCAGGGACTACTGACCTCTAGGACTTTTCAAGAGAAACTATGGAGCCAGCAGCCTTTTTTACCATTACAAAAAACTGAAAGGGCATTACATGACCCCATATCTAATTAAATGGAGACCACGCTTCACTTTTTTGCATCCCCAAAACCCAATAAGGGACCTGGAGAGAGAAAGAGAGAGAGACAGAGACAGAGAGAGGTTTTCTACATAAGATCAGAAAGTTGACTAAAAATTAGATTCTTGGTGAATGTGTAATTTGGCTATTGGGAAACCAAATCATTTTGTATAGAAGCTAAAAAAAACTCTTGACTTAATACTATTCTCTGAACAGTAGGAAGAGACAGTGACCTTGACACTCAGTAGTGTAAGAATAACACTGGGGAATGTAGGTGGAGTTTTGCAGACTTTGAGAATGAAGAGAATTCTTGCAACTTTAATGATTTTTCTAAATTCAGTGCAAGACAGATATAAAGGGTTTTCTTTTAAGTGATATAAAATTCATTAAACTATGAGGGGAAAAAACCCACAAAGAAGCCTCAGGGAAAGAATCATTGAAAAGGGAAGTATAGATAGACCGTTTAGATTAAATTCAAAGCTCTGAAATTAAAACTGTTCCCCAACTCTGTATCAAGTCTTATTTGATTCCTGGTTCAAAATTGATACTGTTTGGCCTTTGATGATGTCCACTGCATATGGGAGTGGGTGGGGAGAGGTATGTAAAGAAGCTTCTCTCTCTTACTATGATTTCTTTAACAAAAACCATAAAAATCTTATATTTCTTTTCAAAATTTCAGCTGCAGGTTAATGTCTCTCATTAGCCTTACCTGGGAGCTTTAATTTTTTATCTCTGTCTTGTCTCTTATATTGAAATCATTCCAGATTTAGGGCAATAGCAAGGAGATAGGGTGTTGCCAGAGTGTACCATTCAACTAAGCGCTGGTTGCCATCTCCTGATCTGAGTAGACCCTACATTATTCTCAGTATTTTCTCCATCTCCCATGAGTGAACTCAGACTAATGTAACATAAAAGAGAGTGATGCAACTGCTATAATAATAAACGTTACCTACTGCAAACTACTTTATACAGGGCACTTCATGTTAAATTGTTGAATTTAACCCTGAATGTTAAAGACACAGAAACTAATATTCAGAAGAGTAAACGTCTTTCCCAAATTCACAGAATTTGTAAGTGCCTAAGTTGAGATAACATGAGCTTTCTGACTCTAAATCAGTGCCCTCACCAAAAGATGCCACACTGCCTAATCAGTGAACCATTTCATTTATTCATTATGAGACACATGTCTAGAAAATAGATTGGATGAGATGCTTACATTTATGAATCAACATATTCCCTCTCTGCGGGTATAGACTGGAGGCCAAATTATAATCAGAAAATAGCTTGGAAAGCTAGGAATCAGTGTGAGGTGTGCAAGAAGAGAGTTGCATGACTCAAATATGTAATGTCATCAGGCTAAGTTTGTCTGAGGTATCCCTTTTATAGTTGGAGTGTTACAACCCATTCTGTAACCTTGGGGTCTGAGTACTCATCTACTGTGCTTCAGATATTGTGCCAAGGGCAAGGGACATAATGGTAACCAAGACATTATTCATGCCTTCAAGTAGCTCGTGAGCTGGGGAGAGAAAATGACAAGTAAACAGATACTCGAAGAGGTTTGGGGAACACATAGGAGACAAATCAAACATCAACTATGAAATAAGAGATATTTTTTCACAAGTCAGTAAAGACTGAAATCTGAAGGTCAAGTAATGCCTATCCAAGAGAAGGGTGTTGGAAGAAGGTGGCATGAGGAAGGGTAATTAAGACCAAGGGAACAATGAGCTTTTTCTTTAGGTGAGAAAAAGCACAGTGTTTTTTTAAGAGGCCACTGGAAGTTCACTGTGGCTCAAATATAGAATAAGGGTGAAAATGGTGAAAGATAATCAGGCACCCGCGGATGAAATGGTGTGAGCAACACTAAGCATTTAGATATTATGCTGAGAGTATTTAAGACAAAGAGTGGCATAATCTCCCCTACATTCTAGCTTCAGTGTATAAAATGAACTGAAGGGTACCTAGGCTGAAGTTAGGGTGACTAGTTTCTGAGGCAGACACTGAGCACAACCTCAACTAAAGGAAATAGAGATGAGGGATCATAAAGAAGTGGTGAAATACAGAGGAGAGAAAATAGGACAGGATTGGGCAACTGATTGCATGTAGGAGTTGAGAAAAGGCATGAGACAAAGATGTTACCCAGATTTATACATTGCCCTATGTGCACCAAGACAGAGTACAGGAGAATGAAGAAATGTGAGTTTGTTTATTTTAATTTGGGAAATGAGCGTTGGTCTTATTTTCCATAAGATAGATGCCTGGGGGCTATCTGTGAGATGATGTCTATAGGTAAAAATGTAAGGTTTAAAGTTTTGGTGAAATATCTAGGCTGATAAAGATGTTGAAGAAGAGCAAAACTCAGCATGCAGATGATAATTTAAGCCCTTAGAAATCATGACTTTACAAAGGGAAGAATGGTAACAGCAAAGGAATCATGTAAGTCAGTGAGGAAGAGCCTGGAATACAGAGATATCATAGCCCAAGAGGTAGGAGGAAAGTCTAGAATGTGTTTGTCATCAAATCCAAAAGGTAAAAGTGTTTCAAGAAAGAGGCTGTGTTCGACAGTCTCAAAGACTTCAGAGAGGTCAAAGATTGTCACCATAGAAAACAATCCTATTTACAATAGCATCAGAAAGAATAAAATACTTAGGAATAAACTTAAACAAGGAGGTAAAAGACTTCTACACTGAAAACTGTAAAACATGGATGAAACAAATCACAAGGAGACACAAATAAATGAAAAGACATCCTGTGTTTATAGATTAGAAGACTTTATATTATTAAAATGTTCATACTAACTCCCCAATGTAATTCCTGTCAAAATCCCAATGTATTTTTTGCAGTTATAGAAAAAAAATTCTAAAATGCATATGGAATCTCAAGGAACCCCAAGCAGCCAAAACAATCCTAAAAAGTACAAAGTAAGTTAGAAGCCTCACCCTTCTTGATCTCAAAACATATTACAAAGATACAGAAATCAAAATGGCATCATGCCAATATAAAGACAAACCTACAGATCAATAAAACAGAGACTCCAAAAAGAAACCCTGGCATATAAGGTCAAACGATCTTTGACTAAGGTGTCAAAACCACATAAAGTGGAAAGGACAATGTCTTCAGCAAATGATGTGGGGAAAACTAGATGTCCATATGCAAAAGAATGAAGTTGGACCCTTACCTTACACCAAATACAAAAATTAACTAAAAATGGATTAAAGACATTAATATAAAATCTAAAAATAAAAATCCCTGAAGAAAACATTATGGAAATCTTCATGGCATTGGAATTGGCAGTGATTTCTAAGATATGACATCACAAGTACAGGCAACAAAAGCAAAATAGACAAGTAGGGCTACAGAAAACTTAAAAACTTTTGTGCACCGAAGGAAATATTAACAGAGTGAAAAGGCAATTTATGGAATGGTAGGAAATATTTATAAATCATGTATCTGTGAAGGAGTTAACAGCCAGAGTATACAAAGAATTCCTACAACTCAACAACGAAAACAAATAACCCAGTTTAAAAAAATGGCAAAGGACTTGAATACACATTTCTCCAAAGAAGATATAAAAATGGGCAACCAGCATATGAAAAGATACTCAACATCACTAATAATTAGAGAAATGCAAATCAAAACCACAATGAGATACCAGCTTATATCCATTAGGATGGCCACCATCAAAAAAAAAAACAAAAAAAATGCTGCGGCCACTATGGAAAACAGTATAAAGTTTCTTAAATTAAAAATAGGTATGATCTGGCAATACCACTTCTGGATATATATACAAAAGAATTGAAAAGAAACGACATATTTGCAAACCCATATTTATTGCGGCATTATTTATAATAGCCAAGAGGTGGAAGCAGCCCAAACAAATGTCCATTGACAGATGAATAAAGAAAGAAAATGTGGTATGTACATACGGTGGAATATTATTCAGCTTTAAAAAAGAAGAAATTCTGACATGCTATAGCGTAGATAAACCTTTAAGACATTATGCTAAGTGAAATAAGCCAGTGACATAAAGACAAATACTGTATGATTCTACTTATATGAGATATGTAAAGCAGTCAAATTCACAAAAACAGAAAACCGACTGGAGCTTGGGGGGACAGGCAGAGATATTCAATGACTATAGAGTTTTAGTTTTGCAAGATGAAATAAATTCTAGAGATATTTTGCACAAAAATATGAATGTACTTAATACTACCAAACACTCAAAAATGATTAAGATGGTAATTTTTGTGTTATGTGTTTTTGACCACAATTTTTAAAAAAATTTTAATTAAAAAAAATTAGCAATAAGGAGATGGCTAATGATAGTGATGAGGAGCGAATGATAGCCAAGGAAGTGAAGGTGAATTGCCAACCCTTACCTCTCAGGCTCCTCATACTCTTAAGTCTCCAGACAGACCACCTAGTTACTGACTGATTCTTATTTTTAAAAATATGTTTACTACAGTGCTATTCAACCTGTTTTTCCATCGTGGTATGCATAGAGAATGATATTTATACAACATACTGGGGTCAACAGCTGGGAATTTATGCAACTGGACCCATCAAATATCTAGTATTCCTGCTGCTCTAAGAGTGCTCTGCTGCCCAGACACTAGAGAAGCAATACCCTGAAGAAGCTATAAGTCATTAGTGGCTGCAAGTTGGGGGACTTCACATTTTACTCAAAATCTTCAATGTTAACCTACTTCACTTGAAGCCCCCTCTTAATCTTTTAGTCATAAGTGACCTTTTGTTGTCGATTTACATATTATTACCCATAATTTTCATAATTTAAATCTCAAAAGATCATCTTATATAGCATTTGGTCTGCTTTTTCTGAAATTGCTTCATTATTAGACTTTTTAAAACAATAAATTATTGCATCACATTAAGACAGGAACAGCTATCAGATCAGTTTAAACAGATGACATGGCAAAGACTGAGAACTGTTCAGATCAAGGTTCAAGCCAACAGAGGCTCAGAATTTAGGGATATCAATTATCAACATAAAGTAACAACCTAGAAATCTAGAAGTCAATCAAAAAGGAGAAACAATCGACTGGAGTTTTAGACTTAACTGGATAGTTGTCAGGGATCCAGGTAGTTAAAACGAGGAGATACCTGTTAGAATTGATGTCCTCCTGTTGTGGACTGAATCACGTTTCTCAAAAATATACACTGAAGCCTTAACTCCCAGTGCCTCTGAATGTGACCTTATTTATAAATAGGATGTTTGAACAGAAATCAAGTTAAGATGAGGCCATTAGGTAAGCCCAAATCTAATATAACTGATGTCCTCATACGAAGAAGAGAAAAGACAGACAGACACACAGGAAAAATAGAGTCTGGATGTGATATTGGAGACAGAGTTCATCTAGAGTGAGGTATCTACAAGCTAAGGAACACCAACGAATGCCAACTGTCACCAGAAGCTGGGAGAGAATCCTGAACGGACCCTCTTTCAGAACTTCCAGGATGAATAAGTCCACAGACACCTTAATTTTGGATTTCTTGCCTCCAGAACTGTGAGATGAACTTCTGTTATTTTAAACCACCAGGTTCTTGGTACTTTGTTACAGCAGCCCACAGGAACTAACATACCTCCAGAGCCTTGTTTTCTGGCCTCAAGAAAAAATGATTTCTTTATGACACTGGGAAGTAAGGTAGCTGAGAACGCAGCACAATGGAGACTGTGGATGCACTCTCGGAATGCCAGACCAGCTTTCACCCACCAAGAGCAGCTTTCTCAGCAGTTGAAGTCATTTTCTTTTGCCCTTAATCGAACAAGTCCCATAAAAGTAAATTTGATAAATTTGAGAATTTCTTGGAAGAACAATTTTTAAAGCCCTTGTAAAATTTCATTTCATATATGACTAGATCAACCGAGATTACTATTAGAGGATTGTTTTCAGAAACCTTGTTCAATGCCTCATCCACAGGCACTCAGGACTTTTAATAAGTTAAGTCTCTCTTGCTAGGAACAAATATAAAATGCCTTGCCTAAGACTGCCTGTTCACGTTTACATTGGTAAGTTGTCAGTTGTGTGATTCTATAATTGTACTAATTTAGAATTATTTTTATTACAGTTTTTCACAGCACTCTGTAAAATAACTCTTCAATTAATTTTTTTTTTTTTTAAAAAGTGAGATTTGAAGGGAAAATGTGCCCAAACCCATGCGAGATGCTCACATTCCAGCTCTACCTGAACTCAGCATGCCTGCTCCTCAGCCCACTGCTTAGCTGTGGGAACTCAATTTTACTTTGCTTCCTTTAATCAAGAGAACAAAAATTTTAAAACAGTGCTTTTTTTCTTTAGATCCTGTTACAGGCAATGGGAAACTGCATTGTTATGGTTCTGAAAAAAAAAAAGTGTGACAATTGGTTTTCAGTTTTATGGAGCATCTTACAGTCATTGAATTGCAAAAAGACTTTCTCAGCTGTGTTAAGACTTGTTATAAGGAGTTGTGGTAGCTAGTTTTACCCCGTGTGTCTCTAAACAGGAAAAATGAATATATTGGAGGTGTTGTCACTGTCTTGACTCCTTTTGGTCTCAAATTTCACACAGCCCATCTGTTCTTTGTTCTGACAAGGTTATGTAAGGGTATTAGTTTCCTAAGGTTGCTATAACAAAAATATGAAATCTGGCTGGTTTTAAAACAACAGAAAGTCGTTGTCTTGTAGTTTTATATACCTTCCATTCTTTCCAAAGCTTTCTTATTATCTCTCTGCTTATTCATTCATTCCTCAAATCTTTGAGTCCCCACCGTGTGCAAGACATTTGGCCAGGCACTGATGAGACAAGAATAAACAAGTTCTATGCTCTCATGGAACTAATGATCTAATGGAGGAGTCGGACATAAACCAATTAATAAATATTTACAAATTAATATGAACTTTCTTCAAAAAAGAACACTATTTGAGTGAAGAGTTAATAAAAACAAAACAAAACCAAAAAAAAACCCTGTCCTAGATGGGTATCAGAGAGATGAGGAAAGAAAAACACTTGAGTTATGAAAGCTGAGCTGCAATGAACTTTTATAAAGGTGTTGATAGGGGAGGTGAGAGCATTCTAGAGAAAAGGAAAAGCATTTGGCACAACCAGAATCCAGAAAGTCCAGAGTAAAGTAGTATAAAGTGAGCCTAGAAAAGTAAAATGAAGCTCCTTGAAAAACATGTTAAGAACTTTTTACCTTCGAACTAAGAGCAATAGGAAGCTACTGAAGGCTTTTAAGATGGGAGGCAGTAGGGAATTAAAGAGCTATTTGGGAATTAAAATCAGTAGGTACTTGGTGATAGTTTGGACTTAAGGACATAAGCGAGAGAGTATCAAGGATGACTCCTGGTTTCAGCTTTGTCTCCTTGGATGGATAATGATGCCATTTAAGAAACACTAGCATAGAACCGTACTTGAGGGAAAAGATGATCCACTCAGTCTTGGGCATGTTGAGTTTGACTCTGACCAAAGAGGCATAATAATTGGTTGCATATAGGTCCAGAGTTCAAAGATGAAGTCTGGCTGGCTAGAGATATAAACATCTCAATGTAATTAACAGTCAGTGTAATTCTTAATTATCCAGTGCCTACTAGGTGCCAAGCACTGTTCTAGGCACATAGGATAAGTCAGTGAACAAACCAGACAGAAGTTCCTGTGCTGTGATTCTTCAGTCCTAGGAAAGTTCTCTGTATTTGCATAATACTGGAAGTTGTAAATCTGGATGAGATTGTATTGGGTGGGAAGAAAAGAGATTACAGGTGTCTTTAGAAAGAACACCATTTAATAATTACTGCTGCTTGGCCCTTAAGGTACCACAAATAATCTGTCTCTGCCTTTTTGTCCATGTAAATTTTGACTTGGTTCTGTTACAAATAATTAACGCTCTCTCTGTCTCAAGTTCAAACACCCAACAAGAGAAAATCTGATTAGTCCAGCTAGTCAACATCACTCCTTTTAGGCCAGAATTTCATGTCTCTGATTGCTTCACAATGCTGGTCAGTCTTAGAGAAAGCCATCAGCTTTGAGCAGGTCTAGATCCTGGCCAAACCACAAAGAGAGCCACCCTGAAATTTGACTGACTTCCTAAGACAATCCCTCTGGCTCTGACTATCCACCTTGGCCTCCACTCTGGAGGAGCAAGGTGCAAAGAAAGGGATGTGGAACAATGAAAGAAAGAGACCATATCCCCTTCCCAGTTGTTGGCCAGATGTCACATTTGTAGCTCAGTGGGGTAGGAGTGTGGGGGAGGTTTAAATCAGATATGAGACTGGATTGCACTAGACTGATTTTTAATAACTAAAGGTGGCCAAAAAGTCAGGGAATTTATCTAAGAACAGCGACAAGTTTTTCTTTATTCATAATTCTGCTTCCTTGTACTTCCGGGTCAATGATTTTATTGTTGACCTTTCTTTATATTCCACTCACTGCACTTACACAGTGGTAGGCACAGTGGAGAGTAGTGTCTGGCATTCTCATACACAGCCATATGACTATAGAATATTTTTTACTTGCTATTAACAAAGGAGTGCCTTATATTATTTCTCGGAACTGAGAAATGTATATGCATGTTATTTTTTTTTGATGTTAGCCCTATTTCCATGTTGTTTTGCATAAAATATGTTGATTAATGTGAATTTTCATAATGCATCTAATAAGCCCTTTTTATCGAAGTATGCAAAATTGAATAACTGTACAATCTGCGACAAGCATTCTCAGGAATGATACTTGGAAAATGCATGATTGTTGCCTAAAAAAGGAATTATTTAAGGGTGCATAGCACAGCTGGGGTTCAAGATTTCAATGTGGAGATTCCAGTACAAAATATGTGTCTTCCATACCTCTAATTTAAAGTAAGATATTTATTTTATGGTAAATACCATCACTGATACTAGTTATCTGTATACTAAGGTAGAACAAATAAGGAAATTTACTATAGACAATGAGAGCCAGATTTCACACTACTGTCAGAGAAAGAATTTACAAATAAGCAAAAGAGAGATTCCAGAATAAACCCTATGGCACTAGATCAATGTAGGCGTATCAGTATGAACTCAGTTTATTTTTTATTTTATTTTAAGATAGATAACTAGAGAGATCCATAGATACACAGATATGTAGATAGATACATAGATATGTAGATAATACATAGTTACAGAGATATATAGGTACATAGATGGATACATATTGTTAGATGTAGATAGTTGCATAGATGGATAGGGTTCTATGGTTACAAGATACATACATGAATAGGTAGGTACTATATATAGATATATGTGTCTACATGAGTTCCTATACATACATATACTTTCTAGCTGTTTCCTCTGAGTGATCCTAAAAGCAGTGACATCCCAGTAACAGTGAGCAAGCCCAGTGCCCAAGATTTTCATTTCTAAATACTATTTCTTCAAAAAACAAATCAATGCTCTTTGGAGAAATAGCTGATTCTAGAGCTAAGTCAAGGAAGACACAAGATGAGACGTAAGTGTTTTGTGGAACCAGAAAGTAAGGGAGAGCTTTAAAAGAAAAAAGAGAAGGATATATCGGAAGAGTAGAGGAGTCAACTGAAAGAGCCCCCAGTGGCCAAAGCGGAAACAATTTCAGCAATAAAATAAATAGTAGTATTGAATTATAACCCCAAAAATGAAATAAATAGAAAAAAATATGTATGTATAAATGATTGAATTTAAAAAATGTAGAAGGGACAATTCTTCCTCACAGAATAATCCCAAATCATAAATGTAGAGAAATAGAAATAATAGAATAATAAATGAGGGAAATAGAAAATCCATTAGAATTGTCAACATAAGAAACACATAAACCTGTAGAGAATTTTTATAAGTATTTGAGCCAAACTGACAACATATGCCAGGGAGCAAGATCTCAAATGCTCCAGATAATAAGTTTTGCAGCTTCTTTTATGCTGCATTTATGCATTTGAAATTAAGGAGAGAACCTGAGGAAGATTGGACAAAGCAAGGTAGGGATTGGATTACAGGGTAGTTAACAAGATTTCGTGCTCTCTGGAGGATTAATATCCTTTTCAGGAGGTATTACTTCTGGCATTCAAAGATGTGTTAACCTTTGCTCAAGAATAATGGACAGGGCTGGCTTAAAACCTTCACTAAAGAAGTTATACACCTGAGATGTGACTACACGCCATGACCTGTCCAGTTAGGAATTTATGATCAGGTCATCTTGTGAGATTACTTTCTGGAGAACCTCTTTTTTCATCTGCAGAATACTACAGTTATAATTGTTACAGACAAGATTTACTGATGAATGCTAAAATTAGTGTGTGAAACTTCAAGGAGAAATAGGATATTTGTATGGCTTGAAATTATCTCCCCCCCATTATTTTTTTTTTAATTACTGTGATAGTTTTAACCTGTGTCTACAAATTCTTTGATTCTCCTTCCTTCTAAGAGATAAAACAATTCTCTCCTTGAGTACAGACCAGAGTTAGTGACTTGCTTCTAACTCATGTGTAAGGAAAGGGAAACTCTAGCTTTATAGCGAGGAAACCCAGCAGGCACACCTCACCCAGTGATTATGCTTATAACATCACTAGTATTAAGGCATATCAATATCATATACCCTCTGGTATGATGAGACAAGAATGTTGTCTTCATGGGATTCTTTCAAAAATCCATCACTTCAATCTAATCATGGGAAAACATCAGACAAACTCTAACTGAGTGGTACTTTACAAATTATCTGCCCAATATTCTTTAAAATTGTCAAGGTCATTTAAAACAAGGGAAGTTTGAGAAACTGTTGCAGCCAAGAAAAGCCTAAGAAGACATAATAATGAAATGTAATATCATATCGTGGATGTGATCTTGAAACAGAAAAAAAGACATTCATGCAAAAATCGGGGAATTCCAAATAAGTCTGCACTTTAGTTAAAAGCATTTGACCAAGGTTAATTTCTTAGTTTTTATAAATGGTCTGTGGTTATGTAAGATGCTACCATAAGAAAAACTAGGTCAAGGGTATACTGGACTCTGTACTATCTTTGCAATTCTTATATAAGTTTCAAATTGTTTTGAAATGTGGTGCTTTTTAATGGAATAAGAATTTTCTATGGTGGTAAACTCTGATTACACAACATATAAATACATACATTGGTTGCTGTGTTGCCTTGTTCAAAGGCTCATGCATCTGTGAGGTTTTATACCATGAATATGTTGTGTAGAATTCGTAGTTAATTATACTTTTTTGATCTTGAAAAGCTAGGAGCATATACTTCATCAGAAGCCAAATCAAAAAAGCTTTTTGTGATTCTGTTTCTAATAGAAAAATCTTATATGACTTGTCATTTTTCCTCTTCCTCTTTATCAGTAATATAACTCATGTGAAATTGGAAGAATTTGTTGTGCTGGTTAATATGGCTGATTCCACATTATAAAGAACCTAAGAAAAGAATAATAGCACTGGTGATGAGAAATATCACAAATGAGACACTTCAGTCTGTTTATGGGATACCATTGATGTTGCCTTTTTTGTTCTTCATCTCATCACCATTGTGTTATCATTGTCTCGTGTGTATAAATGTACAGTGTGAGGCCATGGGGCTACAAAGAGTTCTTTCCTTAATTAAAAATTTGTCATCTTACTAGGGGAAAGGTACACATAATTAGGAAGTTATAGAGCAAAGACCTGAGAACTAAGGTCGAAGAAGATGCAAGGAGCCGTGGGAAAGGTGGGAGGCGGGTCGACAAGACGTGTCTAAAAATGATGAATCGAATTTTGTTATGAAAGTGGGAGAAATGTCGCATATAAAATGAATAGCAGGCACAAAATTTCAGAAGTAAAAGTGCATCTATTGCCTGAAAATTTTTTGATAAGGGGATGTAAACGATGTTTAGAAACTCAAGCTCTGGAATCAGAAAGATTGTGGTCAAATCCCAGTGCTACCTACCACTCCTTAACTGCATGACCTCAGGCAGTTGACTTAAGCTCTTCGGATCTCAGTTTCCTCATTTACAAAGTGCTAGAATCTGGAGCTAATTATGGTACCCACATCAAGGACTATTTTAAGGATTAAATAATATTAGCAGAGCAAAGTGTTCAGCATAGTAAGTTGCACATATGTTTACTACTTCAACTATTAATTGTTATTCTAATATATCTTACTGGAGAAGATGACTTTTGAAGAACCTATAAGAGTTAACCAAAGGTAGAAAGAAAGTATCACAGGCAGGGGAAAAGTAGATTCAAAAGCACAAACATGTGAAAAAAGACTGTGTGGGAGGGACACACAAACCAGTATTGTTAGACTATAAAGACTGAGGCTCTGGAGGATACTTAATGCCATGCTAAGATTAGAATTTCTCCTATACCCAAGTGACCATCCCGGAATTACTTTAAGGACTGGGAACATGTTGGCATTTCTTTTTAAAGTGTTCTGAAAGATAGATTTAAAGGGATAAGATTAAAATGAAAATCCAGTTAGGAGGGTTTAAGGACTGGCAGTGAGATAAAACCTGGATGACCAAGTGACCACTATATTCAGCATCATGGGAAATGTTGGTGACTCTGGCAAGAGTAGACCCACTGAGGTGGCAGGGAGAGATCTGAGACCAGAGCGGGCAGAAGATGAGTGGGAAGTTAGTGTGGAAAACAGCATGGCTGGGGAGCGTCGGCCACCTTTTCAAGAAGCAAGTTTGAAAAGGGAAGGAGGATAGAGAAGGGCTGAAGATCGGGAAAAATGTTTGCCTCTCTCTATTTTTATTTTTATTTTTTAAATCAAGAGTCTTGAGAAAATAAAGCAATCAACACAGTAAAGAGGAAGACTTGGGAAATATTGGAAAAGGTTGGTGTGGTCTCAGACTAGGTAGAAGAGAGGGGGTCAACAGCATGTATGTGCTATCCTCTTCATTTATCCCCACTCACTGAGATGGGATCATTTTCACGTAGAGTTTGCAGTTACTGTGGCTATAGTGATAGCTTGGTTTTTATAGCACATTTCCCTTGAGTAATTCAAATTACAGGCAATATGCTATCTTACTTATATATCTGGCATTTATATAAAAGAGTGAAGGTCCTCATTTTTCATTTGAGAACATTAAAATCTAGAGTGGTTAAGAGATTAGAAAACTGAGCAAAAATGTAAATTCACATCTTACTTTTTACTGTTTGTGCTGAGAGTATGCTATCTCCTATGTTTTCTAAATCAAAACAGAGAGGACAGTTATATATACATTCTGAATTCCCTTCGGTATGGGCTTTTTTCCCTATTACTTAGTGAATATTCATCTCATAGCAAGAATCAAGCATCTACTTTACATAGAACTCTAATTTCATCTGAAGTGGAGCAAAAAAATGCATTTTTTATCATAATGAACATGTTTCTATGACTCAGTAAATTCCCTAATGGAAACAATGTGTTTCAGTTGAATAACACAAGAGAGATATAATATAAAATAGAGGTGTTTGGGACTTAGAAGAAAAAACATGCAAAAGCAAAACTGTATTCATTACTACTATCTCTAAGAAACCATTAATTTTATTAATGGGAATTTAAGGGACAATAATATAAGAATAACATCCCTTCAACATAATTTGATATTCTAGTTTTTTGAATAGTTTTCTTTTTTCCCTCTGACTAACTTGTTATTATTTTCTATTAGCCTAGCCTTGTTGCAAATATTATTTACATCACTGCACAAAGTGCCCTTCTGAAGGACATTTACAAAGCCTGTAAGATCTTAGGTCCCGTGTTGTAATAAGAGCATGAAAGTGAACATTTCAGGTACATTTTAGGGATGTCATGATAATGAAACCAACTGGCTGAAGATGACCGATCCTTCATCCCGAACGATCCGACGATCCCATGACAAAATTTTATGGGTTCTCGATTAACTAATTGAGTTCTCCACTTTATATCCAGGGCAACCCCGACTTGATCCTTATAATTGTTTGAGGGATGGGAACAGTGACTTTAAACATTTTAGTAGGGAGCCTGAGACATTATAATCATGGATGATCGGATCCTTTGTCCAAACAAGAGTCCGTTCCTCTATAAACACTTAATCAGATCGGAAGGGAATTATATTTATATAAGTTTTATAGTAACATGAGATATTTAATAAAAAACCAACATGTTGATCAGCATCTTACATACCCCATCTGGCGTGAACTGCAGTTTCATGCAATTTAGTTGTAAAATCCACAGAAAATAGCAAGAGAAAACTTTCTTGAAAAATGTGAAGAGCTGGGCAGATTTCAGTTCTTGATTCACTGTGTCATATATAGATCCAGGAAAAAAAAAACAACCAGCAAAAGTCTTTGTGTAAAGTAACAGAGATAATTCAGCCTTAATTTAATCAGGCAACTAAGAGGAACTCCTTTCTCCAGATCGAATATAAGGTGGTCATTTTCATGTAATGAACAGTCGAAAAATACTCTTCGGTTTCATTAACCCACATTTTTCGAATTAACGGACAAGACGTTAAAATGAGAATTCTTTCCCAAGTCTGAATGCTTTTTTAATTGTTTTCTTTTAGAAAAGCACACTAAAAATTACAAAATTTTTTATTAAATGTAATCTTTCAATTCAGTTATTTGTTGCAGCATTCAGAAAGGAACTGACTGAATAGTGTTTGAATATTTTAACAGAAAAAAGCACAGGCTGAGATATGGAAGATTTAAGCGATGAGGCAGAACAGGGTATGTGTCATGCAGAGCAATTACACCCAACTCTCTGGAGAAGCACAACTAAAGCAAAAGGCTTTGGCCGCCCAATGGGTAATGATATCTCAGCAAGACAGATGCTCAGCCATAGAATAGCGCTGAGCTTAGCTGATTTATATTTTTTAAAGCTCAAGGTTTGAAATTTTTTTCTTTGATTCTAATTTCTTTTTTGAAAATGTGTGTTTTTGTAACCATAGGAGTCTGTTGCAAAGCTATCATCTGATCTATCTCTTGCAACCAGACTTCATGCTCAGTTGAAGCCATTTTAAACTCCTTTGTACTGCTCTTTACATTAGCTTTTTCAATATACAGAATAAAACCTTGGAATTATCTGCATTATGTTCCTTCCGTTCGAGAATCATGATCTCTGAAATAATTTTACGTGGACATGTACAATTACAGTTACTATATGTCAGCAGGTCTGCCTTTGTGATATAGTATAATGATCTTAAATTATTATCCAGTTCTTATACTCCATATTATTCACTCATTTGCATCAAAGTAAATTTAATCTTGGAAAAATCTCACTTACATGCAAGAGAGCGAAAGAATTTGGATAAAAGGTAGAATACCATTTTATTACATATTAAAGAAACTTGATAGTGGCTTTGAAGTACCATGAAATACTTTTTTCTTTAGTCTGGTTGCCTCATCCTCCTCATCCTCTCCTTACCTTTCACCTTTTACCCGCTCCACACGCACTCTCTCTCTCTCTCAGTCTGTCTGTCTGTCTGTGTCTGTTTCTCTCTCTCTCTTATCTTGCTCATTCCTTTCTTTTTTCTCTTTGTATCTTAGTCATAATCATGGATTAGAGAAGGAGAAATGATCAAGGTTATGGTGATTAATGGTGGTGCAGTAAGAATTAAATGATTTTGCTCAACTGTATTATCTTCCTTTTAAAAAAATATATAACTTTTTACTGAACTATAATATACACATAGAAAGAGGCATTTTGCTGAATTTTTCCTAACTGAACACACCTAGCACCCAGATCAAAAAATAAAGCCCCCTTTAGGATCTCCTCCTAAAGATCCAGTTGATATGTTTCACCCCCACCCCAGGATAACCACTCTCCTGAGACTAAGCACCATAGATTAGTGTTGCCTGTTTTTTAACTTTATATAAATGGAATCATTCAGTATACAATTTTGTCTGGCCTCTTTCGCTCAACATTATGTTGTGAAATTCATCCAAATTCTTGTGCTTGGATGTAGTTCATTGATTGAGTGTTTAAATATACCACAATGTACTTTTCCATTCAACTACTGATGGGTACTTGAAGAGTTTACAGTTTGAGACTCTTACAAATAGCAGTGCCTTTGGTTTGTGAGGGCGTGGCCATGCTATGTGTGTACGCACATTTCTGGTACATATATGCCTAGGTGAGGATTTGCCAGGCCACTGGATGTGTGTATGTACATCTTTGGTTGATGCTGCTTACCTGTAAACAACAGAAAAGAGCACATGGCAACTGCTGTTCAGAAGGAGGCCCCTTCCTGTTTGTAGAAGATTCTATTTTGTGCCTCAGCAGTGAGATCTGATATATCTACCATTCAAGCAGCCACTCATCTTTCTCTATTATCTGCTGGGAAACAATGGCTGATACTCAAGAAAAGGGTTTGTAGGGTTCTGAGTCATTACAAAGAGCTTCTCATTTGTTCTTTGTATTTCCACCATTCAATAATCAACTGAAGCTGAATTCTAATTTATTCATCTACAAAGTTATTGTATTTTTACTCTCTAGAAGGTGTTATAAAAGCAAATTAAAAATGGAATATGGACCCTAAGGAACTTAAGAGCTTTGGGGAATCTAAGTAACTCCAATACAAATTAGGATGAGATGAGTTGCATTTGCAAAACATATAGGCAAGGTGATTATTTTTAATACTGGTAGCCTACATATGTTAAATGTTATATTCTATAACATATGATTAATATTATAAAATTTTATGTATAAATTTATTCTAAGCATCCATCGCTTAGTTCATCAATGGCAGATGTAAGTTCAGAATGAATGCCGCGGAGTCTAATTTTATTCTTTTCTGTCTAGGGACACCTATGCACCACACAAACAAATTTATTCAATCAATAAATAGGTATTTTCTGCTCATCTCTCCACCCTTCAGGATATACCTAAAATCCTTTTTTTTAATTTCCCAGTTATCTGCTGGAGAGTTTAGTTCTGCTACCTGATCAGTATAATTATTTATTCAACAAATAATTGTTTAGCTTACTTTGTGTCAAATATTATGGCAGACCCTGGATATAAAATGATGAAAAAAACCCATACCATCTTCGTCTTCCTAAAGTTTACAGTCTCAGGGAACAGAGATAGTGTCAAGTAGTCACGTGCTATAATTTCAAATATTGCTTTAATGTAATGAATTTAATAGTGTCCCTCCAACCCCCAAATCCATGTCCACCCAGAACATCAGAATGGGACTTTATTTGGAAATCACATTTTTACAGATGTAATCAGTTAAAATCATACTGGTTTAGGATGGGCCCTAATTTCAATGACTGGTATTTTTGTAAGAGAAAAGAAAGAGATTCAGATAGAAAGATAGAAACACACAGGCAAGAAGGCATTGTGATGACAAAGGCAGATATCGGAGTAATGCAGGTACTAGCCAAGGAACACCAAGGATTGCTGAGAAGCTTGGAAAAGTTAAGGAAAGATTCTTCCTGAGAGCCTTCAGAGAGAGCATGGCCCTTCTGGTACTTTGATTTAGGACTTCTAGCCTCCAGAACACTGAGAGAATAGATTTCTGTTATGTTAAGATACCAGTCTTGTAATAATTTATTATAGCAATCCTAGGAACCTAATACAATATGTATTAAAGTGAACCATAAAAAGTTGCCTATTTTTGACTGCTTTGACCTACACAAACAGCAATTTCATATGGTCCAACTCAATATGCTATGAGCTAACTTGTTAGAGGAAGACCTTGTTGGTTCCAGAAAGTTTCTCTGAGGAATTGCTAGTGGAACTGAAATCAGGAGAACAAGTGGAAGTTAATGAAGAATAAGAGAGAAAGGGGAAGAGAGGAGCCCCCAACGGAGTGGCCAGCGTGTCCAAAGGCTCCGAGGCAGAGGGCCCAGACAATGATGAGGAACAGGAAGAAGATGACATGACTGGAACATGCTGTAGGCATAGGGCCAGATGAGGCTGGACAGATAGGGAGGAGCCAAATTGAGCATTAATGCCAAAGGATTAAGAGTTTTGTTTAAGAGCAATGGAACACCATTGAAGGGTTTAAGCCAGAAAGTGAGAAGATTACTATGACTGCAGAATGGAGAACAGATTCAAAGGAGCCAAACCAAATGGGGGAGACCATGAGAGGGAGTAGAGGAGCCCAGAGACTAGGGAAGCCTGGTGGGGATCGAAAGGATAGACAAGCTGAGAGGTTTTTAGGAGTGCTTTTGTTTTGGTGACATGTCCTGATATCAATACCATTTGCTCGTCTTTGAAGACATTTCATTCTCATAAAATACACATACCAGTCTCCGTACATCTAGAACCCCAGCGCTGACTGACATAGTCATGCGTTGCAGTTCTGCTGCCCAAGAGTCTCTGGAAGTAGAAGTAGCACTTTCATTTTTTTCTTCTTTCTTCCTTTGCTCCTCACCTTGTGCTCTCAGCACTTTGTTTCTGTCTTGGCTAGAGTAATTATTATACCTTATTGTCATTATGTGTGTTTATAACCATCTATCATTATAATGTGTGCTCCATGAGAGCAAATGCTATGTCTTGGTTTTATTTTTCTATCCCCAGAACTTAACAACCAACCTGGCCTATAGAATTTGATTTATAAATACATATAAATAAATGTGTCAGCAAACTACATGTTACTTCTGCTTTATCTCCTCAGTTGTCTTTGGCCTTGTATTGTCTTTCTTTCTCGTCTGACTTATTAACAGTTTTGTTGTTGTTGTTTTTCTATATTCTTCACTAACTCTGACAAATACTTTTCTACTAGTTGTGTCAGTGAACTTTGGAAAATAAATCTCTTCTTCATGAATATCTTTGTTATGTATGAAGTCATTTTTCTGATTGCCTGCATCTCCTGGAGATGCTAGCCATTTTTGTTTTGTGCCTTTGGGAGCTAATTCTTTATCACTGTCATCATCATAACCATCAAATTATTGAGAACATGTTGTACTCGATGTTCCACTATGGGAGAGAGGAAGGCAATAAACAGTAGTGGCCCCTTCCCTAAATGAGATTACCACCTAAGACAAGGAACCAAAGATGAGCCACAAAATCAAATAAGATGTACAAGTAGCTGAGGTAAAATATTTATATTATACACAAAAAAAATGTTAGAACAGTTTATGTAGTGGAACAAGAAAAGAAGCATACTTTTTCAAACTAGAAAAGAGATATATAATCTTACTACAAGCTCACAACCAGTTAAACAACTGAGCCATATAATGTATTGAAATTTGGATGTTCCCCCAAAATGCAGCCCATATTCTCTCTGGTCGGTTTGAATATCCCTATCTGGGTACAAGAAAAGAGTTGCTGCTTATCTTCTTGTTATAAAAATTTCTTAGCCTTTCATGATAATCTTTCCACAAACCCGAGATAAATTGTAATTATAGAGTAAAAGCATACCCAGCAAGGAATGAGAAGCTGCTGGCTTTTGCAACATGCTTCCCTAACTCTACCATAAAGGCTGTGCCTGAATTAGATGTACTCATTGAACAGGATCAGTGCTCAAAGACGCAGTCTGCGGAGCCAGGACAGGAGATGGAGTGGACATGGAGAGGTTAATTCCGGTCAGTAGAGAGGTCTGAGAGGAGGTAAATGCTCAAGAAAAGTAAGAAAAGACTGAAAGAGAAGTCAACCCCAGGAGGGGAAGGAAAAGAGAGTGAGAAAGTATAGAAGCCACAACTCATTTTTCAGGTCAGAATTCACTAGCTAAATCTATCCTTACCATGCTTCCTTAGGTCAGCATGGATTCCAGTTTGTGATGTTAAATCTCAGCTTCCCTGAAATCTGGTTTGTAGAATATAAAAACCATCCTGTGGAAGAATACATACATACATACCATTTTCACGTCATTTCTTGCAAAGACGTTTTATGGCATGTAATGTAATAATTCCCAAGCATCTTTACAACTAAATAGAAGACTCTTCTTTTATGAACCAAATGTGTTGTTTCCATTTTGAGGTTTTCTTTTTAATCTGTTAGAGTAAATGACCAATTTTCTTGCCATTTTCCCTCTTTTAAAGTACTACCACTTAGGATTTTAATTTATTTTTTATTCATTTGATTTCTAATTCTGGCACATATTTATAAAAACAAATTTTATTTTTTAAATATGTTAGTCATAATAAATAAGTCAACAGTAAAAAATAATGTTTGGTATGAAAAGGAGCTTATACTCGGGAATAAAATAACATAAATTTTTCTTCTAATTTTTTTTTCTGGTTTAGTTTTTTTGTTTAGTTTTGTTTTTGTTTTCCCAGTGCTCAGTTTGAGTGCACAGAGCAATAAATGGCAGGTGACAGAAGTATACTTGGTAGTTCTCTGCTGCCATCTACTGTTTATTCATGTAACAACTCATTGTTTCTTTGATTCTAAAAAAATCTAATCGTCTGACTTATAGTACTATAGGTTACCCCCTTTTCTTCTTCTTTCTGTTTTTTTCTTAGTTAAAGCAAAGTGAAGCGAATGCAGACACCAAAGAAAAGCTCCCTTTACGCCTTCGAATCTTTGAAAAATTTCCAAACAGACCACAAATGGTGAAAATCTCAAAGCTTCCTTCAGATTTTACAGTTCCTAAAATCAGGTATTAAAGTATTTCTTTAATTGTTTATCTCAAATACACTGTAAAAGATTCATCTTAAATCTGATCCAGCCCTTCTTTCAAACTCATGTTAGTATTTTTCTATTTTTAAATTATTATCTAAATTTCTACTCTGTTTTAAAAATCATTGATCCCTTTAAGCAGTATATTCAGAGCAGTGTCATTTGACAAGTGTATTAGCCTAGGCAAGAAGCCTGCTTGTCACTGCTTCTCTCTGAGATGCTCCTAGGTATTTAACTTCTCAGGTAACTGGTGAAGGTGCTCAAGGTTGCAGAGATGGCAGATAGATATCAACCTCTGACCCTCAACCAGGTAAGGATAAAATTGACTCTGAGGACCTTTTATTTTCAAGACAATAGAGAAACACCACTGGCCAGGTTTCTGTACTACTGTAACAGCATTTGTTTAGAATGCCATATGTGATTACAATATAATTTGTCTTACATTTTTTAAAAGAACCATGGCATTACTCACTCATGCCAATTTGATTTTTTATCACTTTGCCCCCCAGTTAATTGATTGCATAAAAGATGCTTTAAAACATTTATTTTAAAAAATTAAAGGAAATCCTTCCAATTATAGCTCAAAAATTATAAATAGAACCAGAATAATGTGAAATATGACATTTTTTTAATGTAACTAGTTTTAAAAACAATTCTATGCGGCAGTTATAAAAGTGTTAGACTGGATGTGGTACAATAATATTTAAAATTCAAATGGAAGTATATTTCCATTTCTGATTTTAAAAAGTAAAATTTAAAACCTGAAAATATGAAGTATAAAGGAGCTGTAAATTAGATTCAAGATTAGTGGTTATTTGAAAAGAAGTTATTTGAATTCTCACCATGCTTTAGAGATCAGATGAAGTAAGTTTCTTTTGAGTTATTTTGAGTCTTTAAATGCAAAATTATCTCTCAAAGATTTTTAAGATAAATGGAAGTTCAGAGAGATGAATTAATTCTTTCAAGTCTTGGAGGAGGGGAGTATCTTATGACCATGAGAGAATTAAGAATTATGTGAATTACTGAATATTATTGCTTAAAAGTTAGGGATATTACGTTTTTTAAGCAGTAATGACTGAAAATTTAGGAATCTTTCTCTAAATTAATTACTCTGGTAATTAATCTAAACACCACTCTTGGTATGACATGTCTTGTTTTCTATGAACTTTTGTCACTGCTTGATAACTGTAGCTTAAGCAAAAGCGTCATTGAAAAATGCTATCACTTGCTCCATTTCATTAATAATGCTTGATGTGCATATATTTCATTTGCAAAGGGAAAGTTTCATGAAGCAGTTTATTGACCGCCAGCAGCAGGACACTTGCTGCCTTTTAAGAAGCCTTCCGTCGGCCTCATCTTCATCATGTGATCATTCTAAACGGTCTGCAATTGAAGACAACAAATACATTGACCAAAAAGTAAGAATCACTGCCTCAAATATCCAAATTTTTCTTAAGCGTATGTGTTAGAGATTAAAAAAAAAACATATAATTGTGTAGGGTCCTGAAATCTAATGTCTCAGGAGAATAAAGAAAAAAATTTTTTTTTTGTGGAAGAAATCATTATACCTAAGATTTTTAAATTTACTAATTTGAATTTTGCATTTCTACAAGTGAGCTTTTGAGCCTTGCCATGTAACAGATGTGTGACTTCAAATAGGTCAAGAGCCTCTCCAAACCTGCATTTTCTTTGCAGAAGGATGCACTCTGATCTCTAAGGTTCACCCCAGGCTTAACCATTGCCTACTTGTATGTTGCCTTTTGCAGGAAACCATGCTTATTTCAGTTGTTACACCAGAGAAAATAACTAGAGCAAGTTTCTCTAAAGTCAGTCAAAATAAATAACTACCACTTATTGAGTGCTTAGTATGTGGCAGGAATTTTCTCTAGGTATATTATCTTATTCTTCTCTGATTTACCTATTTCTTAATCATTCGAAAGGTCGATAGGGAATTTTTTTTCTCATATTCCACTGTTAGAAAATGAAAGATCAATAACAGAGTTTGTAAAAGAGATTAAAGATTAGAGTTTGCAAAGACATCTAATTTACTTGCAAGTATTTCTCTTTGGAAGCCTTAATTTATTTTTTATTCCTTTAATTTGTTACTGCCCTTTTACTATTTCTTATATCAAATACATATTTCTCTATCATCATGTAAAAATAAAATACCAACTCTTTCATCCTCCAACATTCTCCATTTCTCTTCCTTGTCCCTCCACCCCATAAGGATTAGACTTTCAGAGTATCTTTGCTTTTCTCCTCTCTTCCCTCATTTCCATTATTTCTTCTCAAATTGAATTTCTCTCCCTTATCACCTTCCCCTACCAATTCCTCTGTTCTCTGCTATAGTTTGATTTTGTTCTCAATTATTATAATGATTTTCTTTGCGATATGTCTCTTCTTGTTCAAGAGTTTTCATTTATTTTCTTTCAATCATCTACAGATGTCATTCCTCCGTCTTATAGATTCCAAGTTTATAGATGGCAAATCTGATGCCAATGTCATTTTTTTCCACTTGAAAAATAATTAGTTCAGAAATGTTACCAGGATATACATTGTATGTCTTTTATCATTCAAACTACCTAAACTGAGAAGTCTTTTCAGTCCATATTTGACAGGAAATTTTTCACTTATTATTTGTTCAATTATTACTTCTCCATCTGCTCTTTTTTTTCCTCCTCCTTTTCCCTTATGATTGCCATTTCTCTTTTTTCCTTCTGTGCTCTGGATATTTGTTCCACCTGAACGTCCAGGGCACTAATTTAGTTTCAACTGAGACCATCCTTCGCTTTTAAATTTTGAGTGAAAAATCATGAAATGTGTTTCTGTGTGCACACGCACGCACGTGCAGTATACTCTTAACTCTCTTTAAAGACTTTAACTCTTTTACTATTTTATTAAACATGTCACCTTTCTTTTCCATAGTTACATTTCACTCAATACTGTGTACAGGACATGGACACAAAAGTTCATATGTCAGCCAATAGTCAAGTGAGAGGATAATAATGGCCTGGTTTCATCCAGTCAGTCTGAAACTGCATTTTGCATATCAGGAATACACATTGTTTATTATTTAAATTTACTTCAAAAGACTTTAAGCCAGAGGTGCGCAATGAACCTCCAGGCTGGGCTGTGGGTTAACTCCAGCTAACTCCAAGAACAATGTGGAGAGCTGATATCATTTATGCCCCAAATGGCAAATCCAGAACACGCTTTTTTAAGTCCCACTGGAAACACAAAATTGAAATCTTAGCTTGTAAAAATTTATTTTCTCTCTAAAAGGAAAGATGATGTTTTTCAAATTTTTGAACGGCGTGTTTTGAAATAGTTGAGGAAAAAATTAAAAGATTCTTGGCACATGTGGAGGGTTGGGGGTGAGAATTTGGAGAATTTGATGTCCTCTTTTGTGCACCTGCCATTACTTCTCCCCAGGCCATTTCTGTGTTGGGTTACAGACAGAGAACTTAGAATGCCATTTCTGATTTCTTTAATGTCCTTATATTTTGAGGCTCTTTAAAAGTCTTCTCATTTAATAGTTATTTTTAACTGAGAATAAGATAACTATTATAGTTTATTCTGTAATTTAACCTTTTAGCCTCCCTCATAATCTCTTAAAATATAACAAACTAGCAATATCTTGCTCCTCGGTGGTATCCGAGCCACTCAGCATCTAAAAGACTAGAATGTTTGAAGACTGCAGGCAATCCTAATCTACAATGTCAGTTGATTGAAACACACAACACATGATCTTATACAAGGAAAATTATCAATAATGGTTAGATTGCCCTTCGTTCCGTGTAAGCCTATTTGACCCATATGTAGATGTTGGAATAATATTGTTTATCCCCTTACAGCCTTCATTATCTGGGTAAATGCTCCAATTTGGAAGGTGTAATGCAGAGACCATATTTGCTCTTTGTCTAAGCAGCAACTACCCTATCATGGCAGGAGCAAGAGACATTCTCACGCTGCCATCCACTCTTAAAGCTTTGACTTTAAGTTGCCAGAAAAGTAGACTTCACAATTTCTTTCAGGATCCACTGTTTTTGCTTCAGCTGCCATCAGTTCCTGACATTCTTCTTAAATACTCAGAATTTGTTATCCTTGTTGAGTGCCATTGGGCAGGGAAACCCAAAACAGAGAATTTCACATAATGAATTTCAGGGGTGAGGATTTAAAGGAAGCAGAAATCAAAGACAAAGCAGTTTAGTATTAGTATTTTTTAATATGGCAAGCTTTTTTCAGTTTTATTAAGAAACCCTAAAGCCACTTTAAGAAAAATAAATAAACACTCGACAAAAATTTTGAACAGAGATTAGCTCCTCTGACAACGTATTTATCAGGAAATTTTTGTTACAATCCAAACTGTCTTTGGACATGCCAGTCAGTGCCAAATGGACAGCAAGGTGTTCTACGTGAAAAAAAATTCTTCCAGCACCGGGGAATACAAATTGAGGCTGTTTTTTCCTCAGAGTGCTAAGAAATAAAAAGAGAACAAGAGGCTGGCTTATCAGTGATTCTTATAACATGGCAAAGGAACTATAAATAAAACTTTTCCTTTAATGATTACCAGTAAGGAGAAACTGCACTTCACTAGAAGGAATCACTTTTCTCTTGCCAGGAAAAACACTGAGTCCGTAGGAACCTAAAGATCACACGTTAAGTGGGGAAAAAACTGACAACAGAAGCTAGGGGAGGGGAGACTAATAACGCAGAAAACAGGAGAGCACTTTAGGCAAGATTTTCTCTGAGTAATTACCCTGGCTTTGAACCATCATAAGTAATTCCCATGGCAACCTCGCTTTGGAGAAACCATGTTTTTAAAAATAGCCCTGTTTGATTACCTTTATCACATGGTTTAAAATACCTGTCCTTCTCTCAGTAAACAACAAGCAAACAAAAATGTAAAATCTTTAAGCCATCGTTGTGGTCTGCTCAGATCCTAAAGGAAAAAGAAAATGATGTTTTCCCCGCTCATCCTTGAGAGAAAAAGGCTGCCCTTCCAGACTCCAAAGGAAAGGTGGGTTCCCAAGAGCTAATTCTCACACTCCTTTCTCCTCTCACTTTCCCACATTTGCCCTTTTCTTCCTGATTGAAGGATAAACCCACCTATCTTGAGAGGAGTTTTTCTTGTTTTCAAGCAAAAGGAAGTCAGTCAATGGTTTTTCACCTATTTTTTTCTCCATATTATTGAAATTAAACCCTAGGTTTCTTAAGTAAAGTGCTTGTTAATAAACTGAGACTGAGACGTGAACGTGGCTTTCTAGTAATTCTGGTAATAAAAGCAGCCCACTCCATCCTCAGAAGTGAATCATCTCATCAAAGTCAAGGTCTCTACCATGCTTGGATCTGGGCATTCCCTGTTCTGAGCTTTCTCTTCTTTCTGCCCTGCTATTGTGGCTGGTGTGTCATTTCTGGAGTCAGAACCTATAATGGTGTGGGGAACATGAGTAACCACACAGATTTCTATCGGCCTGAGATAGATGAAGGGATGAGGGCTGTCTCAGCCACTCCCTTGTGTCCTTGCACTTTCTAGTACAGTATCAGAACCCATATTTATAAAGAATAGTGAATATTTCTCTAACAATAGGTCAATGTCTGCTCTCTTTCTTGGGAACAGCGGACATCTGGTCCTATGCAAAACATACACTGAAACATTTGACCCATGCCAAAAGGTCCTCGAAATGTGGCCCTGTCCAAAACTTCCATGGAGACATTTGGTCTGCATAGCTAATACAAATTCTGCTCTTCAATGACCTTCAAACCCTGATCCATCTACTTAACCCCATGTGCCATTACCAGCTAGACTACAGAGGCAAGAAGAGTTTGTGTTGGCACTACAGTCACAATACAATTACTAGACCAAGAAAAGATGTTAGTATTTTTTATGTATTAATCCTATAAACCAAAGTATAGATAAACTTTATTTATACTTGAGCCCAGGGACATTTTCTAAGTGTGGACATTTTAACAAGACAAAATGCCCTTTAATGCTCTCTTAACTGCCTACTTTCTGCTAAGCATATAGCAAATTTAGTAATCAGCCCTCACAGTTAATAGCTAACGCATGTGCAGAACAAAGAGGAAAATGATCAAAGTAATTCCTATGTTTTATTTACTCTTTTCATTTCTATTAGTCTCTAGCATTCACTCAGTCATTCAACAAACATTTAAGAAGTATCTGTTATTCATCTGACACTATTCTGGGCTATAGAAATTCAACAATGAGCAAGATATAAACTATAGCCTACTGGGGAGAAACACATGTAAATGAATGAAAGTAAAGAGTATTATAGGAACATGAGAGAGGATCTAAGTCTTTACAGGAGAAGGAAGATTGAGGAATTCAGGAGAAAGGTTCTCCAGGCAGAGAAGGAGGCATGTGAAAAGGCACAAAAAGCGTAATAAGCTTGATGTAACTGATTGTGAGAAGTAGAGTAGAATAGTGATTTAGTGATATAGGTGCCAATCTTCATCTATAAAATAGGGCTAATTCTTATTTTTAAGGTTTGTTATGATAATTAAATAATATAATATATGTTAAAAGCCTACTACTGCACCTAGTACTTGATAAGAAAGGTTACTGATATTAAGCCATACCATGAAGTCAGACTCAGCAAATAGACTTACATTCATCAATCAAGACAAATGACTTTTACTTAAACAAATTAACCTTCAGATGTAAAAGTCCAGTTGAAACAATATATTAAGTACTGATTTATTGTCCTTATTTCCCATGAGTGATTATTTTTCAAGTCTGAATTTTAATAATATTCCAGCTACTACTCCCATTGTCTACCTAGTGTCTTAGACTTTCAAGGAGTAAATTAAATTGTTCTGGAAAGATTTATTCTTCACAAAGCTTTGTTGATTGCCATACAGCATTTGGTAATTTTCTGTGTGATTACAGAGTGTTTGATGATTTGTTCCAGTAACTCCACACATAGCAGCAGTTATTCAGCCTAATCTGTAATTTGGAGGAACATTTACTCACTTACAAAAAGAGAACAGCCTGTTTTCATCTTTAAGGCTTTTACTCTTCTGAAAGAATTTTCTAAAATAATAGCTTAGCATCTCTACTATGCCGTGAAAGATGTTTCTCTAAGAGCAGAGTGGGAGATTGCATGATATTGCCACCTAAACAGGGGTTGTATTGTGAAGATACGATGCACTGTTGTCTCAGAGAGGGAAGAAGTGGCATTCATCAGACCAACTATGAAAATCCTATGCACTTCTCCTTTAGCATAAAAACGTATTCGTGGATAATTGATTGACCATTTAGTCACAGTAATGGAGAGGAAACAAAAAGATAAGTAGTAAAAATGGGGAAAAAAATTCATTTTTATTGATCTTTGCAGTACGTTTTTGAGCTCAGATTAAAATAGAGCTGTGTTTGAGTGCACATTCTTTCATTCGACGGTCATTTATTGAGGACCTTTATATGCAAGCAATGTGCTGGGTCTTGGGAAAAAAACACTCCTTCCAACGAACAGGAGAGTAGGAATTCCCGATTCTATGATTCTTCTATGATTCCCGATTCTATGATTCGTCTATGATTCTATGATTCTATGATTCTATGATTCTTCTTGCAGAATATTTAATTGTCATCATTTTTAGTTTGAGGTGATATGTAATTTGTTTGTATTCCTAAGGTATTAAGGGCCAAAAGTCAATCAGTCTAGGATTAATCGTCTTTTACAGGTAATAGAGAAGGCTTTTAATCAAGAGTTTTCAGGACTGTCTCCAAAACAAGTATCAGAGAGCTGAGATTGCAGCCAAACCTATCTTTGAAATCTACATTTGGCTGTACTTTCTAAATGTTCTTCTCTTTTGAGTATAGTTTTACTTATAAGTTTTACTTTCCACTAAGTGTTATGCCGGTCTCAATGTGTTATAGTTGCTGCTGCTGATATTCTTCTTATTTGGACCTGAAGTTCAAATACGAATGAATCGTAATTGGAGACTAAGGACTGCCCTTTTGTATTAGAGTGCACAGATTTTGAATTCACAAACATCTGTACGGTTAAAATCATCTGGCATTTTCTCCCACAATCATAAATTCCCTCATTTTGTTTAAATCTCTACAGATTTTCAATATTTATTTTTCTGTTTATATGTTATAACCATAAAGTCATTTTATCTTTTACTTCTGTAATTTAAATTGACCTACCATATATTATAGTTTCTTACCAGTAAGTACTGTATATTAAACACAACAAATTTTTTTTCAATAATTGAAGATGTTGCTTTTCCCTCATCCTTTGCATCATCAGTTTCATTACACTAGTCTAGCTGATATAAGGTGTTGAAGATTTGAGCTACAGCTTTAATAACTAAAGCATTGTCATTAAAGTCAAGTGCAAAAAAGTCAAGCGAATTAAATTTCCAATCATTTAGTTTCTAATTGTACACCATTTTCCTATATATCAAATGAATTGATACATTTCAAAATAAGCAGTGTCCTTGGTAATTTTTATGTGATTCACATTTGTTATTTCAAGGATTCACTTCGTAAGAAAAAATGTAGCATAGCAAAGAGAGTCATTTTTTAATATTAAGAAACTTTTTCTTTCTTTAAATCTATTTCGAGAACTAAGTACAGTGCTAGACATTGAAGGAAAATGCAGTAGACAAGAAAGACACCATCCTTATCAGATAGTTTATGATCTAGTGGAATTTGCAGAAAGATAAGACGGTGTGTCACAGAGCAGGGATCAACATGCACGGGGTGGCCTGGAGGCCAAAGGAAGATTTGAAGTGTGTGTATGTACACGTACATATTTTTATATATTGTAACTTTTATTTCTGATGTTTTTCAGGATTCAGAATTAATAATATTGAAATATCTTAAAATCATCTAAAACTCTCTTTTCACAAAATCCACATTCTAAGACATATTTAAGCTTCATAACATGATGTTATAATGGAATTCATCTTTATTTATATTTTTAATATGATTGTTTTAACCTTGCTGCCACCGACACTAATCAATTTTTAAAATTCTTTCTTTCCAAACATAATGTCAATTCCATACAAAGTTTATTTTATAGAAATATCTTACCATACACATGATCTGTCATATGTACTTTGAGATTAATTTTCAGCTCACAGGTGTATGAAAACTTCAAATAAAGACAAATGAGATACCACTGTCAACCTATATAATTTTAAGTAATTGCTAATTTTCAATTACTTTTTTTTTTTATGTGGGAGACATATTCAATAAAGTGGCTCATTACAATAATTACACTCCACCTTTCCAGCAGAAATAACATTCATCAAGCCTTGCTCATCAGACCATAATTTTGCACATCATGGCCATATGTTTTTATAAGCACTTTCCCATTATTATAAATCCATCAATGTCTTCAAAATGAGAAAAGAAAAACAGGGCCTCTTAAACTTTTTCCCAGTTAGAAACAGAAATGTATTGTTAACGACTCCGAATCAAAAAAGTTAATTGAATACTTATATTTGTGGTTTTCTTTCTCAAATAAATATTAATGGCTTCATTTTGAATGATGTTAGAGTGAAACTATGATTGTTTAGGTATAAGCACGGTAGCACCTCAAAGGAATCTAATATTCTCTGCTAGGTTTGTGGCTATACCCAAGTGAATGAATAAATTGAATTACTATTCTGGTTAATTGAAAGGTGTGATGGATCTCTGATTTTAAGGAATCAGTAAATGTAAAATATAAATACGTATTACCATACTGGCTTGAATGGGTTAGAAAAGTTCATTGATCTCTTTTAATGGTTCTGGGTTGTTATTCTGAAAATCAATTATGCATATATAGAACAAAGGAAAAAGTTGGCTAGTTTAGATTTCACATTAAGATTTGGGATAAGTAAGAGCTTATTATATGTGTAAACTAAACCTTTCAAGTCAAGCAGACAATGTTTTATTACAATATAGTTTGGAATATGCTTTTTTTACTGTTAAGCTAGTGACATTTTACATAGACATCGTGATATAGTGAAAAGATTTGGACACTGAAGCTGTACAATCCAGAGTTCTAGTCATAATTCTGCAATTTATTATCTGGGTAACCTTAGACAACCTAATTTTTGTTTATTCATCCATAAAAAATGAAGATTAACTTGAAGATTAAGTTTAAAATATGTATATAATACCTCAGTTCATTATCAAAGATCCAAGGAAATTAATAAGGATCTAAAGGATTTGAAATATACAGTTTACCAGCTTCCTGTGATGATAATTTATATATTCCTCAGCAATGACTAGTGATTAGACATTGTAATTCAAGAACACATGGATGACTTACAAAACATGAGCACTGTCTGTACCACAAAAGAATTTTTAATATAAACCAAATCAATATCCTAAAGAAGATATTATTTGACCAAAATGTAATAAAATTAGAAACCACATAATAACCACAAAAGATATCTTCACATTTGAATAATGTAGAGAGTATAGAAGAAACCACAAGAGAAATTAAAAGTATCTTGAACTGAAAAATAATGAAAATAATACATATCAAACTTGTAAGAAGTAGCTAAAGGTATTTTTAGAGGAAAAAGTGTAGCCTTAAAATGCATATTTAGTAAAAGAATGTGGACTGACATTAATCTTTCAAGTATTTTAACTCAAATATGCAGAAAAATATCAACCAAGAAAAGACTAAGAGCAGAAGGAAAGAAATAATGAAGATAAAAGTAATTATTAATCAAATAGAGAAAAAGCAATAAATAATATCAATAAAACTAAAATTTTATTCTTTGAAAAGGCTAATAAAAGTGTTAAATCTGTGTCAAAATTCAACAAGAAAAATTAAGGAGGCTTCTGGAAAGATGACAGGCATTGACATAGTTTTTTAATATTCTCGAATTCCCACACAGAATACCTAGATAGCAAAAGCAAAAATCAATAAATAAGATTTACAACAAAACTAGGTAATCCCCAAACCCTAAATCAAAGCAGGTGCACACAAACCAGTAGGCACATGATTTGCATCATGTCGTAGTCTGTTGGGCTGCTATAACAAAATACCATAGACTGGGTGGTTTAAACAATAAATATTTATTTCTCACAATTCTGGAGGCTGAGAATCCCAAGATCAAGGTGACAGTAGATTCAGTGTGTGGTTCCTCTTCCTGGTTCACAGATGGCTTTCTTCTTACTGTGTCCTCACATGAAAGAAGAAGGTCTTTGGTCTCTTTTTCTTCTTATAAGAACACTAATTCCATCGTTGAGGTTCTACCCTCATGACCTCAGCTAAACTTAATTGCCTTCCAAAGGCCCCATCTCCTAATACCATCATATTGGGAGTTAGGGCTTCCACATAGGAATTCGGAGGGAGCACAAACATTTAGTCAACACATGATATCAGCACCTGTGGGAAAGAAGCCAAAGTTAGTAAAAAGGCATCTAATGTTTCTGGGAATAGGGGAACACCTTCTTAGCTCCACACTGAGGAAAAATATCCAAAAGTGGGATCAGTATTGAACAGGCCAATGACAAGAGTGATAGAGGAAAAAAAAGATCCAGACAAAATTGGATCTCTGATGGTGTCAGGGGAGAGTAAGGAACAGAGCTAGGAAATCCCAGAAAGAAAGCTGCCATATTTGATTACTATATTAAAACAGCAGAAGAAGCAGCTCTGAAGTTAGAAGAGAAACACTGAACTATTCAAGAAAACTAATTTTGCATAACAGTGAGCAATAGAATATTATCAGAGTCAAGTTCCCTACAAAAGTTATAAGAAAAAAAAATAAGGAGAATACTGTTCCTATAGACAGTGAAAGCTTGACATAAAGACATGCCTACAAGCAGCTCAAACCGTAGCATACTGTTGCAAAATGAATCAAAACATTAAAAATTACATCAGATTAGAATAGCAACATAAATAAAACTTAGAAAAATTCATTCATAAAGTGCTAGAAGTCAGGAAAACAATGAAGATTGAAGTACAAGGAATGAACTGATTATATACAATGAATGAAGCCTTAAGATAAAGAGAAAGTGAAGAAGAGGAAATTTTAAGAAATTAAAAAGAAGTTATTTGAAAGAAAATAACAAATTGAAGATGAGAAGGTCCAACATCTACATTATAAGAGTTTCAAAAGAAGAAAACTAAAGCAATAGAACAAAACAAGTACTAAACTTTTTGAAATATAAAAAGATTTGAAACTCTTGAAAGTACACATGACCTGAAAATATCAACCGTGAATGACCAAAAATAAGAAATACTCCAGAAAAATCGTAAGATTTTCAATTTGTAAAAAATCGGTATCTAGCTCAAAATGAACAAGTGATTTATAAAGGAGAGAACATTAGAGTACCATCAGACTTTTCTGCAGTAATGCTTTATTTCAGGAGAAATTAGGGTAACATACATAGAATAGCCAGAGAGAAAGTATGTGAGCCAAGTTTTTTATATCAAGTTTAAAGTGACAAAAAAAAAAAACTGTTATCAAGATGTAAGAATGTAAGTATTATAAGATGTGAGTAATATTGTTTCCATGAGCCTTTCGTGAGAAACTACTAAAAACATGCTTTGGACAACCAAAATGAACTACAAAAATGACCCTAACACATTGACATAAGAACTGGTGGGAAGCATTCAAGATATAATTATGTATAATACTATGACTACATGAGGATTAAAATGAAGAGTAAAATATGTAATAACAATTTGCTCTGCTAATATGAGTATAGTACTAGTATACAAATAAAAGGGAACAATGGGAAAAAATATATGGAAACAGTTTTAAAATATTCATTAATTGTATTTTTGTTTTAGAATAGATATTGTAATTATGAGACTAC
This sequence comes from Pteropus medius, assembly GCF_902729225.1. Lineage (NCBI taxonomy): Eukaryota > Metazoa > Chordata > Mammalia > Chiroptera > Pteropodidae > Pteropus > Pteropus medius. The sequence goes on along the minus strand of NW_024352787.1, from coordinate 2,425,563 downwards.
TGTCTATGAAATGTGAAATAAATTAATGAGTACTTTTGAGGTAGTCTAATTCTATCATCCTGTATGTCTTTGATAATCAAGGCTTGATTGGGGATGGGGTGAAGAGATACAGAGATGTCATATAGAAGAGATTAGGTAAAATTTAAACTGATTTTAAATTGAAAATATTAGAATAAACTCAGGTAAAGTATTCAAATCAATGACCAACTCAGCAGCAGTGAGTATCACTGGAATCTAGATTATATTCCTGAAATAGCATTTTTTAATAAATAAACAGGAGCTCTTTGGAGAAAATTGTTGATTTGGAATAGGAAGCATACGAGATGAGCTTGGAATACCTTGTCATATGTGAGAACAAGGAAGCTTCACCAAAGACTACTAGAGTCATATTAAAAGAACCAATGGGCCAACTCGAAAAAGCTCCCAACAAGCACAGTTGGGATAATTTGACCTACCATACGATAATAACTGTAACAGATTGAAACCAATCATATATGTTTAAATCCTTGAGTTCCTAATGATGTTTTTAAGTAATAATTGATCACCTTAAGAGCATGATAAAAACATAATTAATTACATAAAAACTATGAGTACAGGTAAAGAATCATCATTTATTTTGCCTTTTCCATATGAATTGTACAACTGAGTAAACAAATAATACATGAGGGGAAGTACCTCATTATAAAAATATTGCAAGTAATAAATGAAAAATAAATGACAGTTTTCAAATAGAATGAATCAATGATCTGCGCAATGAACATCAATACTATTAACATTACAAAAGGAGAGACAATCAGACATTATATGCCTGTGGCACTACCTATGGCCTTGCCAAAGGAAACAAATCTGTCTAATGAAACACTAGATCTAGCTGCCAATTTAAAGGAAATACAGAAGGCGGAGGAATACGTGAACTATACCATGAATGAGCATTTAGCAAAATCCAGACTCCCAGAAACTACAGGGCAAATGACCCAGGTTCTTCAACTATAAGGGGAAAAAAAATGGAGAACTTGTAGATTAAAAGGTTTAAAAGGCCTTTCCAAAAAAAAAATAAATAAATAAACCCACACAGGTAGGTCTATTCATTGCTGTGTCCATCAGCTCCAACTTATTCAGCCATATATAACTCTATACAAATTGGTTTGAACTTCTAGGCTCTTGAATTTCATGTTAAAGTACACAATTCTGGAAAGATCTTTTAAATTAAAATTGTAAGACAAAGTTATTTCTGTATTGTTTGAACAACTTTATTTTTGAACAATTTATTGTCTGAACAACTTTATTCAATTTTATTTATTTTTAAAAATAATTCAAAGAATGGTCATCTTGTAGAGTTGAACGTATTAAGTTTACAACATATAACCACCAAAAAGTGAGGCATTTTCAACTAATCTTATGTTTTTCAATACAAACTCTATGTAAATATGTCATGCACATCCTTCCTTTTAATTCATACATTTCTGACATGTTTACATCTAGAATGAACAATTACTGACGCCTTTCATAGATGTAATTTACAATTTCAGATCTAAAATTACTTAAGAATTAGATCTTTGTTTTGATCATTTTAGGTGCCTATTGGTATCTTTTGGAGCCAGAAGAGGGCACTGCAGAGCAGTGTAGCTCTGAGTACTGTGACTAGCATTTAGAAAATGTCCTTTGCTAAAAGAAATGTGAAAAGCTTTACAACAGAAATAAGAAAAACAGAAGCAATAACTAGATAATCATTATAGGCTTTCTTTAGTTACTAGAAAAAATAACAGTTAAAATATATAACTATCTAAATATATAACTATCATCTAGATAGATGATAAATAGATGTTAGATGGATTAGATGATAGATAGATGATAGATAGATAGATAGATAGATAGATAGATAGATAGATAGATAGATAGATACATACATACATACATACATACATACATACATACATACATACATACATTGATACATAGATACATAGATACATAGATAATGTAGATAAAGATATCTCCTTTCTTCTTTCAAGAACACCCCAAAGCTGAATCTGAAGTTCTGTTACAATATTTATTCTTTCACTACTTCTGCTGTTAGTTCTAAAACCAGTTCTCAAGTACTTTGTACAGATTAATAGTGTATTTTGTTTTGATTAGTTCAGGTCTAGGACAAAGGAGATTTGATAGCCCTTTAGCAATCTCAGGCAGTGCAGAGATAATTTTAGAAACAATATAATAAATATTGTCCCCAGTTGCTGAAAAGGTTTTTCTAAACATGAAGAACACTATTTCAAGTGTCAGCTGCTCAATTACAGGGCAGTAGATAAGTAATTGAGTTCAAACCATCACCTTACACTAGGAAATATGCCTAAGGCATATTATTGTCCTTTGAAGATGAAATAGGAGCAGTGGGATCTGAAGTCCTCTCCTAAAACTTTCTGTCTCAGGGCCCCTGTAACCTGGGCCTTTCTTGTGACTGTGTATATGCTTAGATAACAAAAGGGCAGATGTGCCACCATGATGGAACCCTTCAAATGAGTCTTCTGTTTCCAAAGTTACTGTAAACAGCATTCCTTAGGAGATGTACTGTCTCCACGAGGAGGTTAAATCAATGCCAAAAGTCACCTCTTTATGCGAAAGGAGAAGATTTAAAGAAGTTTCATGATACACAATGGTAAACAGTCTTTTGTGCACTACACTGAAAATGTAATTTATAAAAAAATGACATCCGATCTTGTCTCCTTGTCTGCACATTAATTTATTTTCCTGAATGTTCTGGTGACTAATGAAACCAATTCAGTTTTTCATTATTGAAAAAAATAAGTCTGCTACCTTTCCTCACGTGAAAGAAATTGACAGTGTGTTCAATTATTCTTCCCTTATTACAGATCTGCTGTGAAGTATGAAAATTATATTGCTAGCTATAATGTTATCTAGGTTCTCAGTTGTAGCTGAAAAAAACAATTTATGACCACAAGTTCTTCTCCAGCTATGCCCATATGGACATATTGGTTGACATTACAGCATTTGTTTTAGGTTTGTTTACAAATTGGAGCTTTGTGACTTTGCACTTCAAGTTACCTAACTCTTGTTTAAAAGAAACTGGGCGGTCTATTTTTACTGAATACAGAGTTGTTCTATCTTCTGCTTTTTATTTCCCTGTATCAACTTTGTTGAAACACAGTGTGCCTTGTAGCGCTTCTTCCACTTGCCTTGCTTAAGTGCCTAGTTCAGCACTTATAGTTTGCACCAAACTAATTTGCCCCATGCGTGCATTTCTAGCTTCAGGCCTTCACCCACTGCCTCCTTTGCTTATAGAAATTTTAACTATTCTTCAAGGCCCAGAACAATGTCCACTTCTTCAGTTAAGTTTTGCTCACTATTTCAGACACACCTATTTCTCTCCCACCCAAAGTCCCACAGCCTCTCTCATCTTGGTCTACTGTATGTATCACCTAGCACTTTACTATATGCTATATCCTACTTTTTACTGACAATCTCATGTGTCGTAGTCTTGCAGTCATAAGTAGGCTTTTCAACTCTAGTAAGCAAGAATTGATTCCAAATTACCTTATATCTCCAATAGTCACTAATCTCATACTAAGTGCTCAGGAAATCTACTCTAATCTATTGATCAAAATGAACAGGTCATTTTTCAAGTGTTATCTTTGGTCCGACTACTGGAGTTACACTTTTTAGTTTGTTCTTTGTTATGACGAATCTTCTCAGGATGGTGTGCCTCCCTATTCTGTCTCTGCCTTTTTCCTGCCCAGTTTGGCTCCCTATACACTTGTCACCAATCTGATTTCTGCAACTATCAAGCAGGCCAGAGCTGAGTTGGGGAATACGTCTCCTGGTTTGTAGTCAGCCTCTAGGACTTTTTTCTTAGTCCTCTTCCCTAGAATAATTTCGTCATTGCAAACTAAGAAACCTTGAAGGCTCATCTCACTTCTCTCCATCCTGATCATTGAGATTAGTTTTGGGTCACAGGCCAACAACCTGAGATGCGGTGTGGATTACAAGACATTCTACTGAACAGTCACAACAAGGAGTCCTACATACATTTCGACATTAAATTCTTTGGAAAATGAATTAGCCTATTCAGATGTAAAGTGACATTGTGACGAGTGGGCATAGCCAACGCATCTCCCCCATAGCTGTGACCTGTAGCCTCACAAGTTTGTTTGCAGTTCTACCTAAATAAAAGTAAAAATAAAATTAAATGATAGAATCAATGGGGGAAAAAAAGCACATTTAATATTTTAATAGTGTTACCTATTTAATATATGTAATGATTTGTCAGTATGTTATCCCTTTACATTCTAAAACTAATGTCATACTCATAATTTTACAGCTTCGCAAGTCTGTCTTCAGCATCAGGGCAAGGAATCTTCTAGAAAAGGAGACTGCAGTCACTAAAATCTTAAGGTAACACTAATAAATGTTGATACGTATTTAAACACAAGTGAAATTATATTAAGCAAAAAAGAGCTTTTTTTAATGAACTAATAATTTTCCGAGTACCAATATTACTTTCTGCTAAAAAGTAAGTTTGGATAACTATGTACTTATACATACTATCAAATACATTATTAATGTCTTTCCCAAAAGAATAATATTTTATTAGCTCAATTGACCTTTCCTTTTTTGCAGTGAAACATAAATTATAAGTATAAATTTACAAAAAGATGAAATAACTTACTCTTATTCTTTTAAGTTTTATGTCCTTTTTGATTTCGAAAGACAAATCACAATCTAAGGGAAAACAGTAAAAGGATAAGCTTTTTAAAAATAGGTATGATTTCTTAATTTATTAAGAATAAATTTACTTGAAATCTGTAATTGTCAAAAGCATAACTATTATAGATGCTTGTAAAAATATATAGTTTTAATCTTGCTTTCTAAAATCTGCCTTGAAATATCAGAAAGGAAAATTAAGCTAGCTACTTAAGAGTACTTTATGAGACTATGTTATAATATAAAGTGACATAATCATTATAAAAATGCATAAGCATTTGGAATATAATTTATTGGTGCATATATTACCTAGACGTATGTAAATGACACAATTAAATATTGAGAACTGAAGGTAGAATGGCTAACAAGGCAAATAGATAAATTTATACTAGAAATCCCTCTCCAAACTCGTGCTAAGGGGAAGGAGTTGGATTCTCTTCTACTCTACCTTTATTAATATGAAGTCATTAAAATATTTTCACCACAATGTATGTCACTATAAATTGGATAACTGTAATGAACAAATAAGGCTAATATATGATTTGAGAAACTATATTGACTTTATAACAGTACCTGGAGTTTGTATGCCTAAAACAACCCTAACTCATCAAGACAGTATTCTATAAATTTAATCTTTTTATTGACTGATGATTCCTGCATAGAATTGAGTATGTGTTAGAGTACCTTCTATGAGATGAGAATAAATATTTTGGGGGCTTGCAAGTTATCATCACAGAATATGATGTCATGAACCTAAAAGGTCTGGTTAAAATAGAGAAAGGAAAGCTTCTAAGCAAAGTTATAACAGCCTGTGTCCCAACTTCTGTTTGCTTCCAATGGATTCAATCCTGGCATTACCATCAGATAACACCATGAGGCCAGCCTTGAACACTACATGATGCTTCAGGGTCTTTATCAAGCTGTAACTGTACTGCACAAGTTCATGGCAGGGCTTTGAAGACTCTTCCTTGGTCCCACATAACAGATCATATGCTGGACCAGTCCTGCTGCTCACAGGGAAGAGAATTCTGCCTCAATTGGAAATGGCCCACAAAAGGATTGTAATACTCTGAGCCTTGGTTGCTGCCAAATTAGGAACCAAAATGACCTTACCCACGTGCCAGGAATAATTGCCTTCCAGCTAATCTGAATTTGCTGTAGGGATTCCCAGAGACTTTCAGCACATATGCAGTCAGGGTTACTTGGAAGGAAGCCACTTCCAGAGGTTCACTTCCCTGTGAACGCTTTCTTAAATTAGATCTTCTACTTTTCCTTTTTCTACCACCCTTTCTTCATTCACTGCTCTCCCAACTCATCCATCTAAAAAAAAGGTGACACTATGTTTTGTATTGATCTGGAATGTAAAATCCTCTGGGTTGCCAAACACAGGGACTATTCCCAAATGGCTTTCTCTGGGAGGGTCCCATTTGGCAGTACCTTATTGTCTACTCATGTGACAAATTTTTGGAAAACCTTCTTCCAGTAATTCATATACCTTAAAGTTAAGCTTCAGAAGTAACATGGTTGTCAGTACAGCATATGTTAACATGTTATTCAGAAAAAGAAAGTCAAGCTTTTTCTAATAGATTAAGTGATTGGTTTGGCAATGAAAACCGACTTCATAGGTGCCCAATGTCATAACATTGAATGAATTGGATGGATGAGACTCTCCAATGAGAGGAAATTTCAGTTGTTGATTTTTTAATGTACACAAGTGGTTTTAAAAAGAAAAACTATAGGGGGTAACTGAGCAAAATTTTTAAGACTATCAGGGAATAAGGACAACCTGAGACTTGCTCAATAATTGTGTAGTTTGAGAGACACCCAGAGCCAATAGCATTTGACTACAACCCAGCACACTACAGAATGAGAGGGACCTCTTTGGGCATGCTTGAGCTATGTTACCCAGTGAATCTCAGGAAATTAGAGGGAACATTCTGAAAGAAATTAAAATGTTTTTTGAGAATACAAATTTGATCTCTAGAAAAGCCATTTAGCTCTTCTGTAAAAATGGTTTCCTCATCACTGCTACACTATTCTCCAAAAGGATTCAGGACATGTGAAAGATGTCAAAGATAGTGTTTTGAGGTGTACTTATCATTTTTCACTAATAATAACAATAGTAATAGTAGCAATAATAATAATATACCTGCATTATAATGTAACTCGTAAGTTAGAAAGTCAAGAATAGATTGAGTCCATGTCTATGGGTCCACTGACATATTTCTATGCTGTTTTCCAAGAAATAACAACTAAAAAGGAAAAGAAAGAAGAGAGAGAAAGAAAAATTGAAAAGGAAACATTTGCAGTTGCCTCAGGGCAAATTATTCAAATAGCCCTACATAAAATGGAGAAGGAAAAGTTTCCACCACTCTATGCCCTGATTTGGGCATAGAGATAAGTCATGTACACTCTAAATCTAATGTGATGTCATAGGAAGATTTTATGAAATATTAGTGTCTTAGAAATAACTTTTTTAAAGATAACAGCTCTTTGGGGAAAATAATACTAAATAAAAATCCCTGATCTAGGATATCTGAAAGCCTGGCTGTGTAAACAGGTGAATTTTTTAAATTCTCTCTTCTCTGGGAATTTAAAGATTGGAAGAAGTGCCGTTCAGAGTCCCCCCAGTTATAACATAGGATACCAGACTTGGTGGTAGAAAGCCTGGACTAATGTCTGGCTCTGACTCTCTATAACCTTGAGCAACTCACTTCTCAGACTCTCTGTCTTTACAGTATAGACTGACCAAAAAGATAGTGTGAATATTGATCAAGCAAAGTGAAATTTAATACTTATTACAGTGAGTGTGACCTCCAATTCAGCAGTCTTTATAATGTCTCAGAAGGGATAGGTCAGGGGTGGTTATTTTTGAGGTTTTGGATTTAAGTGTTTTTATGGGGAGAGATCTGATTGAGATTAGGCAGACAATTCTTGATATATAAGAGTTTGGATCAGGGGGCCCCAACTCCCAGGCCATGGACAGGTACCAGTCTGTGGCCTGTTATGGACTGGGCCACACAGCAGGAGGTCAGTGGCAGGCAAGCTAGCGAAGCTTCTTCTGTATTTGCAGCCACTCCTCAGCGCTAGCAACACTGCCTCAGCTCCACCTCAGATCTTCAGGTATTAGATTCTCATAGGAGCACCGATCCCTGGTGCCAAAAAGATTGGGGACCGCTGGATCAGTTCACAATATATACAAATATCAAATCATTATGTTCTACACCTGAAACTAGCCCAATGTTATATGTCAATTATACCTCAATAAAGAAAAAAAAGAGTGTAGGAGTCTCCAGGATGCACAACAGGTAACAATACCTGTTATCAACAGGTAACCATTACTGTTCTGGGGAGGACAGCACTGTGGGTGGAGGACAAGGACGAAGTGAATTACCTTTACTTCTTCACTGCCATGCTCTGCTCTTCCCTCCTGTCTGGCTTCATGTTTCAGTTAAAAGTTATTCAGATGGAGTTTGCATTCTGCTTTTCACTTTTCTTCTTGCTTTGGGGCAATTTCTGAAAAGAGGAAAAATAAATGATGACTTTATACTGTCATCTTCACTCTGGAAATCTATTTTATGCCTTTAAAATTTTTAACCTAATACATGTATTACCTTTAAAAATAAATATGACTAATTTTTAGAAACAGCATTTTAAAAGAAATGTTTAGGATTTATGGACCTAGTTGGGCATGGTCTTGGCCTGAGTCTTGATGAGAAACAATTATTTTTAAGGTGACTGGTTGACCATTTGAGTGACTTATTGTCTAGAAGAAGAGGCTGGTTCATTAGACTGTAGTTCAGATAAATGGATTTCTGGAAAGTTCCTAAAGCTAACAGTGAAATTATTTATTTGTTAATAGCTTTAAATTTCTGGACAGGTATTTCCTGGAATGAATAATAAAGTCATATTGATGGAGAGAGTTTAATTCTTGGTTCTGATAATTAAGCTGCAGGGCTGCCAGTGATCTCAGTTCTCAGGGGACCCACATTTCTAAATATCCATCTTCCATTTGAAACAGGATCTACATGATTCCAGTATGTGGAATTTCCTATGAACAGGAAATTCAAACCCGCAAAGGAAAAATTATTTCAGAGAAAAAGGGCCCTGGAATTTGAGGTGTTTGAATCATTGGTGAAGTCATCCTTTTCTACACATAATCATCTTTAATTTGTGTTCTTCTATTTATTTCTGTTTTAATTAATTAATGCCTTGAGAAATAGAAATGAATTTCTGGCTATATTTGAGAACTCTTTGATGAGAAACAAAAGTGGACCGTTTTTACAGAACTTGAGAATACGATCACATGCTTAAGTGCAGGTGATTCACTTGGCACCAACAGTCATCTGTATTGTTTTTTTATTAAGACTCATGTGGAGAGTATTGTGAGAGACAGGATGTCCCACCACCTAAATTATAAAATCCAAGGTTGCTATTAAATTCACTGTTGTTTTGACTTTGACTCTGCCGTTCAGCTCCACTAAAGAAAGCTTCCTTCAAAAGGCACTGACCTTTTCGCTACACCAGATGAAATCAAAACAAATAGCAGTGTGCTTTCAAAAATATTACACCGCTACGGAGATTTCTCTAATTCAGAGCCTTGAAATTGAGCAAAAGTGCACATCATTTCTCTAGGCTAAATGCATAGAGAAATGTCAAAATAAAATAATTAAACATTTTGCATTATTTTAGAACGTTTCATTCTTTTGCCATCAGAAATTCATCAATTAGGACAATATCTTTATAACCTTTTTGAATGCTCAGTCTGGTACTGTATTTGCATTTTGTTATTTGGATCTATGACAAAATTTCCCTGGCCATGCACTATATTAATAATTTTTTAGAGTCTCAGGAATAGCTTTTAGTTGGATGCTACTTATTATTAAAAAAATTAAATACAGTTAATGACATATATAGGGTTAGTTTTTCTCATATCATTTTTATTGACTACAAATACAACATATACTACATAAATATAAAAAAAATCACTACACATTTGTTAAGCTATAGGTTTTTAAATGATATTAGCTGGATTTTCTTCCTGAAAGAAAGTGCCCTCAGTCAAGAATATTTCTCTAACATCTTCTCTATGCCAGGCATTTTCTGAGATACTGGACACGTACATTTTTTCCTCAAGGAGTTCACAATGTTTGCCCTTAGAATAATATTTATGACACTAGTTAGGTGTAGGAGCCTTCAATAATATCTCTAGATTTCTGAACATAATTGTGACAAGAAAATTCATAGATGGCATAGTAATGGTTTCCTATTGAGTGACTTTAACAATTAAAATCACTTATCTAAAATGTAATATAAAATCAAAGTGAACAACAATTCCAGTACTGGTGTTTCATCTCTTAAATTATATTTCATTATGCCATGAAAATGCCTTTTTTAACATGAAGATAGAGGAAGAAGAAAAGGAAGATGGGAAAGAATGAATAACATTTAATAGATCCATGTACGGTGCTAAGCTCTTGTGTATATTATCTCATTTAATCTGCACAACACACTTATGCAGAAAAATTACTGTTTTTATCCCCATGTTATATATGACAAAACTGAATCTTAGAGAAGATAAGTAATTTTTTCCAATTTTACATATCATGGGAACAATCTTGGATATCACAATATCAACTACAGAACAATTTCCCCAACAACTTGAGCAACTAAGTGTCCTCATTTATCAGAAAGTGACTGTGTGCCAAACACTCTGCTCACTCTCATTAGGTCTTAATGGCAACCCTGAAAGATGACGATTATTAGCTCTCTTTCAGAGATGAAGAAATTAAGGCTCAGGAAGATTAGATGACTTACCTGAGGTCACCCTGTCTAGGGAATCAGGGAGTCAGAGAACCAGGAATCAAACCCTGGTCTGTGTGACTCTGAAATCCATGTATCTTTTTCCAATATGCAAAGGTGCCGTATGGGCTACTGGCATCTCTGCTCTTTGGGGGCAGTCTAAATCTCTAGAACTGTAGCTATCTCCAGTCTCTTCCTTCTCTCTCCACACTCCCCATAATATTCTTCATAGTAGAAGGGAACCAGCCATGCATTTATTATCTTAGAGTAATAGATAAAAGTGTCTTCGTAGAAGATCTTTTGCTGAATATTGGTTGCAACTCACATCCCAGACCCTGACGAATAAGTCAACTCAAGCAAACTCATTTCTGGATTGGCATTGTGTGGCCTTCCTGACACTGACCTACAGAGGTGACTGCATTCTTGTTGAGGTCCATATAGTCATATAGAAGATGCTGTGTTGGTGCAGCAGAAATGGAAAGAGAACAGGCTTTGCAATCAACTATACTTGGCTGCAAATCCTCTGAGCAGCAGTGAGTCCTTGGAAAGGCTCGGTTTCTTCATCTATCAAGTGGGGATATTTGCAACCTCATAACAGTAAATGAGCAGTGCGCTGTCAGGTATCACTCAATAGCTCAGTAGCCAAATGGGGTTAGAATCCTGGCTCCACCACTTCACAGATGTTTGACTTCGGGCAAGTTACTAAATCTCTCTGCACTTCAGTTTTCTCATCTGTTAAATAAGTTCTGTAAATTAATAGACCCTGCCTTGTAGGTGAGGGTTAAACAAGTTAGTATCTGTAAAGTGCTCTGTAGATGATTTTCCGTTATTAGTAGTAAATCTGAAAGAGACCCACAGTTGCCCCCGAGATGCAGGCAACTGACAGTCACCTTCAAAGCAGAGCCTAAGGGTTTGCTTGAGAAGTTTCTACTATTGCCCAGCAGAGACTCTATCTGAGTGGCATAAAATCTTTTTGATAAATCAGTGTACCCTTTTCTAGGTTGATCCCAAGTTTCTTGCTCACTCAGCTGAAAATGGTCTGTCAGCTGCAGCTTCATACTCAGTTAGGCCTGTGCTAGGCTTGCTAACATCTTCAAGTTTCAGATTATTTGTTCATATCATTTGCTGGATATTTGATGGATATACTCCCGAGCTAACAATATAGATTCATCAACCGAGTTTGGCATTGCCTATAGCTGGCTAGAAGTTCTGGGCATGGAGAACCATCATCTTCTGTAATGCCTGAAGTGCAATTGTGACATTCTCCACTGCTTGGATATGCTAGGAAAAAAAAACAGTCCTATCTCAGAAGTAGGAGACTTAAATAGGCTTTGGCAGGAGATCTAATCAGACAAGTAGAGACCAGTATCATGCAGGGATAACTGGCAAATGAAAGGCAAGAGTATGGTCAAAGTGTTGGTAAAGTTAGACTTAATTGACTTGGCAGGTGGAGGAGTGATTGTGAGCAGGATCTAAATCAAGATAGTTGGATAAAAGGGACTAGTGATCAGGGCACAAGGAAGAGTTGAAACAGAACCTGTAACTGCTGTCATAGGGACCACTAGCAGAAGAACAGTGATGGCTATGGCTGGGATAAGTATGACATTGTCTTCTGCATAGGTTGTAATTGCCTACCTGAAACCTCCAGTATGCACATCACGTTAAAGCTCTGTAACTTCTGGACGGATGACAGGTTAGCTACAGCTGGTCCTTCAGGGGCTGTAGGCAGAATGGGAGGTACTTCTTTTGGTCTCTGGCCTCTTCGAAGACCCTGTTCTCCCAGCTCTCTCTCTCCAGGGTCTGGGAGAGATGAATTGACTCCTGGGTTCTTCTTAAAACATTAGCCTGTGGGTCATATTCCTCTAGAAGAGAGAATGAGCCTTATATTGTAGAGATTGAAGAAATCATGGAATTTTCTAGAGGAAGGAATTCAAATTAAATTCCAGTGATTTCCTCCACAGGGTCACCTACATCATTAGCTATGTGAAAAGAGAAATTTGGGAAAAGGAAAAAAACCTCTTTATTTTTATTCTGTTCAGTCTTGTCTAGACCCAGAGCTGCCAATTTCCTGAAGCTGGCCCAACTAATTGGGAAGTCTGCGAGAGCTTAATAATGCCAAGCATCAGCATCCTACCACACTTGTTCTTTACTGTTCGGCAAGTTCTCCTTTTCAAATTATAGTTTCATCAGTTAGCTCAGCAATTCAGCAGCTTTGGATAACGTCATGTTAGTTTTCTGCAGCTCTACATTCTGGGCATGACTAGCAGGACACATTCAGTACCACCAAGAAGGCCTGAGTACCTGCGGCATCCCACAGACCTTTGGGCTGGACTTGCCAACTGTAAAATATTAGGGAGAGAAGGGTGCTAGGATGAACCTGTGATGAGAAGGCGGACAGATCCCCCTGAAGCTGAGTTTGGATCAGCCTCCTGACACATCAGCAATTTTTTGTGACCTCCATTTGGCAAGAATAACCTGAAGAAAACATTGTTAGGCATTAATATGCCCAAACTTGATTGATTATTAAATTGTTAATGTCCAATTTATTAAATATGTTTTATACATTTGTAAAATATATATATTATAAATTATATATTTAAATATATATTTATTACTATATTTACTGTATTATAAATAATAATACATTAAATATAATATATTAATTAAATATATATTAAATACCAATTGCTAATACTGAATATATTAATGTTAAAATATTATACATTAATCAAAAATTAATCTAAATATTACAGTAAATATTTATCTGTAATTCTATTAAGGCTGCTTGGTTGTTGGTCTTCCTTATTAAGATTTTCATAACACTTAAAAACTTGTGTAGATTAGTCAAAAGGCCATTTGGAGATAAAAAAGATTAACCAGATGTATGGAAATTAAGTGTGTTCAGAGAATAATAAACTAAAGAGATGAGATCTATAGGTATATGCATTTACATACAACACAAATAGTAAAAATTTCAAAGTGGCAAGATAAAACTTAATTGAAGCAAACATATATATTGCTTTTTTAAAAAATCAAACTTTCTTTTATTCAACCTTTGAAAAGTTTTTATTGAGATATAATTGACATATAACATTATGTTAGTTTCAGGTGTACAACATAATGATTTGAGTGGATATTTATGTATTGTGAAATACAGTAAGTCTAGTTAACATCCATCACCATATAGTAAAATAGTATATTCTAAGATGTTGTCCTAAGCATATTATATTTCATAGAGTTTTTTGTTTGTTTGTTTGTTTGTTTGTTTAGATACACTCCAAAATGATTGTAATGTTACTTCTGGATTAGGAGAGCTTCTATTAAATTTTACTTAAAACATGGGGAAGATATTCTAACGAGGTTTTATCATTTTATCATAGGAAGGTAAAGTAACAAGCAATAAAGAAAAATACATATCTGTGGAAAAATTGGTTCATACAGTTTATGCAACATTTGCAAAATTTTACTTTTATTATAATAAAAGGTTCGGTCTTCTCATTGTAATTTACATTTTTCTGAGTCAGTAGTTGGGCTACTAAAGTTGAACCTGAGTGAATGGTGTGGGTTTTCAGACATTTTATTTGCTGAATTTTAATAGGTTTCCATAAGTTAATTATCTTTTTTTATTTATAGTACCTACCTATAATAAGACACTAAAGGCTTCTTTTGTTTTTCAATTTACAATGAAGTTCTAGTTTCTCATGTATTTACATGTCTATATAAGAAAACATTTTTCTGAATAACACAAGATTGGAAAGAACTCATCTGCTGTTGCAATTAAGAGCCATATCCATTTACTCTGGACTGGCCAATTCACAAAGGACTGGGGTATTCATTACGATGAAAATGCAGCTTTTTCTTCATCTCAGCAAGAGCCCATTACAAAGGAACTCATCCATTAGCATCAGCTGTTGTCTCTACTTGGGACAATCACTTTGTCACTTCAGTGGAGTCAGGTAAGAGCCCTTCCCAAGAAATACTCATTATCTATTTTTTTACACAGTTCTCCAGTCATAGTTTTACATAATTACCACTGAAGGACTATTTTCCTGTTGTCTGTTGACGTGATTACATTATATTAACCAACAGTGGATAATATTTTACAATGTGCTTACCTCGTGTAGCTCAAGATTTGAGTACAATTCCTCAAATTTAATGCTCTGCAAAGTTACTTTGCAGTTCCTTTAGATGGTAATTATATTTAATCCCAAATGGTATTGCATAATCTGACTTTTCTATAATGAATGAAAATAATTTGAAGACTCATAGGCCTCTCCTTTTTATTACAGAGTATATGGGCTTTTCCCACACCTTTGTTCTGGAACATTAAGAAAGAAGACATGGAGACAGAGAAGAAAGAAACCGAGGACCCCCTGCTACTGTTTCTATAAACAGCTAGTGGTGTTTAAAGGCTAATAAAGCTCCAAAGATCTCTCATATAACCATAATCTTTGGGCCAATTTAAAAATATTTTAGATGGAGAAGTGTCAAGGAAAATAGAGACAATTTCTTAAGACATGATTCTCTTCCCTCAGCCTCTATAAAAGATTATATATATATATATATGGCTGTCATGTAAGGGGCAATTGAAATTCCATAGCACAAAGGCAATGCAGAGAAGAAGAAGAAAAAAAGAATCAATCTTTCATATGTTTTTTTCAAAGGCTTGGCAAGAAACCAGGGGTAATATTTTTGCAACTGGGAATGTGTGTTTGCTGAAGAATATTCCCACATTTGAATCATCATCAGGGGTCCCAGTCTTGTTTTACTTTCAAAGGTAGAGAGGGCATAACATTAACCCCAACTGGGAAAAGGAAAATGCCTCACTGTAAGTCTCCTCCAGGGAGCAGGAATAAAGAGATTACATATGCCTGCATAATGGAGAATTTCCTCACTCAGACAAGACAAAAGACTTCATTATTTTTCACCAGACACTTGAAGTTGTGCCTCCCAGTTCCAGAAGCCAAACTGGCAGACCAGTTTTTTCACATTAAGCCACTAGGTGGAGCGTCTAGGAAATTGGCCTTCTAGGTCTTGCCATTCTGAAGACGTTGAAGACCTTAACTACCTCGACTCTGTAGGTCTCTCCCCTGAGAAAAGCAGGACCTCCCGAAGATCAGTATGCTTTATCAATACCATTAGCTTAGCTTTTTCTCAGGCAGCAAATAAATGAAGATTTTCCTTTTCTGAGACCAAAAGGCATCTAAATTCTAATGAAAAATTTAAAGTGGCAATATATAACTTCATTGAACACTCAAGTACTTCTCCTTCTGAGGAAGTCTTTTACTAAAATATTGGTAAAATATTAAAAGTCTCCAACTCCTTATTGATAAAATATTAAAAGTCTCCAATTCCTTGGTTATTTACTGTTTCGGCTTGGAAAATAGATTCCTCTAAGACATGATACCTAGAGACCATGTTCCCAGCGACAGATCAGTTCTCCCGTTTACGATATTGAAATGAATTCAGCTCAGCCTCATGTTGGTTTTTCTAGGTTTCCCTTAACAGCTTTCACTTAGAATATAGATAAAGGTATATAAATTTTCTACTTGCAAGAAGCAATATCTGATTTTTTTCATTACTGTCTCAGGGCCTCATCTATTATAGGTGCGTATCTCATTTTTTGATGGCATAGTATTCCAACTTGAGATAAAATTAAGATTATTTAACTTCCTCTTTAAAAAGCATATTTCAAACACATGCTGTTTTGTTTGTGATTATTTCCATGCTTCATAAGCATTAAGTGATCAAAAAAGAAATTAAAATACTTGATTTTCACAGAATTTCAAGGTTTATTCTCTTAACAAATTTTTATTGAGCACCTACTGAGTTTTCTTGTTCAAAAGCCATTGCAAATACTCAGAGGAAAGATATTGGAGCATTTGGTCCAAGAAGAGCCTGAACAAGAGCACTGCTAAATGAAGATGGAGGCTGTGTACCTTTGTTCTGGTACCAGACTTGGAGGAGGAGTGCTGGGGTGTGGGGCTGGCACAGGAGTCCAGAGACTCACATTTATCCTGAGGCTCCAAAGGTGACCTCTTAACACCAAGGCAAGATGGCCCCGTCGGCCTGCCTTCACTGCTCAGATTCTGTGGGTACCTTTGGAGCCCCAGGAGGAGGTAGGTAAGCGGCCTCTGTTCAGAGAACAGGAAGACGCTGGCAGGGCCCCTCACAGTGAGGAAGTAGAAACCGCCAAGGTTTATACTTGGCTCAAGTCACTTGTTACAAGTTTTAACTGGCCCAGAGTTACCGAACTCTTTTTTTTTTTTTCCTCCATCGTTATTTAGTTTGAAATTGTAGAGCAGACAGTGTTATAGTTCTCTGGACCCAGTCGGAAAAAGAGGAATAATCTTGAGCCAAAAGAGAAAAGGGACTTGCTTTCTCACCACTGTTTCAGCCATGCTGTTGGTGGAGGAGATGGAAAAGACGTCACAGGGTAGGGGGAGCCTTTCAGATAGCCAGAGAGTCTCCACGGAGACCTGCCTATCTTGTATTTAGAGGGGCGAGGGGCCTCAGCAGGATTCACAGAGGCCAGCCAGGACAGGCATAGGTTATGCTGACCCAGGTACTGGGACATCTTTTAAGCCCTGGAGTCAGTAGATGTAGTGCTAACTCTTCCCCAGCAAGAATGCCCAGGCGGTCTCAGGTGGGCATGTCAGCCAAATAGGGCAAATACCTGCAGTCCTTTATCACAGGCCGCTTAAAGACAGTTATATTCTTCCATCTCAAACATAAGAAGACAATCAATTCAAATAGATATATTATAATCCAGTTGTATGTGTTTTGTATTTAAGTCCTATAGGTCTCAACTACTTTAGGGGAGAGTCTTGCGACAGAATAAAAGTTACTAAGAGAGGGGCTGCAGGTTCATACAAATGGCAGGGGTGTGTACATCTGTGCCAGAATCATACCGTTCTCCAAATAGGTTTTCTCAAGATGGCTTCATAATTTTCAGTCCTTAGTTGGAAAACGATCTTGGTATATATATTATAAGATTGTTCTATACCTTTGTCAACTCAGCCTAACTTACAAATGTATCTTCCTATGTGAAGTCATCCTAGTCCTAAAATTATACATAACTCTGTATATCACTGTCATAAATTCTTGTCATTAAATAAAATTTTGACTTGGATTTTATCTCAAAATGGTTCGTGTGCTTATTAAACTAAGAATAGTGATTATTTGGGCTTACTTCCTACAATGCATTTACATGTATTACATTTGTATGACTTTCCCTAAGTATTCACCATAATTATCTTCATCGATATCAAAAGTATTTTTAAGTTCTTAAATATACACAT
This sequence comes from Pteropus medius, assembly GCF_902729225.1. Lineage (NCBI taxonomy): Eukaryota > Metazoa > Chordata > Mammalia > Chiroptera > Pteropodidae > Pteropus > Pteropus medius. The sequence goes on along the minus strand of NW_024352787.1, from coordinate 2,407,744 downwards.
GATGCCATAAAAGCTGCTATTTTAAGAATGCTAAACAGACATAGCTCTTTTCTCAAAGATATTAACTCTGAGACAGATAGTAATAATATAATTCAAAGCCAGTCTAGAAATGCATTTTAGGAAACATAAATATGAAAGTCTTATGTTAAGCAATGACAGTAGTACATGTGTTCAGGTGTTGAACAAATACAGTGTTGTAAGATTTACATGTCATGAAACCATTGCATTTTAAGCCTGAGTTTTCTTTGGGATCAAGGCCGTCTCCTCACGTTACCCATAAGGGAACTGAGCTGAAAGGTCACTCACTCAACTTGTTCGTGACAGTATCACCTCTGGAACAGTTCTTCTAACCCCTGTGTTATTTTCTTTCCACTTGACTAGTACACCAAGGGAGTTTCTGTCATTTTTAGTTGGAGAGAACTTTTTGGAGAAGAAATTTTGTTCTCTCTCCAAATCATTCACACCACAGGTGTTAAGTCACCCGATTGTGAAAAAGAGCACATGTTTTAAAAGTCTTCAGAGTTTTGTGGCAGCAAGGAAAGTAGTAACTGGTTACCTGTAAGCCACAAGCTTTAGGCTGAGATTTCTCTAGATATTAATTCCAGCTTTAGCTACTTCTCTTAACTGTTGATTTGTGCCTCTAACTCTATGCTTTCTGATTTTCCTAGAGTTCTGCAAAATCTTCTTGGAACATATATTCTAGCATCTCAGGGGCCTGGGTGGACAAATCCTTCCCTGAGGGCTTTTATTAGAAACCTTTTTGTCTAAATCCAAGACCAACATCATGATTAACTGTGGCAGGCTGGGTCTGTTTAGAGAATCCTGATGGAAGCTCTGCTATTTGGGATATGGAAAGATAAAACATTGAGAGGGTAGGCACAGGGCAGGAGCTTTCTGTTTATTTTCCAGCCTCTCTTCATAGCTGTAACAGATATGCTTTGTAAGTGTTCTTAACACAGCGCCTAAAGCTCCTTTTCCTTCATGGTTATGTGTCATTTGCTGTATTTTGCCTCATCATTGGTGTTTCCTTAAAAATAATAACAGTAATGAGCAGTTATGTATTATTCATCCCAAGTGTACAGATCACGCATTTATCTTGGGCTCTCTTTTTTTCTCCTAGAGCTTGCACTCGACAGCGCATGCTGAGTGGATCATTTGAGGGGCAGCCAGCAAAGGAAAGGTCAATTCTCAGTGTGCAGCATCACATCCGCCAAGAGCGCAGGTAAATACACCAGGAGATGAGGCTGCAGAGAAACAAAAGAAAGGAGTTTTACAGGGACATGCTCACTGCTCTGGTTAGCAGATAGGCATGGGTTGGATTCATTGATGGTAACAATAATGAAATTCACAATCAGATTCAAAGATTCAAAAAATCTTTCAAAAACCTTTTTCTTGGTGATGGCTAAATTCTCACTTTTAAGATCAGAAGGAAAAATTCTGAATTTTGTTAGATGGTATCAAAGACATTTGGATAGACTAAAGCTTTTGCTATGAAAAGAAATAACCAGCTTTCATTATGCTATCAGAAGAGTGGTTATATTTATTTATTTTTTATAATGTTCATTGCTTAAGTCAAAATTTTTTCTTGAGATGTATTGACTAGTTGGTTGTGGTTGTTTTAGGTCACTAAGACATGGCTCAAACAGCCAGAGGATCAGCAGGGGGAAATCTCTTGAAACTCTGACTCAAGATGTAAGTTCTAAGAAATACTTTGGATTTTGGAAACAAGATTATGAAAATTTATTTAAATGACTGCTCAGACAATTCCAGTGCCTGGGTCTTTGTGTCGTACTGTCATGTCTTCTTAAGACTTTATACCAGAGGCAATCAGGAGACTCAGGAAACAAATTAAATGGTCAGGTACAGAAAAGTGATTGTTAACTATAGAAAATTCCAGACATCCTGCAGGACACATGTCTTTGCTAAGATAGTAACACAAAAATGACATATTGATTGCATTCGACTGAACTTAAAGACATTTAAATCATTTTTACAGGAATGATTCACATCACTGACTTTGAATATTTATTAATTCCAACTATTCTAGAATCTATATCCAATGTTTATAATTGGGCTTTACATACTAGGAAATAAAATTTTATTTCTAGAAGAAATTTTCTGTCAAAGTCCGCATAAGATTTCCCAATAATTTCTTTGCTTTTAGACTGTAGGTCATTCATTTATTTATTTACCGACTCAGTAAATACTTATCACGTGTTCATCATATGCCAGATTCTGTTCTAAGTGATGAGGAGTAGTCGAGAAACAAGACATCATCTCTGCCCTGTAAGTGTTTACAGTCTAGTAAAAGAAATAATAACCAAGTAAACAAATCTATAATAATTTCTGAGTTATTTCTATTTATTTTTCATCCTCTTTTTATTACTATGACAGGTTAGCTCTGTACATAAAGAAAAATAAAATAGTGTGAAGAAATAGACGGTGTAAATTTGGGGGCAGGGAATGTTAAAGGATGGTCAGTGTAGACTCCTCTCCCTGAGCCCAGAGACCCAGATGAAGTGAAGAAAGGAACCACTGGAAAATCCAGGGACACCCAAGGAGGCAAAAGTCTAACTTCCTGGTTAGACTCACCAGCAGCTTCACCATGCTGAGATTACCACGAGAGGTGGGAAGTACATAATAAGTAATTATCATCAGTGGAGCCAGGGTTAAAAAATAGGTCTTAAATTGAGTCTGGCTAACTTACCTAAAAAAGCAGAATCTTGAATGTTCAGAGCCAAGAGTGGAATTTGAGAAAACAGGTCTAGCAAGAGAAAGTTAACAAAGCCTTGTGGTTTTTCATTTTTGTCTTTTTCACTGCTTATTTCTTATTTCTTAAGAGTTTCTCAAATTTTCAGCCTACTTCATCTGCTTTCAAGAAACAGCTACCTTAGTCAGAGTAAACTCTCCTTACTAAGTGTTCTAGATAAAATTAAGAATGAAAGAAGTTACACCTGATATTGCCATTACCCAATGTACACAGTTCTAATTGGTGCAAGCATCTGTTAATTCCATGATTTTTAAGCCAAATCTTTGTCTAATATGCCTCACTATACTGTCAACATGGAATACTGATTTGATTCAACATGTGGCCTGTGTGCTTACTATAATTTGAGAGTCAACCACAGTGCATGGAGAAAATGTCTAGGCAAAAATTCAGAGAGGCAATACTAGTTCGAAGGACTTTCCTTCAATACGATTCAGTAGAAATGTGTAGTATACTTAAGTATCAAATGAGAACATGGCTTTGAAAATATGTGTCTTAATATATACAACAAAAGTCTCTATTTGAATCATCTTAATTCTAGAGATCTATATCTTCTTCAAAGACATTTTGTCATATTTTCTATATAGATGTACAACAAAAGTCCATCCCCCACCTTCTCCATAGCAAGAGGTCATGGGAGTTCTGTTAATTTCATAGGAAATCTATCCTAATGTCTTTTCCTTCATAGTAGAAGCAATTTAAAATAGAGTTTTACCTTTTCCACTTATTCCAGATGATAGAAGATACAGATAATTAAATCTAAGGAATATTTTCTATAAAATTTTTTAAGTTATTCAAACAACGGCTTTCCATCTCCCACAGAGTGAAAACCAGAGTCGAGGTCCTACATGACCATCCCACCTCACGCATCTGGCCTCGTCCCACCTCATCATCTGTTCCTTGCTCTCCGCCTACTCTGACATCCTGGCTATTCCCTGTGCATACACACAGACCACTCCCTCCTCTGGAAGAACATATTCCTGCAGAAACTCAGTGACTGCCTCCTTCTAGTCTTTGCTCAAATAACAGCTTGTCATTGATGCCTGCCCTGACCTACTTAAACTTGGAGCCTTCTAGCACTCTCTAAACTCCTTTTTTTTTTTAACCAGAGCCACTGAACCGCTTCTAACATTCTTACTTGTTTTGATTTAGTCTTTGTCTGTCTCCCTTAACTAGAACATTAGCCCCATAAGAGCAAGGATTTTGTTATGGTTTTTTTTTCTCCGTTTTGCTTTATCACCAGCACTAGAACAGTACCTGGCATATAATTGGTTCTTGATAAACGTTTATACTGAAAAATATATACTTTAGAGCAAAAAACAAAAAATACCCTTGCTAAGATGACTGTCGCCTTTAAAATATATATAAAATAAAGATACTCATTTCAGTTGTAACTGATCATTTGGGGAGTTTTCAAAAAAAGTTTTTCTTTCTGATATGCTCCCTTTCAATTTATTTCTAGCATTCTAATACAGTGAGATATAGAAATGCACAAAGAGAAGACAGTGAAATAAAGATGATTCAGGAAAAAAAGGAACAAGCAGAAATGAAAAGGTACAGGGTACTATGGTGTTTCTTGGCTCTCGTTTTGGAATGGCAAACTTTCCCTTAACCTTCCTCTGCCTTAAACTCCCCCTTCAGGAAAGTGCAAGAGGAGGAACTGCGAGAGAATCATCCGTACTTCGATAAGCCACTGTTCATCGTTGGACGGGAGCACAGGTTCAGAAACTTCTGCCGGGTGGTGGTCCGGGCACGTTTCAATGCGTAAGTACACTCAATTTCAGCCAGGTGTTCGGCCTGAGTCGTACAAACAGCAGGGGGGGTTGTCATACAAGCAAGAAAGAACATGTAATCTTAATGGGGTCACAAAATAAACTGTGGGCTAATTAATCATGCTGCTCCTATTTGCTGAGCAGCCAACCAGGTGGAAAACAAACAAAGGTTCCAAGTGGTTAACATTTATAAACGTTTATAAAACAGTTAACGGCCATTTTTGTTTTTATTCGTTCATTTTAACTGTTGCCCAATATGTTTATATCAGTGTTATTAACTCCATATTTTATTTTGGAAGCAGAGGGAGACTCAATGACATGTGAAGGTCACTGCACACACCTTCTTTTAGACTTGTAGTTCCCTTATGGTAAAAAAAAATTTTTTTTAATTTAAAAAACCCTAATTGGTTTATTCTAGAATAATGTAAAGTAGGAAGAAAGTTGACTGATATTTCCATTACCAACTGTTACAAGAAGAAAACCCACTGGCCACTGTCTCTATCCCCACCCACATGGAAGAAGTGTGCAAGAGGCTGTCAGTGTACTCAGCCTGGAGCATGCTGCACTTGTGATGACCCAAGCCAATTTTAGCAGGCAACCAGTGTATAAAATGGAATTTTCGTCGTGCATAACTTTAAGCAAATATCCTGAAGACATTAAGAGTCCTGGAGGAAGTGTAGGAAATACTTCCCTGACGCTGTCACTTAAGTAAATTGATCTCCTTGTTGATAATCAGTAGCATATGATATTTTCTATCTGTTATGAGCTGAATTGTGAGAAAAAAAAAACGAAAAAATTCATATATAGAAGTTCTAACCTCTAGTACTTCAGAATGTAATTGAGGTTGGGACTTTAAAGAAAAAAATCAATTAAAATGAGGTCATTAGAGTGAGCCCTAATCCAACATGACTGGAGTCCTTATAAGACGAGGAAGTTTGGACACAGACACATAGGTGAGACTATGCGAGGACGCAGAGAGAAGACGGTCATCTACAAGCCAAGGAGAGAGGCCTGGGACCGATCCTTCTCTCAGCCCTCAGAAGGCAGCACCCTTGCTGACACCTCCATCTCAGACTTCTAGCCTCTAGAACTATGAGAAATTAGTTTCTGTTGTTTAAGCCACTCAGTCTGTGTTTCAACAGCCTTAATAAACTGATACACTACTGTAACATTTCAGGACTTGAGACCTCAGCAACCATCTAATGTGTGTCCCCCCGCTTCCAAAAGAGGAGGGCACAGAGGTCAGCGGAGGTTACGGGCTTCTCTAAAGGACACCAGTTAGTGCATGGCTCTCTCTGAGTGCCAGACTGTCGCTCTAGAAAGACCTTCACAATTTAAAGTACTTGAGTAACAATCATTAAAAACTGCCCTGAATTTTCACAAAGTAAAGGAAGAAGCTAGCAACTTAGAGTTGATGTGTAAGTTCCAAAGTGGGTTTTTCATCTGGAATTATCCTGTTGGCTGCTTCCATGACAACATCTAATAGCTCATTCTCCACTCTATTTAGTGTGGTATAATTCTCCTAGTCAGCAACGCAGTTGATGTAGGCCAAGGAAGACTTTGTTGTAACTGAGAGTACATTCACAAGCACCATCAGGAGCTTTGCTGAAGATTGGTTCCTTGAAAGTAAAAGTTATAAGTCCCCACTCCAAGAAATTCTATATAAATTACTCGACAAGATTGCAGTTAAATACAAGGTGAAGAACTCTATTGAATTTATAGATATTTAATTAAATAATTATAAGGAACATCCTTGAACGGCTAAGAAAGATTTAACTGAGTGTTTTTTAATGAATATCAGAATTTAATTTTGTAGTATCCATGTCAGAAATTGTTGAGTGGAATCACAAATTCTAATATCAAATTTCGAGAAATATAAAACTTTTCTTTCCTAAGTATCAACTGCAGGCTCTTCTGACTTTTCTTTCATCTAATGTTCTTTGCCTTCCAAAGTCACAGACAGTTAACATATATTATAATGGACATTTTATAAAGGATAAAAAAAGGTTTTAAGTGTATGATGTTGATAACTACACTGATGCTAGGTTATAACACCCTTTTATGATGCAGAACTTTATATGTTGATTCTCTCTTACAGATCTAAAACAGATCCCGTCACAGGAGCTGTGAAAAATACAAAGTACCATCAACTTTAGTAAGCGTCACAACTGTTTTCTATGCACATTTGAAGTTTCTGTGTACTATTTTATGTTGCATAAAAATGTAAAAATTTTCCTTTGTTTTCTTGCTATATCGTGCCGTGAAATAGACAAGTGGAGATTCATAAAAATATACGAGTCACATTAACAATCGCAGAAGCATCTTCTCTGACTTTAGTGGCCCTGCCTAGACCATTTGTGTTTCTCAGTTATGTTTGGTGTTTGGCAGTGATTTGCTGGGATTGGTGACTTACCTGGACTGGGTCATGATCATCGTAACCATCTGCTCCTGCATTTCCATGATGTTCGAATCCCCCTTTCGAAGAGTCATGCACGCACCTACTTTGCAGGTATCACTACTGAATCTCAGCTCACAGGTCTGAGGAAAAACACTGACCTGCAATTTTTCTGCTCCTTGTGATCAAACTGCCTTTTGCCCATTTCAGATTGCTGAGTATGTATTTGTGATATTCATGAGCATTGAGCTTAATCTGAAGATTATGGCAGATGGCTTATTTTTCACTCCAACTGCTGTCATCAGGGACTTTGGTGGAGTAATGGACATATTTATATATCTTGTAAGTCTTTGATTATTTCCTAAATGTAAAATGTAATGGTTTTGTAAAATCTCCTGCATTTCTTGGTGCAAGGATGAGATATGTGAGTCATAAAAGTTAGATGCCAAAACTGAATTCTTAAGTAGTCCATTATAGCCAAATAAGAGGCATGCATATAAAATCCACATTAAAAGCATTTAAAATATCCATAGCTATGGTTCAAATATATCAGTCGCCTTCATGTATACATAAGACATACATAAATAAGGACTAAGATAGTAAATCTAGTTTGTCCTCTCCCATTCTTGTGGCTCTTATATTAAAAAAAAAAAAATCTATATCATATAATTGATTGATGAGCCCTTTATTGCTAAGAGCAAACTAAAATGAGTGTGGACGGACCATTCTCTCAATTCAAAGGCATAAAATATCGGGCTAGGAAAGACCATTCAACTATTTTGTTAAAATAATTTGAGAAACCATAGGAAGTGACTCAGAGAACTTTCATTTTTTTCTCTATGTCCAACAAGGCATAAAATCAATGTCTTTTTCAACGCAACAAGAATTGTGACCATTAAGTGTAGCATGTTTAGATTGTTAATAAAATAGTATCAGGTCAAGCATAAGGTTTAGTGTAAAATGGGGGTGGCCATACCATGTGTACACTAGTGCATTCTGTCCCTTCACTTAATGAACAAACTGGAGGCCCCACTGATGTCAACATGATTGAAACTGTTAGTGGCTCTCCTTTGGGGCCACTAACAGGTCTAGACTGGGTTCATAGTTGAGAGCTAAGAAACTGCATACACACCTGGTGAATGCTTGTCCCACATTACACACTGAATCTCTGCTATAGGAAAGTTATGGTCACTTGGCTCTCAGAAAATATAGAAATGTAGACTGTAGAAAATAAATTGCATAAATTCCAGAGATTGTTTTTCCCCTCTAGGTCAGCTTGATATTTCTTTGTTGGATGCCTCAAAATGTGCCAGCTGAATCAGGAGCTCAGCTCCTAATGGTTCTTCGGTGCCTGAGACCCCTGCGGATATTCAAACTGGTACCGCAGATGAGGAAAGTTGTTCGAGAGCTTTTCAGTGGCTTCAAGGAAATTTTTTTGGTATGTTACAGTTACCTTGGCTTCCAGTGCACGTAATCCAACTCTATAGTGTAGCAAATGAGGGAATAAATTAAGTCTTGCTTGTCAAGGTTAAGTCTACAATTTTGTTTTTTGCCAGAGGATTATAAAGGTGCTAACAAAGCACAACACACATTCAGAAACTTTACCCATGGATATCCCTGGCTTATCGGTATATTTAATTCAACAAACATTTTTAGTTAACTAAAGAGAAGCACTCTGGAAAATAAGATGACAGGAGAATCAAAGAGATAGTATTTGCTGACACTTCCATTTCTAACTCTTGACCTTAATTTCTATTCTGAGTTTTAGTTTCCCCATCTGGAAATTAAGGATAAGAAGATTCAAAAGCATCTACTTTACAAATGATATTAGGAATTAACACATTTGAGTTGATAATCTCCTTCTATATGTCTCTTAAAGCATATAGCAATAGAATTTGTCTCTCATCTTTAGAATGTTAACATAAGACGAACTAAGAAAATGTAACATACAAGTACACCTTACTTTAAGTAACTTAAATGTCCAGTAATGAATACTTCCAAATGTGATTGAAAGGGAAAACATTGATTTAGTTGAGCAAACATTGATTTAAGGTCTTCTAAGAGCAGGGCTACAGATAAAACAACGTGTAAGAGGCTCACTGCTCATAATCTGTTCCAGAAGGATCTTTGACCTACAAAGGAGTGATCAAAGGACTTTTTTATTCTTAATGAGTTCTGCTTGTGCATCAAAAATGAGAATTAATTTATATAAGCCTGTTTTAAATCTTGCTTTCTAGAAACATGTCTATGATGAGAGAACGGCTGTAGTTGTAATTGATTGAAAGGTATTTTAAAGACAGGTTGTAATGTTACTGTAGGCATATAGTTGCTAACATTTTTTAAAGATGCTCTTAAAATTACACATTTTCTTTGCAATAAAGCCATAAATGGTGGCTTTCACACAGCTGGAATTGAAGGAAAACAGAATATCATTTGATAGCTAATATATATGCCTCTTTGACCCTCAATAGATTTTAAAAGAGAATCTATTTGTCTTTCTTCTGATGATATTTCTGTGTAATTTTAGTATATTTAAGGTATATTTTAGATTATTCAACTAGCACAGGTCAATAGTTTGTTCAGTTTCTTCCCTTTGCCACTTTCTCTGTGGAGACCAGAGCAGTCATCCAGTAGAGGGAGCATGAGTCAATTAACAGATTTGCTTTTCAGGACTGAGTTAACTCTAATCCTCTCTGAGCAGCACATCCATATGCCCTCATGCTCACAGGAAAGCAAAGCCACTGTCACTCTAATTTGTGCTCTGCTAATATGAATCCATTTTGAGAAAATGGGGAAAATATAACCATTTAAACGATTTTCTTTTGTTATATTCAATAAAATAGATCCACGTGTTGACTTTAAAAACAGAAAAATCTAAGTCATGTCAAAAATACCTTGGCCCGTTTTCCTACATGAAAGTCATATGGTTTTATTCTAAAAATTCAAAACTTGTTGTTAATTTCCTTCTTTTAATATTTCGGTAAGGCTAATTGAATGACCTGTGGTGGAGAAGTGAAAAGATATCCTCAAAAGATCATGAATTTCATAGAATGTTATCAGAAACATCCTGTTCATATTGCTGTTCAAACCAAACCTACTGTTTAATGTTTTACCAAGAGATTTGATATCTCACCAATTTCTTTCAGGTCTCCATTCTTTTGCTGACATTAATGCTTGTTTTTGCAAGCTTTGGAGTTCAGCTTTTTGCTGGAAAACTGGCAAAGTGCAATGATCCCAACATTATTAGAAGGGTAAGATGTTCTTTTCTATCTTTTGGAATAAAATTAAGCTAGTTTACCAGTCCTTGGTAAGCACTTGGCTGAGGTGGCTTCAAGAACCCCCTGACAGAACTCTAAGAATTCTCTTCCCATGAACTCCTTTTACTTAAAGCATGCAGTGCGGTTCTTTGTTCTAGCAAAGGTTTATAAAATTAAAAACACATATCAGGGAATTTTCCTCTTCTCTCCTATTCCATTTTCAATCCACTATTGACATCTTCTTCATAGTCTTTCAAGATTGCAGATGTTTATAGCTGTGAACCTTTGAAACTTTCCCTTTAGGTTTTCCCTGACTTAATCCTGCCTCTGTGGTCACATGAGGCTCACATGTCAGCAAAGAGCACCCCCTCCAAAAATACAAAAGGCAAAGTTTGACTTTCACACGCTTATTTAATACTGCTCCACCCCAGCATTCTCTCCATTAGAAGCCAATGCCTTGCATTAGCTCTTAGCTGCCCAGAATCTTCCCCATGAGGACAGCTAACAAAGATTTAAGCATGAATACTTTTGCTACTACTCGTTTCTTTAGTCAGTGTTATTGAGAGGAGACTAGCTTCTGGAATGACCCCAGTATTTCAGTTGCTGAACATAATGAAAGGAATATATTGCATCTTGGATAAGTTGGACAGCTCTCTTCCAATGACCTCTCAGGGACTCAAGGTTCTTCTGTCTTTTGTTCCTACCTTTCTCTATTTTTCAAAGTCTTCTCCATTTAGCTGGCCCAAAAGAAGAGAGAGAACCATCTCTATCTGAGGGGGCTGTGGGCGGAGCCTAGAGGCAACACACCTTATTGCAACCCATGTTCCACTGAAAAGAGCATGGCTTCACCGGACTGGAAGGGAGATTGCGATGTGTAGTTTAGAGGTGTATTCTATAGAAAAAAATGGACACAGTTTGGATAATACTTAGCCAATATCGGTTACACCATCCAGTGTCCCATTCTCTTAGAATTTTACCTTATGTTACAAATAGATTAATGAAGTAAACCAAGTACTGCTGATATATTAACTAGCAAAAATATTTCCTCATTCATATATATAAAATACTGCCTTGAGTCCATTAAAATGCATGTTTCCAAAAGGATTAATAGAGCTGAAATACTGTACATACTTCCAGCAACCATGGCTATCTAATATAGATTTTATATCAGTTTAAAAATTCCTACTGAAATTTTCAGGCTTGCAATTTTAAAAATTATTAGCTCTCTAATAGTTATAAAATACAGATAATATCTTTGTCTAGTCAAAATACGTAATCAATTATATTCATAATGAGGATTTGAGGAAATGGCAAAGCAGAAGAGACCTTCTTAGGTTGGGGAGACCTTATGTTATTTCACAAGGCACCACCTAGGTCACTGCTTCCTTTAACTCCCCTCCCCAAAGGTTCCAGGAACTTTGATAAACCTGAGAAGCAGAACAAGGAACACATTACAAAGGTCATAATGTACCAAATTAGCTAGCGAAGGAAGTCATAAAGAACCAATGCATTAGTCTACAATCTTGCGTAAGGAAAGAGGGGTTATTTTAGACCCACGTTGAATAGAGGCCAGAAAGATAATAACAACACTTCAGAATGAAGCCCAGTAGGAATCTTGGATGACTCAGTATATTAATAATGGCTAAGAGCGTTGTGATTTTATACTGTCTACTCATCCCCAGCCCAAGCTAAAGATTGGTGATGTATAGAAGACAGAGCACACAATGAGTGGACGAACACACAAATATCATGATGCATTTATCCTCTTTATCCAAGCAATGAGGCCTCTGTGTAAGCTCATAAGGAAAGCCTGAGATCTTAGCCATCATGGAGAATATCCACAATAAGCAGAATAATTGAAAAGAAATTGGCATAATGAGACATTCTGTGTCTTTACATCAGAACAAATTTTTTTCTAGCTCTAATATAAGAGTCTAAGGCCAAGAAGACCATGTAGGTGAAGGGAACATCAGTTCTACCTCAGTCCATTTTTCTAAAAGAAACAAACCCAGAGAATAAGGGGAAGCTAGATATCCCAACATTTGGATCGCATAGCTTATATTGAAAGATGACACAGCTTGAGTTGTTGGTGCCATGTTCCTCATTTGGGAGAACATGTTTTTTGCTTGGCGTCTGCCTGAGCACTTTCTCCCTCTGCTCTTTTTCTTAAAACTTGACAGCAGAAATCTTGAGATCATTTTAGATAGAGATATGGAGCCCAGAACTTAGTCACAAAGCCCTGTAAACAAATGCTGAAGATACCTCTTGACAGATAGTTATTAAATATCAGTAATGTAATAGGCACCGTGATAGGTGAAATGAGAACTACCCCCGCTTTGCAGCATTTTCTGTCCAATCAGAATGTGTGTTTCATGTTTAAGCAACTGTGATATAAACTCAGAATTTAAAAAGAGCACATAAAGAGCAGAAGTAATGTGCAATCTCTGAAGTATGGAAAATAATGCTTCCACCTGGGGCTACTGTGCTGAGAATGCTTTAGGGAGGAGAGAGAATTCTAGAAGAATAAAGGAAGAAGGTGTGATGGTTTGTTCTGAGCACTTAATCCCTCTGAACCTATTTTCTCCTCTATAACACTTCTCACACAGTGATATTACAAAGATTAAACTAAGTTTGTTTATGTAAAGAACCTAACCCAACCCCGATAGTACATGCTAAACTTCCCTTCCCTTCCATGTATAAATGAATTGAAAAACAAGGCCAGAAGTATATGTAGTTTAGGAAGAGATCCCAAAGGACCTGGAATGCCTGTTTGGGGGTGTTGGAATGTCTTTGATGAAAAGTGAGAACTCATCAAATGTTTGTAAGAAAAGAAATCAGACACTTATTGGTGCTCACAAAGGGCAGGTACTATACCAAGAACTACCATCGTTACCCACACTCTACTGAGGAGGAAAACAGGGGTACATAGGTCCATTGTCAAAGGGTGACTTATCCAGGGTCACTACCCAATAACTGGGGATGCTGAGATCCATATCCAGGCAACCTGGCCCCATAGTCAATGTTTTTAACCCAGAACACCAAGCTGTCTCACCCAATCTAAAGTGAGATCTGGGAGGCTCAGAACGGCAAATTAGAAGAGACAGTAAGGCCAAGTGCATCATAGGGGCTAGATACGACACACTACAGCATAGCTATTTGGAATAATGTTGTAAATAAATATGTATGAGGATATATTTTAACTGAAAAAGTGGGCTACGAAAGAGTAAAAACTGTACAGCCTCCTATATGCATAGTAATAAAGACCAGAAGGATATACACCAAAATGTCAATTGAGTTTGTCTTTGAGTAATTATAAGTAAGTTTATTGATGTGTTATCATTTAAGAGAATATTAGTTGCATAATAAGGTTTTTAAAGAATTTTACTGGTAATCTAGAGAGCTGTAATGTTGGTATTAAGCCAGTTGAAATAAGAATGGAGACATGGATGATGTGAATAGGAAAAAGCTATAGACAACTCTGAGATGCTGATGTTGGAGGATGACAGGATGCTGGTCCATGGACAGAAATGGGGAAGCCAGAATACGTGTTTTAAGGTCGAAGCTGACTTTAAACAGATTAAAATTTGAAGTTCTGTTGAAATATTCAAGTGTGTGCACCTTGAACCCAGATACGAGGTTTAGGTTCAAAATATGACAATTATAGCCAAAGAATTAAAAATAACAAAAGGAAGAATGAAGACATAAAATGAGTCAAAAACTTCTTACTAATGTTTTATCTTTTGAATCCATTTTTAAACAGATTTGTTGAGATACAATTCACACACAACACAACTCACCCACTTCAAATGTACAGTTTGATGAGGTTTTTTTAGCATATTCAGAGTTGAACAACCATCACCACAGTGAATTTTAGAACATTTTCATCACCTCGTAAAGAAACATTGTATTTAAATATCACCTTCCAAACTCTTATCCCCATGACACCTCCATCCATAAACAACCACTAACTACTTTCTGTCTCTATAGAGTTACCGATTTTGAACTTTTATATGAACAGAATCATATAACATGTGGTCTTTGGTGGCTGTCTTTTTTCACTTAGCCTACTTTCAAGGTTCATGCATGTTGTAGTGTGTATCAGTACTTCATTCCTTTCTATAACTGAATAATAGTCCATTGTATGGGTATACCACATTTTGTTTTATATTTGCCCATTAATGAACATTTGATCTGCTTCCACCTTTTGACTATTATAAAGTCATTTGTAATAATAATGATATAAACATTCACAACAAATTTCTTTATGGATTTATATTCTCTTGGGCAGATACCTAGGAATAAAATTGCTGGGTCTTAGAGTAATACTTTGTTTGGTCATTTGAGGAATGGCCACATTGTTTTCCAAAGTAAATGCACCATTTTCCATTCCCACCAGCAGTGTGTGAGGGGTCTAGTATGAGGATTTCAATTCTCTACAACCTTGTGAAAGTTTATTGTTGGTTTTTCATTATAGCCTTCTTGGTGAGTATGAGTAATATTTCCTTGTGGTTTTGATTTGCATTTCCCTGATGCCTAGTGATGCTGAGCATCTTTTCATATGCTCATTGGGCTTTTGTATATTTTATTTGGAGGAATATCTTATTCAGATCCTTTGCCCACTTACTGATGTTTTCGGCATCAACTTTCACCATTCATCTGTACAGTCTTTGTTATTATTTGTTGGACAGCTGTCCACATCACTGTTGTCAGATACTTAGTTATTCTGTAAAAAAGTGTTTATCTTTGATCTTTTCTGAGTTCATTTTCTAACCAGTTTCCCTCCCCCATCTCTTTTTCCCCCTATTTTAGGAAGATTGCAATGGCATATTCAGAATTAACGTAAGTGTGTCCAAGAACTTAAATTTGAAATTAAGACCTGGAGAGAAAAAACCTGGATTTTGGGTGCCTCGTGTTTGGTAAGATATCAGAAAAATATCCTGAAGAATGCTATATTTGTCAGTATAAGGTTTTAACTCAGTATAATATGGCATGAAACTAAAAGTAATTCTGCTAGAGATGTTAAAATGATTTCAAGTAATACAACTCAAAGCACTGAATTACAAGAGGATGCAAAAATACAGTAAATAAGGGAGCAAGTGGCACCCTGAGTCCCAGATTGCTTCATGAAACTAATGAAATATCACTGCAGTATTTAAAACTTTGTTTATCTGGGTGCGCATGGCTTTAAAAATTAGTGGAGCTTTTAAAAAAGATTTTCGATCAGATTTTTAAATAAATTTTAATTTTTAAAATTTTAAAACATTTTAATTAAATTAACACTAAACTCATCTTTAAGGAAAGATCTGATGTCCTCATAACAGTTGTAGAGAAGCTACCTGAATCATAAAGCTATTTCAATTTTAAAACCCATTGACATTGAAGGTTTTCCATTATGGAAATGCTAGAAAGGAATAATCGGTAACACAATTGATTTTATCTAATTCTCCCTTTAAAATGTATCTTTCTTGAAAATGAGTTTTCCAAGCATTTACATCAAATCTAGAAATACTTAGTACCTTCTTTCTCTTCCATTTTACTAATGATCATGAATAAAATTTCTCAGTCTGCTTCATTGATGTACCAAGTGTTCTATCAACTTCATTTGTCCTTTTAAATTGCTATCCTTTTTCTCTTTATTTCACTTTACCTCTTAAAGTAATGAGTAAACTACAGCAACTATTCTGCTTTTGTCACAATTGATGTTCTTTACTAAATGTCAAACTCTTTAAAAGGAATAACATTTCACCCACTTGTACCCTTAAGACTCATTGTTACTGCTTTGGCATTTCTCAAATATGAAATTCACTTTTATAAACAATTCAATACAATTTAGATTGGGTTTTTATTTTTTAAATGCCAAAGAATTATGAAGAAAGATTCATTTTGGATGTGTGGCTTCAGCACAGGTCGAAAAGTATATAATGCATGGGACTATCTTTATCCCAGTGTTAACTAGAAAAGCAGTCTAATTTACATGTAAATAAATATTTAAAGACATATAAAACATTTATCTTTTTGTGAGGTGAAAACTCATTATTATACCATAAAGAGTTTATTTATATCAAGAACAAATAAGATTTTTTTCCTACTGTTTTAGAATTTTGGCTAAGCCTCAAAGCAAAGGTTAATAGGAGATACAGTATTATTATATTCTAAAGAGAACCACTAGGCAATCTCAGCAGAATATACTGAAAGATTATCCACCTCTATTACCTAGTTCAGGTAAAAGAAAACACTACACTCAAAGATAACATTACAAGGTGAATGAGCTCAGTAGAGATGCTATGGCATCTCTCCTCCCTTCGTCATGGGAAAAGGTGCATCCTAATCCAGCCAAGTAAGGTCCCCCAGGAGGACTAGTTGATATCAGAGATTGGCAAGGCAAGAAGATTGGCAAGGCTTTTGTGAGCAAACTGCTCTTCCCTATCTGGCAGGGCAGAGTTATCCGATGTTCCCAGAGGGCCAAGTTGCCACTGCCTTGGGCCACTTGATCTGAGCCCTCTTGATGGAGCCCTGCTGCAAAGGGCTATGTCTCGGAGAACAGGAGCCCCTATCAGAAGAGAGTGTGGGTGTATTTGCAGGACTGAGACTGAGAGTCACCTGAGACTACCCTCACAGTGGGAATGGCACAATGACACATCCTCGTGCTGGGGAGTGTTTTAAAATATAGTGTATTAATGGGAAATTTGAGGTATAGTAAGGTCAACAAATCAAGAGACAATTACCATTGAAAAGATAGCTTGTTGCCTTTCCCAAGAGGAAAGGCCATGCCACACCACAGGGGGCCACCCAGGGGAACACTAGGGTTGGTCACGAGACAGAGGAAAGGGACTGTGGGCAAGGGCCTTTACTGTGGTTTCCCTGGGAAGGAATGGGCGAAGCAGGGCAGGCAGGCTTAGGATTAGCTAGTGTGATATTTCAGTGGGCTCTGGGCGCAGGGACTGTCCCTCATGGTCTGGTACCTGGCTGTGGGGTGAGTAGGGCAGATGGATGGTGGCCCAGAGTGTGAAAGTCCAATAAAGGAGGTGGTTAGGAGTGTGGACTCTGGGTTGTTTGGCTTGTATTTGAAAAGCACACCCTAAAAAGGACACCTGAGGGTGGGAAAAGGGCGATAAGGGAAGAAGGAAGCCAAAGCAGTGTGACTCAGACATTATATTGGGTTGTCCAGAACAAAGTGTGTCCAGCATATGTATAATAAAGTATCGAGTTTATAGAAGCTAGAAACGTGATTAATATATGGAGTGTTTCTTAGGAATTAGGAACACACAAATATGCACTCCATGAAAGAACAATAGCTGCTATGACAAGAGCACCAATGGCCAGAGTCCAAGAGCCTGAGAGACATAGACGCTAACTCTATTTCTCTAACTCCAGCCTTGTAAAAACCGGAGGGTAGCCTGAGAGTAGTGGGACAGAGTAGCCAACACTTCTTCTTCCCTTCTCAGGCCGCAGGGCGTGCTGGCTGCTTAGGACGGGATCCTGGTATGGGTTACGAGAGCCAAGGTTTGATGCAAAATCGAGTGAACTTTTTAGAATGATCTCATAACTGAAAGTGACCAAAAAGCTTTTGGACCTCCGCAGGATGTCAGGAAGGGAGCTGGAATATACTAGAAGGCAGTGTTGGGAGAAAAGTAAACTTATTTCCACTTATATCCTATGTTATTCAACCTGTTCCATAAAACCAGCTACCTCTGATTGTAAAAATTAAAGTTAACTGAAATGTAATGTTTTATGTAAGTTATTATTAGGGATTTCATGTCCAGTGACACTTTGAAAGAGTAAGTGAATAAAGAGGCATCACTTAAATATCATCACAATAGCTTTTGTTCATTGGTTCAGAATATTTTTTCATTGGCTTAGTTTTATTGAAATATAAATCTTCCATCAAATAAATGTCATCCGTAACTATGATAATTTTTACATTTTCCTTCTTTAGTAAGCTTGTCAAGATTTAGCAGCTGAAAATTTTGAATTTTATATTCACTAATTTATGATTAAGAAAATAACCATATCTGGGAAGTGGCCTAGAGAAATGCATTGGTAATTATAATTAGGACTTAAATATGTATTATCTGATTCTGGAGGCAGTCTGATTTCTGTATTTTCTTTTCAGATGACTACTTTCATTTTCTTCAAAATCACTTGGACTTGAGATAAAATTACCTTGATAAAAAAAACTAAACGTATCAACATATTATAAATATTTCTCGTTTTCTTTTAATTGGAGATCTTGGATATAGAAAAATGGAATGTATGAGAAAGATCAACAAAATACCCAGTTTTACAATAAATGTCTTGATTGAGTGCTTACTCTTCGCCAGGCATTATGTCACTATGGCCCTGACCTCTAGGAGCTTGAAGCCTAGTGGAGAACAGAAAGTAAAATTATAAATAATTTAATGTAATATACTAAGGGCTCTGATGCTACACGAAGCCTCTAAACTCACTTAACACTCAACTAAAGCTTACCTCTAGGTAATTTTAAGTTACACTGTGAAATACTCAAGGCAGAAGATCAAATTTTTGCACAGTCTCAGGGTCAAACGATTTGGGTATACTCTTTAAGAAAAAGAATATAAAATTACCTTACTTCTATAAGTTTAATAAAAACATGAGACTATGTGTACTCACTGCTGGGCCCCTTCCAGACTCTTGGAAGGGCCAGGGAAGGGCCTGAGGTATAAGTTTCTCTAGCTTCTTGATATATCAGTCAGGATAGGACATAGACAGGCAAAGAGTACAGTGACACACACAGAAGAGGCACCTAACGCAGGACCAGAGAGAAGGACCCAGAGAAGAAGACATTCAGTTAATTTTTGAAGGATGAATAGGAATTAGGCATTTGAAAGGAGAGGAGGCATGAGCAGGTGAGCAGGAGGAGCTAGGCAGAAGCCAGGTGTTGCAGATCAAGGCAACTCCAATGCTATTGCCAGAGTACAAGGCAAAAATATGTCGTCACCTTCTAGGAAGTAAGAAAAGCTTCTGATTTCTTTAGACTAGATGGCAGAGATATGTAAGATACAGGGTGCCATTTTTGACACCATCATTCCCTGCATTTCCTCATCTAAGGTCAGAGGCTAAGTCCCTCTCCCACCTTCCCAGAGGAGGAGCAGTTCTCCTTATGATCGTGTAGACATGAGAGCACTTTTCACTAGGAGGTGAAAGACTGACCAAATTGCGAGGTCAGAGCCAATGTCTTAGTTTTCTGAACTGGATAGACAGATTATAATCTTTAAAAGTTAACCGCGAAAGATGATATTTAAAGGGCCTTCCAAATCAAGAAAGAGCTACAGGTAAAATGACAATAATGGATTTTGTCTGGGATTCATTGAAGTCCTCTGTGGTTGTACATAAAGTTTTAAACTTTCTAATTTGAGGTGCATGAACAAAGCATAAACGAACATCTTATATGATTATAGCTGAGACATCCTTATTTTTTTTACCATGCTCTATTCTTCCAACTATTTAATTCTACAATCCTCTATTTTATTTTCTTCGGTTTAGACTAAAAGTTTGTTTTTAAGATATTCTAACTTCTAAAGGATATGGAACATGAATGTAGTTTGGGTTTCTACAAATTCAGCTAAAAAAGCACTTTTACATAAAGAAAATGGATGGGTAAGAAAGTTCAACATCAGCTCTGAAAGCTGGCTCACTTGGTTTAAAAAAAAATCTTTATTGAGAAAGAGTGGTATCTGTAGAATCCTTATAGATTCTATCTGCTGTAAAATATATTAAATTTAATTGAAACACCCCCAAAGGAAAAGTTGTTGGAAAAATCCAAAAGAATATGCTTATATTTTCATACTTAAAAACTGTAAATCAAAATCTCGAAATATGAATTTCTCGGTAGGGTTTTTGCACTATGTAAAGAACATTTCTACCATTCAGCCTTAAACCTTTAGGAGCAAGTCAGCTTCATTTTTATGTTTTCTTATTGTATACTCATCTATTGAGTCCTAAAGAAAATTTATAAAGATACATTCCATGATTGGTCTGTGGTTTAAAAAATATGAAAAGGGATAGAAAACATACTAAACCAGATTGTCCCCCAGAGAGATCATTAAATTTTTATAAATGAGCTAGCAGGAAAAAAAATTATCAAAATATAATTTAGATAGGCTTCAGTAGGCCTACTCTCTTCAATAATCCTGAGCTCAGTTCTGCATCCCATTCAGGATGTGGCATTGTGATAGTCATGATTTTTCCAGTGTGTGGTTGTCTAAATCTCTTAATCTTTTAAAATAAGGGAGAAAGGGAAAAAAAACACTTAGGTCTTCTATTAACAACAAAAATGATAGCTAAGACCCGTAAGGTAAAGGAAATGCAAGAATAGTAGAAGGACCACTTTTGTAACTGGGAAGAAAAAAAATATAAAACATGTCAGAAAAACAAGAATGAGACATCCCCTCTCCCCCTCCCCCACAAAAAAGTAGTGAAGCAAGAATGTTGTAGAATCAAGAATTTGCCATGGGTGTAGACAGTGCACTGTGGGTGTTGACAGGGCACTGTGGTCTACAAGGGTATCTACTGTGAACACTCAGAGTTCGTGAGAGAAAAAGTCCAGCTGGGAGAGAGTGGTCTGGAAACAGGCGATGAGCAAACTTGGCTTGCTGTCTAAGTAATCTCCAAATGCATCATGTCTTTACAGCGTGATATTCACAGGAGTCCACAGAATGAAATAAAGTAGCCAAATTCTACTCTTTTTACACTTTCTGTACTAACATGGGGAATTATAATTTATGCCTTTATTATAAAACAATTTCAAAGTTCATATCCGAACTCCAATGCCCCTTGGAGAATTTCCTGTACAATTTCTAACTAGAAAATGTATTCCCAGAGCTTCTGGAGCTACAACTCAAGTTGTGTAGCATTTTGCTGTTTTCAATTGAGAGCACTCCATCATTACCTAATAATTAATTACATAATTAATAAATTATAACACTTTAATGCATTATTATGATTTAGCAAAAGAAATGCCCTATAGCCCACCTTCTGAGTGCTAAATATGCCCTCCCACCCAAGATTGGAAAGAGCTAGAGATATTTGCCTTAGGGTGAATTTCACGGAACATTCCTCTTTCTGACTTGCAGGGCGAATCCTCGGAACTTTAATTTTGACAATGTGGGAAATGCTATGCTGGCATTGTTTGAAGTTCTCTCCTTGAAAGGCTGGGTGGAAGTGAGGGATGTTATTATTCATCGTGTGGGGCCGGTAAGCAAGCGCATGGGATTCTTTAAACACAATCCTTTATACAGCTGTTTTCACTTACTTTGATGAATAATCGTATTTTTCATTTATACAGATGCATGGAATCTATATTCATGTTTTTGTATTCCTGGGTTGCATGATTGGACTGACCCTTTTTGTTGGAGTAGTTATTGCTAATTTCAATGAAAACAAGGTAAGAATGGTTGGTTGGAGTACCATAGCGTTTACTCTTTTCTAGCCACATGCTTTGAGCTCTCTTTTGCAGACACAGCATGATGTCGCATTAAATTGTAATGTAACTGGTGTAAATAATCTCTGTAACTATTTTACAAGCTTCCTCATTGCTGCCTTTGGGGCATATTATTTAAGAGCACAATTCTCTTGCTAAATTTCACCCTTTGGGAACAGTGTCGTTCATTCACTGACAATGGAAAGGTGCATCTCCTATTGTTCAAATTGAAAAGATGTGCAGCAAGTTATTAAAATACAATAGCTGAAACTGATGCACTGATTGCAGGTAATATCACTCTCACAAAATGTAAATTGGATGCTTCTTTGTAACTCAGTAGGTGAATTCGGCATTGATGGGGTGGGAAGGAAGATTCGATAGAAATTTTAAAATCCTAATTCATAGGATAAAAAGATTTTCTAATTTCATATAAAAACTTTCCATGCTTTATGAACTCGGGAAGCGTGCTGAGTTCATAACAGCTCTAATGATCAGTACAAATGGGAAAACAGCAAGTGTAGTTTTCTGCCAATAATATATGCGTTTGAGGGAGAACATTCTATGTTGTTCTTCTGGACATTCTGCAGTCATAATAATTAAGACACATACGGTTTTGAGCACTTATTATTCACTATGGTTTTGATATGCTACTCTCCATTCTCACAGCTGTGAAATGCATAGTGGAAGAAAAAAAAACAGCTTACAGAGGTGAAATAACTTATGGGGCTTATCAGGAATAGAAAATGGGGCCAGAATTCAGAAGTGGTGCCTATCGCTGCAGAGTCTGAGTCTTTGCATTCAAGAGTATGAAAATGTCGACTGTCATCCTGCATTGAATTAAAACTAGATGTGCCTGCATTGCACCGTGCTGCTCCGTGTGATTCATGGCTAAGACTCATTCGCACACATTCACTTCAGAGCTCTTTAGTTTGTGTAGCTACACATGGGACTGTGTCATTCACTGTCCCCCAGGCTCCACGTGTGTGGTACCAGTTACTCAGTCAATTGCCGCCTTTAATGTGTGCCGAATGAGGATGTCGTTTTGTTCAGACTTTCAAAGCATGTGACTTAAAAATCCCCGCCTCTGGGCCTCAACACTATGCTGAACCACAGAAAAATAGGATTTTAGAGTAAGAAAGAAAGATAGAGATCATATCACCCAGCCCCGCTATTTTACGTTAGCACATTCATAAATGAGTTTCTTTAAGCCTTATAGTGTGTTCAATTTAATACCAAGCAGAAAGAGGTAGATGGGTCTTTTTAGATGCCTTTGAGCTATGAAATGGAGCAGACACTGGGAATTCCCCAATAGGAGCAGAAGCTAATCAGTCACTTAACAGAGTTTAGGCACTGCTTGCTCAGAACACCATACTAGGCCCTTTGAGCAGACACCTGATTTCAGAAGAATTAGGTCGTATGGAAGTTCACTATTCAGCAGTTTAAATGAAACAACGTAAAATGCTGAATAACTGGAGACAAATGCAGCTCTTGAACTTAGAGGAATGGCTGAAGTAGGCAGAATAGCAGGTCTACTTGCAACATTGATTGCATTTATGTTCTGAAGGAGGAAGGAGCGTTTTTGCCTGAGAAAGGGGAGC
Organism: Pteropus medius; assembly: GCF_902729225.1. NCBI lineage: Eukaryota > Metazoa > Chordata > Mammalia > Chiroptera > Pteropodidae > Pteropus > Pteropus medius. The sequence goes on along the minus strand of NW_024352787.1, from coordinate 2,384,515 downwards.
ATGCATGGAGGCTCCAATGTGTACTTGGCAAAAGAGGGAAAGTAGAAGGAATCATATTACCAGACATAACAAACTTGATTAGTTAATAAAAGATACAAATTTCTAAGTTATTTGAACTTTTTAGAAAAGATTTTTTTTCTGCAAGATTTTTAGATGATAGCACAAGAGTTGTGATATAACAGCCTTTATTCATTTATTATTCAATTATTCAACAGATTTCTTTGAGCACCTTCTAGGTGCCAGACACTGCTTTTGACCCTGAGAACATAACAAGATAAATATATAAACACAAAACACATAAAGATTTCTGCCCCCTCATGGAGCTCACGTTTGGGTCATACCCAAAGGTATATAAATAGATTTCCAAATATATAGGCAATAGAGAGATATAAAGATAAGATAAGTTTTGGGGGCAAAGTTTTCATAATTCAGAATTAGGCAAAATTATGTCTTCCCTGTATAAAAAATTCAAAGTCTATATGAGTAATATATTTTTTAAATTTCCCTAGTCGAAGACAATATGACTAATAAATTTAATTTTCTAATAATAATCTTTTAGAGGTTTTCATATATCACCATGCTTATTCTTTCGAATCCTTTTAGAGTTCAACTTTCCAAAATATCTTGTTTTCTATAATAAAGGAATAACATGAGTGTGTATGGCATCCAAGGAATAAGTATTTATTTGCAGTTAATGAGAAAAGTGGTTTAGCAATAATAATAGCAGAAAAAAATTAAAAACAAATATTATTAGAATAAACAGCATAATTAAATCATTGCAAAATAAACTAATCATCGGAAAGTATAGAATTCCTGACCCTTAAAATGTATGAAACAAAAATTAACCAGATTATTTAAAAAACTAGCAAATCCGAAATCAACATATTTCAACATATTTCAAGATATCAACATATTTCTCTAAGAAATTCATAAACCAAACAGGAAAATAAAGAAAATGTGAGATGTGACACAATAAAAAAAATTTGTTCTACTGGACATATAAAGAACCCTGACCTCTACAATTTTCAAATACAAAATGTATCCTCTACAAAGTCATAAAATACTAACTATCAAAAAATTGATAATGTATAGAAAATGTTCTCTACTGTGATTAAAAAATGATAGCAAAAATATTCCTCAGAATTTGGAAGTATTAAGACAACATTTTAAATAATTTATGAGTTACAGAAGAAATCGGAATAAAAAATCCTGAAATATTTAGATAAATAATTTATAAAAATATATATATATTTGCAAGATATAGATAAATCAGCAATTAAAGGGAAATTTATAGCTTTTAGTGTATGTGTTAGAGAAAAATCAAAGAGTAGTTAGTCATATGTCATATATCAAAATTAATAAATCATAATAAAAGTAACAATAAAATTGAAGAAAGTAGGAGGAAGAAAGTAACAAACATAAGAAAGAAATTAATGGTGTGGAAAAGCATACTAACTATAGAAAAGCTCAAGAATGACAAAAGCTGGTTCTTTAAAAAAATTAAATTGATAAACCTCTCTCAAGACTGAGCATGAACAAAAATATAGAAAAGGAAAGTAAAGCTATAGTAAGCAAAATCGTGTCAGTATTATTACAGGGATAGAAATTTGGACATACAGAACAGAAAGCCCCAAGAGGTACCCATGTATCCATAAAACAGAAGTATCACAACAAATCAGTGGAGATGAGACCATCAATAAGTGAAGCTGGGATAACTGACTGTCTAGATCTAAGAAAATAAACTGATATCTCTACCTCATAGCATACTCAGTAATGAATTCCAGATGAGTGAATGACCCAGCTATGAAAAGCAAAACATCAAGCATTTTTAAACCATGTAGAATTTATAGTTGACCCTGGGGTAGTTGTGGTTTTCTTAATATTAACCACAAAGTGAAATCCATAAAGAAAAAAAATTATAACTTATATTACATTAAAATGAAAAATTGCTGAATGATCAAAGACACATTTTATCTGAATGATAAAAGCAAAACAAATGAAAAAAGAACCAAACTAAGACTAAGAGATAATATTTACAACTCACATAACTGACAAAAGATTAGTATCCAGAGTATCTTGAGAATTTCTACATACCATCAAAAAGTAAATATTCAAATACAAAAATGAGCAAAGAATATGAACAGGCAATTCACATAGGAAGATACAGGAATTACCACTTATACACATATGAAATGCTTCATCTCATTAATATTATAACTAAGTTATGTACATTTCACACCCATCAAATGGCAAAAATAAAATATCTGATAATGTCAAAGATTAGCAAGAATATAAGGAAATGGGAACACTTAGAGATTGCTAGTGTCGCATTTTCTTGGTTGGTCCTCTTTGGACAGCAGCTTGGCAATATCTGGTAAATGTAAAGATGCATTAACTCCTAGACCCCAGCAATTCCTCTCCTAGGGATTTACCATAGAGAAAGGCTCATAGATATTTACCGTGAAAGAGTACATGTGTGTTTATTGCAGCATTGTTTATAGTCCAGAAACTTAAAATGAATAACGTCTGATATATTATATTAGTACAGTGGGATACTATTCTATGAGCAGTTAAAATTAATTAGATTTAGTATCTAGTGGTGTGGAAAACATAGTATTCGTGAAGATAAAAACAAACTAAATAAATAAACACACATTGGATACTATGTATATATAGTTTTGAAATTCAAAACAAATATATTCTTGTGAAATGATACATAGACAAGCAGCAAAAGTCTGGAAGCATAGTGAGGAGGATATACCCCTGAAGGGCAGTCCTTAGCTCTGGGGAAAGAAAGATGTAATGGGAGTGGGAGTGGGTGTTTTATTTTCAGTTTCTTAAATTATACTTCTGCTTTTATAATATAATATAATGAAATATAATATGTTTATGGTCATTTTAATAAAATACTCTATTATATAGTAAATATCCAATTTCATTTAACTAGTTGTCACAGCACTAATTTCTTAAAGATCCAAATTCTGTGACTTCATACCACTTAAAAATAGTTTTATGACTACATATATCAGAATGATTTTAAAAAAAAATTTTTAAAGACAAAATAACCAGAAGCAGCAGCATTGACAAGATATAATTTTGCCACAGCATTTTCTACTATGAAGTGAAAGGAAACTAACCACTATTAGAATGAGGATCTTTTTTAGAAAATTTAATCATGTAGAAAACCTTTACATTTTCCCAAACCTGAATATTATACATGTAGATGCCAGTTGAAGGCTGCTGAATCTTCTCCCATGGTCATCCTTTTTGGAAGTCTTCTCAAAACCAAGTTTGAGAATTCTGACCATGTTTATCCATCCACCACAATATTTGAAGAATGTCTTTATTTTAAACTCTCAAATTAGTCCTGTTTGCATCACCACCCCATGTGCAATGTCCTTGGTGTACAGTATATGACAAAAGGCCTTTTTCTGCTTTCCTATGTTTATTAAGGGGACGGCTCTGCTGACTGTAGATCAGAGAAGATGGGAAGATCTGAAGAGCCGACTCAAGATAGCACAGCCTCTTCATCTCCCACCTCGCCCGGGTATCAAAGATGCTCTGATTTTATTCATGTTGGGCACTTGTGTTCATGATTCCCCAGGAGTCTAAGATTTCAATTAAAATAATAATCGTGAGGCCACTAGGCAGTTGTGCATAAGTTAATATAGTAACAGGCTCCAAACTACAGATCTCTCCATAGGCTATTAAAATCAGCCACCCAAAGGCTGTGCTTCAGTGCTCTCAGGGTAAGCCTTAATGAAAAAATGAATTTTTAAATAAAATATATTTGCTTGCCTTTTCAACATATGAGTGAAACGTATTAAACTGACAGAAATTGAATGATGCGGTTCTCCTTCCAATACAGACTGCGTCATGCACCATCGTTTTAAATATTCAGAGCCAACCATTCCTGCAAAACACCACACAATAGATTGAACTGGAGGGGGAAAAAAGTAATGGGTTTCATGATAAGCATTAAAGAAAGTGAAGGAAAGTAAATGTGACCTATGCTAAAATGCCCTTGCCGAAACCTTTCTTTTCCAGATAATGATGGTTTTAGAGCCAAGATGTATGACATCACCCAGCATCCATTTTTTAAGAGGACAATTGCATTACTTGTTCTGGCCCAGTCAGTGCTGCTGTCTGTAAAGGTACTTTGTATCACCCTCAAAGTCTGGGAAGGAATTTCTTATTCATTGCTGCATCCAAGAATATTGCAAGTGGCCATATCCACTCACAATCTATGCTCGTTAGAGTAAAAAAATTAAAATTCGCGATCATGTTCAAATGGGAGGAAGAGGCAGAAAGTCTTTATGTGCCCGATGGATGTGCGCAAAGACCCGTGTGCTGTTTCTGTTGCAGTGGGACGTCGAGGACCCAGTGACTGTTCCTTTGGCAACAATGTCAGTTGTTTTCACCTTCATCTTCGTTCTAGAGGTATCGTAATGAGTTTGTGGGCTCTGAGGGGTACAGTGCACATTTTAAAGTAAAATAGGACACTTCTAGCTCTGTGCTCTATTGCTTTTGAAGTCTTCCCCAGGTTATGGGGAGGGTAGCTTAGGATATCCCCTTTTTAATCTGTTCTGCTTAACTGGAACAAAGACTTCACATTATATTTTGGATTTTTCTAAGGGCAGGAATTGCTAATTCCGTTTATTGTTGTATCAGAATGACGACCTGTCTAGATAAATGAGTTCAGGTATTTAGAGCGACCTGCACAAACCACTGTAATTCAGGGATTCAAATTGTAACGTGGTGGCAAAGGGAGTTGGCCCAGACAGATTATTTTAATATATGGTCCATGTCGTATCACTTTCTAGTGATATTCTTCTTATTCCAGCAATCTTCTTTGAAATATAAGCAGATTCCTATTTTGCCCTGTACTGGTTGATGTTTAACAAAATCTATGGTCTTTTACTTGAGGAAGAAAAATGTCCTGCTATCAAACTAGTCATAAAACAAAGAGAAAAGAGTGGAGAATATAGCTTTTATATTCTCAGCTTTTATATGTCTGTAATAAATTCTTCTCTTTGGTTTCTACATCCTTTAAAAAAAATTACTTGGCTCGAGTTAATACATTTAAATATGTACTGAAAACTCAGCCTCTATTCTCTTAATTGTTTACCTTCAGGTTACAATGAAGATCATAGCAATGTCTCCTGCTGGCTTCTGGCAAAGCAGAAGAAATCGATATGATCTGCTGGTGACGTCACTCGGCGTCGTGTGGGTGGTACTTCATTTTGCCCTCCTGGTATGTGCATAATTGTTTATTTTAGATGATAATTTCAGTTCAGGTAACCCTGTTTCCAATCTCATTTCACTCCATGTCGGCCTACTCTTAGGTGTCAGATTAACCTCCCTAAAACATAGCCTTGACCCAGACGGGCCCTCAGCCATGCTAGTACATACACACACGCGTGTATGTGTATGTGTATGTGTACACACACCCACACTCTTTACAAAGACAAAACCTGGCCCTTCAACGTTCTACAATGTTTGAGCTGGAAAGAGAAGTGCCTTAAAGCTCTTCTGGTTTAACCCTCATTTTCCCAAAAGATAAAAACAAGAGAGAGAGAGAAACAAAAACAGAGATTAAGAGACCTGTGAATTCACATGTAAGATAGTACCAGAAGACTCAAACCCAGTTTCTTGAGCTGAAGTGTAGCATCCAGACTACTACATTATAATCAGTATTTCACAGCATGATTCTCAGATACTTTCGCTGCCGGATTTTCTACTAGACATCCCGCTGCCATCTCCCTAAAGCACATCTTTCCCCATCTCTATACCTGAGTTCTCACTATTTTGCCTAAAGTGCCTCCAGCCTCCATTCAGTCTGAGGTCCAGCTCAAAACATATAGCTATGGGTGTACCTGACCATGATCTCAAGCCTGTACTTGACCATGATCTCAAGCCTTGTTGTCCAGCAGAAGTAAAATGTGACCACAGATGTAATTTTAAATATTCTAGGAGCCACATTTAAAATATAAAAAAGAAACAGATAACGTCCATTTGATAATATATTTTTACCCTCCCATGTCCGAAATATTACCATTTCAGCATGTCAGCAACATAAAAAATTATGAAGGAGAAAGGCTACATGCTTTCTTTTGTACTAAATCTTTGACCAAGTGTGTATTTTACATTTACAGTATGTCATGATTTAGACTCCACATTTCAAGTGCTCAGTAACATGTGCTAGTTACCATGTTGGTCAGCACAACTCTAGAAGATCTGGCCTCTCAGTCGACCCGATTCATTTCCTCAAACAATAAATGATTTTGAGCACTAAAGGTGTGCTAGGAACAGAGAAGAATGTAATGAGCTAAACAAAGACAGTCACTGCCTGGAATGTTGGGTAGGCATTCACTGACTGCTTCCAAATCGATGAGAATTACAGCTGTGGAGGAGAGACACATATTGTGACGACACATAGTAACGCAAGGTGCCTTCATCATAGAGGTCCTGGAAGGCATCCCAAGGGAGTGATAATTGGGTTCAGTCTATAGGACGAGGGGAGAACGTTTCAGGCAGCTGTCCCTGTGATGGAATGGTACAGGAGAGTAGGTGGTGTAACTGGAGTAGAAGGAGCAAGGGGAACGAGGTACAAGATCTGGATGGGTAAGAAGGTACCAGACCTCTCAGGACCTCGTAATCTAGGTAAAAGATTTGAGTCGTCATCTTAGAAGCTGTTGCGTGTCATCACTTCCAGAATGTAAAGCCAGAAATTATCTACAGTAAGTTTAGAGCTAACACAGAAAGAAGGAGCAGCAAGGCCATGTTTTTATTTTTCTCCAGACAACTTGCAGCCAAAAGCTACTTGATCCAAGCAGAAAAATAGAGTAAGTTTCCTAATTCCAGATGTCCCCAGAGAGGAAATGTCACACGAAAAAGACAAACTTGCCTATTCTGCCTGACTGCTTTTTTCTTCAGGAGCCTCCAGTCCTGGAAGCATGCTCAACCTCCACTCGATTTTGCAGTGGACTATTGTGAAGCGAGATGCAGCCCTTGTCCTAGCCCAAGATGCTTCTGTACAGACACGTTCATTTCCTTGCAGCTCACCAAGGGTCTCACAGGCCCTCCTTCCCAGAGGCCCATCTGTGACTGTTGTCGTTTGCCTAGGCAGGGCTCCTCAAGAAAAATTATACTTTGGCATCAGCTTGACGCCCCAGTTGTTATAGTCAGTGGGATCTCTGTTTCTCAGATTAAGCTTTCTTAGGCACAGAGCACACCAGAGTCGTCTCTTGCTGCTGCTCGCACACTTGAAGAAGAGCTGAAATGTGTTTCAGGGAGGGAGGACATCTCTGAAGTCAGCTTAGACGAATAGGCTTATGGCCAGCTGGTCAGGAATCTGACCTCCAGCAATCTTCTCCGGCACCCCAGCTCCCTCTGCCAGGATCCCTTTATCTCCTGTCTCACTTGACTTCCTTACATTAAATTGTTAAGCTAGGTGGTTCTTGCTCCTCAAAGAAACTAGTCATTATTTAATGCAAAAATAAGTTTTTAAATACAGAATTCAGCTGAGCAAAACAGAGATGGAAGTTTCATTTAAGATTTGATTTTATAGTTAATATTTATTCATGAGTTTTGGCAGTGACCTTTTCAACACCTTTTTGGGGTAAATTTCTTACAGGAATTTTCACATTTTATTAAACTAATTATTCAGTAGACTTCACAGAATGTTTAAAATGTAGAACGGAACTGTAACAAGATTTGCTGTGCAAATTATGAGAGGTTTTCTTCTGTTTAAATTTCAGAATGCATATACCTACATGATGGGCGCGTGTGTGATTGTCTTTAGGTTTTTCTCCATCTGTGGAAAGCATGTAAGTATGTTGTGAAGGGTACTATTAGAGAAGAAAAAAGTGGGAAATTAGAACCCCCAAAATGATTATTATATATGAAAAGCATTTTTCAAAGATTATTTTATATTTTGCGGAAGCATCTCATAGTTTAAAACAGAAGAGTCTGTACACAACAAATTATATACAGATGCGTCTTGTACATATGGACAGTTGACTTCAACCATCCTTCTGGGTCTTCAGGGCTGTAGTTAACAAATTGCTATTTTAATATTTATTTTAAAATTTAAATATTAAATTTAAATATTAAATATTAAAATAAATCAGTAGCCTAGTTATCTTGTAATATTGTTCCTGAATTATTATTGTTTTGCTTATTTTCCATATTTGCTAAGTGAACTCAGTCATCAACTAAAGATAACATATCAGCAAAAACCAATGTTCCTTCTTAATACTTCATTTGTATTATTTTTATTTTTAATATAGTTATTTTAATGAAAAGAAAAATTGTCCTTAATGAACATTCATAATTCTACGATTCCAGATTAATTTATATTCTTTGTTAATGTTCATACGTACATTCCACATATATTTTTCATTTTTTAAAGTAGTTTCCTTTTTCGATCTGACATTATGTCATATATGTTCCATATATCAACATAATCAACATATTTAATATTTGATGACATTTAGTATTTTGCCATTGTTTAAGTTTGCTTTTATGAACATCTGTTTGTGGAAGAATCCTGAGTCTACTTGCATAGTCCAAAAATATATAGCCCTTTTCACAGAGAATCAGGGATCAAGAAAAAACAGAAGGCTAAAGATCTTAGTGTGGAACTTTTATTAATTCAGCTGAAAAGGCAGAAGAGTTTGAAATATGAAATATCTAATGGTTTTTGAATAATATTTTGATATAATACCTACTAGGAAGCAATTTTCAAATGATAACCTGAAGGTCACTCTTGTGCCACCTGCTTAAATGTTATTTACTTACCATGTTCTCCATGGCGTAATGACTTGAATATTCATATTCACTCTCTCTCTCCCTCTTCCTCTCCCTCTGTCCCTCCCTCTCTCTCTCTCCATCTCCATATCCATCTTTCTCTCCATCTTCATACAGGTAACACTGAAGATGCTTCTCCTGACAGTGGTTGTCAGCATGTACAAAAGCTTCTTTATCATTGTAGGAATGTTTCTATTGCTGCTCTGTTATGCTTTTGCTGGAGTTGTTTTATTTGGTACTGTAAAATATGGAGAAAACATTAACAGGTTGGTATATATTTATCTTTCTATTCATTTATCAAGAAAATTTTTTTAGTAATGAAATCATGGATAAAAACTTGAATGATTTTTATCTATTATAGATGGAAGGAAAAGGAGAGGCAAACAGCTGGAAATTAAAACAAAATAAAATGGCCAAATTTTAAATGACATTTTTCTAATAGAATACTGTATGTATGTTTACTTTGAAAACCTTAGAAAATTCAGAAATGAAAGCAAACAAAAGAATCTATAATTCCACTGCCATGCAGGAATAACCACTTCTAATATCCTGGTGAATTCCAGCACTTTTTCTAATCTACATACTGCCAAAAAAAAAAATACATTATGTTTTTGATTAAATAATTTTGAGAAAGAATTGTGTTTTTTTTTCTTCTTTTTAATGAAACATGAGAAGTTAGAACCCCCAAAATGATTGTTATATATAAAAAGCATTTTTCAAAGATTATCTTAAATTTTGTGGAAGTGTCTTTTAATTTAAAAAAGAAAAGTCCTTACACAACAAATTATATACAGATGGGTTTTGTTGTAGAGATGACTTATTTGCTACCTGGCAGCTTCACCTGTTATAGCATAGTCTACAAGAAAGAAGAATCACTTTTCATTGTCAAAGCTTGCTCCCTCAGTTATTCAAGATGAATGGCAAGAAATTGGTGGCACCATGCTAGGGTTGGGTTATTCAGACAGCTATGCAGAGGGCAAGTATAAATAACAAACAAATAAGAGGATGTAACCTTTGGAAATGGCAACTTAGCAATCAAATTTGCTCTAATATCTACCTCTTTTGGTGATGGCAAACCTTTCTACTTCATGACAACTGTATTACTCATATGCTGTTTTATTTTCTTAAATTAGGCATGCAAACTTTTCTTCAGCTGGCAAAGCCATCACTGTACTGTTCCGAATTGTCACAGGTGAAGACTGGAACAAGATTATGCATGATTGTATGGTAAACACCTCTTCATCAATAATCATGCCAATCAGGGGAAACTCTGGCTATGCAATATTGTCAGCATCCTCCTTGTTAGCATCAAGACTTTGTATACAAAACACATATCCTATCCTGGCCTTTTAGTTCATAAAAGTACATTATTTTACATTACAATGTATGGACATACAGGAAAAATATCCAATGAACTCAACTTAAGCTATTGTAGTTCCAGTTAACAAATATACATTATGCGGGCATAGTTTTTTCCTTCTCACCTTTTTTTTTTTCTTTTCCCATCCTCTCAGTGAGACCACAAACTGATGTCATTTATTCACATGAGAACCTTGATCAATGAAGAAGACAAGACTAAGCAAAAAGATTTTTGGGAATTCTGAGAAGTAAAGGTTATCTATAAGATCATTTAGATTTTAGCGAGGCATTCCATTCAGTGTCTCATGTCCTCCTGCTTATGTAATGCTATCAAGATATGGATGACAGGAATACAATACACTGGTAAACAAAATGCCACTAAAAAAGGTGACAGAGATGTGGTCAGTTATCTTAATGATTCAGAGACTAGATCCTAGAGGAAGAGAAAATTACTAATGAGAGAAACCTATTTTGTTGCCAAATTACATGTTCATAACAGTCAATCCAGAAAAACAATACAATTGAACTAGAACACATGAACTTGAACACTTGCATACTTTTAGTCCAGAAAAGTACATTATTTTACATTATAATGTATGGACATACAGGAAGCATATCCAATGAACCCAACTTAAGCCATTGTAGTTCCAGTTAACAAATATACATTATGTGGGCATAGTTTTTCCCTTCTCATCTTTAACATTTTGGCAGTCAAGTACAAACAGAGGAATTGTGCTTCTTTAATTTATTCAACAGATATTTACTGATGCCCTGGTTTGTTCTGGGTCATACACTGGGTGCCAGGTCTTCGTCAGTTCCAAGGCATCTCCAGAGAGCTTAGGTCAAGAACTCTGAGCTATACACTCCCTTTAGTATCCTCCCTTCTCTAAGCTAATTCTTCATCATCTTTCAGGTACCACTTTAAACATCACTTCTTTCAGGAATCCTGCCTTATGCTAAGACTGCCAGTTATATGTTCTTACATCACTGTATATTTCTCCTTTGTAGTGTGTATCACAACTATAATGAGTTATTGGCTTGATTAGTTTATTTTATCTCTCACCCTCCAGACCAATGCTGTCCAAAAGAAATTTCGCACTATCCAATTCAGTAGCCACTACCCATATGTGGTTACTGCGTACTTGAAATGTGATCACTTAAAATGAGGAACTAAACTTTAAATTGTATTTAATTGTTTTTAATGTTAACGAACATAAATTTAAATAGTCACATATAGTTAGTGGCTACCATGTTGGACTACACAACTCTTGACTGTCAGCAGCATGTCAGAAGGGACAGGGTCTTTGACTTGCTTACCAGTCTATCCCCAATACTGGGCAGATACCTAGCACATAGTAGGAACTCGAGAACTTTATGCATGAATGAATGGGGACAGAATGTACCCAATCAAAAATAATACTAGGCAGAATTAAATAAATTCTAAATAAAGACCAAACAGATTGCCATGGAAATGTGGAACAAAGAGCTAATCTCTCTGGCTGTGAGAAACCAGGAGGCTTCTCAGAGGTGTTGGCATTTTATTGAGCCAGTAAAGAATGGGGAGGCTTTTGAGTCTGTTTAATCTCATAACATCCCATAACAGTTCTCCAGGAATGAGGATTCTTCTTGCACAATTCGAATGTAAATTTGCTGTGTATAACAAATCCTCCTAAATCTTACTCCATTACTTAAGTCAGAAAAAAATTTTTAAATGCCCTTTTGTTTGACATTCTGCAGTTTGCATCACAGTGACGACTTACCATTTGGGGCTCCTGGAGGTGGCAGACAGAGCATCTCTAGAGGAAACCAGTTCATTTTCATTATGCTTCTAAATCTAAATGGCAATGAACTTGGGATTCTAAAAGCATAGTATAAGTGAAATGTTCTGTTGGATTTTTGCCACAGATGATATATCCAATGTATATAGCTTTTGAGAGATTACTTTGAAGTTAATTATATTTTACATGGGTTAGGAATATGTTCATTAACTATAGTCAGTTAACAAAAATTTGTATTCTTCTCTGCTGTCACTTCGTCCTCCCTCTTCCCCCCACTGCCTCACAGGTCCAGCCACCCTTTTGTACTCCAGATGAATTTACATACTGGGCAACAGACTGTGGAAATTATGCTGGAGCACTTATGTATTTCTGTTCATTTTACGTCATCATTGCCTACATCATGCTAAATCTGCTTGTAGGTAAGTGATGTTCGTTGAATATTTTTTAATCTCTTTAAACTCAGATCCTTAGATAATTGGGTACAATTTTCAGGTAATTATCCTGAATTGCTTGGGGTGGGGTTTCATGGCATTAATTATAAATTGTTGACTCACCATCAGAAGCTGAAAAGATCTTTGAAAGGCATGTAAATGACAGTTGATTGCAATTTCAAGAGTTGTCCTATTTATTACAATTATTAATTTTAAAAGAGCTCTTCTCATGGATTGTGTTAAGCAAATATCAAGGGGCAGGGGGGCTACCTTTACAGCCTCGAAATGTCGCATTTATGTTTTTGAAAGATATACATTGTTCACCCAAGCTGCGGGGCCACCCAGAACTCAATTAGACCTTTGAAAACTGCCCTGGAACTCTCGATTACAAGAGAAAGCCAACTGGCATGAATATCTATATACACAGAATGTGTGTTTATGCTCATGACCCTCATGTTTTGGAAAGGCAGGAGCTAGATAAACAGCTTAGTCCAAGTGTAAAACATGCCAACTTGGAAACCATATGAAAAGCACTTAAAAAAAAATTGGCTTATCATGTAGGTGATAAAATTCATTATTTAAAAGATTTTACTTTTTCTAAAAAACGACAGATTAGCATAATTGTCTAACTTCTCATTTTTTTTCTTTTTTAGCCATAATTGTGGAAAATTTCTCCTTATTTTATTCCACTGAGGAGGACCAGCTTTTAAGTTACAATGATCTTCGGCACTTTCAAATCATATGGAATATGGTGGATGACAAACGAGAGGTAGGCAAGTGGGCTGTCTTTTCATGCCCCACCCCAAAGACACATATTGCCATATCTCAAACATGGTTTTGTTATTGGCAATAGACATATATTGAATTTTGAATGGCTGTTGGTGAATTGCAGAAAGCTGTCATTGAAAATCCAGCAGAATGTGCTAGGAGGGGAGAGGGATAGAATGTCTTCAGGTTCTTTCCAACCACAAATGTCCTCTTTAGGCATTCAGAAATCAAGGGAGCTCTGAGGAAACCAGACCTGGGCTCGGGGCCATAGAAGGGGTGAAGTTCAAGTTACTGAAGCAACAGTATAGTACAGATTCATGATCACTTCAACCTCAAATGGCAAGCCTGATCCCATGTGCAAAGGAGTTATTTAAGTGGTTTCTGAGAGTTATTATTTTGGACTTAGTATTTGAATGTTTTAATCATGATGCTTACTTGACATTTATTAGAATTAGCCAAAACAGCAGCAGCTTCTTCTTCCCCCTCCCCCTTTTCCTCCTTCTTCTTCCTGGCAAACACTCGGGCATAGTTCTAGGCACTGGAGATGTACCAATGGACGTGATGGAAAGAAAGGTCCCTGCGCTGACAGAGCTTATGTTCTAATGTGGGGAGATAAGATAAAAAGTGAAATAATTATTCTTATTTCAAGAAGCTATAAACTTCGAACAAGGCAACATGAAGTGGCTGGAGGAGGGGGCAGACTACTTTAGCAGGGATGGTCACGAAGGCCTGTCTGAGGAAGAGCTGTTTGACCCAATATCTGAAAAATGAAAAAAGTAAGCCATGAGAGGATCTGGGGAAGATCGGAAAAATAGTTTCAGAAAGAGTTGACTGAGGGCGCAAAGACCAAGGAGCCAGAACAGGCTGAGTAAATGGGGGGGTCCTGGGCCAGAGCCAGGGCCAGAGCCAGGGCCTACATGGTCATGCATGGCTTACCCTCTCCTTGGTTACCACCCCACCACCCCAACACTTCACCCACACACCAGTCTCGTTGGTTTTCTTCCAAGACAGCGATCTGCATGTGTTGGCGTCTGACCTATCTCTCTCATCTCAGCTGGATCCACTTACATCTCCATGACTGCTGCCGGCAAATCCTGCTTTCCTCTGACATATACATAGAAGATGGCACCACTATCTAAGTTAGATGTTAGTAATTGACAGGAAGTCATGGCTCACCAATGGCCGTGCCTCTTGCCCAATACCTTAGTTCAAAGGCATAGCCAGGTTGGCGTGATAAGTTTTGTTGCCTGGGAAGGAGTGACAGACACATGAGATTTTTCAGAATCTAGAGCTGCTCTGACCAGGAAGAGGGCAGAGCTGGGAACCCAATTCTCTTATATGTAATTGTTCTAATAATGGAGAAGACCTGAAAAGATGTGATCATTTCATAGAAGAAAAACTTAAAATAAATGTTTAGAAGTTCCTAGCATCCAGACTAAGTGAAGAGGAAGATCGTGTACATGTGCATGTTCCATTTTTTGTGCTAATGCATTACTGAACCACGCAGCATGTGTATTAGAGACGCACACGAGCCGGGGCTGGGTCACTGGACCAGGCTGTTGGAAGAAAAGCCTGGTGAAGCAGGTGTTGGTCCAGGAGAGCTTTGTACCCAACTTGGCTCTGAATCCTGCATGGTGTGCAATCCTGTAAAACCGGAGAAGCACCAGCAGACATTCTTAAATGCTCATCTTTTTTTTTAAATTTATTTATTTTTAAATTATTTTTCAATTATAGTGGACATACAATATTATTTTAACTTCAGGTGTACAATATAGTATACATTTATATACCTTTCAGAGGGCTCCGCTTTTACCTCCCGAGCCACTCAGCGTACATACACCCTCCCAGACTCCAGGGAGGAAAATGACTTCCTGGCCACCCAGAGTGAATTATGCCATTTTTTTGAGAAAAAGCTCCAGGTTTATGCTGTGAAAACAGAACCCCAAGGGAATCATTAGCGCCTAATGATGATTTACAAGTCACTGTGCTCTGCCACCAGGGGGTGATTCCAACTTTCCGCGTGAAGTTCCTGCTGCGGCTTCTACGGGGAAGGCTGGAGGTGGACCTGGACAAAGACAAACTTCTGTTTAAGCACATGTGCTATGAAATGGAGAGGCTGCATAATGGTGGCGATGTCACTTTTCATGATGTCCTAAGGTACAAGGGGGTTTTCGCGGCTCTGTGTGGCAGAGCTGAACGGAGTCCAGAAACTGAAGCTGTGATCATTAAAGGCCTTGTGAAATATAATTAACAAGTAGGTTCATAACCTAAAATGCCACATCCGCTGTGGCGACAAGGCAGGGTCACACTTCTCAGGTGTGAAGTGGCCTTTCTCACTGTCCTTTAACTGTCATGTTAAGTTAGTACCGCACATGAGAAAAGGAGAAGCAGTGGCCTGACTTTTCCAGAAGGGCCCCTCACTGAACTGGAATCTCCAGGAGGAGAGAGGCAGAGGGACCTCGGGGAGCTTGGGCCCAACCTTCATCTTGCAAGAAAGGGACTGGTCCAGGAGAGTTGAGTGACTTGCTCCCAGTAACTCAGCCTCTATGGAGAAGCTGGAGCTACAATCTAGATCTTCTTGCATGTGGGTCTGGCAAGAATTTGCCTAGCCACTCTGCAATGGTCGCCCCCAGTTTGTTGACAAGCTACATTTTCCAGACATTTGATGAGTACCCAAACAGGACGAAGAGGCAAACTAAGGCCTCTCTGAGAGAATTCTGTGTTAGTTTGCTATGACTGCTATAACAAAATACCATACACTGAGTGATTTAAACAACAAATCTGTTGTCTCAGCTATGGAGGCTGGAAGTCTGAGATCAGAGTGTCAGCAGGGTTTATTCCTTCTGAGGCCATGAGAAAGAATCTGTTCCATCCTTTTCCCCCAACTCCTGGTGGTTTGCTGGCCATCTTTGGCATTTCTTGGCTTATGAAAAGCATCACCCCAAACTCCGCCTTCATCTTTACGTGGCATTCTCCCTATGCCTGTGTGTATGCCTGTCTGTGTCCAAATTTTCACTTCTGTAAGAACACCAGTCATATCAGATTAAGGACTACCCCGTTTCGGTATGACCTTATCTTAATGCATTACATCTGCAATAACCTATTTCTAAATAAGATCACATTCTGAGGTACTGGAGATTAGGACTCCCAACCTATCTTTTTTGGGGGGAGGGAGGGGAGACAATGAACTCAAAATAGCTTGTTAAACAAGAGTCCATGGATAATATGCAAAGTCCATGAATTTGGAAAGGAAAACAATTACATCTTTGTTTTCACCACTCACTCACTGAAATGCAGCATTTTTGTTTTCAGTGATGAATACAGGCAACAAACCACAATAGTATTAAAAATTCCTGTGTCTTTGTCACCAGTAGAAATCATGGATACTTTCAAATCACATTACTGCTATGGCTGATATCTTAAAATATCCTTTATGCTCACCAGTACTTCTAAGTTATAGTAGTCATTTGACCTCAGCTAGATGTTATTATTTAATGCAATAATAAAGAAGCACTTATGTTACTATATTATCTCTTTTCAAAGCAAATACTGAGAACTCTTATCTTGACACAATTGGTTTCCTTTGAAATAACGTGTACTTTATTTTATGCATTTAAAACATTATTCTATGAGCTCCACTGCAAAAGGAGTTCATGCCACAGAAAGTTAAGAACCCTCTACTAACAATAGCTATTTTCATCATGTTGCAAAAAAACTGACGAGTTAAATTTTGAGTATTGTGTCACACATTTCGGGAGCATTTAGGTATACTGAAATACATTTGTGATTGAAATTTGAAAAAAGACCAGGACAGGAATGGTCTAGGGGAGTTCTCTCAAGTTATCAGTTTTACCCCCCTCTATTCTCTTCTTCCAGGAGCAAGCCAAAGGCAGAAAAAGATGAGGCAGAAAACACTCATGAATAGCAAAGGATGACATCTCTCTCAGAATGTCACTTTGTCTTTTCTCCTAGTGACAAATATTTTTAGGCTGAAAGTAAGGTACATAGACATAGCACTATCATTAATAATTAATATTCAGCCTCTCTGGAACACAGTGATCCATCTGATAAAATGGACCCAGGAGAAGGCCTATCCCTCAAGCCCTGTGTATGATGAAATCGGTTTAGCAAGGATGAGATTCTTGATGAGGCAGAGAAAAGAGGAAGAGAAATGCACTGTTTTACTCCATGGTAGGAAGAGCCTTAGCAAAGAAGAAGTCAGTGTATCAGTGCTGCATGGGGCCTCTCAAGAACCACCATGTTGTGATTTGGGCTAGGAAGCTGGAACTGAGGTCTCAGCCAGGGCAAGGCAGGGGTTGAGCATTAACTGGGATCCTGTGGTTGCACCAGGCAGCACCAAGCTTCCAGAAGGGGCTGCAGCCTCCTTTGGCTGTGGACCCCTCAGCCTGAACACATGAGTTACCTTATTGTCCAGGGGCCCCCATTCAACACATCAGCTATTGGTTTCATTTGCCACTGCCTGGCCTGTTGTGCCAAGGACTAAGTGGGAGGGAACATTTCACCCTTGTTTCGCATCCATAAAAATTAATGAGGAAGATCCAGGGAGACAAATTAAAAGGAAATGGAGGCAGGGGATGGGGAATGGGATGAAAGGCCCACCGCCAAGCATATTAACCATCACCAGTTGGAGCTGAATGTAAAGAAAGTATAGAGCTAGCAGTGTTCTTTCTACAGGGAAAGTTCCAGAGTCTTACGCAGCTGGTTGTGTAGTTCAGGGCTTAGCCTGGATCTTTTGTTTCAAAAAACACTTATATGGCACTTACTGTTATAAGAACCTCACAAATATTAACTCAATTGATTATTTAATAAGGCAGGTACCATGACTATCCTCATTTTACAGATGAGGGAAGAGAGACAGAGAAGTGATACAAACAGCCCAAGCTACCCAGCTAGGCAGGGTGGCATCAGAATGCTTCACTGGTTAGACTGAGTGATGTCCTTTCCGGATTTTGAGATCTCTGAGAGTTTAAATCCCAGGTAAATCAGAGCTGTGATTGCTGTTGTATTTTCCCCACCAGCATGCTCTCCTACCGGTCGGTTGACATCCGGAAGAGTTTGCAGTTGGAGGAGTTGCTTGCGAGGGAGCAGCTGGAGTACACCATTGAGGAGGAAGTGGCCAAACAGACCATCCGCATGTGGCTGAAAAAGTGCTTAAAGCGCATCAGAGCCGTGAGTGAACCAGAGCACCTGGGTTTTTATTTTCTCCTCAAGAGCCTCATGAACAAGGGGATTAGATCCTTCTGTGATTAGCCTTAAATCCTTTCAGCTATGTCAACTTCATCCACTTATGTTGGCCAGATGATGATTCAAAATTTAACTCTAGTCCAAATTCAGCCTTACCTTCTTGAGCAGAGTCCATAAGAAGTTTCCATTAAATCACATTTTTATAATACAGCATGAATGTTTAAGAAGCAGTTTATTGATATTAAAATATTTATGTTCTCCATGTATTAAACCCAACTGTTCAAAATGCCGGGAATCTCTATATATTGACTGGCAACTGAATTAACAAAACTACTTTTAAATTGTTCCTAAAAATTCAAACATATTGTTGATAATGTTGTGTGGTCTTTAATTAAAAACCACCTCTTCTGGGAGTTTAATGATTTGTTTGCTGATTCCTGAACTATAAGCTTGTAAGATTCTCTAACTCATAAATCAATGAACATAATACTGTGTTGACATATACTGTGTTTACAATGGGCATTTCTATTAGGTAATTAATTTTATAAATGCTTTTGACTTATGCTTCATACACATGGGGAAAATCATATTAATCACTAAAGAGTTATACATAACAGATTTTTTATACTGTTTCTCAGAACGACATCAACTGCAGGAACAGATCATTCTATTAGATGAGAAAAAGTCCCTAGAGAAATGAAGCACCCCAACCTTTTATAGCAAGATCACTGTCACAGCTGGCCCAGCATAGTTCTGCTAGTTCCAGAGATCAAATCTGCCTTCCACAGGCCCTGAGAGGACACAGGGGGTGCTGGCTCACCACCAGACTGCCCTGGCCCCATGTGTGCAAACACAGATTGGCCTCCTGGATTGGCCTACTCCAATCCAGAATCAAGACAAGAAGCATGAGGGCTTCACACATCCGCCCAAAGTTCCTCTGCTTCTTATAACTTAGAGGAAAGGGACAATCCACATTGGCCTAATGAGCATAGAATAAAATCAGAAGAGGAAAAATAAAACACCCACGTTTAGTGATTTAAAAATTCTATTTTAAATAAAACACAAGCTAGTATCGATGAACATAACTGCTGCAATTGTTGTGCAAATGAAAATGGAAAGAGTAAGCAATTCCTAAGTATCTAAGCCTTTCTTTATAGCAGTCTGATATATATATATATATATTAATTATTTTATTTTATTTTATATTTTGGTGACATTAGTTCATGAAATCCAGTAAGTTTCAGATGTACAATTTAATAGTAAGGCATATATATATTGCATTATGTGTTCATCACCCATTGTTAGATTTCTGTCACCACATATTTGATTCCTTTTACCCTATCTATCTCCCCCTTCCTCTCACTCCCCTACCCTCTGGTAACCACTAGTCTATTGTCCATGTCCATGAGTCTCTGTGTTTGTTTGTCCTGTTCATTTGTTGCTTTTAGGTTTATATCCCACATATAAGTGATAACATGATTTTCAACTTTTTCTGTCTGGCTTATTTTGCTTAGCATGATTATCTGGAGGTTCATTCACGTTGTTGAAAATGGCAGTATTTCATCACTTCTGTATTCCATTGTGTATATGTACCACAGTTTCTTTAGCCAATCATCTATCGTAGGACACTTCAGTTGCTTCCATGTCCTGGCCACTGTGAATAATGGTGCTATGAACATCAGTGTGCAAATATCTTTTCAGATATGGGTTTTCAAGTCTTTAGGGTAAATATCCAGTAGAGGGATTGCTGGATCATATGGTAGATCAATTCTTAGTTTTTTGAGGAAACTCTCTACTATTCTCTACAGTGGCTGTACCAATTTGCAGTCCCACCAGCAGTGTATGAGGATTATTTTTCTCTGCATACTCTCCAACATTTGTGATTACTAGTCCTGTTGATAACAGCTATTCTTACAGGTGTGAGATGGTATTTCATTGTGGTTTTGATTTGCATTTCCCTAATAGCTAGCAATGATGAGCAACTTTTCATATGTTTGTCGGCCATTTGTATGTCTTCTTGGGAGAAGTGTCTCAGTCTGATACTTATCAGTAAAATTAGTTAAAGATCCTTTCTTGGAAGTTTGTAAGAGGTCACCAGGCCTACAAGGTTCTTTGGAGGAGACGAAAATATGATTTGATTGGTGGAGGAGGAGGATGTTGGGCTGATTTTTCTGTTTCTGAAAGAGCAATCATATTTCCATAGAAACAGCAGCAGTCATGCAGCATCATCCACAGCCTGAGAGAAAGCCAACAACAGGAGCTGAGCCGGTTTCTGAATCCCCCCAGTATCGAGACCACGCAGCCCAGTGAAGACATGAATGCTAACAGTCAGGATAATAATATGCAACCTGAGGTAGGTATATGAGGTGTCCTTCATCCAAGGATATTCTGTGTGTCTTTAAAAAATAAGTAAATTAGTGCTGTTCACATAGCCATTTCAAACAGTGACAATATTTCTAATAGGACGCTTTTAAGTTAAAAAAAAAAAATTGGAACATGTTGATCCAGATTATGTTTATGTCTTTTCCATCCCAGAATTGGTTGAGGTTATCTCAAAAGATTCTGATTTGTTGGATACTGAAATAATGTTAATGCCCTGAACTTAATAATTATGTTGATTTTTTTTTGTCTAAAGAATTAACATTACCTTTGTAAGGACTTAATTTGAGTCTGGCAATATTACATGACTTAGGAAAACATGGTTTGCTTAAAGCTCTGCCGTACATGTTTTTTCTCCTATTAAGCCATAAAAACTTACAGTCAAGTCAGTGACAATGTTTGTAATTGATCTTCAACCTCCTTAAATAGTCAGATTCATTGAGGATTTGTCCTTCCTCAGTTGGGCATCAGAAGAGCATATGGAATTCAGGAAGGATTAGCTTGAGGACCTTCTATTTACTAGGGCACAGCATATTTTCATTTCCAAACTCGATCTACATATCCATAAAAAAAGCACAGCATCACCAGTGTCCTGAAGAGCCTTGTGCTGTGAGAAGCAGCTGTCAGGAGGTCCTGCCCTTTGTGAGGCCACAGTTATAGATCAGCTGGTGTTGATCCAGCATTCTGAGATGGGGCCCCTGGCAGCATCAGGCTTCCGGGTGTGTAGTGACACAGTCAGGGGCCAGCGATAAATACTGAAGCCGGAGGTTCCATGGCCCAGCGGGCTGCTCCAAGGAGCCCTCTTGTTCCATAGCCCAATTGTGAGTGGATTTCGTGTTGTTGCCTCCCCAGCCTCTAAAAATCATCTGCCACCGACTCTAAGGACGAGACAGCCAACAAAGGGAGAACTCTACAGTGGCCCTGCCACCTGTCTGCCCTGCAGATGGTTGTCAGTGCATCCTGTGTGGGGCTGAAAAAGATTAGGACAGCCAGCGAGACGGGGCTGTTGAGGCAGGGAAAAGGATGACTCCAGAGCTCTCTGGTTTTAAGTTTAAAAAAAAAAACAAAACAGGTATTAAAGAAATATGAAGACCAAGGTGCTGATAGAAAAGGGAAAGGTAACAGTGAACCAGAGCGTGGGTAAAGCGTGTGGAGAGTCTCAGTATTTCTCTTTGACTTTAGTCCTAATTTGTAAGCTTTAGTCTCCTCCAGGGCCCATCACAGAGCTCTGTCTGCTGAGAACTCTCTCCCTGAAGCTCTAGGCACTGACCTCCAGGTTGGCAAGAGTATGCTTCCCCCAAACCAGGCCATCCGCACTGCCCCACCTTCCCTCCTGGAACGCCACCGTCCTTGCCCTGGTAAATGGCTACAAGGTGTGAAGGGAATGGCGATGGAGGATTCCTGAAGGGATGGCAAAGCAAAGACGCTACCTAGAGAGTCGAGCCTCCTTGCTTCACAGTGTGCAATGGTGACTCACTCACCTTGACTCTTTTACCCATTCTCACTTTTCCTTTCCCATTGTGGATGCTGTGGGTCCATAGTGTTTTTCCCACTTGTTTTCTTCCTTTCTTAAAATAAAATGAGGGTTCAGGCCAGTGCACGAAGGAGGAGAGCACAGCATTACAAGCGTTAACTGCTTGATTCTTCCTCATGCAGACAAGCAGCCAGCAACAGCTTCTGAGCCCCACTCTGTCGGACAGAGGAGGAAGTCGGCAAGATGCAGCAGATGCCGGCAAACCCCAAAGGAAGTTTGGGCAGTGGCGTCTGCCTTCCGGTATGTACATCGAGTCCTTTCTCCCTTGACTGAGGCATTTTAAAGGTATTTACACTCCGTCTGTTTTCGATCTTAGATTTCCGAATATAGGTCTTCATCTAAAGTTATGTATAGACAGTGAAACAGTGAAAAATATATCCCCCCATCAAAAACATTTTCTTCAAAATAACTTTGCTAAATAGAACTATATTGGCTCTCATTTTCAGCTACCATGGTTGAGAAGGCAGTACCTAGTTACAAAGGGAGAGATCATAGCCAAGATCTAGGAAGAAAAGAGGAAAGATTTTCAAGGGCTTTCTGTGTGCGCTCAAGGCTTTCTCAATCATAAACAAAATTCTATTAGGGGCCAGGAAAGGTTTCTGAACAAGACAAGACATTTGGAATGCGTGTTTTAGAAAGAATGACTTGGCAGCAGAATACAGAGGGAATTTTTTATCGCCCGAACCTTGAGGCAGGTTAGGAGCTGGAGGATGAGCATGAAGTGTCAGGGCATGAAGTAATAACATGGACAAAGCTGGTAGCAGTGGTCCAGATGCTGGAGGAATAAGTAGGAGAGATGACCTAGGAGAGATACACAGTCCTTGGTATTCCTTAATAGATAAAAGAAAGGATGTCAGAAGTGCCTGCAATGGTCTAAGCTTAGGAGTCCCCAATGTCAGAAATGGTGATAACTAAAGGGACGTGCTACTAGGGGCATGCTGAGTTTGAAGAGGCAAAGGGCAAGAAAAAGATCATTTTAAGAGGATACCAACAATGTACTATCCTACCCATTTCTTCTTTTTTCTCTTTTTTTCTTTGTTCCTCTTTTATTTTACATTTATTTCAAAAAATATATATTAAAAGTATACAGTGTGATGTTTTGATAAACATATACATTGTGAAAAGATCATTACAGTCAAGCTTAATAATATATATGCATCCCTTTACGTAGTTACCATTTGTGTGTGTGGTGAGAACACTTAAGATCTACTCTCAGCAAATTTCAAGTATACGATACAATATTACTACCTATGGTCACCACACTGTACCTTAAAGCTCTAAAACTTATTCATTTTATATAACTACAACTTTGTAGCATTCAAACACCTCCCTATTACCCCCATCTTCCTGATCCTTGTAACTATCATTCAATTCTGCTTCTGTGAATTTTGACTTTTTTAAATTCCACATATAAATGAGATCATATAGTATTTTTCTTTGTATCTGGCTTATTTTATTTTGCATCATACCCTTCAAATTCATCTATGTTGTCACAAACTGCAGGATTTCCTTCTTTCTTAAGGTGGAATAAGATTTCATTTTATTTACATATACATCCATATGTATATGTATATGTATGTATACACATTCATCCATTGACGGACACAGGTTGTTTCCATATCTTGGCTATTGTGAATAATGCTGCAATAAACATGGGAGTACATATGTCTCTTCAAGATACATCTTGAAGATACTGATTTTATCTCCTTCGATTATATACATAGAAGTGGAATTGCTGGATCATGTGGTAGTTCTGTTATATATTTTCTTAGGTCATCTCATTTAATCTATTTTAATTCTTATAATAGTCCAACGAAAGAACTTGCATTCTCTTCATTTTACAATTGAGGAGACTTGAGTTTCAAGACATGAACTTGCCCTTGGTTACATTTACAGGTCACAAAAATGAGAATCCCAAAGCCATGAGTGTGTCAACAAAGTCTTCATACTGCTTTATTCAGACACTTGGATTGGAAAATTTAATGCCCTGAGCATAATTTAAGTATGTCCTTGAGTCATTCCTTTTTCAGGAATGATCGATATTATACTTCAATTCATTTTTACAAAAATAAAGTTTACCCACATCTTTCTTTCCATACCTTCTCTACATCCCTTCTTCTGCCCTCACTGTTGATTACACTATCCTTCATTTTCTTTTTTTTTCTTTATATGTATAATACGAATGACCACTGATGGTATTACTAGTTGTCCATGAACATAATTTTAAAGTCCAAGAAGGGATGTAGAGAAGGTATGGAAAGAAAGACGTGGATAAACTTTATTTTTGTAAAAATGAATTGAAGTATAATATCGATCATTCCTGAAAAAGGAATGACTCAAGGACATACTTAAATTATGCTCAGGGCATTAAATTTTCCAATCCAAGTGGACATATTTCTATGACACTTATATTTGCCCAAATTGGAACTTTTAGTGATTTTTTTTCAAATGGTATTACTAGTTGTCCATGAACATAATTTTAAAGTCCATGATGAATGTAAAGAATCAGGTGCTGAAAAGGTTTCACATTTAACATCTGTGGATAGGACTCGTTCACTGAAAGCATTAGATAGGAATATCATGGTTTTTCAGGAATGACTTGCAATAGAGTAAAACACCAGAATATTGCTCATAGGACTTCTGTTAATTCCACAGCACCAAAACCAATAAGCCATTCAGTGTCTTCAGTCAACCTACGGTTTGGAGGGCGGACAACAATGAAATCTGTAGTGTGCAAAATGAACCCCATGACTGACACAGCTTCTTGTGGTTCTGAAGTGAAGAAGTGGTGGACCCGGCAGCTGACCGTGGAGAGTGACGAAAGTGGAGATGACCTTCTGGATATTTAGGAGGACATCAATGCAGATGGCAGTCTAGTGGTGAAAACTGTTTTCTAATATTTTCCTCCACTGTCCAGTGAGCAATCTATAACTGATACATAATTTAACTTCAACTCATCATAACATTTTTAAAACTCATTTCGTCCTGCCATAGGAAGGTATAAAAACTGGTCTGTCAAAGCTGTGTGTGTGATTGGTCTTTACCATGTGTTCAGGAAAATTTGAATAATGACACTATTGCTAATATTAGAAACAATACCAACACCAGATGTAGATCATTCAAAAATTCCATATATTCTGTCTAGGGACACTAAGGTGCATATTCATATGTGCTTTTATGTATTATTACCACCCCTGAAAGAGTGCTAAGCCCAAAGTGGCTAATATTTCTGGTTCAGGAGCTATGACTTTAGTTCACGTTTTTCCCACTTCCACTAGAAATACTTCTCTTGGGAAAATTTATTATTTACAATTGATCTGAAAAGGTCAGCACTGAGCTCATGCTAAAATGATAGTTTTACAAACTACAGATTCTGAATTTTAGAAAGTATATTCTTTTTCTCATGTTATTTTTTAAAATATACGCAAGATATTTAGAGATCAGAACAGGTCAGTTTCTGTCCTCACTCACTCTAATGAGATTGTTGCCTGCTTTCAAGGGAATTACTTGTGCTAGCACGAGGCAAAGAAATTGCCCCAAAGAGCTAACTGATTTAAAACAAACCTGTTCATAGATCACTTGAGAGACATAGTTACATAAAGGTGTTGTTTCTTAAAAAGCATTTTAAAATTAAGTTTAACAAAAAGAGTAAAACTACAAGATCCAACTTATAAAAAAACTTTGCATGTGTGATGCTGTTATTGACTTTATTTTTCTTTTTTACTCAAGATATGTCCATTTTGCCATAAATTAGCAAAAACATTATGAATCGATCCCAATACGCTATCACTGTTTTCAATTCTGAATGATTCCCCTGCTACCAGAATTTCCTGTGGAAATAATTGTACTCTGCAAATTCGTGCTCTGAACTCGAAGTTTAGGTATCTCACAACTCAACTGCATTTGTGTCCTCTGGGAAAATTAAAATGCAAAGTGATTACAAAGTACTACTGGGCCTCTTATGTTGGGTCAACCAAGTAGAAGTGCATCTAGGCCTTTAACTACATTATTCTTGATGGAAGATTTGCTGTTTAGATTATTTCTTTTAATGGAGCGATTATCTCAGACCCTGTTCCCCCCAACCCCCCATTGTTTTATGATCTACTTTTCTCTATTTAGCATTCTTAAAATAGCCAAATATCACATTCCTTCTATATAACAAATGTGACATTGTGGTGACAGTTTATTGTTTATATGATTAATTTGTGACTATAGATAATGAACAATTAAAGTCAGTGCAGCTGAAAGGTTTTATTTGTTTTTTTGTTTATTTGGAATTTATTTTTTGTACATAATAAAATAAAATAAATATTGGATTTGTAAAAGAATTTACTCTGCATTGTAATCATTTCTAAACCTTTGTGTGGGGGGGGGCGGAGTTAGGGATGGGATCACCTCCCAAACCCCACCATGTCTTGTCCCACAAGTCCAGCCAGAATGCTCCTTTCACATCTGTGCCCATAAAGCTGAGTGAATACCCTTTACCTTCCAAACCTATAACAAAGCAGAAAAGGAACTCACGTGGCCAGGGCATAGGTCTTTACTAGTGCATGAAAACCAGGTTTTTTTTCTTTTTGGCTCATTACACTTGAGTAATACAGATCCATTCTCACAAAACTGCTGAGCCCTTCCTAAAACGTCTGTAATTGATGTTCAGCAGAACATCACTGTTGTTCATTCTGCAGTGAAGCAAGGGGCAGAATAGCAATGCATTTAAAGCCATAGCACCCTACACTTTCAATTTAGTGAAACAGCCAAACAATTTCAGTGGGACTCCGCTCTGCTATTTTCCTGAAGCCAGTAGAGCAGACAGCAAGCCGAGAAAATAGCTGCCACCCTCTCTTCGATTTTTTATAAACATATAAACAGTCCAGTTATGCAGATGGGAAAACTCTGGCCACAATGTTCCCTGGTTCTTAGGGAGGCCAGACACTGATACTAATCCTGTCATCATGCCACCCACTGCCTTTAATTAAAGGACGCCGTTGGTTCCAAGGGCACGAGAAAGCATAAGGGATAGAATATTTGACACAGAAACCCCAAGGGGAACAGACCACACATGCATTGCACATATGGCAATTCGAGGGGACTCAAAGGGAACAGAGATGGAGAGAATGGCCAGACCAGTGCTATTCACTCTATTCTCAGTCGTGGTTTGAGAGCAAGACTCATCAGCTTTGACTAGCTGTTTGTGTCTTGCCCAAGCTTAATAAGATAGGGCATGCAGAAGAAAAACCAGAGTTATAAAGCCTGAAGCAAAAGTGGTTTCTAAGATAGTTGAATAATGGGTTCACCTTTTTTGTTGTTGTTAAGGAATGGCATACATTGATAGATGGTTTTCAATATTGTTTAGCAGTGGCACTCTTTCTCAAACATAATCCTTCAAGGGATGCCAAAATATTAATCAGGCAAAAGCAGGAAGTCCTAGTTGAAACTGGGGTAGAGATGAGAACCCCACTCACATGGCTTTTCTCAGCCCCTGATAGGGATTGAATCATGTCCCTTCAAAACATATGTTAAAATCCTAACTCCTGGTACCTGTGAGTGTGGCCTTATATGGGAATAGAGTCTTAGCAAATGTAATGAGTTAAGTTATGATGAGGTCATACTAGAGTAGGGTGGGTCCTTAATCTGTTTTGACTAGTGTCCATAGATGAGAAAGACACATAAGGAGGAGAAAGCCACCTGAAGACACAGGCACAGAGGGAAGACAGCCTTGTGAAGACAGATTGGAGTAATGCCGTCATAAACCAAGGAACTCCTAGGGCTACAAGAAACTGCAAGAGGCAGGAAAGGACCCTCACCTAAGAGATTTGGAGGGAGCATGGCCTTGACAACACCTTAATTTTGGATTTTGGCCTCCAGAACTGAACTGTGAGATAATAAATTTCTGTTGTTCTAAGCCACCCAGTTTTTAGGATTTTGTTACAGTAACCCTAGGAAACTAATATACCCCCCTCAACCCCACTCCAGGCCCAAAGATGGCCTGAATCATCCTACTGCTCCAAGGAACCAGTTAGAAAAAACACTAGTATAGATCGAAGATTATTAGCTTTGATACTCATGTCCTGATTTTACTAATTACTCCTTGTGCCATCCTGGTTGAGTTTCATACCCTATCTGAACCAACATTTGGCTTATTCTTTTAAAAAAGGTAGAAGAGATGAATTTGTTCACTTCATTTACCTAACAAGTTCAGAAAATCTCCATATGGGCCATCTGAGCTGATGTGCAACATGCCCCAAATCTTAATTAGCTGTCTAACCTTCCAACCAGAATCCCCAGTTAACCAATTGTCAAGCAGGCCATCTTTCTGTCTACCAGAAAGAAAGATTTCCAGCTAAAATAGGCCTGAGTTGGTGGAAGAGAAAAGATCTGACATTAAATTAAGTTCAAGTTGGACCATTCCAATTTCTGAATTGAGACTATGTTTGCCATCTAAGGTGACCACTGAACACTTCTTATACCTAAGGGTGAGCAGAAAAGTTGTGGGCTTCTAGAGTTCATATCTGGGACCAAGAAGAAAGGCACTGAATAAATTTTAAAGAGTTGGTGGAAAATTAAAAGTAAAATCTGTCTTAACTACAGCACTATGGCATGAGTTGAACTTGTTTAATACACCAATTACACACGTTAGACTTCCAAGGGAGAACGTAGATATAGGGGTTGAATAGATAGACTAGGAGTCCACAGAGAGGGATTTACATTTGAGAGCATCAGCATAGAAATGGATTTGAAAGAGCCATGAACTGGATGAGACCACTTAAAGAGTAAATACAGAAAAGAGAAGTCTGAGGATCTGTATTAGTTTCCTAGGGCTGCCATAACAAAATACCCACAGCTAGGTGACCTAAACAACCAAATTTTATTGTCTCATAGTTCTGAAGGCTAGAAGTTCATAATCAAGGTACTGGTAGGGTTGTTTTCCTCTGAGGCCTCTCTCCTGGCTTACAGATGGCTGTCATCTTCTGTGTGTATCTGTGTCTTAACCTCCTCTTCTTGTAAATTCACCAGTCATAGTGGATGAGGGTCCACCCATATGACCTCATTTTAACTTAATCACTACTTTAAAGGCCCTATCTCCAAAAAAGTTGCATTCTGGAGTACTGGGTATTAGGACTTTAACCTATGGATTTCAGGGACACAATTCCACCCATAACAGTCTGTCTCCCTGACAATGCTACACATCAGAATAGCCTTTCATGGGACAGAAATGGTGAGCCCTAAGCCTGCCTGAATCCTGACCAGGACATGTAACTCTGAGTTCTTCCCCTTCCCAGAGTCACACAAGATCCAGATTCCCAGAGTTTATAGGGAAGTCCACTTTTCTGAATCAGTATATGGAAAGAAACAGCCACCAAACACTGGTACTTTTAATCCTTGTGTGCAGCCTGGAAATGCATAGCTAGGAAACTTCTTCCCGATCAGCTCGGCTCCTTACTTTCATGTAGTATCACTCTCGCACTATTACCTTCAAAATTACATCTTAAACTCATTTAGAATGGCTATTATTACATATAAACATACATACATACATACATACATACATACATACATACATACAAAACCCACAAGTATCGGCAGGGATCTGGACAAATTGAAACCCTTGTGCACTATTTGTAGGAATGTACAAGCATGCAGCTACTATGGAAAACAGTATAGTGGTTCCTCAAAAAATTAAAAATAGAATTACTATATGATCCAGCAATCCCACTTCTAGGTACATATCTAAAATAAAGAAAGTAAGGTCTCAAAGAGATATTTCTGTATACTCCTGTTTATGGCAGCATTATTCACAATAGCCTAAAGGTGGAAAAAACCCAAATGTCTATCGATGGATGAATGGGTAAACAAAATGTACATACAGTGAAATAGTATTCAGCCTTAAAAAGAAAGGAACTCCTGACACATGCTACAACGTGGATGAACCTTGAGGACATTAAGTGAAATAAACTAGTTACAAAAGGACAAATACTGTATGATTCCACTTATGTGAAGTATCAGGAGTAGTAAAGCTCATAGAAATAGAAAGTAGAATGGTAGCTCCCAGGGCGTGTGGGACAGGCCAGTTGTTGTTTATAGGTATATAGTTTCAGTTTTGCAAAATGAAAAAGTTCTCAAAATTCATTGCATGATGTGAATATACTTAACACTGCTGAAGTGTACACTTAAAAATAGTTAAAATAATAAATTTTATAATGTGTATATTTAATCAAAATTTTTTTTAAAAAGTGTTTAAATACATCCTGTCACCTTCTCCCAAAAGCTAGTGACCAAACTGAAATAGAACAAGTCCAATGCCACCCTTAAATTATGCTTTCTATAATTCCACATCTGCTTACTTTCTATATTGGACCGGTTCATCTGGGGTTTTTTTGTTTGTTTTGTTGTTGCTGCTTTTTATTGAGGTACAATTGACATACCACATTACGTTAGTTTCAGGTATACAGCATAATGATTCAATATTTATATATATTGCAAAATGATCACCGCAATATGTCTAGTTAACATGTTACCATACAGTTATGATTTTTTCTTATGACGAGAACTCTTAAGATTTACTCTCTTAGCAACTTTCAAATATGCAAAGAGTATTATTAACTACAGTGACCATGTTGGACACTACATCCCCATGAATTATTTAATTTATAACTGAAAGTTTGTATCTTCTAACCTTCATCCATTTTACCTCCCCCTACCTGCCCCCCGCCCCCCACCTCTGGCAACCTACAATCTGTTCTCTGTATCTGAGCTTGGATTTTTGTTTGTTTGTTGTTATAGTCCACATGTATGAGATCTTATGGTGTTATTCTTTCTCTGACTTATTTCACTTATCATAATGTCTTCAAGATCCATTCATGTTGTCTCAAATGGCAGTTTACATGGTTTAAATGTGATATTTTATTATTTTACCCCAATGCTAATATGTCATCCATAAAAATTCTCCTGTAATATACCTAGTAAATATCTAAGGCCCATTTGAATGTTTAGAGGGCTGGCATCATTGTCCATTGAATTAAGACATGGTTGGTTCGTTTAGAGACAAATTCGAAGTTGTTCTCATTCTCCTTTCGCAGGCAGTGGTGCAGTGTCAATGTCAATTTTTAAGGCTTGGTTACAGAATCGACCAACCTACAAGAGGAATTATGTAGCTTCATTGTGTTCCTTTCGCAAACTGACATTTGTCACTCCATTTTCTATAGATGTGGTTGGTGATCCCAAAATAACACTAAGTAGAAACACTTGTTTTGATGCATCATTTCTAGCAGTGTTCCTAATGCCTGACTAGCCACTGAGATGTTTAGCATTTAAATGAGATCAAACCCACCTGTAGGTGCAGAAATGAGCTAAGGCCCATGGGTTCTCTGCAAATAAATACATATTAAAAGATGGTACTTTTGCATTCTAAGCCATGTCAGAATCATCTAAAATAATAAATTATTTTGACCAAAGACTGCCAAAAACAGCAGAGTAACATTTTTTCAGAAAATTCTTCTTTAGCCAAGATCTCAAAAACAAGAGTTGTACATATAAATTATATTAAAGAAATGAAGCTTTTTGGTTGAATTATCTCCATACTCTTAGCTACTCTTCTATTTAATTTTGACTTTGTAGACAGAAGAGTATAAAAATAGGTAACACTCAGAGCACAAGAGTAGGTTGAAAAGATTAAGATAAGGACAAAGGATGGGAAACAGGATGATGGGAGTAAAAAATATAGTCTTTACCCCTCCATTCTTGGAAATAGATTATGCTTATCTCATGCTTACAGACAACTAAGCTAGAGTGTTAGCCAATGGGTCTGGCCAGGGAGAGCACTTCATCTGAAATAGACAGAATGAGTTTATTAGTCAGGGTTCTCCAGAGAAATAGAACTAATAGAATATGCACAGAGATTTATTTTAAGGGATTGGCTCATGCGAATGTGGGGGTTGATGACAAGTCCAAAATCTGTATGAAAGGCCAACAGGCTAAAAATTCAAGCAAGAGTTGATGTTGCAGTATTGAATCCAAAATCTGCAAGCTAGAAACTCAGGCGGGGTTTCTACATTTATTATTTTGAGGCAAAATTCCTTCATTTTCTGCAAACCTCAATTTTTGCTCTTAAGGCCTTCAACTGATTGAATGAGGCCCACTCATGTTATGGAGGGCGACTGGCTTTACTAAAAGCCTCGTGATGTAAGTGTTGATGATATCTAAAAAATACCTTCACAGAAACATCTAAACTAATGTTTGACCAAACAAATGCCAAGTTGACACATAAATTTAACCATCACGGCGAGTATCATTTTATTACCTGATTTGGTTAGTGCAACCTTAGATATGGTCACTCATCTGCCAATAGAATTCGACTAGTTGTTTATTTTCCCCAAAGCAAAGATTTGACTTTATTCTCTCAGTTTCTGGAATGACAACAAAAAAGGGAAAGCGGATTGAGAAAGAGAGAAGTTGCCCTGCTGTTTTTTATGTGTTTATTTGTTGGGCGCTAATTCTAATTCACAAAGCTGCGTCAACAGACTTGAGAGTTGCATCACTTCCCACAGGTACAGTCTTGACCTTCGCTGCCTTAATTGGTCCCAGGAGCATCAGGATAGTTGTCTTACTGTCCTCTCTTTCAGAGTCTGCATTTCACGTTAGAAACATCACATAGAGCCTGACTCGGGGAAAAATTGGAAATTCAACAACAAAACAGTCAACTAGGGAACATCGAACTGGTCACAGCCTGATAATACATTCCACACAGGGAAAGCTGTCTTGGGGAACTCAATTCTCTTCTCTGGTGCCAGGGACACTCAGCGGTGGGCTCTCCGAGGTACAGAAGAGAGAAAAGCTTCTTTCTGTTCCTGTTTGAGCCAAGAGACAGGGGGACAGGAAGGAGTCTGAGCTCTCTTGACACTCTTGGTGGGACTCACAGATTAACTGAAACATCCCTCAGGGATTCATTGCAAGGAGTGTTTGGCCTCTTCTCATGAATCGTCTCTTCCTGATCTTTGCGCAGGGCACAAAAGTGTCCCACTCCAGAAACCTGCCTTGGCCTCCATCACGGCTCTTCGTCCCATGGCCACCACCGGCTGCAGAAATGCCTCGTTTCTGTGTCCTACCAACTGAGCTTCAGAGACGAATCCTCGTAGAATCTCAAATCAGGTGTTCTTTTTGATCCATTCAGGGCGATGAAAAGGGGCCTTCCTCAGGGCTGGGTCAAAAGATAATTGGGAGTTCTGTGAAGCCCTAGTGAGCACGATCTGAAGGTCCTGGCTGTGTTCTCACTTCCAACAGTTACTTGTGTTGACATGTCACACCACCAGCACTGATTTATCCAGGGTCCTCCAGCCCAGGCAGGATCTCCACTCCCCTTCTGCAATCGCCTCACACCCTGATCTAACTGTTAATTAGATGCCTCGTTTCTTGGCCTGTGTATGAGCTTGAGCCATCTGCTTATTGATCACATCCTTCGGAATATATTGGATTTTAAGGAATTCAGTTACGAAAGCAGAAAATATTGCAGGTAGATCATTGAGAAGTTTTCTCTTGAGCAAAAGTGAGAGTATCTAATGTTTGATAACTTGTAGCCATACACATGAATTAACAAGCTATAGAAATATTGGCTGCAAAACTCATAGGTTATCATTATAAAGCTATGTAATAATAAAATTTAGAATTTCTACCTGAAATTCTTCTACTATAGTTGGTATTGCAGAAAAGAAGAATGTGCAAGTGGACCAAAAGCTACACAGTTACTGAGTCCACTACCCAATTGCTAAAGAGCTGATTACCAAGTTTGGAGGTAAATCTGAAGCTTGCTTCTCCACTTCTTCACAAGACCATAAAGCCTTTGAGGGCAAGACTGACTTGTCCATCTCTGTACCTCCAGCATCTCTAAACAATATATTAGCAGGTGTGTGGTTCTCAGCACTGCTCTTAACTATGAACAGAATCAAATCACTTTGGATTATTTTTAACTCACCTCTGAATAAGAATGTCTGATATTCCTGGCATTCATCCCAAACAAAATGTCATCCACTGAGAGATTTCTCATTTTTGCAACCTGAATTCCTGTTCTATTCCTTTCTTACTGAAATTGTGAAAATCAAATGAGACATGTTTGTGAGCCTATTTTGCAGCCTGTAAAGCACATGTGAATAATGCCTGCTATTATTATCTCTGATAATAGCTATTCAACTCTATGTTCACAAAGGGTTTCAGAGATTACCTTCATTGTCATTACTTTCATAATATCTTCAATCTCACAGCTAGAGGTAATGAGTTGGCTGCATGGGAGGCAGTGGTGGGATATACGGAGAGCCCCTCAGTATACCTCAAGATGGAGCACAATTTCTCCTCTGACCCTATTCCCAGTCTGCAGAGAATTATGAATTGTAGAATCTCACTGAAGGTATCATCTAACACACAGTAACAGATGAAGCAAACACCTGTGAGAGACTTTATATCCTCAGAGATCAGAGTTCTTAAATCACTTTCTTTCAAAGGTTTTCCATGACTCCCTTCAGAAATTCAAACCACTGTCCGGAGGCCCTAGCAGCAGGTGTCACATCTGCATGGCTTCAGAAGAAGTGTGAATAATTCTTCCTTCTAGCTATATAGAGATACCTGGGGAGCAAAGCTTTCTCAGAAACCCAAGGAAGAAAATCAATGCCCCTGGAAGGGAAAGAGGGGGGAAATCTATAGGAAAGGGAAATGAGTGATATGTAATGCAATTTGAAGATTTTTCACCCCCCTCTAGCAATTGGCTCAATAGAAGGTGAAACCTAAAAACCTCTGGTTGAAAAGTGAAGACAGAACAAGGAGGAACCAGCTGGTTCTTGTATTGACTGGTTTGTGGACCACTGCTGGTATCAGGGCCTGTTTTTTTGTTTCTGGTGTTTTTTTTTTTTTCTTCTCTGATTTATAGGAGTAGAGCTGACATAGATTTTCCAAAATGGAACATCAAGTATAGATTCGGAACAAATATTATTTCAGTTTATTAATTCTTTACCCTGTTATAAATAAAACCCACATAAATATGACCATTTTTGCATTTGACATGAATGAGTGCTGGAAACTTCTTCAGCAGGGTCTTAAGCACCAATTAACAAACTTCAGAAGAAATTTCATTAGAAAAATTTTAGATGGAATGTCCATTTTATGCATTTGTTTAAATAATTGTGATGGAAATACATTACGGCCTTCCCTAAATGAGCAAATCTAGAATATTAATCCAATGTTATTGTATTATTGATGGAGGCAGCTACGTCTTAATTATATTTGCCTGCCCATGACTAAGCCATGGATACATTCATTTTCAGATCATGACATGAGCAGTGGTATTTATCACATAGACTACTGACCACTCTGGCCCACCTTCCATTTCTCCAGCAACATCCACATTGTTCCTATAACAATATCTCCCTCAAATATATGTTACCAGCACTTACTATTAATACAACCCACCTCATGAAAAATAAAGGGATAAAACTCCTGGCTGAAATGAATATAATAAGAGAGTTCCATGTTTGTAACCTATTCATGTTTATCATTCCAGATCTCTTCCAATCAATCGAATATAGCAACATCAGAAGTTGTCCACAGTAGTAATGTGGTTTCCCTTTGATGTGTCTGTTCGCCAACCTGGAACCCATGGGGTTAAACGTCCTCTGACATTCATTGATCCTCCAAGATCCAAAGGCTTTTAATAAAATCAACCTAACCAAGGCCTAATTTTTTTTATAATTTGTTTAAATTATAGACTACACCCTGGATTGCATTGACAAATGATGACAAGGAAACAGACCCAACTACTATTAAATTTTAGCCTTTTTAAATTTGAACAAATGATTGACTATTCTTTAAACATAAAATAACTTCTGAATTCACAGTGTAAGGATAGTTTCTCACTAGATACAACTTTTCCCCAAGAAGAGAGGGAGGGAAATAATTAAATTATTTGGGGGCTCAGATGAGAGACACTCTGTATGCCAGCATCCAAGTTGGCCATGCCAGGAAAACCCTAACCGGTGGCTGTCATTCTGAACTCTAAAAGAATCTTAACTTTTTAATTGTAGGTACATTCTTTCAGGCCAAAGAAAGAATGCATTAGAAACAAGGGAATGAATAGAAAGATAGTCATTGACAGTAGGATGTTTCTATAATCTCTTTTGAAACGTTTTTCTGTGGAGGGGGCTAACTCCCTCTCAAACTAATACAGCACTTTATCTTAGGGTTCCTTCAATTCAGAGACAACCTTACTTGAGAGGATATTTCTTTTCTAGTTTGTTCATGTACAGAAAGAATTTATTTCCCTGTTGAAGGGTTGGCTGAATGGAGTCCCCAGAAAATCTATGCCGAAAAATTCCAATTAAAACTTCCCTTTCCCAGTTCCTGACTCCACAACTTCAGGTGACTTGTCGGGCACTCCCGTCTCCTATACAGTCTTGGGAGTGAAAGCCTCACCCACAGCAACAACGGGGCAGGCTAAGAGGCTGCTGACCTCTTGGGAACCTCCTTGGGTGCAGTTGAGACTTATTATGTCTCTTTCTCTTAAGTAGCACTTATTGCTGTGGACTTCTATAACCTGAAAACCTCACTCTTTTAACGGAATGGATTAGAAAGGTAATGTGGAAAATATGCAACCAATTACTGCAGACCCCCACCCCACTTTTCCCCTTTTGACTTATCTCATTAAATAAGGCAGTTTATACACAGAATCTTTCAATTTTTGAAATTAATTATAAGTGCCTGAAGGTACTGAAGCCCTTAACATTTATGAGTCTGCACAACCAGACAAAAACAGGACTGTCGACTTCCCAACCAAGCGACTTAATTTCCCAATTATCTTCCTTAGAGAAATTGTGGATCTAAATATAACATGTTGTAATCTTCGCCATTTCTCCACAAGGCTGATGCATCAATGCCTTGATCTCTTGTTTTCTCTCTCTGTTCAAGAAAACAAGGGTGAGTAAGGGTGATCTCTAGATTCTTGCCAAATAAGACATTGCTAAATTAGAAGGGGAAGTTGCATGACATTACCCAGCCAGCAGCAATGAGGAGAAATAAGAGGGTTTGAGCTTCCCATACCCCAGACACTGGAAAGGAATTAATTAATGGTCCTAAATTTACACCCTCTGAGCAGCATCTCTGAGTGGAGTGGCTATGGCTGACTCATAGGAAGTTCAGTGTGTTATTTCAGGGTGACAATGATTGATAGACAATGGGCCCCAATAAATATAATGTTGATGGCAGCTAATGAGAGCCCATGGAGCAAGATAGGAGTGGTCTACTTCCCTGAGAAAGAGCCCTATCCTGTTGAGGATGGGGGCGGGGGGTGGGGGGAGGAATCCAGCAACAAATGAGCATGGCTGACTTCTAAATCTGTCCCTAGAGAGGACCTCGTATCTCAGCTTAAACCCCCTGATTGAAGTTGTAAAGATACCTTTCCTTTAACATAATCCAGAGCCATCTGGCCTGACTCCTCAGTTGTTCTATGTTCAAATAGCTCTTGACTCCTTACAATCAAGGAAACCGTTTAGGGTCTGTCAAACCACTCCACGTAGCGCTCTAGCTCCTAAATTCCTCCAGTCATCTCCCTGGTCTCCACTACCCACCTTCTCACCTTTTCTGATGCTGCATTTTGGTTTTGGATCTGTTTTGCCAATGTGGTTTGAATTTACATTCTGGCCTTTTGCCTCATGTTATGGGGTGAATTGTGCTTCCCACCTTACAAATTCATATGGTAAAGTCTTAACCCCTAGTATTTCAGAGAGTGGCTCTATTTGGAAATAGCATCTTTAAAGAGGTAATTAAGATCAAATGAGGTCATTGAGGTAGATCTCAATCCAACAAGATTTGTACATCTTAAGAAGAGGGGATCAGGACACAGACACACACAGAGGGAAGATCAGACCTCTAATATGCAGTACTGAGTTACCTTAACAGGGGTCTCCTTTTCCAGGTCTGTGAACCACCCAGTGAGTCTAGATTGCAGAAAGGAACAAATCCCAGAGCACATCAACACTTCCATGTGAAATAACCGAAGCGCCCTTCGATATTTGAGCTGTGGTCTAGGGCAGAAAGATGCTCCTACACTGGGGCTTCTTCTCTCACTCAAAGACAAAGCACCACATACCTATATAACATCTCCTCTTCCTGAAGGATAGTTCTTCCTTTAAATTCTATATAACCTTCCTCTGGCCCCTTGATATGCAAGAGCCATGAAGAAATCTATTTTTTATTTGCAAACGATGCCTCAAATAAGGTGCTAATATCCAAAATATATAAAGAACTCACACAACTCGACAACAAAAAAACAAGTGATCTGATTAAAAATGGGCAGAGAACCTGAATAGACAAACTTCTCTCAAAAAGACATACAAATGACCAACAGATATATGAGAACATGCTCAATTTCACTAGCTATTAGGGGAATACAAATCAAAACTACAATGAGATACCACCGTACACTGGTTAGAATGGCTGTCATTAACAAGAAAAGTAACAAGTGTTGGAGAGGTTGTGAAGAAAAGGAACTCTCTTACACTGCTGGTGAAAATGCAAATTGGGATAGCTTCTATGGAAGACCAGTATGGAGTTTCCTCAAAAAATTAAAAATAGAATTATCATACAATCCAGCAATCCCTCTTTTGGGTATCTAAACCAAGAATTTAAAAACATTTATCCAGAAAGATATATGCACCTCGATGTTCATTGCAGCATTATTCAAAGTGGCCAAGACATAGAAATAACCGAAGCGTCCTTCGATATTTGATCAGCTAAAGAAGATGTGGTACATATATATAATAGAATATTACTCAGCCATAAGAAAAGATGAAATATTGCCATTCGTGACAATGTGAATGGTTCTTGAGATTATTACACTAAGCAAAATAAGTCAGATGGAAAAAATCAAGAACCATATTATTTTACTCATATGTGGGATATGAAACTGAAAGCAACAAAGACAAACAAACAAATGAAAAACTCATGGACACAGACCAGAATTTAGTGGTTATCCAACAGAAAAGGGGGAGTGGGGAGGTAGATAAGGATAAAGGGGGTCAAATATATGGTGGCAGAAGG
Organism: Pteropus medius; assembly: GCF_902729225.1. Classification (NCBI taxonomy): domain Eukaryota; kingdom Metazoa; phylum Chordata; class Mammalia; order Chiroptera; family Pteropodidae; genus Pteropus; species Pteropus medius. Next base: position 2,345,180 of record NW_024352787.1, on the reverse strand, counting down.
AGATTTGACTTTGGGTGGTGAACACACAATGCAATATACTGATGATGTAGTATAGAATTGTACACTTGAAACCTATAATTTTATTAACCAATGTCACCCCAACAAATTTAATTTTAAAAATAAATAAACAAAACATTATAAAAAAAGATATTCATCTTTAATGCTTTTAAAACATGCATTTACCTTTATCAGCCTTAATTTAAAAAAAAAAAAAACAATTTATTAACTATTTTGTTCTCTGATTGAATCTAGTAGCCTGTAACTAGTTTTTCAAATACTCAGACAAACTGCATCCTGGCAAGTCACACTGTAGTGAGCAAATGAAATGCAAGGCTATAGTTTTACATACTATTCATATGTAAAGAGATGGAAACATCTCTTAGAAAAGCATAATTTAATTGACTGTTCTAATAAAACACTGAGGAATTTAAATGTACACAACAGTAAATCCAAATTCAATAACAAAGAAATGTAGATACACTCTCTTAAATAAGCAAATAGAATTTAAAATGCATAGCACATTTTTGTACAAGTTTTTTTTCCCTCACCTCTCACAGTAAAGTACAAAGAATATAAATTATTTGATTCTGCATAAAGCCTGGAAATAGTGTATTAACCCTAGATTAATGTAAAAGATGTCATATAATGTAAAAGAGCATATTGTGGGGAAGGAATAAAACTATATATAGTTAAGAATTCGGAATACCTATACAATGTTTTGTTCAAAGGAATACCAATGATGAACTAAACAGTCAGGTTATTTTTCAAAAGGAGATTCTATGTCCTTTCCCAGGCACAAGGGGAATAATTATGAAGGTATGTTATTCAACATTTTTTATATCATTGCATTTTATTTTATTTTATTTTATCAACTATACAGTACATTGGTTAGACATTTATATAATTTATAAAATGATCTCCCTAATTGCTCATTCTCTCTGGTTTTCTGCCTAGCCAATATATTAATGCTAATTGCATTCCTTATGCCATGCTTTCCATCTCCATGACCATCTATCACCTGCTAATTTCTACTTCTTTAACCCTTCACCCCATTCTCCCAGCCCCCCAACCTCCCTCCCCTCTGTCCATCACCAGATTGTCCTCTATATTTGTAAGTCTGTTTTTGATTAGTTTGTTCTTTTTGTTCCTCAGATACTGCATATAAGTGAAATCAGAAGGTATTTATCTTTCTCCGTCTGAATTATTTCAGCATAATGACCTCTAGATTCATTCATGTTGTTGCAAATGGAAGGATTTCACTTTTTTTAATAGCTGAGTAATATTCCTTCATATATATATGAACCATAACTCTTTAATCCAATTGTCTGTTGATGTGCATTTAGGTTGCTTCCATATCTTGGCTATTGTAAATTGTGCTGCCATGAATATTAGGGTGCATAGATCCTTACAAATTATCGTTTTGATTTTCTTTGGATAAATCCCTAGAAGTGCAATTCCTGGGCAAAAAGGTATATCTATTTTTAATTTTTTGAGAAACCTCCAAACTGTTTTCCATAGCGGCTGTACCAATTCGCAGTCCCGCCAACAATATATGAGGGTTCCCTTTTCCGCATCCTCGCCAACACTTGTTGTTCTTTGATTCACTAATGATAGCCATTCTGACAGGTGTCAGGTGAGATATCTCACTGTAGTTTTAATTTGCATTTCTCTGATAATTAGTGACCTTGAGCATCTTTTCATATGTCTATTAGTCATCCGTAATTCCTCTTTGGAGAAGTATCTGTTCAGGTTTTCTGCCCATTTTTTAATTAGATTGTTTGTTTTTATGTTGTTGAGTTGTATGAGTTCTTTAGTTTGGATATTAACTCTTTATCAGATGTATCATTAGTGAATATCTTGTTTTGTTGATGGTTTCCTTTGCTGTACAAAAATTTTTTAGTTTGACGTAGTCCTGTTTGTTAATACATGCCCCCAAATGGCCTCCATTTATAGCTAACCACCTAGTCTTTGTCGTTTGTTGGATTTTATTTTAGTTTTGTTTGTTTTTATTGCGATATGGTTTCCTGAGTACCATCCTGCAAATTTTCAACTCTCATTAAGACCATTGTTATCAATCCACTGCTATCAAGCAAGCAAATTATGCTTCATACTGAAAGGACTGGATATCTGTGTGGAAGTAAACACTGATATTAACCCTACCTCACGCCAAAAGCAAAAATTAATTCCTACTAGAATGTAGATCCAAATGCAAAAGGTACAAATTTCAAAGTTCTAATGTTAGGGCAGCCAAGATTTCTTGAATAGGTGTTTAAACCACTAATCCTGATTAGAAAAAAAATTGATAAATATTAAAATGAGGAAATTCTGTATATAAAATATCAACATTAAGTAAATAAAAAGACAAGATATGATTGGGAAAAGATATTTGTGATATATATATAACTGGCAAAGGACTTAAATCCTGATTATTTAAAGTATTCTTTCAAAGAAAGATAAATAATAGAAAAATGCACAAAAGACTTCAATAGACACTTCACCAAAGAGAGTATTCAAACTGGCAATAAATACGAAAAGGTTCTCAACTTGATTAGTCATTAGGAAAATGAATATTAAAAGTACAATAAGGTACCACTATGCTCCTGTTAGAATGAGTAAAATTTTAAAAGACTAAGAATAAGAAATGTCAAGAATATAGAGTAATTGGAGCATTCATTTAATGCTGGTGGGGGTCTATGAAAACTCTTAGGTAGTATCTACTAAAGCTGAAAGTGTACGTACTCTAGGACCCAGCATTCCAGTTATGGGTATATACCCAACAGAAATGTGTCCACATGTGCAACAAAAGACACATCCATCAATATTAGAATGAATCTTTAAATTGTAATATGTCCACATAATATACACAGCAATGAAAGCATTCTGCATTTAACTACATTGATGATCTCAAAAACAAAAGTAAATATAGACACGAATTACATACTACATGATTCCACTTATATCAAGTGCAAAAACAAGCAAAATCATCTTTGGTGTTAGAACTCTAGATAGTGGTTACCTCTGGGAAAATAACTAAAAGGGAGCAGAAGGAGGGCTTCTGGTTGCTGATGTTCTACCTCTTTATATAAGTTGTGGATACACACATGTGTTTATGTAAAAATTTGCTGAATTTTTAAAATTCTTCAAACTGTGCACTTATAGCATGAATACCATATTTTTATATGTATGCTATATTTCTGTTAAAATTATTTTTAAAAAAAATGCATGACAACTATATTTTCATATTTAAAATCAAGAAGGTAGATTCCAGCAACTGTAGACTAATGATATTTGTATTGATTTCAGGGGAAGGAAATAGTAAATAGAAGTGGAAATCACTACTATATTATAAATGCCCTTAATCAAAACTATTTTCTGATGGACTCTATATATTTTCTGATGGACTATATTCCTATAGACAGTTCCATTTTGAACAGTTATTACAAAACTTAAAACTAGTCAGTTTTAAAAAAAAGAATTAAATTAGTTTAATTAAAACAACATGGTGTAATTAACTCAAAACTCCTATAATACCTTAACTTCCCAGAAGTTATCACTAGGAGTAACCCAGACCTTCTGAGGTAAGTTCAGAGCACAGAAAGTGAAAGTACGGCCTGCTTTCTGCCTGCCAAGTCTGTTTCATTGCAAACTAAAGTCAAACATAGTTACTCTGAATATCTGCTATATTTTTCTCTACGTTTCTTTCTTTTTATTAGTTGCAGGGTAAAGGTTAGTTGTCTTGGACTGGCAATAAGGGGGCCCCATAATCTCACTCATCTCTTACAAACAAAAAGATAAATAACTAATAGAAAATTAGACAAAAGACTTAGCTAGGCACTTCATAAAAGAGGGAGGATAATGGCTAGAGTGTTCAGATAGTCCTAGGAGGTGAACATGAAGAAAAAGTGTTCACTCAGAAAGAGTGGACCCCAGCAAGAGGTCAAGCCAAGACTAATTGCATATAAGAATATGGTGTATGGACTTCAGATGCAGTGGCATATGATATTGAGAGCTCTTTTTTTTCTTTTCCATTTCTAATTCCCTTACACTATCCTCAAGTCTCCAGTGGGGAAGTGGTGGTGAGAAAGCTGCTGTAATTAGAGAGAATCAGGAGCAGCAGCTGACCGGAGCTGAACTAGTTGGACGTTAGCAGCTAGCAGAATGCAAGTCAGTCCTGAGAACCCTCAGAGGTTCATAGTGTGGGTAGGAGGACTTTCCAATCACATGGGATGGGAGTTCACATTTGATAGTCAGGTAGTCAACAGAAGGGGCCAGGAACACTAGGTTTAGATATATAAAAAATCTTGCACATAGTAGGTACCAAAAGCAGCTAGCTATTACTTTTTTCATCTAGTTCATGCTACAAGAATGTCATGAAAGCCTTCATAATGCTGTTCATAATGGAATGGTCTATAGGAACATATGTGCAAATCCTGTTCAAAAAACAGCTTGGGTTAAAGAAAGACATATTACAATATAGAAGCTATATAACTAAGGAAAGTCACTGTTTGAAAAATAAGACATTATTGCAAAAATAATGACTTCCAAGAAAAGTGTGGAGGATTTTGCCAACAAAGAAAATGCAGGTGGAGGCTGGGAAGAATTTCAGAGCGAGATTTACCTACAAACTGTCAAGGTTGTGGAAAATTACCTGTCACCACAGGGATGCAGCTTTGTGAGCTTTTCTTTCTTGCTAGTTTTCCTTTAATAGGTAGGATGCAAGTGTCAAATGACACATCTGATAGCTTTTGCAATGTGACACTGTCAGGAAGGAAAATTTAAGACATTATCAAAGAGCATAAAATTCAAAGTTTTAGTATATTTATGAAGTAATCAAATTTTATTCATGCAAGCACAAATACCTTACTCCACACGTGGTTTATTGTTCAGCATTTTGGGGGTGAAAATTATTCATTAAGTGAGACAAGGCCATGGGCACAAGATGAGTAGGAATACATACAATATAATGCTTAGTACTTAAGTGATGAGCCCTACATAGGACTTACAACATGAGTGGAGTGTGCTTGTGGGATGTCTCTCTCTGCTGGGCTGTGTTCAGCTGTATTTAGATGAAATCTACAAGACAGCAGAGGCATTGAGAGCTTACTGGCCAACAGACAGAGAGGCAAAGCTAGTGAATGTGGCTAGATGATGGTGACACACTTATAACTTGGAAGCACGTACATGCACATGTAAAAGATCTGGAATGGGACCATCTTAATAAATCTAAGGGAGCTGACTGAAAGGTAACATCCAAGTGAGAAATACTGGCAAAGAGGTGAGCTCAGTTTCCTTCTTCTACTACCAGATCCATGGTAGTAATGTGGAATTTCAAAACAAAACAAAACCAAAAAAACTATTTGTGAGGCTTTGAGTTTGTCTTTTTAATTACTTCCTATGATGTCTAGTGCCACTGAAAGCAACATCTTGCGTCAGTGGTTGTACTCCTCTATCATGGCATAGGTGATAAGCATGCCAGGGAGGTCTGCTCTGGCGACCTCCAAGATGATGAGCTGCATGAGATGCCCATATCTGTACTGCAGGGTCCCATATAGAGCCTGGCACACGTACAGGCCTTTTATATGTAAAGGTGTTACAACACTTGCCTACTGAGATGCTCAAATCAACACTTCCTGTATTAAACAGCATGGAAGACCTGTTTCACACACTCACAAAGTAACTCGCCACATCCTTAATGGAAGGACTACCATAGCTCATGAAATCTAGAGTCACTTTTTTTTTTTATGAAGAAGTGACTTTGGATGAACCAACCTCTTGAAATTCTTCTTTAGCAGTGATTTATTTGAATGCCTTCTGAAATACTGCCGAAAGATTCCTTGTAAGTTGTTTCCTTATTAATCAGCTAATATAAATCCCTTACTAACTCTTATTACTATAGTAATTATTATTGCAATTGCTATTTTATGGCTCCTTAGATAATTTCCGTAGCTATATTTCTACTATAAATATTATTAATAACTACCTACTATCATCATCAATTATTGGGAACTTCATTGAACGCACACAGGAAATAACACACTTTTGAGCAAATCCAGAGTTTAGAAAGGTGTTAAATTAATTAAACAAGAAAACCATTAGACTGAAGTGGCTTTAATGCCTTAGTAGCTACATAAGCAAACCAAAACCTAAGCGTGAAATACCTCAAGGTTAAAAATTCAAAACCTAAGGACAACCAATCACAAAAAGCCAGCTAAGCTTTCCCTAATGCAACAGCTTAAACTATAGCCAATCAAATAACTTCCTTGTTTTGCTTTCGCCTCTTCTCTAAAGCCTTTCCCCCTGGCTCCTGTAGGTGAAGCTCTCCTAACCACTTCCAGGTTGGTGCTGCCTGATAAGATTAAATTTTTTGCTCAAATAAACTCTTAAAAATTTTAATACATCTCAGTTAATCTTTTAACAAAATCAAACCATCCTGGATTTCCAAATGATTTTAAAATTTTTTATCACTTTCTTGCAGTAATGGGAGTGTTTTCTGCCATTTTAATTTACACGTCTGCAATACCTGATCTTAAACAGCAGATGTTATGGTGCAAAGTGAGGCGTGTGCTAGATTTAAATGTGCAGGGTAGAAAAAAAACACAGGGGATTCCAGGCTCTGGTGCTTAAGAGCAATGTTTTTTGGAATGCCTTCCTAAATGTCCCTGAACACTTGTCAGACGGGCAGAAGATAATGTCGAATCTGAGGATTTTTTTTTTTTTTGAGTGTTCGATAAGCTAATAGATATGAAACACTTTACGAAGTAAAATGTGCTAAACATTTATGTTTATATAATTAATATTTCATATGTCACTGATCGATAGTACATTGCACAGGGCTTTGTAAATTCTCTGTTTTCTTCTTCTCTAATTCTTTATAATAACTGTTGGTGAAGGTGTTCTGTTTAAGCAAAATAGCAATTACCTTGAACTTTGATTCATATATAACAGGTGGCTGGTCCAATCAGTTACTTTGTGATGCTTCAGATCCAATTTCATCCTCTTCCAGTTTTAGGTAAACATGGCTTCTATAATGAATTCTTCATAGTCAAAAGATATATTTTTAAAAATCTTTACCCTTATTCAATGTGAAATTATTTTTATGAAAATGACTTTACTTTTATCATATAACTTGGGTGTTGAACTTTAATGGTATTTTGACATATTTGAAATTGAAAGGAAATTAAATCACCATGAAACTTCTCTACATACATATTTTATAAAAGGGTCCCTACAGTCAGAATGCATGTGTAAAAAGAACAATTCTTCCTTCCCACATCCTAACCATTCATGATATCAGCTCACTGAATGATTAGAAACCACGTTTTTGCTAGCGTGCAGCCATAAAAGCTTTGGCTTAGCTGACAACAAACCTTATGACTACATATACTTACAAGAAAACAAGACAGATGACCTCATATTTTCCTTAAAACTTTATTATGGTTCTAACCTTTTAGCAACAAATGGCACTTCAGAAGCGCCATGTGCATTTTATCTCTTGTTCTAGTTACTAACAGCAAAGATGACCTAAAAATATATAGAGAAAAAAGAGGTCATTACCCATGTAATAACCTCAGGCCTTCAGGATCATAATAACCTTATTTTTAACTCAGGCCAAAGTAATTTTATTTGTTAGTTCACTCCAAGAAATATTACTTCCTATCACTCTTAGAGAATTGGGGTGTCATGGAAGACTTTAAGTTATAAAGTCCTATAAGGATCTCACTTTCAGGATCTTCCTATATCTCTTTTCCTAAATTTTCTCTTGTCAGGTTGATCAATTGCTTCTGATCATCAGTTTCTGAGCTCAAATTCATATACCAGAGAAAAAAGGATTAAAGGGTTTTTTATTTTCCTTATCCACAAGTATTTCTTCAAAACATTTTCAGATATTCTAAAAAGACAACATACCTTCTTGTCTAGTCTAATCTAAAGAACAATCTATAGGTAAGATAATCCACCCTGTTGGACCATTCAGATTTGGGAAGCATATAATTAGGGTAATGAATAATAAAGCCTCTTGCTGAATCACGCATATTAGCCAAATCAACCCTGAACACTAACTAGATGGCACTTGAAGCTTTTGATGTGGTCAACATTTGGAACTAACAAGGATTCGATTTCAGGTCTCATTTTAATAAATATTCAAACAAATGCATTCATTATTTTCATTTATCAGATATTAGATGAGACATAAGTATTTATATCAACCACCACTATATATAGTAGGAATAGCAGTGACCAGGAAACCAAGTCTTTGCCTTTATGGCACTCCCATTCCTCATGGGGCTTAGAGAGAAATAAAGTGAGGGGGCTTTGGGATACCTGGTTTTAGAGGATGTTGCCATTTTATATGTGGTGGTTAGAGATGTCCATTTTGATAAAAATGATTGTCTTAGTCCATTTGGGCTGCTATACACAAATGCCATAGACCGGGTGGCTTAAGCAATAAGCTGTTATTTCTCATAGTTCTGAAAGCCGAAAGTCCCAAGATTAGGGCAGATTCAGTGTCTAGTGAGAAATCGCTTCCTTGCTCGTAGACAGCTGTCTTCTCCTGTGTCCTCACCATGGAGAAAGGAGAGCAAGAGAGCTCTCTGGGGCCTCTTTTATAAAGACATTAATTTCAATTCCAAGGGTTTCACTCTCATCACCTAATCACCTCCCAAAGGCCCCACCTTCTAACACCATTGCCTTGGAGATTAGGGTTTCAGCATATGAATTTTAGGGGGACACACATATTCGGTCTTTTGCAGAAATAGAATGAACATTTATTAAATGCCTATGACATTTAATGCCAAGAACCATGGTAGATGTTTAACATACATTTCCCAATCTATTCTCTCAACAGTCATGTGAGATACCCATTCATGTCCTCATTTCATGAGGGAAGTATGTTTCAGAGTTGATAAGCAAGGTGGCAAAACTAGTAAATGACAGAGCCATGATTCGGACCCAAAACTGAGGGACTCTAAAGTCTGTCTTTGTCACACTTTTTTCATCTAATGAAAGAAGAATTTGCGATAATAACTATAAGCGAACATACCCCTTACTGGTCATAGTGATTTCACTATTGTCCCTCCTGCGAGTGCTCCACAGAGTAGCCAAAGTGATCTCTTTAAAGCATTGCACATCCATTCACATCACTTCCCTGCTCACCATCCTTCAATTCCTTCCTACATCGTGCCTCAGCTCTTCTCCACAGCCTCCAGGCCCTGCTAGTCTGGCTCCTCTCATGCTCTCCTTGCTAACTGCTCCCTATTACACTGGGCATCTTACTCCTCCTGGAGGGACAAAAGATAGACTGCCTCACTTTCTGGAACACCTGCCCCTATGCCTTTGTGTGGCTCATTCTCTCACTTTATTTGGGTTTCTATTCAAATGACGTCTTCTCAGAAAGGTCTTCCCAAAGACCCTACTCTCGTGCTCTGAAACACCTTCCTCTGTTGTAGTTCTCTTCATGGCACTTGTCATCACCTGATATCAAATTATATATGTATTTTTTTATCATCTGTTTCCTCCAAAAGCATGAGCCCCATGATGGGGCTTAGAGAGAAATAAAGTGAGGGGGCTTTGGGGTACCTGGTTTTAGGGGATGTTGCCATTTTATATGTGGTGGTTAGAGATGTCCATTTTGATAAAAATGATTGTCTTAGTCCATTTTATATGTGGTGGTTAGAGATGTCATCTGTCATCCAGATCCCAGAGAGTAAATAAATGGATGGTGGATGGATGAACATACTTTCTAGCCAGGGAATTTTAAGAATGCTCTTCTGGACTTATACTTTTACCTCAAAGGTGTTTTTCATTTTCTTCCAGTAATGTCACTAATTCTTTTCTATGTTGCCTAGTTCTTTGGGCTTAAGGAGAAAGCTAGCAAGCATCTGCTTCATGTCTTCTCTCCCTCTTGGCACTGTCATTGCCCACAGAGGCCACCTCCATGAGTGTTTTGAACATTCACTGAAGCATCCCTCTAGCATTCCTTTTCAAGTTCATCAGAACTCCCAGAAACTTGTTATTTTTTTAATTGAAAGGGGGAGACATTTTTTCTGATACTATATTATGTTTAAATTTTAAATGGGATTTATTTCACAATTAGTCTCTTTGAAAAATCAAATAATAATCATCTTCAGTTACTAACTCCTAAAGTTTTTCAGAATGGTATACAAGACTTGAGGAAACCCATAGAATTAGTACTTTGTCTTTAAATTATCATCATTCTATCTGTAGAAAATATATGAAAACTGGTTAAAGAAATAGTTGGGAACATGAACTCAAGAACCAGACAGCCCAGGAAAGGTTTCTCAACCTTGGCCCTATTGACATTTGTGCTGGAGTATTCCTTGTTGTGGAAGCTGTCCTGTGCATTGCAGTATGCTTAACAGCACCCCTGGCCTCTATTCACTGAATGCCAGCAGGTCTCTCCTTTTTTAGAAAAAGTCATAGATGTAGGGCCGTAGAATCTAGTATTCTGTTCATATGCAGACAATGCTGATGAGCAGAGAGACCCTATGATTTCTTTCTAGCCATTCACAGTGTAAGGGTAAGACTCACTGTCCTCTCTTTTGTGGGGTTAGTCAGTGTCTCCAGAGGCTTTGTGGAACTTGCAAAAAAACTAACAACGAAAAAGAATTATCTCAATTCCTTAGTTTCAATCTGTTTCAAAGGAACTTGTTAGAGTTAAGAATTTAAAGTAGAATAGAACTACAAACTTCTTCAGTAAGCATTGTAGTTGCTACTTTTGGCAAATTAACCATAACAAGCTGTCCAAGGCAAGAATCATTCTGCACATACTAGCTAATGCTGCATTTATATTTTAAATGTGCTCACATAAACTTGATCCTGGTGATATATCTATGCATTGAAAACTTATTGGGCAATAATAAAAATCACTGGTCAAATTTCTAATACCCCTGCTCATCAAATTTCTGGAGCTCACCGACGTGCCCTGATATAATATAAATTACCAATGGAATATTGAGAAGCACTATTTTGCATAGTCAGGCTTCAAGAGATCTATACTATTACAGAAAATATGCATTTAGATCTTGCCTTTGGATTACATACAAGAGATTAAAACAAGAACTCAGCTCTGACACGCTTTCCTATTTGCTATTCTAACATCCATTCTTTTTCTTCTTTCTTACTAACAGAACCGCAGATTTCATCAGGTTTGCAGAGTGCCCAGCTAAAATAAGTTGACACAGTTCTGCCCATTGAGACATAAACTGAGAGGAAGGCCTTTGATGATCTGATCTAGATGCCACGTCTTCTTCCTTCCCCCTCCTCTTTATTTTTCCTTGGAATGCAGACACAATGACTGGAGCAGCAGCAGTCAAAACATGTCCATGAAAACCAAACCATGCACTAAGAATGTGAGTGTAGGAAGATAAAAGGAGACTAATATGAAGGTCAGCTAATCTGACCTGCTGAATGTTTTTATATAGCCTGCAAGAAGAATGGTTTTTACATTTCTAATGCTTGGGAAAAAATCAATAGAATATTTTATGACACATAAAAATATGTGAAAATTCAAATTTAATTGTCCATAAATAAAACCAGGATCATTTGTTTATATTGTCTGTGGCTGCTATTTATTTGTCTGCGGCTGCTTTTGCATTACAAGGGCAGAGTTGAGTCTGTACAACCCTCAAAGCCTAAAATACTCTCTGGCTTTGTACAAAGTTTTCCAACCCCTGCTTGAATAACATCCCTGACTACCTGTGCACAGCAAAATGAGACTCAATGAACCAGAAGAACCGAGGGTAGGTGATGAGGACAAGTGGCTAGAGGATAGTCTGCCAATGTCGAGGCTCTTCATCTATTTTCCTACAATTTCCTGAGAACTTTAAATCTTTCATTGGAATAGACTGTGGCTCCAAGTCTCGAAAGGCGGGAAAAGTGAAAACTTTAAAGAAAGAGAAAATCCCTGCAGGGCTCGGCAGCCAAGTAGATGTGCAAAGTCAAGGAGAGGATTGGTGCAGTGAAATAATAATATCTCACTGTACTAGTTATCTCTTGCTTCAGCTACAACAGCATTTATTATCTCACATTGCCTGCAGTTTAGGAACCTGAGTATGATTTATCTGGGCCCTCTCCTTTAGAGACTTGCCCAGATTGAAATCCAGGGGACGGTGGACTAAAGTCATCTCAAGGCTTGCCAGGAAAAGGATCCACCTCTAAGCTCACACCATTATTGTCAGGACTCAGTTCTTTGCAGCTTGTTGGACCAAGAGCCTAAGCTCCTTACTGGTCATTATCAGGAAGCTGCCTTGCTATGTGGACCTCTCCACTGCCAGCTTGAGACATGACAGCTGGTTTCATCAAGCGGGCAAGTGAGAGGACAAAAGAGGAGTAAGAACAGGATGGAAGTCACAGTCTCATAATCTAACCAAAAGTGACATCCCAGTACTTTTGTTGTATTCTATTCATTAGAAGTGAATCACTAAAGGAAACCCACATTCAGGATAAGAGGATTAAGGAAAGGTGTGAATACCAGGAGGTGGAGATAATTGGCAACCTGTCAGAAGCTGCCACATTCAACAAAGTTAGTATTCAGAACATTCATGGATTATTTTCACTTGGATCACCTTTGCTGTTGGTCTTGTGAAAAGCCAAGGAAGTGGACCCAGGACCACAGTGGAATACATTCAATGGCACTCCCTATATTCATGCCCTCAACAGAGGTGGTGCCTGCTCCTCTAGCACATGTATAACCCACCTTCGCCCACCCCATCCCACCTTTAGAGCTCCTGATGTTAGCCAAACAAACAGAAAAAACTCTAACCTTGTCATCTATAAAGTAGATAATTTTGGAAAAGTTTTCCCACAATCTGAATTCAGAAATGCAGACGGGCATTTTCCTGAGTACCTATTGCCAATAAAAGCAAACCAAGAGTCCTTAGCTTCTATATTCTTCCCCAGTCTGGACTGTAGTCTTTCCTTCTCTCCCTCACTTTTCTCATTAGCTTTCCTCCTCCAAAAGAGGGCTCCCTCACTTCACATTCCCTCACTCCCACTGGGAGGCACTTTCTGAAACAAGGAAGCCTCTGCCCAACCCTAAGACTGCTCAAGTGGCCACTTCTGACCAAATAGACTTCAAGTTGGTGCTACAACTATCCAAGGATCTGCGAATTAGACTCTTTAAAATGTGCAAGGCTGCTTTGATCTTGGCAGACAACAGCCTTCATTTGAATGCCCCCTACCTCTTCTTGTAAGCAGACACTTCAGCTTCTCTTTGCTGAGCCGAACCAAAGAGTTAATCAGACCCCTGAAATGAGCCCTGGGGAGTTAGAAACATGGCATCATGCCCTGCCTGTCTATTTTGCAAATTTAAAGACTGTGGGCTTCCAAAGAGCTGATACTGAAGGTCTTTTTAAATGCCCAGAATACTAAATTGGTTAGAGGGTTTTCTGTCATTAGCTTTGAGCAGCTGAAAGAAGAACATGAAAAGGAAATGTAAAATATTTTAGTTTCTTCTTTTGGTCAGATGCATTTCTGATTTAAAAACAGAATAAACCAACAAGTTCAAAAAGAAAAATACACTCACATTTATATATGCTCAGTAATCACACACCCAATTGTTCACAGAGCTTTTTGTCTTAATTCATCTTTTTTTTTTTTTTAAATACAACATAATGGGAGATCTATTCTTCTGGCTACCCAGAAGCAGCTTACAGGGGAGCAGCCACTAATAGACAAGCTTGCATGAGGATGCTATGGCCCCCAGGAGAAACAGAAATAGGAAAAAGATTTGAGGACTGATGAGATTAAGACTTCATGGGAACAAAACTGTGGAGGTCATTTTTATCCCCAAATCTCTATGGGAAATCTGTCCCAAGAGAGAAAGGGTACTTGGTCCCAGGTAGGAAGGGCATTGAGGGAGGACACCTATCCTCAAGGACAGGTTTATGATCAGTAGAGAGGGATACTTTTTAATATGACCATAGAATGGGGCTAGTCTTCTGTCTTCTTCCTCAAGAAAGGGCTCCATATAAAAAAAAAAATGCTCATAAAAATAAACAAGCAAACAAACAAATGAGAGACTGAATATACAAATGGACAATGACTAAACCCTTTATACAAGTAAAACTTTGACCCACAATCTGAAGCAGCCTGCCCAGCAAACCAATCCCCCATCTACAATAAACAGCCCAGGGAAACCAGCCTGCCATCAGTCAGACTTGCAGGAAGCCAGATTGCTGTCTCCAGTGATAATTCAGGAAGCTAAACAATAGCTTCCCTACAATTGCCCCAAATGGCTAAGACTTAATAACTGACAACTTTCCTGATTTCTGACTTCATGTCCAACATTGACCAAGCAGAGAAAGTCAAATATGCACCCGTAGCCAAGCACACAGGACATCCTGGTTCTAGTTAGCCATCTCCAGCTTCCCCAGGCCAATAGCCTCCAATCAGGGTGCACTGAGGGCTTTCCCTTTTATCCTCTATGAAGCTCTCCCACTCCTCTGCCTGCCTTTGAGCCTCTGCCAAAACTCAAGTAACGGGTGGCCGACTCTCTTGCTATAACAAGCTCTGAATAAATTGCCTTTGTTTTTCTCATGTGGTTGGTCTTTGTTTATTTCCACACAAACGTCCTGAAAGGGCTAAGGTATATCTGGGGAGCCTAATAAAAACATCTCTAGTAAAAGTGCAAGAGAACCACCTGGGTGGGACCATGGGTGAAAAACACTATCACTCTCACTATAACTGTAACTCATGTCTCAGTCTGTGTCCCCAGGCCTGAGGCAGCCTCAGAAGGAAATCAAAATTAATTCAGCTCTGCAAGTTCAAGCTCTGGTTTCTCACCTAGATTTAGCTCCTAGCTCTTAGTGTGTCTTTGGCAAGTCTCAAAACTCCCCAGCACCTCTTGTAACAATGCTTTCTGAATCCGGAACATTAACTTACACAGTGTGTATATTTAATTTATGTATCCTTGTTTTTGTGTGTTCCTTTAGTATTGTATTTGTAAATATTTATTTTTCCCTCTTTAATTAGAGACTCTATTAATCTTAGTCTATAACCATCATCCCTACCCAATACTTTCAAGAGTAATTTACACACTGGGATCTTCTGATCCCTAATATTAACTGACTTTAATATTAAAAAACAAACAAACAAAAAAACAAAAAAACAAACTTGTCTTAACAAGTATCGAAATTTGTTTTAACAAATGTGAGTTTAAATTGCTTGCTGTGGTAAGTTAAAATAATGTCAATATGCATTCAATTCAGACATATGCTGGTTTAGAGTTTTAATTAAGAAAGAACTGAGGGTGTAACAGATAAAACCCTAAATTTCAGTGGCTTTAGAGAATATATATTTATTTGACTCACAGAAAGCTTATTTCCAATCAGTGGGCAGGTCGCCTCTAGGCAGGGATGCAGGGACTCAGGGACCCAGGCTCTTTCTATCTATGGATCCGTCGTCTTCAATACCAGGTTCTCCAAGTTACCATGTTTGTTTGTGTCAAGCCAGAAGGGAAAGACCATGGAGCCAGACCATGGAGTCAGGTATGCACCTGAATTCTAGCACATTCTATCAGTCAGATCTCAATCACATGGCCACATCTAACCACAAGAGGGGCTAAAAAATGTGATCTAACTCTAGGCTCAGAGAGAAGAAAGAGTGGATTTGGCTAAGAGCTAACCAGTTTCTGCCACATTTATTAGGGCAAAAAATCTTCTCTTGCAAATACCACTCCCTTACTCAAAATACCTGGCTCAGTCTTTTGAAAATGTGCACAGGCTAAGCTCTAAATTGGATTTGTCATACATCAAAGGATACAATAAAGCTCCTGATGCCTTGGGCTTCTCAAACATGTAGGACAGCTAACGGTGACAACAGCAACAACATAAAGTCCTACTAATTCTCTCTGCTTTTTAAAAAGAGAAAGTGCTTTAATTTTATTGCTTCTGGGAGTATTACACCTTTCACGAACTAATGAACTAGTTAACTGGCTACAGAAATCACTGAATCTTGGAAGGTGACACTTAACCAAACAAATATTAAGAAACCGTGACTCTAGAATATGAGCTTTCAAGAATGAAGTGTGTGTCATGGGTCGAAATGACACCATATGTGACGATTAAGGACAAGGAAGGAAAGAAAATTTTTAAAAGGGAAAAACTGGGAAAGCTTAGATTTGTCTCACATTTGAAGTCATTAAAACCATACGGTCCCATATAGCTGACTTTTTGGCTACTGTTAAAATATATAAAAAGAGATGATTTTTTTCCCTGACATTCTGTGTTTGCCCTTTTTGCCCCACTTATATGTACAGCCCAAGAAAATCCAATGACAAAAGTAATCAAGATTTTGGTTCTAATGCAGATCTTGATTTATTTTGACTTACTCTCAGAGTCTAGCAAAATGATCCATGCCTTTTTATAGAAATGAGATGTCAAGATGAAAAGAATGCTGTGTTCAATCCACAGGCATCCACAGCCTGTCTCTCAGCCATTTCCTTCAAGGACAGTCAAGATCAGTTCCCCTTTATCAGAATGACATGTGCCAAGCTTTATGCTCAGTTCAGGAGTAAAAGTTGAGAGCATACTGAATT
Source organism: Pteropus medius (assembly GCF_902729225.1). Lineage (NCBI taxonomy): Eukaryota > Metazoa > Chordata > Mammalia > Chiroptera > Pteropodidae > Pteropus > Pteropus medius. Next base: position 2,328,628 of record NW_024352787.1, on the reverse strand, counting down.
CAAAATTTTCCCTGGAGTTCACCACAAAATGCAGTCTATTTTCAGGTGATTCATAGAAAAATAAGTCACAGAACGAAAGTCGTATGGCTATTTTTTAAATGAGATAATGAACATGATATATAAAACTGGATCAAATATGCCAGACTGTTTTCCACTGTAGTAGGCCACAAATTAGCTCTCAATTTTCTGCTTGTTGTATTCTCTAACACAGCTCTCCCTGCTTCTGCCAATGTTCAAAATATACACTATCCCTAGATAATCTTGCTTCACCACCTTCCCCATCCCAGGCCACAGACCACTCCAGTTGAATTGCAAAGTTATTAGGGCAGATATTTATAATATTTATAGTATTTAAAAAGCATGTATGCATATACTGTCTTTTTCCTACATTTATCACTTATTATTCGCTATCTAGTGTTACCAGTGACTCTTTTCCCTCCATTAGCACAGTAAATTGCATTTGATTATATAGTTCGGTTCCTTTTCTAGTGGGTTAAGTGCAGTAAAATGAGCAGAAAAGTAGCAAACTGGGCCTTGGGGTGACATCGACAGCCTATAATGGCTTTTTTTTACCTCCGATATTTTCACAGACAATTCTGCCTGAAATTCTCCAATTTGGAGTAATGATGCCGAAAGTGTGTAACATGAGAAATTGGGGAAGAAGCAACAGATGATGATGATGGTAACAGAAGGGTTATGTGTGGATAAAAAAGCCGAGCTCTGTGTGAAAGGCTGGTCAGGGGCTAATAACCCAAGTGTTACAATGAGTCCCGATTCAATGATTCCATTGGTAAAAAGAATATGTTTTCAGATTTACATTTTTTAAAAAATAAAAAATATGTATCTGACAATATATTTAGAAATGAGGGATCTGGCTTCTGGGTTAAGAAAACCATTCTAGCTACAGCTCTCCAGTGGCACAGGATTCTTTCACTTGGAGTCACCAATCTTTTTAGGACCCCTGTTTTGGCATTAGAATGTTAGACAAAATGTCATGAGCCTCTTGGGGGCTGATGGAATCGCCAGATGTGAGTTCACATTTATACAATCATGAGGACCACTGCTATAGAACATGAAGGACTCATCTTTTTATTTAAAAAATGTTTACCCCAAGTTTTTATTTCATAAGGAGTTTTATGTAGAGAAATTACGGCCACAATAAAATGCTCATTCTGGGGTAAAGGGAGTGAGAGAGTTGAAATTTAGGAAGGACCTGAAATCTGCAGCAGGAGGCACAGAAAGCTTAGCCTGGCCTCTCTCCCATTCCCTGCATGGACCAAACAGTTCTCAACAGCACTGCTCAGCCCCTATAGACTCATGTCTATGGCTTCTTTTATAAAGTTAATCCGTCTTCCTTTTTTCCTTCTGCCTTCTATTTTTCCTAGCATTATTGTCATTTCCAAAGAACCCTGCAAATAAATAAACTTCTGTTTGTTTTTCTCTTATTAATCTGTCTTTCATTACAGGGCCCCAGATAAGAACTCAGAAGAGTAGAGGGAAAATTATTTTTTCCTCTCCTTTAATACCTTTCTGCACTTGTTATTCCTTTCCTTAAATCAAAAAGGAAAAGGTGAAATGAAATAAAATCTATTTTTGTCCCTTCTATTGCCAATATGTTGAGCTAGACAAAAACCATCATATCTCTTCCCTCATCCCACCAACAAAAACTCATAGTTTTCTCTCTACAGAATTGCTTTCTTGGACACTAATGTATGTATTTTTTATTTTCTTAGGTCAGATTATCAGAACATTATATAACTTCATTACTTACTGAACTTTTATTATTTTTTTAAAATGTTTATTGTAGAATATACATATAGGAAAGTGGCTTATTCATAAGTGAAAAGCTCAAAGAATGTGTACAAACTGAACACACCTATGTACCAGCACCCAGACCAACAAACAGAACATTACCAGAAATCTGGACGTCCTAGCCATGTCCTCTATCACTTATTGCTCTCTCCCCCAACAAGTTAACAGCTATTCTGACTTCTAAGCTTTCTATAAATGGAAACATAGAGTATGCATTCTTTTGTTTGTGTCCTCTTTCATCTAACATTGTGATTATATCTTTATCCAAGTTTCTGTGTTTAACTGTAGTTTGTTCTCCTTCTTGTAGGTTTCTATTGTGTGACAATACTACAATGTGTTATCTATTCACTTTTGATGAGAATTTGAGTAGCTTCCAATCTGAGGAATTTTATAAAAAGTACTGCTATAAGCATCCCAGTATATATATTTCAATAAACATGTACATGTTCTGTTGAGTATATATCTAGAGGTGGCATTTTGGAGGCCAGAGAGTATTTATACCTTAGCTTTGATATTAGAGATACTGCCAAACCATGTCCGGAGTGGCTGTACCAATACACACTCCCAGTGGCAGCATATGAGAGTTCTGATTGCTGCATATCCTCACCAACACTTTTTTTTCACATTAGTCATTCTGGTAAGTACGCATCAATGATTTTTTAATTTACTAAATCAAATAGCCTCATCTTCTTTCAATATTTAAAACTGCTGATTCTCTTTCTTACTTATATTATAAACTCGCTTATTTCAGGTTCAGTATATGCTGATCTTCATCATCTTTTCTGCCACGCTCCATCCTTCTGTTACTCTTCCCAATTTCCAGCATTTTTTCCTTTTTTTCTATAATAGCCCCCTTTCTCTCATCATATTCTTTATTACAGCTTCAGTTGTCAACCCTGCAAATATCTTTTTTTTAATTCTTAACAATTAGAGCAGTTTTCTTTCATTTTACTCATTTATTCACCCATTTGTTATTTGGCCCCTTAATAAGTATTTGTTGATTGCTTACTGGGTAACAAGCACTTTGATAGGAGATAGAGATATAAATTCTAATAAGAAATGGTCCTTGCCCTCTGTTATGAACTGAACTGTATTCCCCTACCCCCAAAAAATTGATGTTAGAGCCATAACCCTCAATGTGACTGTATTTGGAGATAGGATCTATAAAGAGGTAATTGAGGATAAATTAGTTCATATGAATGGGGCTCTAATACAACATGACTGGCATCCTTATAAGAAAAGGAAGAGACACCAGGAATACTTTCATGCATAGAGTAATGGCCATAGGAGGACAGAGCAAGAAAGTCACCATCTAAAGCCAAGGTGAGAGGCCTCAAAAGAAACCAACTCTAATAGCCCTTAATCTTCGACTTTCAGCCTTCAGAACTATGGGAAAATAAATTTCTGTTGTGTAAGCCATCCAGGTGGTATTTTGTTATGGCAGCCCTAGCAAACTAATATATCCTCAAACAGCTTACTATCCTGGGACGAGAACAAGAAGTAAACAACATTTACAATACTGTGTGAAATACACTGTAATTGAGTTTTACAGGAAAACATGGAGACACAGAGAAAGAACTAGGACAAAACGATTAGCATAAGAAGTGATATAAGACATCTTCCCCTAGGAAATGATACCTAAAGTCGAGAGGAATTACCAGAGGTTATCTGGGCAGAGTTCAGGGAAGGGTATTCCATAAAAAGGAACCTACACATGCATAAGTATGAAGAACATGGCATATACAGCGCAACTAAGTAGTTTAGAATGGGTTAAGGGCAGGCTGTCAAAGGATGAGACTGGAAACACACACAGAAGAGATTCTATACCTTGCTAGGAAATAACTGAATAAATCAAGGAATCCATTAATGTATCGAGGTAAGACCATCTAATTTACTGAAAAGATCATAACTGTATAAGAGATCCTGTTTTAGTACCAAAACTAAGGCAGCCATATGTCCTGGGTTTTTCAGGACTCTACTGATTTAAAATATTTTGCTTTATCAGACCATGTGTCGGAACACAGCCCATTTTAGGGTTAGGAAAATTCTGTTACCATAACTTCATTCCATCCCACACACCATATTGTTTTTTCTAAATAAACGGTGACATCGTTTCTGGTTGTTATCTTATACATAAAATAATTCTGATTTTTTAGTTTGCAATTCACACTTATGAATATTCAAATGCACAACTCCAGTTAAAGCGAGAGCTGAAAGCCTGTGTCACAGGCAATGAAAATAATCTTCCCATAGATACATTTATTTTACCAAAATGTTGTAGCCTAAAGTCCTCAGAAAAAAAGAATTAATGTTTTATTATAACAACCTTGGAATTTTGCCTCTATTTGAATGCTTTTCCTTCTTTTTTCATTTACTGAAGTATTAGGGATTTGCTACTATAGTAGCAGAAACTTTAGCTACATTGGTGAATTCAGGTGAAGCTCTCATATATCTACGGGCTTCATATGACTCATTCTCTGCAGAGAGTCAAATGCCTTGAAACCAAAACCAACAATCAAGAGAAATTCAGGAGGAATTCCAAACGTAAAGTTTATTTAAGAACAATTAACAGTTCCAATTCACAACCCACAGCAGTAACACTTCTAACAAGCTTCCTTTCTCCACATCTTCATGCATCATACAACTACTCCAGTGCCTCTCCCTTGACAAGCCCTCTCTCCTACCCTGGCTTTTTATTATGGAAATTGTCTTCATTCTTCACCTACTTTCTACTTTGCCTATTACCTGAATTCTCTACTATAAAAGGACACCTAGACCTTAACCAGGCCAGTAAGAAAACTTTCCATTTTCTTCCCAACATTTGGTTCTTCTCTCTACCCATTCTCTTACTTCTACTTTATAATCATCCTGGGAACTGGGAAAGCAGAGATCAAGCACTCCTTAGAGGATGAGGAGAAGGTAAGCAAGCAATAGTAAAATTTCACTTAAAAGCTACTGAGAGTATGGCTAATGAGAGTATGGGTTCCTCAAAAAAAATTAAGAATAGAATGTCCATATGTTCTACCAATTCCACTTCTAGATGTATACCCAAAAGAACTAAAAGCAGGGACTCATAGATATTTGTATACCCATTTTTATACCAGCATTAGTCACAATAGCCAAAACCATCCAGATAGGGTTAGGGTTAAAGTTATGGTTAAGGTTAGGGTTAGCTGTTTTGGTGAAAGCAACCCAAGTGTCTATCAACAGATGAAAGGATAAACAAATGTGGCATATACATGCAATGGAATATTATTCAGCCATTAAAAATAATATAATTCTGATGCATGCTGCCATGTATCAGAATAGATGACTCTTACAAAAATATTATACTAAGTGAAATGAGCCAGGCACAAAAAGATAAAAACATGATTCCACTTATATGAAGTAGCTAAAATAGGCAAATTCATAAAGACAGAAAGTAGAACAGTGGTTATCAGGGGTTAGGGGAAGAAATGAAGGGAGATTTATTGTTTAATGGGTACAAAGGTTCAATATGAATGATGAAAAAGTGGAGATGGATAGTCGTGATGGTTGCACAACATTGCGAATGGACTTACTGCCACTTAACTATATAGTTTACGATGTTAAAATGGTAAATTTTATATTATGTACAAATAAAATAAAAGGATTTTTAAAAAGCTCACGAGAAAGAGAGAAGAAAGATTATTAACAGCATTCTCATCATACAGAAAATTTTAGGTAAGAATGAACAGAGCTTTCTATCGATATAACAAAATTTGTTAGTTTTGATGAAAAGATACTGCTTACTCTATAATAAATATCTGTGTGATAAGTAGTTTTTAACCTATGGAATTATATAGTCTCTTTATTTATAGTACACTTATTGCTGATTGCTTTCATGTTGGTGTGTTTTAAGGTTGTTGTTATCTATGTTTATATGTGTTTCCCAAGACTAACATTCTGGAAGAAATTAGAGAGGCCATATGAACAGAATATTTTTCCTCCATCTTTATCCACAAATTAGCAATTCCAGCCACCCTAGAAACATTTCGCAAAAACTATTCTAGGAGTCCTCAAGACCCACTTCAGTGTCACTCACTAGTACATATGGCCACCTTTTTCCTCTTTTTTGATTCTGGCTTTTGGGGTGATGTTTCCTATTGCTACAGATGCTATAATCCCTGAGTCCACCAATTTTGCGTGTTCACTGTGTCCTTTCTTGCTTTTCTGTCTCACATGAAAGATGATCTGGCACATTACTAATACACAGTATGTACTCAGCATAATGACTTTAAGATTTGCCCATGTTGTTGCATATATTAGTCACTTAATCCTTTTTATTGCTGAGTGGTATCCCCTTGTATGGGGATAAAACAAGACTACATCTTGTTTACCTGTCCATGGACATATAGGTTGTTTCCAGTTTAGAGCATAATAGCTCCAAACAAAGCTGCTATGATGACATCCATGTAAAAGTTTTTGTGTGGATGTGGTTTTCACTTCTCTTGGGTAAATACCAAGTGCCATAGGGTTGAGCTAAATATTATTGTATGTTTAACTTTTTAAGAAACTATAAAACTATTTTCAACTTGGCTGTACCATTTCACATTCCCATCAACACTTAGGAGCACTCTAGTTGCTCCATATCCTCACCAACACTGGGTACTGTAAATCTTTTTTATAATATCCCTTTTATTGAGTATACAGGGGTATCTCATATAGTTTTAATTTGGATTTCCCTGATGGTTAACAATGTTGAACAACTTTTTATGTGCTTATTGGTCACTCCTACATCTTCAGTTGTAAAGCATCTGTTCAGATCTTTTGCCTGTTTTGTTTGTTGTTGAGCTAGTGTCTTATTTTATGGTTATAAGGTTTTTCATTTTATTTTGTGTATTCTAGATATAAGCCTTTTGTTCTATCTATGTATTGCAAATATTTTTTCCTAGACTATAGCTTGACCATCACCTCTGGGTTCAATAAATTTATTTTATTTTCATGCCATTCAACTGGGTGAATACTTAAAGTAGTCATTGGAAGAATGCAAAGAGAGCCTGGGACATGTTTCCGAACTTAGAAGGAGCTCCAGGTGGCTAGAAGTTTAAACAATATTTCTCATGTTTTTATGAATCAACATATGAAGAATATTTTCTGAAGCTTCAATAAAGGTGCTGTTGGAAAGAACACTTTCCATGCAGTTATAATAATATCTCCTTTTTTAAATCAGATAATGGAGAAAATATTCTACTGAATGTGTGGGTAGACGTGAAAGCTCTAGCAGATGGTTTTTGACTCAGCTGTTGTCACTGTGGGGGGAAACTGAGAAGAGCTGGTGGGTGGAAGGTGAAGGCATGTTGATGGATTTAAGAGGGAGAAATTTTTCAAAAGGCAAATATATTAGAAATTTTTCTCTTCCCAGAAAGAAAGGAAACAAAAATAACAACAATAATCAAGCTACAGTCACACACACACACACACACACACAGCACACACACTGCAGCACACACAGAAGAGAAGTGAGACTACAAAGAAAAATGAACTGCAATCTGCTTTCTCTTTTTCTGCTAAAATTATCCATACCCTACTGGTGGATTTCAGTATATTGTAGATATTAGAATACACAGCTGGCTATTATGCTTCCTTTGAATCTTGAAAAGTTAGAGAAGATGTTCAAGATAAAGCCATTGGGAAGATGAAAAGCCGGTGGTTAGAGAGAAAATGACCCAGGAAGTTTCACCACATCTGCAGCCAATGTCAGCAAAGATGAAAACATTTTTTCAAATGATGATTTAGGCATAATTAGACTTTTGTGGACTCTCTAATCTCCTTTTCTGGAGTAGGCAAGGTAGGGGGATGTTGGCTGAGAAAGATAATGGGCTTTGGCATCAGACAGAACTAGATTCAAATTTCAGACCTAAATATTTAAATGACTCTGCGAATTTAAATTGTTAAGAAATTGTTAAATTTCTTAAAGTGAATTTGTTTATCCATAAATGGAAGATGCTAGCACATTGGCACATTGGCAATACTTATTTTATAGAATTATTGAAAGTGTAATGAAATTAAATATGCTTATTTCCTAAAACAGGTGTCAGTAAAAAGTAGGCACTCATTAAATTTTGGTCATTACTCCCATTCTGGCTTCTATTTGCTCTTAATAAGAATGCTAATTCCATGCCTTTATTGAATGTCAAAAATTCTTGGGGTTGCACTACGGTAAACAGGAGAGGGTTGGCCAGCAAAAGTCACATTCCATTAAACTTCAGATATTGTATCATTTAAAGCATATATATTTAGCTGGCCTTCCAAGAAACTGTAAATTAAAAAGTAAAATCCTAAGAACCAAAGAAGCCTGAAATTTTGGCACATTTCTTTGTTCTTCTAACCGCATGATAACAATGCTTCTATTTTTTAATTTGTGCCAATGAGCTAGCATCACGCCGCATACTTTGTTACAATAACCCAAGATGCAAGTACGATTGTTATTTCTAGTTTACATAAAAGGGACCAAGACAGAAAAGTTAGTTTTCTCAAGGATGTCTGCCATCAGTGCCTATTGTTTGTAATATTGCTGTTACTACATAGCTTCTAATTTGTGACTTCTATTTTTAAAGTGTTATTATCATTTTATCTGTGTGCCGCTCAAATCCTTTGGGAAGTGGGAGTGATGTCAATTATAAATAAATATTTCCAAGACAGACAAATTATCTGAAGCCCAAAAATCAAAGCTGGAAACAAGCAAGCTAAGCAAGCAATGAACTGGAACTGGACAATAAAATTGCTAATCTGAAAATATAAACCATAGATACAATTCCCAACCAAACACCTAATGTTCACAGCCACAAGCTACGTTGTTTATGGAAAACAATACAAGAAGTATTTTTCTAGCTAAAACAGCATGTAAGGCTTTTATCAGACATCTAGGAATAGGATTACAGAAAAAGTCATACTTGAGAAGTGAAATCAATATACAAACCTTAGAAAAACTGACAATATCTCTGATTCTGTGTCCTGATTATGATAAAATTTGGAAAGAGCATCTGCTTTATCTGTTCTTTTATCTTGGCTTCTACCAAAAATGATACTATCTCATTTCTTCAGCTTAAGACACTGATTCTTGCCAAAATGCAAATACTTGTGGGAGGACTAACTTCGTGACAATAACACTTCCTTCCTCAGAACAGAGGGTTTCAGAACAGAGGAGCATAAGGCATTGCATGCCTCGAGGAACTACTGGTAGAGAAGAACTACTTCTCAATTTTGCCTGGAGTAAGCTCAGGTATACCTTTGCCTGTTTGAGCTGACACTCTCCAGTCCTCAAGCCTTCCAAGAAAATAAGCTATTTGAGAGAGGGCTAAAGGGTTCTTATTTACACAGAAAAATGCTGCCAATAACCTCATATGCACATGGGATGAAAACCATTGATTTAGCTTTTTATTTTCTCTTGTGATGCTTTATTAGAATTTTTGAAGATCGACTAAAAAGAACAGTTCTGCAGTAGTGGCCCCAGTTGTTATTGTGTCTAGTGATTCTGCTCCACCTGGTTCAGAACAGGGTCACTAAATGGCAACATAAATATACTTTATGCCTTTAACATATTTTAATATGTCCCCTCAAATGTTTCTTTTTTCCTTTTTTGTGCAATCATATTATGCAGTAAATTTGTTTAAAATTAGTTTTAAATGGATTTCCTGCAAAATATGATTGCAGGAAAAAAGGAAAAAAGAAACATTTGAAAGAGGACATATTAAAATATGTTAAGGAATAAAATAATTGGAACATAATTTGAGGAACTTCCACAGCTGAACAGTAGATCCATGAGTGAAGAAAATAAAGTCTGTCATTTTATGTCACTGAGAAATAATATGGTTGTTTGTTGCACAGCATAATTAATGCAAGAACTGATTAATACTATTCACAGCATAAAATGATTATGGGAGGAGATTTATCAATTAGCAAGAGGTTCCAATAATTCCTGTGCTATGGAAGCAGATGTAGGTTCAGTAACTAATTAACCAAAGTGAAGGAAACCATGGCCCAGAATAAAAGTAGAGGAGTGGCAGACTCACCAGTAGTTCTCTACAGAGTCTCCTCACTTAGAGATGCTAAAACAGCAAAATATAGAGATGAGACATGGGGCTCAAAACAAGGAGAACTTGATTGAAAGTCATAGATAAACTTCTTCATACACAAGTCGCAGAACTAGGTATTTACTCTCCATGGAGAAAAAAGAGGAATGAGAAAGAAAAAGGAAATGAGATGAGAAAACAGGAAAGAAAAAAGAAAAGATAAAACCACTGTTTTCTTCTTTTAAAAAATTGAATCTGGATAAAGCTAGGTTAAACTGTGGATGAAGGTGCCTTAAAGCAAAGCCCTCCACATTCTGTATTAAGGTATGAATGTTGTCCTCAATATACTGGTTGACTGTATGTCTACTCACCATGAACTGAAGCGTGACAGCTGACATGACCCAAATATGCTCAACATTAGGCAAACTTGAACATGGCAGATTTAAAATTTAAAAATTAGTCTATGGCCATGCTACACTGAACAAGCCCGATTCTGTTTGATTTCAAAAGCGAAGCAGGGATGAGCCCAGTTAGTACTTGGCTGGGAGAGCACCTAGGAAAACCAGGTGCTGTAGGCATAAAAAATAAAAAAAAAATAAAGAATTGTAAGCTGACACAGTCCTTGCAATCTGTGAGCTCGACCAAAGGTTGCCTCACCTAAAAAATAAAATAAAATAAAATAAAATAATAAAATAAAATAAATTTTTAGAAGAAAAATGACACTGGTAAATATAAAAGCTAGTATTACTGTATTTTTAGTTTGTAACTCCTCTTTTGTTTTCATTATCATTTAAAACATGCATGCATAAAACAATAATATATGCTAAAGGGCACACATAAGGAAATTTGTGACAATAACAATATAAAGGGAGATACAGAGTGAAGTTAATGTTTATTATTGAAGCTAAGCTGGTATCAATTCAAACTAGATTGGTATTAAAATACTAACTGTAATTCCATTCCCATGGTAACCATTAAAAAATAGATTTTAAAATATACAGAAAATGAAATAAAAAGAGAATAAAATTGTTTTTAGGGAAAAAAAATCAAAACAAAAGAAGGCATGAGGAACAAAAAAGATAAGACCTATAAAAAACATAGCAAAATGTAAGTCCTGCATCATCAGTAGTCACTTTAAAAGTAAATAAATTAAACGTGCCAATTAAAAGTCAGAGATGGCAAGATAGATTTTTAATAAAACGATCCAACTATGTGCTGCTTACAAGAGACTTTCTTTAGACCCAAAGACACAAATAGATTGAATGTATAAGGTTAGAAAAGATGTTCCATGCAAATAGTAACCAAAAGAGAGCTGAGGTGGCTATATGAATATAAGGTAAAATAGATTTTAAGTTAAAGACAAAGAAAGACATTATATATTGATTAGAAGGATTAATTCATCAAAAACATATAACAATTATATGTATATGTCACACCAAACAAAAAGCTCCAAAATATATGAAGAAAACGTTGACTAAATCAAAAGGAGAAATAGATAAAGATTATCTACAATAATAGATAAAGACTATGATACCCTCCACTTTTAATAATGGATAGAACATATATACAAAAGATCAGTAAGGAACTAGAGAACTTGAACAACACTATAAACCAGCTAGACTTAGCAGTCATATACAGAACACTGACCAACAGCAGCAAAACACGTATTCTTCTCAACTGCACATGGAGTATTCCCCAGGATATACCATATGTTATGTCTTAAGTTAATGAATTTAAAAAGATTAAATCATCAAAGTATCTTCTCTAACCACCTGGAATAAAGCTAGAAATAAATAAATGAAAGAAAACTGGAAAATCAGAAATATATAGAAATTAAACAACATACTTTTAAATGCATCAAAAAAGAAATCGCTAAGGAAATTTAAAAATGCCTTGAGACAAATGAAAATGAAAACACAACATACTATGAGATGTAATGAAAACAGTACTCAGAGAAAATTTGTAGCTATAAACACCTACATTAAAAAGAAGATCTCTAATCAACAATCTAACTTTACATCTTAGAGAACTAGGAAAAGAAGAATAAAATAAACCTAAAGTCAAAAGGAGGAAAGAAATAATAAAAACTAGAGTAGAGATAAACAAAATACAACACAGAGAAATAATAGAATCAAGGACATCAAAAGTTGGTTCTTTGCAAAGATAAACAAAATTTGTAAACATTTAGCTGGACTAAGAAAAAAAAAAGACGATGAAAATAACTAAAAATATAAATGAAAGTGGGGACATTATTACTGACCTTACAGAAATTAAAAGGATTATAAGAGAATACTATGAACAATTATATGCCAATAAATTAAAATATCTAGATGAAATTCCTAGAAACACACAAATTACCAAAACCGACTCAAAAAGAAAGAAAATCTTAACAGATCTAGGGATCTGTTCGTAGGAAACAAGAAAATGAGCCCTTTTTGACACATAGGAGAATAACTACTCTCCAGAAACCACCACAGAAGTAAAATCTGAGGTTGGCCGTTGGAAGCAAGGGTACGTAAACACCACATTGTGAACTGAACATCAAGAAGCTGATGAAATCAGATCTCTGAGGCCTCTGTCACAGACGGCCACCCAGCTTCAGATGTTGAATCCATCATCATTGGTCTGAGTCTGGATCTATTACTGATGTTCCATCAGGTGTCTCCAGCTCCAAAAATCATCTCAACACCTTCTGGAGAAAGCATAAACCACATATTCGATCCATCCACTGAAAAGACTCTTCTGTTCTACTTCCAAAATATGTGTCTAATAGGTTCCCTTTTCCCTATCTTTATTGCCCACAATCACCATCACCACCACCGCCAAAAACATTATTTATGTCTGGACTAATGCAGAAGCCTCATAAGTGCTGCCATCCATCCCTACCCCACCTTCAGCTCATTCTCCACTCACCACTCAGAGTGATCTTTTAAAATGATAAAATCCAATCCTGTCACTCTCCTGCTTGACACCTTTCAATGGGTTCCTCTTACTCTCAAAATAATCCAGAATTATTCACACAGCTTATAAGGCCCTGCATGGTTAGCCCCCTCCAGTTTACTGCCCTTCTCCTTCTAGCTGGGAAGCTTCAGGTGTGTTGCTCTTCTTTTCATTCTTGTTCTCCCATGTGCCTAAATGTTTGTCTCTCCCACAAGCCCCTACCTCTGTCCTTACCTGGCCGACTCCTTCAAGTCTCAGATGAAAGGGCACCTACCTTGGGAGGGTTCTGCAACCTCTCTCCTCACCAGGCTGTCTCCTGCTATCCAGTGTCCTGCTTTTCCTTAGTGACATTCAGCACAATTATAATTAAATTTTGTTTATTTGTTTGATTTCTCTCTCTCCTGCCAGACTGTATACCCCATGAATAGGGTAGGGATTAGAGGGAGTTGCAGGCTACTGTTTTTTCATCACTTACCACAGGATTTAGTACATAGTAAATGCTTCATAAATAGTTATTAAATGAATAAATGATTGAGTAAAAAATCATTTCTCTCCTCTCTAGAAAAAGCCTCATTTTATGACTGAAAAAATATGTAAATTTTTCTTATTTTATATTTAAGCTGCTTAGAAATCTTAATTAGGACAAATAAAGCATGTAGTACAATGCATAAAGGTAGAAAACTCATTTAAAACAAAGAAGAACCCTTTAAATGAGGATTTGTAAAATTCTATGCACCCGTGAATCTTCTCTAATTACAAACCACCAGTTTGAGGAAATGGCAAGTGATTCTGATGCAAGTACTTTTAATAAAAAACTTACTTAAAATTTTTTAAACCCCGGGTAATAATATTTTTAAACTGTGGAGCACAATCACATCATTAACACACAGTTGGATCACAAAGCCCATAGTAATATGAAGTGTGATTTTCAATAGTTCAAGGATCTAGCTATATCATTCAGGCCAGTCACTCTCACAGTGCTATACATATAAAGCAAAGTGGAAAGTTTCCATAGCAATGGCTTTTTACCAAGAGTATGTAAACATTGCAGCTGCCTTGTCCTTCCATGGTCCAGTTTTTCCTTGTTCAGTCAGACTACAGCTACACATTAACCCTAAGCTAGAATTTAATAAAACTTTGCAGTGATAATTTTCCAGAGGAGCAATATTGAGCATGTGGGCTGACAGCCAGTGCAGCTCTAGGGCTGAACATAAGCTACTGTGCCATCCACAACCTCTGCAGCATCTTCTCTTTAACCACATTACATCATAGTGAAGTCAATTTTTTTGGACGGTTTTCATGAAAATCTGAGAGCCACTCTAAAGTCATGAAGTAGGCATTGCTGACCCTAGTCTCTACCTATGTGAAAAAAATAGGCTTCAGGAGATTGACGTGTCTTGCCCAAAGACCCACAATGTCAAATTCTAGTCTGGAACTAGGACTTTCCAACTTATTCACTCATTAAACTAAGACACAATTAGCATCTACTATTGCCAGACCCTGTTCTAAGTTTTTAAGATACATCAGTTTTTTTTAAAAAGAGAGTAATGCCTGCTTTCATGGAGTTTACATTCTAGTAGAAAAATACACAGATTGTAATTTTAAATACAATGGTCAAGATAGACCTCCTTGAAAAGGAAACATTTGAGTAAAGACTTGAAAGAGGTGTGGGAATTAGCCATACGAATATCTCTGGAAGGCACATCCAGGCAGAGCAAAAAGAATACAGAGCTGGAAGGCACTAGTCCAGACATAAATAATAACTTTTTTTGGGGGGGAGGGCAGGATTACTGACAATGGCAATGATGAAAAGAGAACCAATTAGACACATACTTTGGAAATAGAACTGATTTGTCTCATTGATTAAATAGATGCATGGGTTATGCTTTCTCCAGGTGTTGAGATGATTTTTGGAACATACTCAAAAGACACTAGACAAGGACACTTGATAGAACATCAGTAATGAATCCAGACTCAGACGTTGAGTAGGTTTGGTGGTTAAGAAGAACAAGGAAGCCACTGCAGCTGGAGTAGAGGGTAGGGAGGGAGATAGCTGCGAGAGAGACCAGAGAAGGAACAGAGGGGTGAGACTGGGGAGCTGGGCAGATCGATGGAAGGATTGTGGCTTTTACTCTGAGGAAAATGAGGAGGCAGTAGAGTATTTTGAAAGAGGAGGAACATGATCTTTCCTTGGTCTTAACAAGGCTGCTAGACTGATAACAGTCTGTCTAGGACAAGGATGGAACAGAAAAAGCAGTAAGAGGCTATTGTAGTCATTCAGCCTGGAGATGATAGTGGCTTAGACTAAGGTGTTGGCTGTGGAGCTGGTGAGAAGTGACCAGAATCTGGACGTATGGTGGAGACAAAGCCAACAGAATATGCTGAGGGTTTGGGTATGTGGTGTAAGAGAAAGAGAGGAATTAGGGCTATCTCTAATCTAAAGTTTTTGGCCTGGGCAACTGGAAGCATGGTATTGCCAAGCACTGAGGGGATAAAATTAAGTGGACACATCTGGGGAAGAGAAACATAGGGTCAGTTCCAGGCAAGTGGAGTATAAGATGTTCACCTAGGAGAAGATGTTGAGAAGGCTGTTGGGTGTACAAGTCTGGACTATTGCAGACATTCATTGGCTGAGATATGACTTCCTGGTATGGTGCTCATCCTAGCCTCACATACTTCCTATAGCCATAGTTTGGACTTCTCCAGAACAAGAAACACAGTTGTGAAGTTAAATCCTTAGCACCATCTTCCTGTCCTCAATCTGCACTGATATTATTTTCAAGAAAACTAACCAGTCACCCTGCATTTTACTTAAAGGGACCCTCAATAAAGGAGCTCTTTGCCCAACTTCTTACGGTAGAAACCCTATTACAAAACTTCAGACACAGTGTGAGATGAAACTTTATAAACTGACATTGTAATTAACTGAATATGGTACCATTTCTGCAATATCTATGGTATATTTAATCATTTTCCTGCTTTATCAGAAGGATGCAATTTTGTTTTTTATATCCTTGTAGGAGAATTTTTTTAAAGCTTGGGGAAAATCACAAGTAACTGAGTGATCCAGAAGAGCCATGCTCAATGCATCTAAATGACCTCGTCTTTGGTTAACAATGAATTGATGCCAGTGGAATTACCATATTTTAAAACTTGTTCTATAAATGTAACATATGCATCCTCGTGTGTCAGCATAATATGTGCTGAAAACATTTCAATGAATGACAAGTTGATTGGCCCCAGTTTGAAAAGCATAGTGTATAAAAACATAATTTTTGGGTAGCCCACATTATGACAGATTCTATATTCTGCTCATACACAGAACTGATTTGAACTGTTTGGGGAATTTTGATAATCTGTGAATGCTTTCAGCAAAGAAAATTGGCCAGATAGGAGAGGGAGGAAAAGAAAGAAATGGAATTAAAAACTGTTGGGCAACTATTATCAGCCAGACATCATTTGAGAGAAAATGGTGGGGTGAGGGATTGATTGATAATCATTGTTTTTACAATCAAATGAACAGCACGATATTGCTGAAAAGAACATCACTTTGCAAGTGGAGAACACTAGTGCAAATTCCAGCTTTGTCACTTACTGTGAGATGTCAAACAAATAGTGTCACTTCTCTGACCTTTGGTTTTTGCATTCATAAAAGGAGGATAACAGTGGATACTTTGTAGGTAGTTGCAAGAATTAAAGTAGGTTTTATTTGTGTGCACACACACACACACCATCTTAGTTTTCATTTCACTCTATTATAAACAGTGTATTAGGGAGAAACCAATATGATGTGAAAAATATCAGAGCCACTCAGTAAGGTACACACCACAGTTTAGATGACCAAGAAAAAACTCGAGTCATTTCTGCTAAGATGCCATGCGCAGGGTCTTACTGATTCAACAGCTTAGACATCTGAAAGGATAAACAGAACCCAGCATAGGTCCTTCTTTTCTGCCCACTATATAGCATCAGTGACATTGGACATTTTCCTCTGGTCTCTTCATTCATTTTAATGAGTTTATGTCAAAAGCTGTGGCCTTGTTGCTTAAAAGCCACCAAAAGAAATTCTGATAAAAATAAGACATAGTTGTGAAAACATGTCTTAATTATTTGGGGAGTAGAAAGCATTAAAGACCTTTTAAAGAATTTTTCTATAGTTATCTATTAATATATATCTTGCCCCTATTAAGGAGAAGCAAGAGGTCTGCTCTGTTAACTGCTGACCTATAGAATTTCAAATCCCTTTATTATTTTCATTTCCTTTGACCTACTGTGAATAACATCAAGGATGAGGGCCAATTTTGGATCCTGGATCCCAAATAAAAAGTCCAGAAAGATGGATGGCATATTCCCATATCCCCAAAATGGATGGGGATTAAGTGGGAAGATGAGCTAGCAACAAGAATAACCCTGAAGAGAGAGAAAGGAGGTAGGCCAAAATTAAGGAATCCTGGCTTTCCATTTTGATCCCATGGGGATCTAAACTTTTAAATGAGAATGGTACCTCTAATTTGCTCTATTGATTGGGTTTTTCAGAATTCCTCTACTGTGAGAAATTCCATAGCTCTGTTAAAAAGTAAAAGTGGATAAAAGGTATGCTGCTGGCAGGAATGTAAATTGGTACAGCCACTATGGAAAACAGTATGACGTTCCTCAAAAAATTAAGAATAAAGATACCATATGACCCAGCAATCTGTCTTCTGGGTATCTACCCCCAAAATTTAAAAACATTTATCCATAAAATTACATGCACCCCGATGTTCATTGCAGCACTATTCATGGTGGCCAAGATATAGAAACAATCGAAGAGTTCTTCGATAGATGATTGGAAAAGGAAGATGTGGTACATATATACAGTGGAATAGTACGCAGCCATAAAACAAAAAGGTGAAATACTGCCATTTGCGACAACATGAATGGATCTTGAGAACGTGACACTAAATGAAGTAAGTCAGATGGGAAAAGTTGAAAACCATATGATTTTCCTCATATGTGGAATATAAAACTGAAAGCAACAAACAAGACAAACAAAAACTCATAGGCACAGACAACAGTATAGTGGTTACCAGAGGGAAAGGGGATGTAGGAAAGAGTAAAAGAAGTCACGGTGACAGGAGATTTGACTTTAAATGGTGAACACACAATGCAATATACAGTATTATGGAATTGTACTTGAAACCTTTATAATTTCATTAACCAATGTCCCAATATATTTACATGCAAATGAATGAATGAATGAATGAATGAATGAAAGTGGAAACCTTTATAATTTCATTAACCAATGTCCCAATATATTTACATGCAAATGAATGAATGAATGAATGAATGAATGAAAGTGGATAGATCGGTTTCTTTTTGATCGAATTTGCCAGATGAAGATGTAAAAAATAACAAGTGAGGCGTCAGGGGAGTAAATGCAGGGCTTTTCTTCAAATTATTTGTTTTGTATTAGTCTTCTCTTGCCTAACAAAATCATCTTAAGTAATATCTTTATTGGGGAAACTGAAGAAAGAAAACTGAAATGTAAAGCTTTTCTTTCTTTCTTTTTCTTTCTTTCTTTCTTTCTCTCTTTCTCTCTTTCTTTCTTTTGCTTTTTTAATTCTGAGCTACATAAGGTGAAACTCAATGGGGAAGATGGGACAATCTCTGTAGGACAAAGAGGATGTCCATATGACCCATGCAATGGCAAACGCCATTGTAGATAAGGGCCGAAGGCCACACACAGGCACACCTGGGGAGAGGTGTCTTACAATAGGGTCAAGGTCAAGGACAAAGAGCTACAGTGCTAGTGCCGCCACTTAAGTATGATCACAGAAGTTGTTCAAAATTTGATTTCCACGTGGAAAGGCCTCTGCCTCTGGAGCACAGCCTCAAGTGGCCTCCTGCCTGGAAGAGGGAAAGGTGGGCCAGCTCTGCCATGGGTCTTAGAGGACAATTCTTGTCCTTGGTGCACTTTTCCTTGGGGTCCTCTTTTCTCATCTCTTTTTTCCCTAAGAGGACTAAGAGTCACAGGTAAAATCAGGTATAAAGTGAGAGAAAGGAGCCACATTTAATAGAGGGGCCATGCCAGAGAGACAAAACCAATTCTTATAACGCGAATGTACGCCAGCCCAGCTTCTGGAGGCTCTCTACACCTGGAGCAACCTATGAGGGATGTGAGAGGGGCAACCAGAATTACCTGGGAGAATATCTCTTAGCATGGAAGGGGTGTGTACTTTTCACCTAGCAAACCACACACACATTTCTGTGCTTTCATATTCTCTACCACAGTCATATTATTTTGACATCACAGAACTGCAATAAGTGCCATAAGATGAAAAAGAGCTAAAACACTTATACTTAAAGTATACTTACTTTAGGTTACTTATTCAGCTAATCACACTACAGTTTTTCAGATTAGCATTCCTCCCACTGCTTCTGAGGTTTGAACTAGCCAACAAATAAATGCCATTCATAGTTCATTTTTTACCATTGGATTCTGGAGCAGACGCGACCTATCTTAATATTAGCATATCTGTCACTATGAATCATTTGAAATCGCTACATAGTTGCTTTTGTTTTTCCCTCTTTAAGCAAATCTTGAAAACTACTTTTCTAAGTTTAAAGATGTACAAATGGTATATATCCCAAAGAATTGAAAACAAGATCTCAAAGAGATATTTTTATTTGTTCATCCATGTTCATAGCAACACCATTTACAATAGCCAAAAGGCAGAAGTAACCCAAATTTCCAGCAGCAGATGACTGAATAAAATATGTGGCATATCCATTAAATGGAATGTTATTCAACCTTAAAAGGAAGAAAATTCTGACACATGCTGCAACACATGGATGAACCTTGAGGACATTATGTTTAGTGAAATAACCCAGTCACAAAAAAGCAAACATTGTGTGATGCCATTTATATGAGGTATCTAGAATAGTCAAATTCATAGAGACATAAAGTAGAACAATGGTTGCAAACGCTAGAGGGAGGAAGAATGGAGAATTATTGTTTAATGGATATAATATTTTAGTTTTGCAAAATGAAAAGATTTCTGGAGATTCATTGCACAACAGTGTGAATCTACTTAACAGTAGTGAACTGTACACTTAAAAATGGTTAAGATGGTAAATTTTATATTGTGTGCATTTGACCATAATTTAAAATAAAAAATAAATGAAATATACAGAGTACAAGCTATTATTCTATTGTATGATAAAGACTTTGAGAAAGAAGTAAAATTTCAGCAGATAATCTTTGAAAAAGAGTAGGGTTGGGGGCTGGAAGTCTTGAGAAGAGATTTAGAGGTAAAGGGGGCAGCATTCAGAAATCCATTAGGAATCCACCGGCAATTAATATACTGCGGAATGACACTAGGAATAAAGTATATGCATTTACAGCAGAATTCTGGATAGGTCTAGAAGGTAGGAAACTATATAAAATGAGAGTGAGGGTCTGGAAGCTAAGGGGGTGGCTTCAGGCACGGATGGACATGATGGGTAATAGCAAGCCACCGTGGGGGTTTGATGAGAGAGGTGACACTGTCAGAGCAGCAGGTGAGAAAAATGAATTTGGCAGCTGCATGAAGGATTGACTGCAGGGGAGCCATGCTAGAAGCAGGGAAGCCAGTGAGGAATGGGTTTTGATTATTGGTCTTGGCACATAAGCATTTACTTGCCATTAAATTGATCTTACCACAATAAGTCACAGTACTACAATAAAATGGCTCAGTATTTTACAGCAAGAAGTCTCGAAGGAAACCCCAATATGGAAGACCCAGATGCAAAAGGAAAATATTGAAGAAAGCATTAAAAGAGAAAAAAAATGGAGGAAAATATGAAGACTAACATATCAGAGAAAAAACCTGCAAAATATAGTGATTTATGTTAGAAAACTAGCATTCTTTTCCTCAAAAATAGCCGAAATATTTAAGTCTAGCAAAAGGCAGTTTTACACATTGATAAGTATTTCTTCCTAAGACTTAAATAACCAAAAACTCTAATAACACAGAATAATGTGTGCGCGCACACACACACACACACACACACAAAGCATAAAAGAAAGTACTAAACAACTTATAGAATAGTAAGGGCCCTTATTCCCAGTGGAGTGTAGGATATGAGTGAGTTAGAAGAGCAAAGTGTGTGCATCTGTACACACGTGTGTTTGTGCATGTATGCTGATACACAGGGTTGGTAGATGCATACGGTAAAAAACATATGATAGAGCCAAACAGACCCAAGAAGAATGTGATGATGCGGGCTTACACATAGACTTTATTGTCAAAAGTAGTTACTGGCAAAAAATTAGCTTGTGAAAAAGCACGAGTGTGGCTAAAAATAAACCTATTTTTTTAGCTTCTTTTTTATTTTAAGTTTTTTTTAACAGTTTATTTATTTTCCCCCTCTCCCCCTTCCCTTCTCATAACCACTAGTCCATTGCCCATGTCCCTGAGTCTCTGTTTGTTTGTCCTGCTCATTTGTTGCTTTTAGGTTTATATCACACATATAAGTGATATCATGTGATTTTCAACCTTTTCTGTCTGGCTTATTTCACTAAGCATGATTATTTCAAGGTCCATCCATGTTGTTGCAAATAGCAGTATTTCATCCCTTCTTATGGCTGAGTAATATTCCATTGTTTATATGTACCACAGCTTCTTTAGCCAATCATCTATCACAGGACACTTTGGTTGCCTCCATGTCCTGGCCACTGTGAATAATGCTACTATGAACATTGACATGCAAATATCTTTTCAAATATGGGTTTTCAAGTCTTTGGGGTAAATACCCAGTAGAGGGATTGCTGGATCATATAGTAGATCAATTCTTAGTTTTCTGAGGAACCTCCACACTGTTTTCCACAGTGGCTGTACCAATTTGCAGTCCCATCAGCAGTGTATGAGGGTTCCTATTTCTCCACACCCTCTCCAACATGTTATTACTTGTCCTGTTGATTATAGCTATTCTAACAGGTGTGAGATGGTATCTCATCGTGGTTTTGATTTGCATTTCTCTAATAGCTAACGATATTGAGTATCTTTTCATTTATTTATTGGCCATTTATAAGTCCTCCAGGAAGAAGTGTCTGTTCAGGTCCTCTGCCCATTTTTTGATTGGATCTTTCTTTTTTTTTGTCATTATTAAGTCATATGAGTTCTTTGTATATTTTGGAGATTAGTTCCTTATCAGAGGTGTTACTTGCAAATATATTTTCCCATTCAGATGGTTGTCTCTTTACCTTGTTGATGATTTCTTTAGCTGAGCAGAAGCTTTTTAGTTTGATGTAGTCCCATTCATTTATTTTTGCTTTTACTTCCCTTTCCTTTGAGGTTAAATTCATAAAATCCTCTTTAAGTCCAAGGCCCTTGAGTTTCATTCCTATGTTTTTTTCTATGTGTTTTATTGTTTCAGGTCTTATATTCAGGTCCTTAATCCATTTTGAGTTAATTTTGGTGTGTGATGACAGGCAACAGTCTAGTTTCATTCTTTTGCAGGTGGCTTTCCAGTTTTCCCAGCACCATTTATTGAAGAGGCTTTCCTTTCTCCACTCTATGTTTTTGGCTGTTTTGTCGAAAATCATTTGTCCATATAAGTATGGATTTACTTCTGGACTCTCGATTCTGTTCCACTGGTCTGTGTGTCTGTTTTTCTGCCAATACCATGCCGTTTTGATTACTGTCACCTTGTAGTATAATTTGAAGTCGGGCAGAGTGATGCTAAAATAAACCTATTTTAAACCCTAGTTCAGGAACTTTTTCGGGCCTTGGACGGTAACTTAACTTCATGAAGTTTCAATAAATACATGTCTGAAACAATAAGAACAAACTTAATGAAAGTGTTGAAAGGATTAGAAATAACATAGTAGAGTACCTGGAATAATGCCTGACACAAAATAAGTACTAAATAAAAACAGTGTAATGAAAATAAGATTGTATTATATGTGAACATATATATATACACACACATATATATGTATGTAAAATATTATTATTCCAAACAAATTTACCTTGTCACAAACCTTTACAACAACATTTACTAAGCACTATTATATGCTGAATGCTAGGTACTAAAGGAATATGGCAGGGTCTCTGCCCTTAAGAGCAAACGTAGCCTGATATATTTGTATATTAACTCTCAATAGCCTCATATATTGATATCAAGAAGGTCAAGTGCACAGGTGAAAATCCTGGTTGATGGAGGATGAGAGACTGCTGGTAACCATCTACCATAGCACCCAAGCCAAAGTCCTGGTCAGCTTGTGGAAATGCAGCACTGCTCCCTACTGGAAGGAGGACTTTATGACCAAGGAGGTCTTCTATTTGTCAGATGAGCCCCCAGATTGCTCAGCCACAGTACTGCAGAAAATAGAAAAGGAGAGGAAGAGCAGTGTGAAGTGTGTCATTGGATGAGGTCGGTGGTGGCCAGCTGACCTAGGGAGCAAGGACACCTGCTGGTTCTCCCTTTGCAGGCAAAAGCATCCCAAACCCATAGGGAATCCTAGCAAAAGTAAAGATCCAGAACACTGAGGGTGCTGTTGCCAGAACAGAGGCTCAATGGAGGAATGAATGAGTCTCCCTATCCCCACAGATCAGCCCACGTCACTACTTTGATCTGCTGCAAACATACTCAGTAATCTCCAGCACCCTCGGACATGAAACATTTTCCATTTGGCCAATCATGTTCATGCCCCTCAGCTACACATGATCACCCCCATCATGTTAGATGCCCCATCTCTGTCAGAGAAGGTAGGATGTAGACACAGAATAATGTATAGTGTCACATGGTGCTGCTGAGGGGACATTAACATTAGGTGGGTTATCAAGGGAAGTCATACAAGGATGATGAGGCTTCAAGTTGGCCTGAAAAGAAAAGTACTTATAAGCAAGGAAGAGAAATGGAAGGACTACAGGAAAACAAGTGGGTTTACGTGGAGGAGTTGCGGGAGGGAGAACAGAAATGGGTTTGGAGCCAGTTATCAAAGCTACATAATGACAGGTTGGCACTGTGGGGTTCTTATTCGAGCTGAAGATTATTATGCAAAAAATGGAATCTGAGGAATATTCATTTGGAAATTCCAAGTCGAGGTACGCCAGTGGAATTCTTGTTCTTATCTCTCTCCTTTTCATATCCTCTTCTGCTGAATCCATATGTCCCTTAATAACATCTCCACTTGCCAGTTACCCTGCATAGAAATTTGGAAGTCATCCTTAACGTTTCCTTGTTCTTGAAATTGATATTTATGCAGACACTAAGTTCTGTCTATATTGCTTTCTATAAATATTCCTCAAAATCCTCTCCTCCTCTCCATCCCTGCTAGCACCTCTATAATTCGGACCCTCATTATCTCTGGGCCATCTTGCCTCAAATTTAATTGCCCTTCATTTTATTCTTTTCATTGCCACCAAGCCAATTGCTTTCAAATTAAAATATAACCATGCTGCCACCTACTCACACTAATTTATCCTCTCTCCATTGCTTTCATAAGAAAGTCCTTGGTCTACGGCCATGCTTCCCTGAACAAGCCCGATCCCCTCTGATCTTGGAAACTAAGCAGGGGCGGGCCTGGTTAATGCTTGGATGGGTGACCACCTAGGAAGACCAGGTGCTGTAGGCATAAAATACATACATACATACATACATACATACATACATACATACATACATACATACTATAAGGGATTGTAAGCTGACGAGGTCCTTGCAATCTGTGAGGTCAACCAAGGGTTGCCTCGCCTAAAAAAAAAAAAAAAGAAAGAAAGAAAAGAAAAGAAAAAAGCAAAGAAAAGTAAAGAAAAGAAAAGGAAAGGAAAAAGAAAACCCTCGGCTTGTCAAATGAAACCCTTCATAATCTATTACTTACCTACATCCCCTGGCTCACCTACTATTCCCGCTTCTAAACCACTTGCATTCTCACCTTATCAAACTACTTGCTGCCCCTTGTCCCTAGAATGGGTCAGGCTGTTTCACACCTCAGGGTCTTTACATGTGCTGTTTTGGCTTCAATGGGCTATACTGTTTTATACTTCAGGACCTTTGCATGTGCTGTTCCATCTTCTTGGATGACCATTCTATTCTCTGCATATTCTTCATCAATATAATATTTACTTATTCCTGGGGACAAGAATGCAGGCATAGTCATTACCTTTTATATAAAACTCCTCTGACAGCTCAGGAGGATTTTAGAACTCCTCTCTTCTCTCTCCATGGTGCACTCTACTACCTTCATTATAGCACACATCACGCTGAGTAACCTGTGGACTTAAATGTCTGTTTTTTACCACTGGGCCATTTTATTCAGCCTTGTGTCCCCAGCACCTATTAGAGTGCTGGCTTCATGGTAGATGTTTAATAATTGAGTTGCATTTAATATAAGAACATAAACAAATGATAAAAATCTGTGCCAGACAGAGAGAAAGCTTGGAACTCTCAAGATCTTATAACAAAGCATCCCTCTAAATGGAAACTCCCAAAAGCAAAATGGAGCCATAACCTGAAGAGACATTTCATTGAGGCCCAGGTGACGTGGCCTTTTGTGTACCACTTGTAAAGTTAGATTATAAAGGCAGAAATATTTATGTGCCCACATATATGTGAGTCTACTTTATTCTGATTGTACTCTGTCTTATTGGGCTTAACATGTCCCCCAAGTATTTCAGTTTGGCAAATATGAAGGAATTGAAGTTATCTTGCAGATGTCCCAAAATGTCTGCTCAGTATCTTTCCTCTGGCCAAATTTGTGCCCCTCTGAGCCCTCACTCCCATCTCTGCCATCAAATGCCCTTCCCATCCTTGGATATGGAACTATACCAGAATGTCAGGATAGATCTCCTACCAGGCAGCACTCTGAGCCGTCCTGCTGTTTTACAGAGCCAAAGGGCTCCCTGCATTGCCTTCAGTACTTCAAAATGAACCCAGAAAGACAGGTGGAGGGCAAACATAATACAAATATGCACCTGTAAAAATACTCCTGTAATAACAGCCACCTAAGAGCTAAGTGGGAGCAGTAGCAGATGGCTACGTCTTTCTAATCTTCCAATCCCTGAGGTTATACATCTCTGCTTCCCTTCCGTCTCTTTTCCTGGAACATGGTTTTGGCAGGCCGTGGGTCCCTTGGAATCAACAGTATCCTTCAAAGTCATTCCAGAATGGTACAGCAATCAAGGCCAACCCACATGCTACCCAGAACCAGAAACCCGGAAAAACAAATATGAGTCATGCCCAAAATACATCAGTAACCTTGTCAGAACATTCCTGCATTTTAACGAAGGACATTAGTTGATCGATGTCCCTTTTTAAAGTAAAGACAGAGGAAATTGGGCTCAGACAAAAGTCAAGAGATATTAGGCAATGTTATTTGTTGATTCCTAGCCACATGCCTGGGCACAGACAAGCCATGCTGTCCTAATTCCTGCCACCTGCCTTCCTCTAGGCCACCACCTGTGGCCAATCAGTTTCCTCAGAAAAGAGTCTGGAACTTCGGATAAGCATTGATTAAAGCTGATCTTCCTAACAGGTATTCTTCAGAACAGACTACCAGTGTCTTGGCAGTTATTAATGTTTGTAAATATTCTACAGTAATTTAAAAAATGTATTTTGAAAGCATCCTCTGTAAACTTCCTGACTCCAGTATTGAAAGAGATTATATCTTAAAGTTGTATACAAATAAAATATTTAAAATACTTCTCAATATTTGGTTTTCCTTATCATATAAGGAAAGGAAATGTACTTCATTTTTTCACCAAGCCCTGTGTTATTGCTCCCAAACACCCTTTGGGTGACCCCGGTGTTCCATACAAACATTATCGTTTTTCGTAAGTACCAGGAATGAAAAAATTTGGAAGATAGCATGCTAAGAAAATTTGGCTTAACCTGTCAAATATTCTTTGAGCACTTACTAAACATTGTGTTAGACTCTCTAGTAAGAGTGTCTTGCCTGCCCTGACATTCTTTTCCATCTAATGAGAGAGATAAACAACTAACTCTAATGCCTAGCGGGATGCAAGGAGTGGGGGTGCACTTACAGAGCACTGAGCATATGCTGAGAGCTTAATATTCTTCATTTCACTGAATCCCCATCACTGCCTTCTGATTTGGATATCATCAACTTTCCAAAGATGGGAAAATTGAGGCTCAGAGAGGTTAAGTGACTTATCAAAGGTCATACAGAATAAATCATTGAATCTACATGAGCCCAGGTCTGTCTGAGTCTATGTAACCCATGTTCTTTCTGTAAACCAAACTATGTTCTTCTCAACATTTCTGACCCAGGAATGTGCTAAAAGCAAAAAAGAGTTCATTTCAGTGTAGTTGCTGGAGAGGATATATGTATCACAGTGAGCGTCACGGAAGAGGTGGCATTTGAGCTGAGACTTGAAAAGTATGAATTCAATAGGAAATTCATGGGGAAGAAAATGTCAGACTAAGGAAACAAGGAGTGTGAGCTTCTTCAGCTGTTCATTTAATGCACATTTATTTAGCACATATGATATACTAAACTCAGCTCTGTGTGCTGAGACAGGTGAGTAAGACGAGAAAATGCCTTCCTTCGAGGCACTGAGGTTCTAATGGAGGAAAGAGGCCTAAACAAACGCTGTAAAAAATTATGGATGCTATAATTGTGGCTGTAAAGTTCGCACAGTGTGAGGTTGAGAGTGATGGGGTCAGGGAGAAGAAGGGACTATTCAAGATAAAGTGATCAGGGAGCTCTCTGATCATTGACATTTGAACAGGGAGCTGAATGAAATGAGGAGTAAGCCATGTGGATGTCTGCAAAAGGAGCTCTCCAGCCAGAGACCATGAGAAGGGAACAAGTTTGGTATATATAGTCTGACGATTCCAGCATGGTGGGAGCAGCCTAAAGGGGATATGGTAGGAGATAAGGCAGGGATATGGACAGGGGCTGACCCCAGAGTGCTTTGGATCTGTCTCAGACGGATGAAAAACCCCAACGGGGTTTTGAGTAGGAGCACGACATGCTGTGATACATTTTAGGGAGATTCCT
Source organism: Pteropus medius (assembly GCF_902729225.1). NCBI lineage: Eukaryota > Metazoa > Chordata > Mammalia > Chiroptera > Pteropodidae > Pteropus > Pteropus medius. The sequence continues at coordinate 2,300,857 of NW_024352787.1, read as the reverse complement.
CTGGTAGCTGAGTAGAAAATTGACTATTAGGGCAAGAGGAAGCTGATTAACGAGGCTATTGCAGCCCAGATAAAAGACTGTGGTAGCCTCGGAAAGGTGCAAGCAGGGAAGGTGATTAGCTTTGAAATATATTTGGATGGTAGGTCCTACCAGCTTCCTGGTTTCTTAAGGAAAAAAAGTTGCTAAGAGCCTGGGATGAAAAGCAGATTCTACACATTTGAGATGAAAAGATTAACAGTGAGCCCAGGGGCCCCCTAAAAGAGGGGAGTGACCAGAAGGTTATGGAAGAGTAAAGATTTTCAAGTTACCTGGGGAGCAAGAAGAATCCCAACCTAAACGAGAGTGTCCACTTGAGAGAGAACGTTTGAGTGAAAGCCAGGAAACCGGATGAAGAATCTGTGAGTAGGTTAGGGGTGTAAATGAAGCTGTCTGCAATTAAATAGAGTCTAGTGGGAAAGGTTAGGAGGAGAACAATTATATCTGGTTCAAGGAGTAGGAAACAGAACCACGGGGGGCTGGGACTTTGAAAAGGATGGTGACTGGAGAATTTTTTCAGTTTGACTAAAACAGTTGGGTGAGTTATGAGGGAAATAAGTGGCCTAGAAATTTCCACAGAACTGGATCTGAAAGTCTCTGATGGATTAGAGTCACTGATGAATTGAAGAACTTGGACCTCTCTGGAACAAGCCAGATGCCCCCGGAAATCCTAGACCAGGTGGGCTGGCAACAAGATTGTTTGGTACTCAGGAGCCTCACCAAGTGCTGGAAATAGCATTAGCTCCAGATGGATGGGAGGCCTTTCTGGATGGAATCCTTCACAGCTTGTTTTAACTGTAACTCTGAGGGAATAAATGGAAAATAGTGTCATTGATGTTAAAGTAACTCTAGGTGACATATTTGCCTGTACTTTCTGTTTCCGTTTACTCAACTCTTATTTCTCTATCCACAGAGCTCTAATTTTCACCCATCTGATTTCAGCTCTGGCCAAGTCCACTACTGGCTGGCTTCCATACCGGTTGATCCAATAGGCATTTTTAAGTCCTCACCTTATCTGATACCTCAGACCTACTCACCAACCATTCTTTGTAAAACACTTTCTTCCTTTGGATTTCCACAGTGACACCGACCTTTCTTGATTGTGCTCCTATCCCTCTGGCTACTCATTTGCTATGTTTCTGAAATCTTTTATTTAACCTATAAAATGTTGATGTTCCTTAATTATGGATTATGGGACCTCTACCCTTCTCCTCTTATCTTCTCTCTATAGGCCACCTCATTCAGATCCATGATTTTAACTGACTGATATAATGGAAGCATATGAAAAATGCTATGGGAGTGTACAGAGGTATGCACGACTAAGGCATGTGAGAGGTTGCTTAAGTTAGGTCCTTGCTACCCAAATGGAAAATGTAGCCTTAGTGTGGACAATGAAGACCAAGGACAGTATATATAGAGGAAGAAAAGAGAACTCAAGCTAAAACACTGAAAAAAAAAAAACTATTCACTGGATTGGAAGATGAATAGGCACCAATAAATAAAAGTAATTGCTGTTACCATTCATCATGATTATCATTATTCTATGAGTTAAGTGTTTGACTGTACATTTCAAGACCTATATTTATTACCTATGCATTAACTTTTTATTAGTATTTCCTATATTTCACCCATCTCCTTTATCCAAAATATTCATGTCTACCTTTCACTCAGTATACCATCAGGCTTTGGTTCATCAATTAAATCCACCAAGAGTTATTCTTATTGATTGCCTTTAGGGTGTATGGTGATGTTTAAAGCACTATAATCCATTTTTATCCTCAGAGATTTTGATGGAGTATTGCAATAATCCTACAACTTACTGTCGTCAGCTTTTCCGTCAGCATAAATTAGAAAAGACACAGAGGAACCATATGTTTATCAATTTTTTTCAAAAGAACAAGCATAGAAGCATCACTTGCAAGTAATCGACAATTATTGCATACAACTAAAATGAGTATGTTCTACTTTACAAAAATCCACAACATAGCCAACTCTCATATATATACAAGGCAGTCAGCTATAGCCTATCTCATGGCAACCCTGCTGTTAGGCTTACTGATCTGCTCTAATGAATTACCTGCTTTGTTGACATCTTCACTCTTTCATTTCAAAGTTAACCACATATTTCCTTGATAACCCACCTATCTATTTCCATTTATTTGCAGACTGTTTGCAGGAAAATCCACTATTAAGGAAGTAACACTCACCTTGGGATCAGAAGGCCTCAGTCCAAGCTTGACCTGTCTGTCATTCATTCAAACATGAACAAATTCTCATTTTCCTCATCTCTATGTCTATGTAAATAAACTTACAGACCTTCCTCACCAACCCAGAAAAGGCAGCTGGTAAGAATACTATTAGGAAAGCTTTGGAAACCCAAATACAGCCATTGCCTGTGCTCAGTGGAAAGTTTGAGAGTTATCTATTCTCAGTAGCTTTATGACATGGGCTCTAGGGAACTGCCTCATAGAAGCCACCACTAATTTATTACAAGTATATTTGCAGAATATTAGACACACCTAGCTTTGGGTCTAAACCTGTAGACATGTTCCGTCCAATTGGATCCTCAGAATTGCCCTGGGAAGGAAGGAGGGAAGGGGCTATTGCTCCCATTTTGCAAACAAGTAAAGGGAGGCTCGAGGCTTAGCAAACTGACCAAGATCACATAGCTAGAAAAGGACCAAACCGGGACTTAATTTTTCAAATTTTCTAATTCCAAGTTGCACACCTTGCAACACCTTTAACAGGAAGGAATAAAGCAACACATAAATCCCTTCCCAGTGCAAGGAATGATAATTTAATAACCAGAGTGAATGCACCTCCAAAAAATTCGTTTCCCCCCTACCTCTACTGAGTCAGTTTTATTCAAAATTCACACAAATTGATATTTAACAATCAGAAGAAAGCTCATGAAGCTTTACCTATACAACAAAAATAATAATACTTAGTGGTCACATGTAACTTCATACATATTGGCAATAAACAATTAAGAATTTACTTCATTGATGACTAGTATCATTATTTCACAACACTAAATTCCTAGACAGGGTTCCTTTTTACTGGATAGAGATGTTTTAAGGATCAGTTTACAATACCATTTTAAACGTGCAGAGCTCCAAGGCTCATTCTTGTGCACGTTCATGAAGTCTTCTGCATTTAATTTACAGTAAGCCTCAATAAATTGTTCTCTTTAGCTGTCTCATGTGATAGAGGTCATGCACACATGCTGAAGCTTAGCTGCTGACAGGCACTATACAGTGCATTCTAGTCATTTCTAGCTTGGGACACAGAAGACCCCAAACTCATGATAATTAAACATTGACAATCTCTTTGACCCAGTGAAATGAAATGCTGTTGACCCCAGTTTAAATTCTTCTCAAGTTTTTGGGAACAGAGATTGATTACAAAGCAGATATTGCAGGTATTTGTTTGCATGAGTAAGACATTACATACAAGACATTACAACTGTAACACTTGAAAGGCGAAGGACCAGTTTAAGACAAGAGAATTTTATGCATGCAAAGTGGTATGGAACGAGAGAGCCACACATGTAGGCTTGTTACATATGACCTTGCCAGAACTTGGCTTGGCTGTACTAACTAGTTTTTATGAGTGTTCAGTTCATCAAAAAATAAAATAGAAGACCCAAGCCCACCCTTTTAATTACAAAATGCTTCTCCCTCCCCACAATCAAACTTCTACTCATTTCAGCGCCAAAAAAAAAAATATATATATATATATATATATATATATGATCATCACAATTCCTAGTAGCTTGCTTCTGTTTCTGCTTCAATAGATATCCTGTAGATGAGAAGTCACAAAACAGCTTTGCATCCCATCAAGTTGCCTCCACCCAAAAACAGCTGCAATGCTTATCTAATTAAACCCCAGCGCCAAACTGTGAGCTTCTGCATCAATCATTAATATTGTATTTTGGATCACTTTAAATTCTGAGGGTACGTGGCTCCCTGCACACTGGTCTCTAAAGGAGATTTTTCAAATAATCTTTAAGCGGCATTGAAAAAATAAAGCAAGCTACCTGCTGTTTGACGAGAGCTCCAGTACCCTGCTGAACCCTGATTAGCTGTTAATACTAATTGAGAAATGAATATTGCTTATTTTGAAATGCTAAAGATTCATTTTATTATTATGAAAAAATGCAGTTCTTTTTGCCACAAAAATGTGGCTTCTTGCCCAAATTTTAAACAGCATCAAAAGAATGGTGGTTTCTCTGTCTCTTGTCTACTGTTTGTAGAGGCATTATACAGAATCACTTCTTTTCTCTGGGGGGCCATCCACGAGCTAGTTAACTGTGATCTTCACATGGGATTTGCACATTTATACCCTACATCTGGAACGTAGAAATGCTCTTCACAGAGATCCGATGGCACAGAAATATTTATGTAAATCTCTGTCCTGCTAAGGCACATGTTGATGCACTTGGGTTCAAGCTCATAAACCAAGAGGAATGGTTTCCTACATCGCTATTCTAATAGACTAAAACCAACAGGCCAAGCCAAATGGGACAATTTAGAAGAAAAGAGACTGGCAAAAAACAAATAAATGTCTGCTTCTTTCCAGCATTCTAGGAAAAATACCAAGCAGCTGTGCCAATGCACATTGCTCTTCTTTGTTTGGAAAAAATACCGAAATACCGACCTACTTGAAATCAGAGGATGCAGTCAGCAGCAGGTTCAGTAAACATGTATGTAAGTTAAACTTCCTAACAAAGAACAATCGTCACAGAAACACAACACCCACCTAGCTCAGCATATAAACTGCTTAAAAATCTTGAGGAAATAGGATACCATGAGGTCCTCATTCCCATAAGCCAAGACTAACTGGGCCTTTGCCAGGTTATTGCCTAGCACTCAGCCACATCAGCTACAGAATGATGGGGAGTCTCAGAGAATACAAATAAGAGAAAGAGGATGATTCAAGAGTGGCAAAAATATAAGGAAAAGAAAGAAGTCTTAGGATGGCTTACTGCAGAGAAAAAAAAAGGCTAAAGGATTTAGGAAGTCTGAAAGCTCATATGAAAAACTCTCCTGAGGGGAATAATCAGAGGTGTCTTCCAAGTCTGTTGAACAAGTCAAAACAGATCAGGGCATGGGGATTATTACTGTGTCAATTTAGGTAAGCTGAAACTA